>NC_054064.1:6772935-7373031 GCF_017639655.2 Falco naumanni | reverse complement strand
GCTTGAATGCACAGTGCACAGGTTTTGTGTAGAGCTGGCAAAAAAACCCCTGCCTCCATAGAAAATGTACACTCGTTCCTTCAACACCCTTATTATTAATTGCTATAAAACTTATTTTATTCATCATTTGTTATGCCTCAAAATTGGATGGGAAAAAAATTCAAATTAAGTGAAGTGAAAAGATTTCAGAGATGGTACAGAAGGCTCCTGAAGGAGCTGAAGAAAACTCTCCGGAGACTGGGAACACAGCGCTAACCCAACCTGAAAGAAAGAAGATCTTAAGACAAAGAAATCTTGCTAAATTGATCCTTTAATTATAACATTAGTCGTTTCTTTCAAAGGCTTAGTGCAAGAGCTGGGGGTGGGGGGCAGAAAAGACTTAAAGGGAGAAAAGACTTAACATCACCAGGATGAGTGGAAGCAATTAGAAGGATTTAAATTAGTCTCTTGTTTGGCACAAGGCAGATGGATTTCATTTTTCTTGCCATCATGCTCAATGTCTTGCTCCGCCATCAACTTCCAGAGAGGTCTTCTCCTTGGCAGGCCCAAGGACCCAGCCTTCCCAGGTCGGGCAGCATCCCCTTCCATGCTGTGCCCACTCAACTATTGCTGCGGACCATGAACACCGATGATTATAGCAGCTTTGTCGCCCTGGAAACGGGCTGGAAGTACGAGACTGGAAGGGGGAAAGGAGTCTACTGGCCCTCAGCAGGAGGACAGATGCTGCAATGAATGGAGGAGGGTGATTGCAAACCAGATTTCCTCTGCAGGGGCTGGGGAATAGGAGATGGAAAAGAGTCAAAACACAGCCTGTCTGGTATGAGAAACTCCACATGAGTCCTCAGCATTAGACCTCCAAGCATGGCTTATTTGGCATCTTCACTCTCTCACCTCCTTGCTCCCAGCAACAAGCTAGACATAAGCCATCTTCTTGCCAGGAGGGGCAAAGTGGGCCGGACCCCTGCAGTGGCTAGGACAGGACCAGTGGTGAGCTGTGGACATTACTGGGATGGCATTACTGCCACAGCAGCACCGTGTGTGCCACAGGCAGCGGGGATGGGGCAGCATAGCTCTCACTGCATCTCTGCTGCTCTGGAGATGCAGCCCGAACGCACAGATCCAAATTGTTTTACACAAGGAAGAGCTGAGAAAGAAAAAAAAAACAAAAACCCACCACCAAACAAACAAACAAAAAACCCAACACATTTCACAAAGAAGAGAGAGCAAACCTTTGCAAATCTCCAGCATGGGGCACATGCACCTTCTGTATCCCCCTGCGTCAGAGCTGACCGACCGCAGGGCACTGCCTGCAATGGGTGGTCAGCTGCAGGGTGGTGGGGGTCCCGTCCGCCCCCCACCCCCTCCTGCAGCACGCGATTCCCTCTCTGCACTACAGCGGTTCTCCCTGGCAAGGGGCACAGGGCTGCAGGACACCCTGCCCCACCGCAGCAGGGTGCTGGAGGACACCAGCCTCAGGCCAGAGGACGGCTGCAGGCAACACTTGATCTGAGTCTCAGCATCCTCCCGAGCTCCCAAATCCGCCAGCTGCCACGTGGCAGAAAACAGGGTATTTCAGCTGATGCTCCATCCTCGCTCGCTCCCACTGACTCTCTTCTGCCAGGATTATTTTGGTAGCTTGTGTAGCTTTAAAAGCTGAGCAGTCACATCTCCTTGGGCTTCATACCTGCTCTCAAAGAGGAACGGGGCCAATTTTTTTCTTCTTTCCTGCTTTCAGTTAGAATTAATTGATCCATAATTGCACCCGTGGAGGGGAAAAGTTAATAGACACAGTAATAAATGCCAAAGCCCCAGAAGAACTGGCTCTCCAAGCCCCTGTCTGGAGTGACTCCATCTCCTCTTAATAGCGTTGCATGCAATTCCAGTGCATGTGTGCGTGTTAGTATTTAGAGAGAAAAATCGAGGAGCCTTGGTATGATGGAAATAATTTCTTTTCCTCTCCCACATACTTTGTGCTTAGGAGCAGATGGATCCAGGCTGTTTACATCACGGAGGTCATGCCTCAGCTTAACAGTTGGGGAACTGACTGTTGGGAGAGATGCACATCACAACCAGAAGATTGCTAAATCTGGGCTCCAGCAAACTTCTGATGGTGGCAAGTTAAACATACAAATGTCCTCCTGCAGCCTCTTCACATTCAGGACCTGTCTCAGGTGTTTGATTGTTTCCCCAAAGAAAACCACTGCCAAGGCAAAGTGAGGGCAGCAAGGCAGCTCTGCAGCAGCTTGTGAGCGTGGACTTCGAGAAGGCTGGAAATCCTGAGTGGACCTCATTATCCACCAGCGCAGATGGTGCAGTTTGCAAGTAACGTGGGTCCAGGTTTCTGCAAGAGGGCTACCAGGGCTTGCTGCACCCCAAGTTAACAAAGCGATGGTGATTTCAGCTAGCTGGGCAGGCTGCCTTCTTCCCCCAGAGCAGTGCCGTAATACCAGGGAAAGGTCTCCGTCGCATGGAGTTGTTTCCATGGAGCTCATCCCCAAAGTGACCTTCTCCTCCCAGCTCAGCCCAGCCGCAGGGCGTGCAGGGGGGTCCAGCCAGACCCTGCCTGCTCATCCAGCTTCGAGGCTGGGGGATGGAAAGGTCACCCTTTTCCTCCCACAGGAGAGCCAGGTGCTCTCTTCCAGCACAAGAGGATTGCGAGAAGTGTTAAAAACAACAAAAACTAAGCAAGCAAAGTGAGGAACGAAGCCCTTCTTATTGCACTCAAGGACATACATTGTTTGCATGCAGAAGTACCTTCTCCCGCCCCGCGTTGCACCCCTTTGTGGCTCTGGCAGCAGCTTTGGCAAGAGGATGCTCCACCACCAAGATACTGCATTGACGGAGCCACAGAGGATGTCTGTGGCTGTGGCCAGGCGGGAGGGCATGTGTGGTGGCCTTGCCATCAGGTGGCAGAGCCCAGCTCTCCACCTCCGCTCACCTCGCTCAGCCCTCCGGGGAGCTGAGCAGTCGTGCTTTTCCCTAGATATCTGGCACGCCACTAGAGCATCTCCATTGCCAATTAGGCCACCCACCTACTTGCATCCTTCCCCAATACAAACCCTATTAGCAATAAACAAACAGTCGAAATGCCAGCCGGCGCCTGCAAAGAGCCCTAGAAAACTGCATCCCATTCAGTGGGCATGGAAACAGCTGTCTCATGCAGTCCTGGTGCATGGGCTGGGCATCCTACCAGCCACCCTGTGGTCCTCCTGCCAGTGGCTGGCTTGCAGGCCAGAGCAGTGCTACCATGTCCCCAGGCTGCTCTCAGCATCACGCCAGCACCAAAAGCCTCAGTATCTACACAACACACTACATCGGCACGATTCAACACTGCAATAAGGGTGCTACTGCAGCTGCCTAGCCCCAGGCTTCCTAACTTTCCTTCTCTGGGCTTTTGTAGGAAAGCTCCTGCTGGATGCTGACACCCAGCTGGACTTTTCTGCATGTGGCATTAGAAATGCGAAAGCCATCCAGCACTGCTTGGACATCTTCATCCTCCATAGAAGCTCCCTCCCTGCAAGGCAGTGTGAACCCCTTCTCACAGCCTGTCCCCAGAGCCCCTGGCCTCAGTCAGACTCCAGACTGGGAACTGGGGAAATTCAACCCACCAACAGACCCTGAAGCCCAGCCTGCCACTCCAGAAGTACTCCTGAAACCACCACCATCACATCTGAACTCACGGAGACACTCAGGACAGCAATAGAGATGACCAGGGCCAGTCTCCACATAAATCCCTGCATCAAAGGGCTTTCCAGCTGGCCAAACCAGTGCTACGGTGGCACTAGTGATGGGCAATTAGGAAAAAAATGACCTGCTGCTGGGCACAGGGTCCCCATTGCCTCCTATGGCAAGGGCAGAGGAGCCCACGTCCCCCTCCCAGTGCAGGAGGGGGCATGCTCTCCCCCTGCACCAACCCCTGCCAGGTGGAGGATGTGCTGATGCAACCACAGTTCATTGTCATGGAGACAAGAAGCATTTTTCTCTCCAAACCCAGCTTAATGACTTGGATTAAAACCTCCTTTCCCCTGGGAAGAGCAGAAAAGGGACAGATGCACTGTCCCTACGTCCCTGGCTTGCTCACATGCGCTCCAGGCACCCCTACCCTCCCCAGCGTGCATCCCCACTGGCACCAGGCACATCCTCCTGGCCACAGCCAGCACAGCATGGAGGAACCCCACATCACTGCCCCAAACCCATCCTAAGCCCACCACACTCCGTCTGCCAGCAAATGTGTACCCCACTACAAACACATTCTGGACTTAAACACATTTCCATAAGCACACACGCACACCCGAAGTCTCTCCCCTCCAGCAGGTCTCAAGTAGCCAGATTGACACCGATCATTTCTTGCAAGTGACCAAACCCACGAGCTCTTCAGCAAGGTGAAACAAGAAAGTATCTTCAAGCTCCTTTCCTGGCTTCCCAGGGAGCAAAGGAGCTAAGCAGAGCTGGGGAGCGATCCCTTGCTGTGGGGCAGGCAGGCACGGAGGGGACAGGGGGAACCAGCTACTGGGGTCGTGGGGGACATTGCAGTACCAGGGGCCAACCTCAGGGCTCGGAGCCATATGAGAGGCATGGCCTGGAAGGGAAGAACAGCATCTTGCTTACCCCGACAGCACTCCCAGGACAAGGTTGAGGACAAAGAAGGATCCAATGATGATGAGGGGGATGAAGTACAGCCAGTTCCAGGTGGCTCCTAAGGCATCATTGGTCTGGAGGGGAAAGAAAAAACATGTGTGATACTATCTTCAACACCAGCACGCGGGGCAGAGGGAGGGTGCATCCCTCCAGGCTGACCACACCAGGCTCCTCAGGGTGGCGTGGCCATGCCTGCCAAGCCTTGATGGGCACCAGGCGCTGCCTGGGCAGGCGTGCCTGCAGGGGAGCTCCCGGCCAGCCTGGTGCCCCTCAGCATCCTGCCCCAGCCACGCTCTCCTCCAGTGTCTCCAGCCCATGTCAGGCAGGACCGCTCTCCTCTGCCTCCCCCTACCATCCCTGCAGGGATGCAGGGGCTGTAAGACAGCGGTATAGTCAGAGACGGAGGGCCCTGCAGCCCGAAATTGGGGTGCTGAGGGCACAGGGGCACCCTGAGCCTGCCTCCCCCAGCCACTTGATTCAGTGCTTCCCTTTGCATCCCACTGAGACAGGGCAAAGCAGCCCCGCAGCAGCGGTGCCTGTCGAGCACAGCTCAGGTTAAGAGGGAAAGATTTATAAGGTGCCTTAGGGCCAGTGAAGCTGGCAGCTGAAGGAGAGGCAGATGATGCTTGTCCTTCCATGCACAGCGGGAAAGGGGCTGGTGCAGACAAGCCCCACACCTTCAAGTGGGCGTTTTGCTGATGGCATCATCACTAACACCTTGCAGACACCCTCCTGCCCTGGGTGCGTTACCCCAACCCCCAGAAGCTGAGAGCAGAGGGGAGCTCTAACTGCAGGGCGAAGCCCAACAGCTAGAAAGGCAGCTGGCAAGCCCTGCTCAATACCTCCAGACATTTATTCACTGAGGCTTTTAATAAAGCAGTGCCCCTCTGTACCTTGCAGCTGCTTCCCAGGCCCCATTTGTCCTCCGGTGTCAGGCACGACACACATGACGCCGGGCTGGAGGGTGATGCGGCAGAACGTGACTGTCTGGGGGAGGTGGTATCAATCTTGTTGCAATGAAAGACTCTTTCTCTTTTCTCTCTCTTCCCCCTTCTCCCCGTGCTAATTAAGCCCTCATCTTCATCTGAGTCATTGGCACCACATCTCCCGGTCAGCCAGTGCAGGAGCCGAGATGAGGCTCTGCGAGGGGAGAAGCACACCTCTGAGGGGGAGAGAAAGCCACTGTGCTGGAGTCTTCCTCCAGTGACCGAGGCACCAGCAGGGACCTCAGCCGGGTGTCCCCACCACCCTGACACCGAGCCCAAGGCAGGAAGGGTGATGCCGGTACATCCCACTGCAGGGACAGACCACAGCACCGGGAGGGGAATGCTGTGGGCAGAGCCCCTGGTGCCAAGGAGCACCTGGCACACAGCAGCAATAAGGGCTTTGAGGAAAACATCTGGAAAGACTCACTGCCCTCCTCCTCTAGCACCAGTGCCTTCCTCTAGCACTGGGGAAACCATGCGTATCTTCTCAAGGTCTTGCACTTTTGAGAGCCCTGGTCCACCACCAGTCCGTTTCCTCAGGGCCACAGAAGAAGGGAGTCCAGGGAGGTGGGAGCGATGCGTGGGAATTGCATACAGCCAGAGCTCATTGCCCCCCTGCACAGACACCCAGGCCACCATGCTCTGCTCTAACAGCACTATTTGCCATGGCATTAGTCTTCAAGGCATCACGCACTCCTCCACCCAAACTCAGCTGGGCTTCAGCTCCCTGCCAAGATGCCATTGGGGACCTGTCACCCATGCCAGGATTGCTTGCCTTTAAAACTGGCTCCTGCCCAAAAAACACAGGCTTTCCACAAGGTCCTTGGCACAGGGGATGCAAAACAGATGAGCTCCTTTCCTACAGGTGAACAAGGTATCTTTCTTCAGGGCTGGGCCATTGCCATCCCTTCTTTGGCCTTCTCTCCAGCAATGCTCAGCGGGAGATGGGGATGAGACGATGGAGCAGAGGGCAATTTCCCCAGGGATGTCAGCCAGCAATACCCACAGCAGCACCCAGACCACCTCTTTCCACTCCATTTTGTGAGCCTGGCAGAGCTGGTGGCACTGAGGACCTGCAGCCTGGAAACCCGAGGCAGGGGCTTGGCAGGACCCCGATGGGACAGGCTGTCTGCGACCCCAACCTCTATGTGCATTTGGGTACCCAGCTCCCACAGGGGTGGAGGTAAAGGGGATTAGAGAGATTTTAGGGGGGTTTGGGTGTTACATGCCCAGCACCACTAGCAGCCAGCAGCTCCAGGAGGGGCACTGCTGCGGTAGCAGAGGGGATGGGGAGCTGTGGTCATGGACCCCACATACCCAAGAACACACCACTGGCCACGGTAAGCTCAGGGATGGTCCCAGCCACCCAGGCTGATGCCAGCAGCCTCAAGAACAGTACTGCCCTGAGTGGCCACACTGGTCCTGCTGGCTGGTGCCAGCTTTGCTAGGATCCCCCAACCCCTATTTCCTAGGGCACATCCCAACATTCCCTACAAAACCAGGAGCTGGTGATGCTTATCCAGGATGCAGTGGCTCCAGCTCATTATCTGGTACCTGCTTAGCCACTCTGACTGCCAAAACTTGGCCTTTTATTTCCCAAGGAGCTGAAGAGTTGCTCGAATACCTTTGCAGCACGCAGGCTGCAAAGGTCCCAGCCAGGGGGGACAAGGGGGCTTGTTTGGGAAACACGAGGGGCTTGGCATTTCAGACCTTGCATCTTCCACTGCTTCTCTAGCCCATGGCGGAGAGCATGACCACGAAGCATCCAGTGCAGCAGGACATCAGCACATAGAAGAGCACGTGTGCACACACACACACACACAGAAGTGGATGTACCCCATCTCGCCACTCCCAAAGCTGAAGTAGGTCTGCCCAGAAACAAAAGGAACTGCCACGCGTCCTGGCAGCCCTGATGCTCTGACACACACCGTGCTCCCCAGCTGGAGCCTAGGGAGTTTGTCTGCAGGGAGGATGTAGATTGCCAGGGTCTCACAAAGTTGCTGAGTCCAGACGCCCTCACGTCACTCAATCTCCAGATTTTGTCAACTTTACCTTAAAACCTCACTATTCCCACTGGAAGGCTCTCAAGCAGATGATGTAATGGCTGCTCAAATTTTCAGCCTAAATTTATTAGTGGTTATTTTATATATCACTCCATTCTTTTGCCAGCATTGGCCTTTGGCTGAAATAGCTCTTCTTCTTCCTATTTCCCATCCTGATGTATTTATAGATAGCAATCATGGACATCCCCAGCCTCTGCTTTGCTAGCCAAACCGCACGCAAGCAATTCTGATGGGTCCCACTCCATCTCTGCATGGTGCTACCAAGGCTTTGCCACACTGGCTGCAAAGCCCCCTCCTCCTCCCGGGCACCACTGGCCTGCGGTCACCCATGCATCCCCTCCTCCTCCTGCCCAATGAGCAGACCTGGGCTCCTAGAAGATATCTTCATTGTTCCCCAACAAACAACGGCTTTCCATTTCTCCCTGCATCCCACATCTCTCCAGTCCTCAAACTCCTCCAGCCCAGTGTGGCAGCCTCTGTCCCCCCAGCTCGGGGAAGCCAGGCGATGCTGGAAGCAGGAAAGCCTGTGACTCATCCCTGAGGAGCCCCACCGGTCACCACCAGCCACTATGTCCCCTCAACAGCACCTCGTGCCATCCTGACGCTGCTCGCTTCCCTGCCAGCCTGACAGAGCTCCTCTTCTCCTTCCCCTCTTCTCCACTTCATCAGCACTTTCCAATAGCAAAAGCTTTACTACAAAGAGTAGCTCTACGCTTTTCCAGGTCTCTGATGCCAGGTTAGCCCGGAGTGACCTACCTTTGGCAAACCCATGATTCATTTTCCTCTTCTGCCTTCCAAATCTGTTCCGAAATGGCATGCAATTGAGGTCAGGCTTACAGTCCTATTCCTGCCTGCCTTACTTTTTTTCCCCTCCTCCCCCCGCTTTTAAATATAGGCATTGCATTCGCTATTCTCCAGTCAGATGGTGCCTCCCCCAACTCGATGGAGTTGTTAAAAATACTTGTTACCAGACCTGCCATTTCATGTGCCAGCTCCCTCCAAGCACGGGGAGGGAGAAGCCATCCCGAGCGCTGGGCTGATGGGCGTGATGGTCTCAACACTTGGCTTCCACATCAGCTGCGCTCATGGCCATGTCCTCATTCCCACTATCCAGGCTTCTGTTGCCTCTGCCTTTGTGTTCACCAAAAGCCCAGGTGAAATATCCATCCATACCCAAATCTCCCCAGCCATCACTTCACTGTGCCTTGCTTCCATCTGGAGGTGGGGAACCGCTCACCGCCCCTTTGAGCATCCTTCCTGAGGCCTGTGTCAACATGACTTTAGGTGGCTCCCACAGCACTTCCCAACTTCTTTGGCATCGAGATGCAGTTGTCTTGACCGAGCAGCCCCCTTTCCCATCCTTTTGGGGCATCATTTGTTCCTAATATTCCACCATAGGCAGTGGTTCATCACCTTCATCCACTGTGCCTTCCCATAAGTTTTTTCCCCTTTGCTGAAGGTACCAGGAGGTCATCACGTGCAGAAGTTAGGGTAGACACAGGGGGTTTAATCCCCAAATTGCACAAATGCTGTAACTCCTTTAATGAAGAAATTCCTGGCTCCTGCCCCTGGCTCCTGGTACAGCAGACCAGGTCCTGCCACTCACCCAAGCCCTTTGGGAAACGAAGGAGCTGCCCGATGCCTGATCTTTGCTGCTTCTTCCCTTCCTTTTAAGACACCCACCTTCTCATTATGCACCCCCCAGCCTAACCCCCCCCCCTAAACTCTACGCCAGCCACCAGACCAAGAAACACATTCGCTACTGCCTTCAGGCATAGCCCAGACACCGACACAACCAACATGAGCTTGTCAGTGAAGACCGAAGAGCCACAGCCTGCCCAAGGACTATGCACCCAAGGGTGCTTCCCATGCCAGGGCATTGGTGGAGACTCCCAGCCAGAGCTGAACCACCACACTCACACCTCGGACATGACCCATCCTGCTGCCAGCAAAGCCTCCAGGTCTATAAATGACACCACCAAGGTGTGGGAGCAGGACTCTTATGGGGTAACGAAGCCAGCACAGCAGGTCCCCAGCCAGCGAAGAAGCCCCCGCCAGCTCCCCGCTTCTCAACCCCCAGCACAAGGTTATTCTTTTGGCAGCTCTTGTGTTGGGGGTTTTTTTAGGTTTTTTTTGGTTTTGTTTTGTTGGGGGTTTTATTGTTTTGTTTCGGGTTTTTTTTTTTTTTTACAAAGGGCGGGAAAAGGCACAGGGAGCTGCAAAAGCAGGTCTCACTCAGGGGGCCAGATATCTAAAGAAACCTAAATATATACCCGAGTCGAATGCAAAGCACAAGCTCGCAGCCCACACGTACCCTCCCTCGGGCTGCGCTCGCATGGGAAACTTTAGGATTTCTTTGCTATAGGGGAAGGGGGCGGGGAAACAAAAAAACCCCACAGTCTCTCCTAGCTAAAAATAAACAGAGAGCATGTTCTGCCTGTGCAAGGTGCCTTTAACGGCCACTCATTGCCCACCAGCTCGGGCAGCGGGACTGGGGACGGATGCTGTGGGCACCCAGCTCATTTGGAGAGCAGCAGGACATGGGGAGCTGCTGGATTTCACACACAGAGATCCACCCTTGTTGGTTCCCCAGTGTCTAGTAATAGGGCTGGGCTCCCACTTCAGGCTTTCCCTGGAAAGGAAGGGAGCTTTCTGCCCCTTCCCAGCAGGAGATGTTCTGGAGACCTCCACATCCAGCTTGGTCAGCATCAACAGCACACAGTGATGCCCCGTAGGCACTCAGGTTCCTCCTCAAAATTTGTCTGCATTAGGAGAGAGCTTCTGTGGTTTCTGTTTGAATTTGGACCAGAACAGCACATCATTAGATCAGGGTAATATACACCCGTAACTGTAACAAACTGGCCGTGACGTGCTCAGGGGCTACGGCAGCACTGTGCTGCGGGGTTGAGGGGAGGATCCACAGGACCTCCAGGAGCACGGGTGGCCCTGTCCCACTCTCCTCGAGGTCCTCTTCTAGGGATCTCCCACCCCGCAGGGAGCTCCCAGGGACCTGTGGCTTCGCTTGCATTGCAGGCAGGCTTTAACAGGCAGGGATGGGGTGACCAAACCATCCCAACCACCGCAGCTGGGCAGGAGAGGTCTGTCTGTGCCCCCCTGGCTGCAGTCCTAGCAAGGGGATTTGGGGATGATGTGGAAAGCCAGGATCTCAGAAGGCTTTGCCCTGGGTACCATGCCTGCCTTCCCCAGCACTTCCCAGGGGCTTGCTGCCTAGCACAGGGACAGAGCAGACCTGCTGGGACAGCAGGTGCAAAACCACCACAGCTTCCATGATTTGCCCGCCAAATCCTCGGCTCAGCAATTCCCGATGAACTTTGCCTGGTGATGACGCCCACCGTGCCCCTGCCACAGCTGATGGCATCCCCCCACCACCACCCCTGCGGCACCCGACCTGCTCCTCCCTGCAAACCACAGCTGCAGCGGGCTGATAAACACACGCAGGCCAGCAGCAACAGCCTCAAAATCTCCAGCAAAAAGGAGGAGAAAAAAACCCCAAAACCCCAAACAAACCCAAACCCCACCTTACAGCAGATTCCCTGGCCTAACTAGTTCCCTCAAGTCCTTGACACCCGCTGCTGCTCTCCCCAGCGCACCACCAGATCTCTTTCTTTCCTTTATTAGCAGTAATTCGATCTGCTGCATGCAGGGCCATGCTTCACTCCTGCCAGCCCTGCCTGGTATCCATCAGCGACCCCGGCACTGGACAAGATCTGAATGAAAATGCTTTGCTTTGCCAAATCAGGTTAATAAGGAAATTGGTACATTTCCTTTGCAGGGCCAGGGCTGGCCCGCGGTGGGACACATCCTGCCACAGCCGTGCATCAGGGTCTCCAGGCAGGGTGGGCACCTCCTGCCCCATGCCCTGCCTGTCACTGGCCGTGGGGTGCTGAGGGCAGGCAGCAGTCCCTGCAGAGGGGTGCAGGATGCTCTGCAAAGCCCACAGCACACGGGCATGCTTGTGTCAGGCATGGGGGGAAGTGGGAAAACAGGGAAAAATCCAATATATTTCAATTTTCTGTTTTCTAAATGGAATGCAAAAAATGCATTGCTAGAAGCGTTGCTAAAAATCAGGTGTTTTCAAAACATTTGAAATAGGTGTTGAGACCAATTTTTATTCTGTTCTCCTGTATTTCATTGAGAAACTGCACCTAGATGTCCCAGCATCCACCTGCAGACCCTGTCTTCACGCGTGCCTGTGCCCCCTCCTCCTTTCGCCCCCAGCCATCCCTCCCTGCGACCCCTCAACCGCTCCCACCTCTGCTCCCAAACCCCCACCTTCTCCCTGCCCAGACCCCTCCTGCACCTTCCCCAGCCTCAGATGAGGGCACCCCCCTCAGTGCCCAAAGGCAGGATGAACTTTTCCTGATGAAATATTTGCAAAGCTCTGCAGCCTTCATTAGACATGGCGCTCGGCTAAAGCGGCACCAGTGTTCCCAGTCCAGATCCTCAGCATCAGGCTCAGACACGTGCCAGCTGCTGCCTCTCCGGCAGGATCTGGAGCCTGCACGCCGCACTGGGGCACGGTTTTCATGGGATCAGCTTTGGGGCTGGTTTTCAGTGGAGCTCGGGGATTGCCAGGCTGGATTCCCTGCTTTGTTTTGAGCATGCTGCCAGCCCAGACAGGCAGCTCAGGGCCCGTGATATGTTTCCTGCCGTGGCAAGGGGGGTTGGAACTTTAAGGTCCCTTCCAACCCAAGCCATTCTATGATTCCTAGATGCAGGAACATCCCCAGCTCCAGCTGCAATGCTCTGGGGCAACAGACCTACACGTAACCTTGCTCAAGGTCCCCAACTCACCCCAATACCCCTCACAAGCCCAGCTGGATGCACATCAGCACGTGCACCAACATAGACGCATGGAAACAGCTTTACAAAGCCTCATTGGTACCATTTCCAGCACCAAACCCTCTAATGAAATTACAGGTCCGGAGCTTAACGAAGATGAGCAATGCAGGGCCAAGCAGCACCGAGACTCTCCCATCACCTCCCCTCCTTGAGTCTGGCGTTGCTGGGCATTGCCGGAGCATCGGTGCCTCTGCCAGCCCCTGGGTCCCCCCGTTCCTGCCAGCAGACGGACTTTCCCGTGCGGGCAGGGAGGAGGGTGTGGGCAGGGAGCTTTTGACAGAACATGCCTGCAAAGCTGGGGATCCAGCAGACAGTTTGTTTCTTGCTGTGTCATTTCAGCGCACACACGCAGAGGGAAAAGGGGGGGAAAAAATTCAAAAAAATATGCAGGAACATTTGGCAAGCCAGCGAAGGTCTGACTTTGCTGAGTGCAGAGAAAGAGCCGTTTCTTCCAAAGGGAGAAGAGGGTAAAGCAGGCTGGCTGCCGCTCACACGCCTGTTGGGGCTGAGCTCCAGCACCCATGGCTGGCAGCACGCGAGCTGCCAGCTCGGGCACCAGCAGGAGCCATTTGGGGAAAAACAGCTCGTTCCATGAAGTTTGGAAGGTTTTAAACCTTCGGGCTGGAATTTGAAGTCTCCTCTCTGAAGCCCTGATAACTCAACTGCATTTTAAACGCTCGGTGTTTAATGCTTCAGAGGAAGAAGCAGGAAGGGGCTCTGTCCTGCGGTGCCACGTGTGCCAGGGACTTTCTGGCAGCCCCCCATGTCCCCCCGCCCAGCACACAGCACACCCCGCTTCGCCCTCACGGCTAGGAGCCGCCAGGAATAGCTGCAGAGGCATTAAGATCTGTGCTTGCTACTGAGCTGCTAAGAGCACAGGGTGCTGATTAAATTTTCATACCTCCCTGACAGGATATTTTGTGTGTGTTGTGTTTTAATTTAAAACACATAAGGAGGAACTCCTTTTCCCTTTGCAAGTGTTCCAGCTTGAGAGCCTGGCATCGTCCCAGGGCACAGAGGGCTAAAAAGCCAAGTGGTTCCCCTCTTGCACCATCCCTCTCATCTCTTCCTCCTCTCCCCAGAGATCATTTCTAGCCAGTGCTGCTCCTTGCTGGGAGCCACCACACTCCCAGCTTCACCCTGCACAGTGCCCAAAGGAGTAGCAGGGCAGGCTCGGCCCCTGGCTGTGGGACCACCGTGCTGAGCTCCTCCAGTGTTCTCTGCCCATCACTGTGGTGTCAGGGCAGGTGCTGTTTATGGGGGGATCTTTGCCCTGCCAGCCCTCACTGCAGAGTCCCTACAACCCTCAGCACATGGCTGGCACTGCTGCAGCTCTTGCCCTGGAATCGGGGACCCCAGGGGACTGGCACCAATGTCCAGAGGAGCTACAGCAGCTCTGGGAAGCGCTGGAGCTCAGGAAGGCTTCCCAGCTCATCTCAGGTCCGAGCAAACTCCTCTCTGGTTGAATCAATTTCACTGGCCCCTGGCTGCCCCACATAAAGCCAGGCACTGCCCTCATTCTCTGAAAGGCAAGAGGAGATACCCACCAAGACCTGCGTGATGCTCAGGTCCCGCTCACACTGTTCGCACATAGGTGCTTAAGGGAGAGCAGCTGAGTGCTGAGCATCCCAAGGGATGGCTGTGACAAGCCAAGAAGAACTTATGCCAACAAGAAATGAGCAATTTTATACACACACCCAGAGAAGAGTAATTGTTTTGCAACAGATCCCTGCTCTGATCCCCTCCAAGGCTGCTTGACTAGTGCAGCTGGGGACCTGGCAGGGAGCAAGGCAGCCAAGCTTTGCACCCATCTCCAATCCTCGTGCTCCAGCACAGCCAGTGATTTAACACACCTCCCTTTCCCAACACCCCGAATCAGGGCTGCCTGAACAGTCCTCATTTCATCAAGGATGGATATTTCACCACATTTGAAAACCAGGCTTCAGCAGAAGATCTCAGGTTTGGAGCTTCACAGTTGAAACCAGCCCAAGCCAACTTTTGAAAACCCAGCTCCGCACCCAGCAGCATGAAACCCCGATCTCTGCACATGGTGAGATTCTTCTCAGCCCTTTAGCACCCCACATTTAGAGGAGATCCCAAACCCCGGGGCCACACTGGGCTCCTGCAGGGCGTCCTCCCCTTGCACCCTCCTGGCCACAGCACCTCGGGCATGCTAGCAGCATGTGGCGGTTGAGTCACACTTGCTGCGAAGCTCCTTCCTTGCAGCAGCTTTTGCAGAGCCTCTGCTGCCGGGCTCGGCATGCACGGCTTGCGCTTCGCACCTAGCAAGCGCGTTTGCAACTGCCTGGCTGTTTGCAGGCGGCTGTTATGCTTTGCAGGGGGCTACAAGACCTGCACATCCCATCTCCCCTGAGGCTGTGGCACACAGATCTGCCCACAACCACTGCATTTTAGTAGGTATTTTGGAAGCTGCTGAGGACTCGATACTCTTTTCCCCAGCAAACGCTCTCCTCCTGATGCACCAAGGTACTCCTCCAGCACCCAGAAGGCTCCCAGCACTAGCCCTGGCATCACCTAATGCTCTCTGTACCTTTTTGCCCTCCTGCTTCCCTATAGTCCCGATTCTGCCACAAAAGGCCTTTTGGGTTTACAGCAAGCAACTGCAGCCAGCTAGCTCCCGTTACGCCTTGCAATGCATTTTTAATTAGTAGCGCGAATGCTCTTCCAGTGCTGCTTTAATGCATGTGCTTAGGAGGCAAATGTTTTTACCCATCGCTGCCAATAGCCATGGCCCTGTGCAAAGTCAGCTTGGCTCTTTGCATGGCCCAGCTGCAGGTTGGTTATCACTGCTGTGCAGGCACTCCCCGTCTGCAGGTTGCTTCAACTCTCAGAAATTTACTGAAGCCACAACATGAGGATCCAGAGTTCAACCTGACAGCCAGATCCAGGCAGAGAAACACTTTCCCCATGCAGCAGGCTCTGGTTCTCTGCACCAGCCCTGCTGTACCTTGGAAGTGCTCAGTCTCTCTCCCAGGGCGAGCAGAGGGTGCCCAGGGCCATGCCCCACACGTGCCCGTGCTTGTACTCATGGCCCCTTGCAACCATATGCAACCTCAGCAACCGCTTGCAACCACAACCACTTGTACCTCGCAGCAGCCTCAGACCCTGCAAGCAGTGCCAGCAGGAACAGCAGACAGCCCTGGCTCCCCTGCCTGCATCTGTCCATCTTTGTGTTGCTCCCACAGCTGTAAACAGCTTTCTCCATGCACTTGTGTCGTCACTTGTCCCACACTAACCTAATGTTAATGCCCAACTGGGGGCTGGGGCTCCTGCGCTGCATGGCTGGCGTTGCCGGCTCCGGAGAGCCGAGAGCAGTGCTCGGGGCAAGGGACCCAGCTGGGACAGGCAGGGCTGAGCCCTCTCCCTGCAGAGCCCACCAAGCCAGCCCACAGCCCCAGCATATGCTTGCCACTGGGCTTTTTCATCCCATCTCAGCTCCTGACAGCATGGGGGAAAGAGAAAAGTAGAATCTCCCAGCCAGCCGGGCTCCTCCTCACTACTTGCAAGCACAGCAGCTGAACGCTTCCAAACAGGAAAGCAAATAACTAGTCTCAGTAAACAAATACAGCCTCTTGAGTCCATGTTTTAGAGGAAACTATGAATTCATACTCCTCTCCTGTTTGCTTTCTGGCACCAGGGGAGCTGGACTGAGCATCCGAAGCCACCAGCACCCACTGAGTGCCTGTGTCGTGTCCAGCCAGCCCCGTGGCACTCACCAGCAGCCCCTCACCAGCCCTGCCACTCCCTGCCCAGACCCCAGCATCACTGTTTAAAGTCAAAAATCTGCAACCCAGCCCCTACCCCATGCCGACACGGCTGCAGAGGCGGAGAAGTAGGACAGTGAGCTTCTTTGCCAGCATTAAATTTCCCTCTGGTCCCTACAGAAATCAGGTTTGGTCTCCAGCCAGCCCAGGGAAGGGGCACCTGCTCCAGTGTAAGAAGAAAAGCAAAATACTCCTTAGCCCCTGTTTTGGACAACAGAGACAGCCAGAGGAACCACAAAGCCACAACACTCCCCTCTAAAAAGACGTTAAAGTCCTTCAGGCTCCCAGGGATGGGAGCTAGAAAAGCCATAACACCCCACAATCTGAGGCTTTTTCTTTCTTTTTTAAACAGATACTGTGATTTCTACCTAGTAAGACAGCATTTCACGCAGGCAAAGCTGATTAAAACAAGGCAAAAGGCAAACACATCCATGAAATAACACATGTGGAAAGTACCACCAGGCCAATTAGCTTTTCGTGATGCTATCTACAAATTCCAGGAGCTATGCTTCTAGACCTGGTAAAATTGTGGAAAAATGGGTCTTAAAATCACAATACAGTTACACAGGGGAATACTATAGTAAGCAATTTCTTTGAGAGGTTGCTAAAGTGGTTTTCCTGCAATCTCCTTCTCTGCAGCGTGAACCTGCAAGGACGCAGCCTCCCATCTCTTTACCCTGGTGGGAAAGCAGAGTCCCACCTCGATTCCCCCAAACCTGGGGCATGTGCTAGGCAAGGTCCATGCTGGTTAGCAGCAGGACCCTGCTCTGGTTTGCTGCTCCAAGTGATGAAGGTGACAGCAGAGCATCCCAGTGGCTTTCCACTCCTGCCCAGCCCTCCTCCTGCATCCCCCGGGGACCACATCCCCCACCTGTATGCCTCATTTTGCTATTAAAAAACAGGCAGAAGCTCATTCTGCTGCCTCCAAGCAGCAGAAGGACTGAGCACCCATAGCCTTTGCAATCTAGAGGCACCCTACGAGACAGCCAGCATCCCCAGGGAGGGCGGGAGGCACAGCCCGACAGTGCTGGGAACAGTGTCCATCCCTCGCCGCCTCCCAGAATGAATCAGCAGGATTTTACTATACCAAGGCCCCAGTCTTCACTTGATTAAAAGCCAAGAAATGTCCATAATCCTTTCTGTTATAGGTAAGTAATAACTGGTTCTTCGCAGAGGAGCGGGAAAGGGAGGTACCTTACAGTCCCAGCCATCAGGGACACCATGACAGAGCACGTCTGCCCGGCAATGCTGCCGATGTTGAGAAGATTATTTGGATAACAGGTCTTATGGCCCCCCAGGTGTCCTGGAGAGCCCTCAGTTTAGCAGCAGTGGTGGTAAAGAAGGGATCACCCAGGGCAGGTCCTGCAGAGCACGGTTTTCAGTGCTCCCAGCAGCATCTCCCATCCTTACCCTCCAGTAAGATCCAGATGGTGGACCATCAAATCCTGGACACTGAACGGATTGGCTTGTCTTCCCAGTAAGGATATCCCAAAGAGCAGGAGACCAGACTTTTTTGGGAACCACCAGTACAAACCCTCAAGGTCGCTCAGACCATAAATCACCTGTCCATGTATCTCACTGACTCCTTGCACACTGCAACCCAGGCTCTAGCACGGGAAGTACTGCTGCTAATCGCTGCAGGTGCCAAAGGACAGGGAGGAAGGGACATAGGGAGTGCCGATGATAGCAGCGCCCGGCTTTTGCAGAGAAATGATCATTAACACAAGAAACAAGGTGCAGGACGGGTTGCTGGTGCCAGCCGTGGGCAGTGCTGGGCATGCATGGGATGCTGTACAGCAGTGTGAGCAGGCAGCAGTCGCCCAGCCACACTGACAGCAGGGGAACCATGCTGCCAAGCTGGAAAAATCACCTTTCCTGCTTATACTCAACTATGCCTGGGCAATAGGTGCTGTAGTTAAATCTCTAACCCCATTGATACACCAGAAGCAGTCGAGAAATGGTCTTTTCTCAGTCTGAACACTGAGATGATTCAATCATGCCTAACTCCCCTGCTGAAGCAGCAAGATCCATACACCCCCATCCTCATGGTAAAGTCTTGCCATGAACTCTCCCCTTTCCATCCCAGTCTAGGTTTCACAGTCCATCTACCCATGCACACTATCCTGCGCCTCCAGAAGGACCCTGGGATGGATGGAGCGGGAAGGGGGCCCCACTGCTGGCAGCGTGGTGCCTTTACCTAGGGTTAAAAGCCACCCTTTCTGCTGACAATGAAGTAACTATCAAAGCATGTTTCCCCATCACAAGCCATTCAATTTGCCTCCCGCAGGGCAATGCCACTGAAATCTCCAGGCATTATGGGAACCAGGGTATAAAAACATTCCCGGTGCAATGACGCCAAAATTGATGCTGAAATTAGGCTGGGAACAGAACTAGCATAGTTACTTCTAGCCCCAAAACTAAAACATACATATACAGTCAATCACCCACAATGATATTGCACTTTGTGATCACCCATGGCTTTGTTCCTGCTTCTAGCTTTGCCCCCAAGTTGCTCCCTGGGCACCCCAAGGGCTCAGACATCGGCAACTTCAAGCAGTTGCAAACCACAGGAACTCAGCCCAGCCATGCCCAGCTTCATCAGCGCTGACATATGTTTGCAGCACAAATACCAATGATCTCAGCTCCCTGTTGGACACCAAAATGCTGCCCCTGCCCCCCAGGGAGGGGGCCAAGCCCAGCTTCGGGGCTTTCCAAGGCCACCATGGGGATGCAGGCACCTCTGCTGCCTGGTCTGCAGGGAGAGGGGACGTGCAGTAGCCAGAAACCACATCCACGTATACAGAGCTGCCCCAAGGAGCCCAGGAGGAGGAGGAACAACAAAGGAAAGATACCCTTCAGGGACAGCCCTCAAGCAGAAGGCTTGCTGCAGCCCACGTCCACGAGGTTTTGCTCTCTGCAATGGGTTGCACAACCAGCCCAGAGATGGGGACCAAGCCCTTCCAGCTCCCTTTGCCCGGAGACACATAACACGCCTCTCTGTCCCCCATCTCCTGCCCAAATGGGAAGGACCAACCCCATCCCCATCATGAAGAAAACTCAGGATCTTACAGGTTTCCAGCACACAGAAATACTGTCCCCAGCTCCACATTCCCATGCCCAGCTGCCCAAAGAGACCCCAGAGCAGCGCTACTCACATTGTACAGGACTGTGGTCCACCCTTCCATGGTGATGCACTGGAAGACGGTCAACACAGCAAAGAGGATGTTGTCAAACTGCGTGATCCCATCGTTGGGACCGATCCACTCCCGGCATTCGTATCCTGGGGGGCAACCCTGCACCCCGCATGGATGGGGGGGGGTCCAGCTCCTCTAGTTCACCTGCGAGCACACAGCAGAGAACCAAAGGAGACAGAGGTAAGAGAGAGGCAGGGGACAGGCGAGGGAAGGGTCTGAATGCCGGCGGGCTTGGGACAGAGCACAAGACCGCGCTGGGACTAGCCAGGGATGACACAGACTGCTTCCATAAGAAACTGGGACATCCTGAACGCAAGCGGTTGATGCCTGGCGCACACAAAGCAAAATGCAGGATCTTCTCAGCCCTGGGCTTCACATGATAGCAACGTGCGCTCGTCCCAGCTGTTTTTCACCCATGGGATGCCAAGCGGGCGCAGAGCCCTTCTCCCCACCTGAATTGTTTGTATAGCAGGCTCGGTGCAGCTTCCCGCTGTAGAACTCCAGGCCGATGATAGCAAACATGAGGATAGCAAAAAAGAGCAGCAAGCCAATCTGGAGGAGAGGCACCATGGCCTTCATGATGGATTTCAGCACAATCTGCAGGCCTGGAAGGGGAAAGAAAGAGCACAGCTCAGCACAGTGCTGCAAACCCCCTGCCTGGGCACATCCATCCCACCTCTAGCAAGAGAAAGACAGTGAGCAGGGAGGATGGGCAGTCATCAGACAGATGCAAGAAACCAGCACAGCCTGGATAATCCCTTAGGGCAGGGAAGGACCATGGAGGAAAGCACCACCCTGGGGGGAGCAGGAAGGGCCAGGCTGCAAAGCAAAGCTTGAGGAGGGCTGGTTTCTGGTTCTGGTCTTCCCTCTGTCCTGCCTGTCCTTATCCCACCTGGACTTTGTGGGACATGGCCCGTGCAGCTCTGTCCCCCTCACTGCCCCCAGGGCACGGATCCAGCACACCACCCACCCCATGCCCAGGGCAGGAGGGATGGGAGGACCAGTGCCAGCAGCAGCCTAGTTTCTTTATTTATCCCCACGCTGGCAGATGAAATCTTGCAAAAAAATCCTCAGATCTCCTCCAAATAAACCTCAGTCCTGAAAGGAGCCACCCACTGCCTTCTGGCCAGGGAATCGGAGCCACGGGTGAGCCCTGGTGAGCTGCCGAGCCCAGCCTTGCGCCAGCACGGAGCAGGCTGGGCAGGGGGAACCGCCACCCGGGAACACCAAATGCTGCCATCCTACAGCTCCCACCACGTGGCAGGGTTTTCCCTCTCTTTCCTGATTTCACCCTCTGTCTCTGACGGGAACGAGAACCCCTCTTGCTCTGAAGGACATAATGGGATGGGTGTGGACACCCCAAAGGGAGGACCAGGAGCATCCAACTTACTGGGAATGCCTGAGACGAGCTTCAGAGGTCTGAGCACACGCACAGCCCGCAGCGTCCGCAGGTCCACGTGGGTGTTGAAGTGCGTCCCAGCAGTGGCAAGGATGCTGTGGGCAGACAGGGAGAGAGAGCAGAGTTATCCTGGGCAAAGCCCTCAGCCACCCCGGTGCCAAAAGCCATGTTCTCACGCCAGGCTGGAGGAAGCCACGAGGCAGACCGTGTCCCTGGGTAGGTATAGAGATTCAACAGCTCCCAAAGCCCACGTGCCAGCAAGCCCTGTTTGATGCTAGCACCAAAGCTCATGGGCCACTGCGGCCAGCCAAAGCCACCTAGGGGCCACCCCACCCTGGCAGCCCCCCATCGATGCCTCCCACGTGCCAGGATGGCCAGGGACAGCCCCACGCCGCAGCACTGGCCATCACCTATGCCGTGCAATTGTGCTCTGGGGCCTCAGTGCTACCAACACCATATCCATCGTGCCTACATGGGATTAACCTGCCTTCCAGGCAGGTAGCAAGCACGTGGACCAGAGATGGGGGTCACTTCCCTGAGGGTCACCCACACTCCCTTGGCAACACCTCCAGCCATCAGTTGCTCTGGCTTTTTCCACATATGGAGCTTCCTTAGAGTCCCACCTCTGGGATTGCCGACAAGGAGCCGAGAACCTCACATGCATTCAAAAATCTATAGTAATGAAAGTTTGATGACCTTGGAAGGCAACCAGCAGGCACAGGAAGGACTCCAGAGGTTTTCCTTTAAAACACAAAGATATTTTTTTTTCAAGCCCATCTCTGGAAAACAAATTGGGGCAGAAGGGAGCTGGTGCACATCGAGTCCAGCAGCGGCAATACTCGAGGCCCCTGTACCTGCTGGGGTGACGCGGGTCAGGGATGCTGGCAGAGACACGGGAGCACAGATCGCAGTGCCAGAGCTCGTGGGCTCCTCTCCCATCCAGGGCTCAGTCCCCAGATGCTGGGCAAGGAGGAGGAGGGAGTGCTGCAGCAGAGGAGCAGGCGATGGGGAGGAGAGCGGGACAGAGAGAGGCAGCAACCTCAGGGTTGTTTGCAGCAATCCAAAAACCCAGGGAAATTGGGTCATTGTTCCACTAATTCATCTAATTACAGGCCAGAGCAGCTCTCTGGCGCGCTGAGCAATTAGCACTCTTTCTCTCTCCCTCTCCCCGAGGTACGGCAGGTACCAACCTGTCCCTCCAGAAAGGCGGTTGGGTTTCCTAGGATACCCTGGCAGCAGAAATGCTCTAACATCAGCAAACCCGACTGTTTCAACTCCTTTTCCTACCCTCCTCTTCCTCCCTGCCCCAGCACAAAGGGTCAGCTGCAAAGCTTGGCCCCAGCATCCCCCACATTTCCCCGCGTACCAGGCTGCTTATCCCCGATGTATATGGGCATCATTTACCCTTGATAGCACCACCCCTTTCCCCTGTCCTCCTTTGGCAAGGTCCCTGTTCCCCAGCCTGTGACCAGCCCCCACTACCCGCAGGGCTGACGGGAGAGCAGAAGAGGGACTTAATTAAGTCAGGAGCACCCAGAGGCTGGGGAGAGCTGCATTGTTAAATTGGTTGTAAGATCAAAATCAATAAGTATGATAAAGCACGGCCACTCAGCTACACGTGGGAGAGAGAAGAGCAGAGGCGCTTTCATCTCTTTCACGCAGCCTGCCTGTGAGAGCAGGGTAACCCAGCGCTCCCCAAAACGCCAGCATAGAGGACACGCTGTGTCCAATGGCATGCTGGAGACCCCGAGACCCTCCTTCAACTTTGCTCCTCATGTTCCAACGCCTGGTGTCCAGCCAGCCTCCCAAAGGGGTGGGGAAAAGGCATTTGCAGCCCCTGTGCTGACTCCAGCTAGGATGGAGCATCTCCAGGAGGCCAGGGATGCTCCTGGGCTGGACACAGGCTGCAGTGCTTCTCCTGAGGGCTCGCCAACACAAGCCCAGCAGGAAGGCTCCTGGCAGCAGAGCAGGATCGACAGCCTTCTCCTACCACCACAGAGCAGCAGGAGCTGTGGCCAAGCACAGCTGGGCAGAGTGGTGGAGGTGGAGCCGTCACTGGTCCCAGCCCCACCGCACATCTCCTCCCTGGGGCAGGACCATCACCTAAGGCTGGTCCGGCGCGGCGGAGGGAAGGAGAGCGCCCTGGCTGCAAAGTCCTCTGCTAACCCAGATTTGCTTGAAGGGCTCAGGAGCCGTCGCGCTGAGCCTCCAGGCAAGGTTCAGGCGATTTCAGGGCACTACTTCCCAGCGCTCTAAATTAGCTGCTAAGAATGGGACTCCTGTGTGGCAAGGTGACATGCTCCTTGTCCTCACTGGGGGACAAGGGACATCACAAGCTGTTTTAGAAGGGGATTTGAACAGATCACCAGAGCGAGGTGGTTGCACTGCAGACATGTCTCCTGACCAATGACAGAAAGATGACCAACCGCTACGAAACAGGTGCCTGAGCATCCTTTTGCAGGCAGAGCTGCAGCTCCCAGTGAGGGCAGATGCACTGGGAGCACGCACTGCTCAAGCTGCTCCTGGCAAACCCATCCATCCCAGAGCGCCGAGAGCAGGGTCTGATCAAACCTGGACCACCTTCAGACCAATTGAGGTGGCTGGAAAAAGCTAAGCAAGCTTCCAGGCACACAAGCCTGGCTTCTGCCTGCTTTTCCCAAGCCTTTCAGTGATTCTAAGTATCGGAGATTGCCTCTCCCCAATAGCCAGGCTTCACTAGTACACACAGACACCACCACCACATCACTGCTAATAATATACACAATGCTCAAAACACACCTTCCTGCTCTGAACTTCAGCATCTCACCTGTTAATTGCTTGTTAACCCTCTAAACATGCCTCTCTTTTAATTTGCAAAGAGCCACCCGTATCACCTAGCACACCCACTTCTGATTCATTGGCACACGTTAGGGCTTCTTACAGCTCCTCGGGATGCACAGCATGGAGATGGGACTTGGGCTGTGACAAACCTTTGTGCTGGCACAGGGCGGCAGCTCCGGTATCTGTAGAACAATTTAAACCCTTTTCGATCACTTACAATATCCACGTCTGATGTGCTAATAATTATTCTTTATTTTTAGGCAAGGACCCAAACTAAAATTACATTTCACCATCCAAGTTATTTGAAAAAGCTGCCAGATTGGGCTATAAAAATCTCAATGATCTCATGCTTTTCATCATATGTACTGGAGGAAAAAAAGAAGAAAAAAGAAGTGAAGGCGTTTTTATAGGTCACCCAGGCAAAGGGGTTAGTTTTACTTCTTCAGAGGAAAGGGGGAAAAGAGACTTCAGGTGGAGAAAAGAGCAGAGAGGAGCTATCGGAAGAATGCAAATGAAAAAGGAGAGAGGAGGCAGGATGGGAAATATATGCTAATCCCCTGAAGTATAATTGAATAGTGAGCAATCACCAGCAGACAAAAACATGCTTTCGGGGGGGGGGGAGAGGAAAAAAAAATCCAATGCTTTGTGTTTGCAACCAGGATGATTGTTTTATTTTATTTATTTACAGCCTCCAGAGCGAAGGGCAAGCTCCTGCTGGGCCCGCCGCACCTGCAGGCTTTGGGGCTGGCTGCTGGCAGAGCGATGCTCAGCCCTCGGGCACCACTCCAGCTCGCAGCAGCTGAGCAAAGCGCATGCCCTCGGCCTCCAGCTGAAGGCCTGCACCTATGGATCTCTTCTCGGAGTGTGCAAAAAAAGAAAAAAAATCACACAACACACACATTTTAACTGACTCTCTGCTCTTTGGAACTTCGCAAGAATAAGCCACGAGTGATGCTCAAATGGCCCTGGCCACACAAAGCACTTCTACTAGCACAGAGCCTGTACCAAATTCGGGCACTATCACACACTACAGCACCCACTACACCTCTGCTGTCCACGCCAGAGGCTGTGCCTTGCACCCGCTCCTGTCCCTATCACCCCACCAGGAGCAGCACCAGCAGCCCTGAAGCCTCAGCCCTTGAGGACAGCACACACAGCTCTGGGCGTGCTGCAAAATGCTTTGTGCTGGGGACCCCAAGCAAAAGCTGAACCCCCAGATGATCAGATTGACTCTCGATTCATCCCCCCTCCCCAAACTGAGCATCCCTCAGCCAGTTCCATCAGGGATCGTTGCAGAGGTACATGCAGACAAGCCATCCCAGCAAAGGGCAGCTCCAGGGTGTGCCGAGTACAGGGAGGGATCGGCTGAGACAGACTAATCTCAGCTCAAAATCTGGGGCAGGGAGGGTGCTGGCTGGCTGGCTGACATGCAAATTAATATTTATAATTAAGTGGAAGGGCCCCTGAAGGCTTGCACTGCCACCTGACTCTATGAGGGAGACTACTTCATAATTAATACACTGGTCAAACGGCTCATGGAAAGTAAGTTACCTGATGAATTTACCCTATTCTTGCCCTTTTCTGCTGGTGAATCTACCCCTCCTCTCTCTGCAGACAGCACCACAAGCAGCAGGATGCACTCTAGGCTCTTGGGTCCAAATCCCACTCAAGGAAGGGCCAGCGGGATCGGGTCACCCACCCTGAGGATGCCCCAGGAGAGCACAGTGGTCCCGCTTTGGGGATGCTGAGGGACAGGGACACCAGGTCCAAGTCCTGCCCTCGGCACAGTTCAGAGCAACCTCAAAGCCTCCATCATGTTCACTTGCTCTTTCTAGGTTTTGGGGCCGTGACACAAGTGGATTGCGCTGCTGCAAAGCTGCTGATCCCATCTTTCCTGGCAGCTTCGAGAGCCCTGAACTAGGCACCAACTCCCTGCAAAGTGGGATGTGGGTGAACAACAGAATTTGCCTTCACCAGCCTTCAGTGTGGGGGAAAAAAATGATCCCCCAAGGCCACCTCTGCCTGGAGAAGCCCCCAGGATCTGGTGCAGGAGGGAGCATCCCTCCTCTGCACCCTGGTGCTGGCCGAAGCCTGCATCTCCCTCCCACCTCCAGCCCCTGCAACATCTCTCAGCAGATGCAGGATGTGGCGGGAGGAGAAATGCTGGTGAAACTACATTTGCACATACAGGACCTGGTAGAAACCTACAGTAGTCATTGCCAGGAGGCCAGAGAGCTGACTCCGGCAAGAGAAATATAGCACAGGCAACCCTGTACTGCAGCAGCATCTGTCTGAGCTCATGCCAAAGGAGAGGGGTCCTAGACCCCAGGGATATCCACCCAAGCCTGGGTGATACTACCTTCTCACATAAGGATATGGTGGAAAACAAACCCTTCCCTCAAGCCGAGTTTTTCCCCTACAGCTCCTCTCCCGGCACGAGGTCCACGGCAGCGCAAAGAAATGGTGCACAGGGACTTGGCAGCTTGGCCCAAGGCTTTACCTCCAGGAGGACGAGGGCTTCACCCCAGCCCAGGAGCTCTGCAAGGATGTCAGGGCTGGGGAAGGAGCCCCTGGGGACTGCCGGGGGCGGAGGGGTGCCTGGAGGGGGGGCAATGCCCCCAGGGACCAGCAGTCGCGTGGGAGGGACTGACTCACTCCACAGCGCAGCGGCTGCGGGAAACCAACCGCCAGGGAAGAGGAGCCGGGAAGGACGGGGTGAAGCACGTGAGTGGCATGTGGGCCCGATCCTGTACCAGGGAAAGGTGGGGTGTCATGAGTCTGCCTGCCCAGCGCCTCTCCCATGCCCCCCCCCACCACCCATCCCCAGTGGCTTCTTCCCTCGTCAGCCACCCCACCCCCTCACGGGGCCAGGGAGATGTTGTACGAGGTGCCGATGTCAGGCACAGCCCCTTGCCGTGGTATATGGCACATGAATCATTCACAAAGCTGGGGAATTAATTATTCATCCAAACGAAAGACCAAACACTTTACTAATTGTCCTGGAAGGAAAGAGCTGGGAAGGGGGTGGGAGATAGGGCAGACATAGGGTTGGAGACCGGCACTATTCACGCAAGAAAATGAAGGGAAGAGGGAATAAAAAAAAAGTATTATCTGTGGTGTGATCAAAGCATTGTTCCACTTTTGGATTTGGGGTTGTCTCTTTACTGGTTCATCTTATAGGACAACACTCCTTGCAGTGGTACAGGTTCCTGCCAAATAATTGTGTTGGGATGCTGCACTTATGCTCCAATTTAACGCTTGCTCTCCAAGCCTCATATCCACTCCCCCCAAGCTTCCTTGCATGGCGGTGGGCTGTGCTCCGCCAGGGAAAGAGCCTTTTCCTAGCCCGTGTGTGCACATGGGTGCTCTCACACATGCATGGCATGCCAGGCACGCTGCTGGGGGCTGGCACCCCAAACCACAAAGGGATGCGGTATATGAATATTCCCACACAGAGCTGCTGCTAGTGCCATTCAAGGACCTCTCTGGACCTCGATGATCAAAAAGACCACCTCAGACACACAGAACTTGGGTTGCTCAAGGCGCACTGAATACCAGAGGGCAAAGCATCCTTTTTCTCTACCATGGGGGAGCTCAAGGGAATTGCGAAAAGGGCGCCCAAACATCCAGGCAGCACCACAACCAGCAACAAGCCACCCTGCCCTCCTCATCCCCACGCTCACATTGCAACCCTGCGGCACACGAGGGATTTCACCAGGAGGTCAGATGGAAAGGCCAGGCTCGCAACTGCAGCTTGCCCTTGCAGGGAGAGGACTTTGGGTTTTAGGCCAGCACATGGACTGGGAGAGTCAGGCTTTCCTCTGCTGTCACAGGCTGGTGCCCAGCCGGTTGGCTCCAGGCTTGCTAAGGGCATGGCTGGCACCGCTGGCGATCATTCATTCCTGCCTTTCCTTGGCCACGCTCCACCCCACAAAATCCCTTAATGAAAACCACAGTGCCCAAGGGCTTCACAAAAGGCATCCAGGTGTAGCAGCTGTTATTAAACCCTCCGAAAACCCCTGACGCCAGCTCTTCCTTTTAGCCAACCCGGTGTATTTATCCTGCTTTACAACGGCTGCTTCCCCAAGCTCCCGAGCAGCACAACTTCACAAGGGCCTTTTGAATTCCATTTTGATTTTTTTCCCCCTGTTGTTAGAAGCGTTCCCCCACCCCTTCACCTCTCACGTAAGGTGTTATTGTATTACTGCTGCAACTGCTATAAAAAAGGCAGCACGATGCTGTGATGCTCAGGCATTGGAGTGTGTGAAGCACACACCCACCTGGATATTTGCAGAGGGAGTTTAACCATTCTTTTTCCATGAGCACCTTCAAATATGGCATAGGACAGGGAAGGCTGCCCTTGGGACCTCGTTTTCTACTCATTACGCCAATGGGACCTGGGGAGCAGGGAGCTGATGCTCCAGTTGCTGATGGCTGAAGCTCCTTCAACCTCACCATCTCAGGACCACCGATTAAGAGGTCACAAAGCTCCCGCTGCCCTTTCTGCTCATTTCTGAGAAGTTTTCCCCTTTTTGGTCCAAGACACACTGCACTGAGCAGGTCACAAGTCCAGCTTCAGTGCCCAGCCAGCTCTGGTTCATGCATGAGCAAGGCAAGCATCCCCAAGCCCCAGGGGAAACACAGACCTTCCCCTCCCCGGCTCTGCCTGAGAATGAGTGAAGGTATTTTATGCACGTTTTTGGTTAAAAATATTTTTAGCTGGGGGAGAACAGGCTGGGTTTTTTTCAGACAGCAATGATGATTTGGAAACCACAGGTTATAAACAGAGCAGGTTTACAAATGTGACTATTAGTTCCCCAGTGGAAGCTTTAGCATCAGGGAGTTTTAGGTGGGCGTTGATTTCCACTGAGATGAAAAAAATCTGGATTTATTGATACAAGAAGCAAACACCAGTTGAACCCAAGTCAAAGCCACCCATTCCTGCACAGGGTCCCAGGAGACCTCTCACAGCAGTAGCCCCCCATGAGGCTAATTTATACCAGGGAGACCATGCCCGGGCTATCCCACTGCTCATGGAAACCCCAATGGGATGTCTGGGGCCATGATGCCACCTGCATCGAGCACCTCTCCCATCAGATATGTGACAAAAAATAAGTCCAGAAAGGAAGAGTAGTACCCTGTGTCAGCCTTGGAAGGACAAGGGCCAGCAAGCATGATGCTGGGTCCCTCTAGTCCATCCAGGATTAGATCTGGGGGCGGGTCCTGCTCACGTGGATATCCTCTCTGATCCATCACCATGGGATGCATCAGCATCCCAAACCTGTCAGCACATCCCAAGGCGAGTGCTATCCTACACTTCCGATGCTCACAACATCCCCTCCACCACGGCCACTGTCTCTTGCTAAGTTGCTACAAGATCCTAACGACCGTTAATTCTCCCAAGCTCAATAGTCTCTGTCCAGACACACATATTAATCAAGCGTTAAGCTTTAGTCCACAAAGACAATCCTGAACCCGCCAGGCGCCTGCACACGTCCCCCGTGCAGACTTCACCACCCGCCTTACACAACCGACACAGCATGAACCGCCAAGTGCAAACCCTCTCCCACAAGCTGTTTGCAAGTCATTTGCCAGCCAAGGATTATTTGCTGAAGAAATTTGCCAATAATTCAGCAGATCAAAACAGGCAAGAGGTTCTTGCGAGGGAGGTGCAACTATGGCGCCCAAGAACAGAACCTTTTCAGCACCTCATGGCAAAAGCAAGAGCTGAACAGCACAGAGGCACCCATGACCTGGTCCAGCTGATCCCTCAGTGACCCAATCCTCCCCGAAACCGGTCCAGGATGAAAACCTGTGGGTTGCCTCCTCCACCCATCACACACCAGAATCCACACCAAAAGGCTGGTGAGCACATGCCAGGGGGGCGCTGGCACTGCTGGAGCAAAGCCAGCAGGTAATCAGGCATTTCTAGGGGAGAGTTTCATCCTGCTGGAGCAAACACCAGGATGTGAGGGGGCGATGGTGGCGAAGCAGACCCCGGAGGGTTGTGCCCGCATGTAACCAGTGGTGTCAGGGGCAACTGGGCACCTCCCGGCAGGGCAGCCGGCATCGGCGCTAGCAGCCCTTCATGGACAATTGATTCCCTGGCATGGGGCCCGGCACGGCACCGAAAGGAGCTGGCGAGGCTTTCACGAGTGAGTAATTGCTGAGCGCTGACTCAGCACCAGCTTGGTTACAGTCAGCTTGCCTGGAGCCGCGGGGAGAGGTCTGTGGTGACCCCCCCTTCCAGCCCAGTGCTTCCCCTTGGCCCAAGCCCCAGAGGATGCCCGGGCCAGGAGACAGCGATGGGCATTTCCCAGGCGCCTGGATGCATTCTGCACACCCGGCTCAGCACCGCAGCTACACAGTGATGCTGAGACACCCCCTCTTGCTGCTACCGGGGTGCGCACCTTTGTCCAGCCCAAGAGCTGTGCCCAGCCACTGTCCCCACAGCAGCGAGCCCGCCAGGCCACGGAGCCATCCCCTGAGGGTCGCTTTGCAGATGCAGAAGAGCCAGCAGCATCCTGTGTGATGGCTGCACTGCCCACAGGCAGCCTGTCTGCTGTCCACCGAGGAGCATCACCCCACCACCAGCACACTGAGACCCCTTGTCTTCACAGGCAGACACAGTCCCACGCCCCAGCGAGGCCATCCAGGTCCACACTGGACCAAGGGAATCAAAATGTTCCTAGCCATGTTCTCCTCAAGCCTTTCCTCAAGCATAGCTCTAACTACACCTCTCTGCAATAGACAAGCAGCACCCATCACCACATCCCTGGCAGCACCAGGGTCAGCATCCCCCTTCCTCCTCCAAACACCCAACTGGGTGTCACATCCCATGTGGTGCCACTACCCTGCAAGCCAACAGATAGGTCTGTGCAGCAAGCAACTCAGGAGAGACCCCCAGGTATCTCGCCTGGCTCCCATGCCTCAGTTTCCCAGCCAGCCCTGCAGCTGCTCTGCACCCAGGAGAGCTCATGGAGTACTCGGGGATCCACAGGCACCATCTGTTTGTAGGCACCAAACCAGCTCCTCTGAACACGGTGTTTCCATCAGCATGCAAAAAGGAACAGCCACAATCCAGGCACCCTTTCCCCAGGTTCTCAGTGGCTGCAGGCACCCGTCTGCCCTCTACACAGTGAGGAGCCCAGGAGGTCACCCTGGGGGACTCAAGCCAATTGCCAGCGTTGGCTAACACAAGCCTAAATGCCCCTGCTCATTTCTATGTCGCCAGCAGAGCCCATGTACAGCAAGCAGGACTCAAATCTGGGCCACATCCCTGGCAGGTGACGCCACCAGTGACACAATCAGCACCTGTGACGCTCTGTGTGCTACCACCCCCAGCATCATTGCTGCGTGCTGGGACCCTGAGCAAGCATTGCCTGGGAACATGGCTCCACCCAGACCTCATTCCTAAACCCCCAGCACTGGAGCAAAACTGGAAAGTACTTGGGAGGGCAAGAGGAGAAGAGATTTTTTCCTTCCCCATGTAGGGTTTGACTAAAACTTCTCCCAGACCATATTCAGCTGCTTATCAGGCCACGCTCCTACCTCATCCTCACCTTGTCCCACACCCAGACGGGTGACAGATGCCAGGCCACCAGCTGAGGAAAGCTAGACATGATGCCCTCAGAGCCAGCCCTCCTCACCCAGTGAGGAACCTCATCCCACCACCAGCTGCCCAAGCAAAGCCAACACAGGAGCCTTCAGCACAGGGAACCACCTTCCCCTCCCTCACTGGGATGAAGAAACACCACCAACAACAGCAAATCACAGCCTTGCCCAGATCCTGGAGCTCGTGTCCCCACTGGAATGAGCCTCCATGCCTTGCTGACCAAGCCCACCAAGAGTCCCACGCCGCCTGACTCACCCACTGAGGACCACGATGAAGTCCATGACGTTCCAGCCATTGCGCAGGTACGAGCCCTTGTGGAAAACAAACCCCAGAGCCACAATCTTAATCCCAGCCTCGAAGCAGAAAATCCCGATGAAGTAGGGCTCCGTCTTCTCCTGCCAGAGGGGAATAGGTGACATGGTGAGAGGGGGATACTGGGCAAACACAGCACCAGCCATTTCACACTGACTCAACTCACATCCCACCCCACCTTCCCCAGCCCTGTCCTCTCCTTTGGGAGCTTTCCCAACCCTTCCCCAGCCAGCACCAGCCTTGGAAATAAAAAGAGGATGGCTATGACCCACTCAAGTTGCCCAGTCCCCCTTCCCTACCCCACGTTTTCAGGGGCTTAAACCTTCCCGAACCCTTTCCATGGAGGAGGAGTAGGTGACAACAGCCCCAGGAAGGCTGGAGGAGCTGGTCCAAGAGGAAACCTCCCGCCCTACCACCCTGAAACCAGAAGAAATCAGCTTGTAGGATAGGGTGGCTCCCCTTGGCTGATGCCCCTGCTCACTCCCCAGACACACCCCACCCCCACCCCCCGATGCAGGGCAGAGAGGGACGGACACGAGGTACTTACTAATCTCCGTGACATGGGCGTCTTGTCATCCTCAGGGAGGTGCTGCTCGAGCGCCAGCACAATGCAGTTGGCAATGATGGTCGCCAAGATCATGTATTCGAAGGGAGTGAAGGGGAGTTAAGGAGCAGAGGAGAGATGGATGACGACCCCAACCCACCTCCCCCGCCCTGCCAGCCCTTCATTTCACCTGCTCATCAGCTGCCACCGCCACCACTTTCCCCACAGGAACACGCACACACACAGCCCAGGTTTCACCTCCCCGCTGCTTCTGAGCAGGAGGGTGAAGCCCACCTTGGTACCGTTTGGAAAAGAGAGGGGTGACAAGAGAACTGAGAGTCCCCAAGATCTTCCTCACTGGAGACCTGCTGAGCCTCATCACCTCCTTTCCGAGTTCACGGGACGTTAACCAACGGCCTTTGCTGGGCTTTGAACTCTCTTGGGAGAGAGATGCCGCTTGTGGTGGGAGCCCAGAAGATGGACACAAGTATGAAGGTGGACAGCCAGGCTCTGAGCAGATTAGGCTTTGTCTAGAAGAGGGTTTGGCACAATCCCTATCTTGGCATGCTGAGGGCTGGGGCTGGCACATCCCTTCGTGCCATGGCCCTGCTGCTTGCCTTCTCTCTTCCGTCATGAAGCAACAGGAGAGGGGGCTTGGAAAAGGGGCATCATGGGCGATCAGCAGCCCTGGTCATAAAGCACCCTCATGGGAGGGACCATCTGCACAGCCTGAGGAGGACAGGGCATCCCTAGCAGGTTCTGGGGATTCAGTCTGGACCAGCCCCCCCCGTGCCCAGCGCTGGAGCGGTGGACGTGCCTCGGGAACTGAGGATCCCTTGCCAAGCACCCTGTGGGTGGCAGGGTGAGCCCAGGCAGCGCTGGGAGCTGCAGAGCACCGGGCTGAGCATCTGCAACTCAAGACACTGATGGCACCTGTATCTGAGCCTCATTCCAGGCAGGGTGGCAACCCCCTGCGGAGACATCCCAGCTCAGCCGTGCTTCAGCGAGACCCCAAGGGCAGCAGTACCTTACCAACAGGATCTGGGTGGATGCTTATGAGCATCCTAAGGACTTGCACACCCTTCTCCAGAAGCAACCACACACCAGGACAAGCGGCAGCAGATTCTGGCACCTGAGGACCTGAGTGAGTGGGGAGGCGGAGGAAAGGGCAGGCTGACACCCAGCAGAGCACCCCAAACTCAGCTCCCGCCTGCCTTTTGATTCACAGGGGCTGCTGGGAGCAAGGTGGGGGCACAGAGCTCCCTCCTCCTGCCTGGCCCACTGCCAGACCCTGAAAACAAAGCACTTCCAAGTGACAGAACAGCCACATCTTTCCAATTTCCCACCCATCTTTACCACATCTTTGCAATAAAACCCCTGTTGTCCTCAATAACAAGATGAGGTGAGATTCATCAGCAGGCAGCACACCCTACCTCTGTGGAAGCCAAAAAAACTGCAGCTATGGTACCGTCACCGCTGGCACCAGTGGCCACCCCAGGAGGGGACTGCCACCTTCCCAAGGCTTGTGTCTGGGGAAAGGGGATGTGATTCCACCTGGGATACTTTTGACCATAAAGAAGTCACCCACACTCCCACCACCCCAAGCCGGCGTGGGGAGCAGCACCCTGGCTGAGCCCTTCCCCACCACACCAGGCTTCTCCAGACCAGGCAGCTTCACCACTCAGGCCAGGAGGTGCCAAACACCCGTGCCATCTCCCCCAGGAAAAGAGATGATTTTCTCTTTTGCAACCTTGTCTTTTGGCCACCAAAGCTACTGACCGCAGCGAGATGCTTTAAACATGTGGCCTTGAGCCCATGGCATGGGCAAGAGAAGACATCCCGGTGCTGGCCACCAGCATGGGAAACTGGAAACCGTGAAGTGACCCCAGCAGCAGCAGCCCTGGCTGCAGCGACCCCGCGCACGCTGCAGCATGTGGGCAAGGTGGGAGTGGGGCCGGGCATCTAAGCAGGTCCCAGGAGAGCTGGCCAAGACGGGCAGCCAAGGGGAGCCTGCACCAGCTGGAAGCTGTTTAGCCCGGTAAGAGGAAAAGCCAGGAAAAATGCAACCAAGGCACTTAAAAGGCCACTCAGTGCAATTCATGGTTGCTAAGTTAGAGGCAAACCAAAAAAGGGACCACTACAGAGCTCACCACTCAGACCTCGGTGCCACCAGGCACAACTCGTGAGCAGCTCCCTGTGCTCAGGGAGAGGCCAGATGCCAGAAGTTTTCCTCTGAGGCTTAATGCAAACGAAGATTTCATTGCACGGCTCCTGCTAGATGAGAAGTGTGGGAACAGCGTGGCGAGTCCGTCTGGCTGCCCCGGCATGGCTAACCCTGCCGAGCATCCCGCCCAGCGGAGCATCCCGTGCCTCTCCCCGCTGCGCCAGGCATCTACCACCTCCCTCCTGCATCTGCTAATCCCACAGGGAAAACACCCAGGTGGGAAAAATCTAACTTCTCCAAAGCCAGCAGCACAGGAGCCCTGCCCAGCAGTGCCTGGGGGACTCAGGACCACCTCTAACGGCTCAGCTTGCCTCTGTGTTTCCTTGCTGGCTCCAACATCTGGCTCGACAGTGTAGAGACCGTGCACATCTGTCACGGCCCCAGCACAGGAGCGCATCCCCACTCCACCTCAGACAAGTGCACAAGCATGTGGGTCAACAGATATCAAGTCTAAGGGAAACAGGGCAATCGCTGCCCTAAGCAGTGACCTAAGCAGGTCGCTGCCAAAAATGACTCTTCCAAACCTCGCTAGCCCAGTTTTCCAAGGACCCGAGCCTGAGTTATTGCATCAAGAGCTGGGTGAAAGCTGCCAGGCAGCAACCCCATGGAAACAAGCCCCCGTAGCTCCAGCCGTGCCAGGTTTTGAGAGGCTGAGGGTAAGAAAACCCTCCCCAAGAAACAGCTGGAACATCTGGCTGAACCAGGAGAATTTTGCCAGCACACTTCACTCCTGCCAAGCAAGCATCCTCCCAGCTCAGAGCTGGAGCCCACCGGACAACGCTCTATCACTCCTTTGTTTTCTCTCTCATTAAATGTCTAATTACACAACCTTCCAACCATCCAAAATGCAGAGTAGCACTCGCCTCCCTCCAAGCCCGGTAATGAAAGCCCGTCTCCCTCCAGCCTTCTCCTCCTCCTTCGTCTGGCTTCTCCTGGAGGATCATTAGGGAGCCGATAAAAATAGGTTTTCTTATTGATTTATCTCCTTTACCCAACGCGCTCTCCCCTGTACCGTTGACTTGTTTCCTTAGCAACTTGGCTGATCCCAGTGCACACCACACCTGCAGCTCCACGCTTCCTTCTCAGTGCATTTGAGGTGGGAAAGATGCCCCCAGGACACATGGACACCCCCCCCCAACCCATGCCCCAGCCCACCTGGAGCAGGCACTGCAGGCCAACCCCATGCCTGGAGCTGGAGTTCCTTGGTGGGTCTGGTGGGACCCAGCAGGGAGCACCAGGGAGATGTCCAGCCACCGGTGGATCCTTGCTTCCAGCTGTGAGCACCTTCTTCACCTCCCTCCCCCAGTGGGAGCTAGAACCAACCCACCCAGAACATCTATATTGCTAACGCAGGGAACGCGCCCAGCTCCAAGTCCTGAAGATGGATTGACAGTGCTGATGGCACATTGATGGAACTCCCTCAAGAGACTGGGTGTGAAAGAAATCCCTCCCCAGATGTAGGCAAGGCCCAGCAGCTGCAGAGAGCCCGCCTCCACCTCTCTCCTTTGGTGACCATGCCTTCTCCCCACTCCTGGTAGGGCAGGTGGGGAAAGACCAAAAGAGCCAGAGGAGCGTGGCCACGTGGGCATCTCCAAAAGGCCTCTTGGGGAAGCCCACCTTAGAGCAGCAGCAAGAAGGGCAGGAACAATTTAACCCTTTGCCCTGCCTGCATCACCCAGCCCAGCTCCAACATCTCCTGGAAGCTTTAAGTCTCTGTTTCCCACCGCTCCTCAGGCTTCCCCCAGGACTGGCTGCACTGAGGGGCTTTCCCTGCTCAGGTGTCAATAAGAGGGAGCTTCAGTTCCTACATCTGCGGCCTTCATCTTGCTGGTCCCAACCCCACCACTGCTGCCTGCCCTACACAGATAAGGCATGCTAGGAAGACATACCCACCTCTTCAGCACCCCCACCCCCAGCACACCCCGGTCCCCCTCCTCTCAGCTCCATACCCCAGCAGGAAAGCGAGCATCTCCTCTCCAAAGCCGTTTTCCAAAAGAAACCCAAAATGCCAAACAGAGCAAAGACCGTGAGTGCTCTTAATTCACCTCTGGGGTCCCCCAGCCCTGAAGCACCCCCCCTGGCTTGTCCCCGAGGTCACAGGGGAAGTTCCCCCAGCAGATAAGGCTATCCAGTGCCCTCAAGCATCTGTAAAGCCGTGGCCCCTCATGTCTGTCCCCATCCCTGTGCCCTGCCACCCAGTGCTCCCAACCCAGCCATGCTTTGCTGGGGTTGACAGAAAGCGATGGCCAGAGGGACAAGGTGCTGACAGACCCCAAATCCTCCCACCACATTTTGAACACCAGCCAGCTCCCGCGTGCCCATTACACACAATGAAACAGGCTCAGGAGAGCGAGTATGCGCTTGGGGTTGTGCTTGTGTCTCTGCACAGCTCACAGGGAGCACCCAGGCAAGGCGCTCAGCCCTCCTAAAGCTCACTGCACGGACATGCCTCAACTGGGAAGACTCTGCTTGCTATCTGCAGATATAGATTTTGCTGCTTACAACTCCAAAACGTGACAGTCTGGTCTCCATCAGGGGCTCAATGGAAGGCAGTGTCAGGCAGGAGCCAGTCCGGGCAGAGCTGCCTGCGCTGCTGGCACTGCCGTAGGGATGCGGGGTGCCTGCCTGCCACGTGCAAACAGCTCCGTGGAGAAGCGTCTCCTTCTCCCCCACCTCACCCTGTGCTCAAAAACTGGAAATCAAATATCTCTCCTCCTCTTTTTTTTTTTTTTTGTTTTTTTTTTTTAAAAAAAAAACTACATCATGTGATTTTCCTGCCTTAACATCAGTTTTTTAACTTTGGTTGCCACAGCAACAGGATGCAACTTGGCGTCACCATGACAACAGCTGCCTCTGTTTAAATTCACCATCTGACAGGCAGCCTCGCTCTCCCCGGCTGTCAAAAAGATGGACCTGCCATTACACCTACTCGCCCCTCCCAGAAAAAAAAAAAAAAAAAAAAAAAAAAAAAAGCCCAACAATTTCAAATCTGATGAATGAAGGGCACAGAAAACAGCCTGGGGGGGTGGAGGGAGACACGTTCTTGGGTGGTGCAAGAAGGAGGGAGCTGCCCAAGGATGTCACGACATGGCGCAGCTCTTCCTGCAGGGAGACAGGACCTGCTTAAATCTTCTCTGGGCAAAAGCAAAGGTGTAGAAGACACTTGCCCCAGATGGGGCATAACACTGCCAGGGTCCCCGATGGGTAGCACCCATGCAGCATCAGAGATGCCCGGGTCAAAGTGGGAGTCAGCATGAACAAGACTGTTTAGGCACACGCGGGTGTACATCCCACGGAGCAAAATCCCCATGTGTGTCGCACTGGGGATGCGCTCCGGGGCTTTGCAGACACCCCGGCTGCTCTTGGCCAGCCCAACACCAAATTTGGCCCTCAGAGGGACTGAGATAGGAGCCATCCCTCACTGCAAGGAACAGCAAGGTCCCCAGAAAATTGATGGACATTCCTCTCCCCCGCCAAACCTGGGGGACAGGTACAGTGGCCAGTGTGCACCTGCAGCCAGAGGCTGTCCTTGGGGACGTAGCCAGAGCCACACAGTGTCATCTGGCCTTTCTGGAGAGAGAGAGAGGGATCTTATCCAGGTCAAATGTGATTAAGCAGACAAAGAACGGAGCAGATATAGATGAGCTGCAGCCCATCTCATGTGCTAACTGAATTGCAGCTTTCCAGGCAGCCGAACAAATGAAATCAGGGCTAAAGGCCTGGCCATCAGCAGGAGAAGAACAGGCAGTATGTTTCTGAAGGAGAAGATGAGTAGATGTTCCTACAGCCAGAACAGCAGCTGCCTTGCATTTTGGGCAGGACTGGCAAAAAGAGCAGCTCCAGTGGAGGTAACACACTGAGCTTTCTAGCAAGGAACTCGCAAAGACTCATCTCCCCATGGAGCTGCATCCCAATCCCAGTTGTTCCTAGTTCTCCTCCTTCCCCTCCATGCATCATCCCTATTTATACTGGGAAGCCAAACTGCAGAGGCTGCTGGTTATAATTATACAGTTACCCAGCAGATATACAGGCCTGAATCACCAGTTATTTTTAGCCCTATTACCTAGTCAACTGAAGCTGGATGAAGAAGAGCCTCCACTCCTCCCCGCGCTCCACCCCAGCCCCTTTGGCTTTCCTCAACGTCGTGCCCACTCCAATCCACAGTGCCAGGACCAGCCCATCTCCATCCCAAGGCCAGCAGCTCTCATTGACTGTGGCCAAGCTCCAACACTCACCTCCCCAAACCACCCTCGCCCAGAAGCAATGCCACGGGCTTCAGGCCAGGCAGCCGAGACGCTCACACGTTTTCCCCAGCCCTACCAAAAGGCACCAGCTGTGTGTGCACCAGGCTACAGCTAGCAAGATGGTAACAACTTGCCTGGCCAGCCTCACCAAATTCATCACCAAAACACCTTGTCCATCCCCAAGCCCTCGAGAGCTCCAGTAGTGCAGAGGAGCTCTGGGGTGGATGGTTTCTTAGAAAGAGATGGCAGCCAGGTGGGAGCCAGGCAGGGATGCTCAGCTCCCGCGCCTGAGCACACCCGTTCCAAGCACTCATACAGGGATATGTCACTTACTTCTAGAAAAAAAATATCAAATGAGCCCATCTCCCTCATGCATTGCAAATTCCAGGAAAGAATGCTGCTGGGGAGTTTTTACCACGCGGTGGTGAAGCTCTAGTCTCTAGGAGACAGCAGCTGCCTAGAGATGAGACATCACACCGGCACGGGACCCCGGCCCACGCGGGGAGCGCTGGGCCAGTGGCAGTACCCCAGCTCCTTCTTGCTTTAAATGAAAGCCAAAGGGGCGAGGGCCTCCCACACCCTGCTGAAAAAGCACAGGAATAATTTGGCATATTCTGGAAAAGCAGGCAGGCCAGCCTGGCCGCTGCCCTACAGGGCTCTGAGCTGAGCTGCCGCGTCCCCATCCTCGCTACCGCACCAATGCTCCTGCAGCCGCCCACTCAGTGGGTGCTGCTGGCAGGGACAGATTTAGGGATGCCACGAGGAATTCAGCCCCCCTACGAAACAGCCCCTTCACCCCCAGGTCACCCCCTCAAGCCTGGGGGCTTTGCAGCTCCTCAGCCAGGACCACCTCCTGCCTGGCAGAGGCTCAACCCAATGCAACGAAGCTGCAAAGGGACTACTCCCCTGGTGATGCTCAGCAGGGTGGGTGACCTGTCCTGCATCCCTATGCCTCACCAGAGGGTTTCCCCGAGGTACCTGTTGCACCAGACCAGGGCATTGCTGCTTGGCACCAGGGCAAGCTCTCCCGCGCCTGCCGGCGGAGCCAGCAAGTTAACCAACAAGTTGCAGGGAGAGAAAGCAGCAGCAGCAGCAAGAGCCGCATGTAATCACCACTGCAGAAAACGGCACGGGGAGGGTCCTAAAGCCAAAGCGTGGCCACGCTGAAGTTTTCAAGCTCGGCTCTTCCATGGGGGCAAAGCCCAGGGAGGACACTGGGAGCAGCAGCGTGCTGAGCCCAGGCTGATGGGGAGATGGGTGCTGCAGCACTGGGCACTGGCCAGGGTACCCAGGGGCACCGCAGGGAGGATGAGAGGACGGAGAAGCGCGTGGGGGTGTATGAAAGGATGGAGAAGCAAGGGAAGGAGTGGGGGCATCTGCACCCTCCACCCAGCCCTAGGAGGAGGATCCCTGGGATAAACCACAGTCCTCCCCGTGCCAGCCCCCAAAGGGGCTGTGGGGCACAGCCAGAGGTTTTCAGCATATTCCCCTCTGCCACAGGGAGGGAGGGAGGGAGAGGGCAGCCAGTTCCCAGAGCTGCCGTGGGGGCCAGGGGCTGCAGGGCAAGGATGGGTACGCCCCTGCCAGGTGTGATCGGCAGCAAAGAGGGCACACGCAGGCGGGCGGAGGAGGGGACAAAGCCGCCACCCAACAGGGACTGGAGATTCGTGGTGCTCCCAGGGGGTCCTTCCCCAACGGGATGGGTGGCTCCAGGTGGGGTGGGTTGACAAAACTCCAGCAAGACATCGAGGCACAGAGGAAAGGCCTCGACCCCTCCCCACCGCCGCGCACACAGAGAGCATCCTAAAGCATGCAGGGTTACACCGGGATGAGAGTACCCCCTCCTTGCCGGCATGAGGGGCTTCCAGATCCGAGCCCAAGAAGGGGCCAGGGGATTCCCTGTGGGAAGAAGGGGCTCAGCTCCCCACCAGGCAAGGAGGGGAAGCAGCAACAGGGCATGGAGAGCATCCCCAGGGGACAGGGCACCCCTCTCCGCATGCCGAAGGAGAGCGAGAGCGGAAGGCAGGCGCTTACCTGCTGGCTAGTGCCACACACACGTGTCCTGGGCGGCCACCGAGGCAAATCCAGGGAGCAAGGGAGGGGGGGGCTCACGGGGGGGCGCAGAAAGGATATGGCCAGTCGATGAGCTTCTTAGCGTATTTCCTGACTATGTTCTCTTCCCCAAAGAGGAAGAGTGATCTGTTGACGGTGAAGCAGTTCTGCCGGACAGGTATGGGGTTGTACAGAGCCATAGTCCGGGCTCTCTGCGCTTTGGTTTGCTTGAAGGCTCCCGGGGTCCCTCCTGCAGGGGCAGGGGGTCCTTGCCGGCTCCGGTTCTGGTCGGAGCCCCCGTCTCCGGAGCCCAGCCTGCCGGCCACCGCCTCCCCAAAACGAGCCATCCTGGAAGAAAACACACAGGTGAGCCAAAGCAGCACCACCGAGGCAGCGTGGGGGGGGGAGGGGAGGGAGAGGAGAGGGAGGGGGGTTGCGGGGCGCAGTCCCAACCACAACCCCCTCCTCCTCTCCGGGTGATGCTCAGCTCTGTCTCTCCTCCATCCCTCCGGGTGAGCAGGGACACGCGTGGAGAAGGAGAGGCAGGAATGCACGGCTCCAGCACGGCATGGGGGGCAGCTGGCCGCCTCCGGGGACCCCCCAACAGCCACACGGGCAGCAGGGAGGGCAGAGAGCCGTCCTTGGGGCTCGGCAGAGGCCGCAGCAGCTCAGTCCCTAAAACCCTTCCACCACGAAGCAAGGGGTTAAACCCAGCCCGATCCTTCCCACCGCTCTGCCCGCAAGCCCAAACCAGCCTCTTCCAACCCCCCCACCAGCCAGGCAGAGCCTGGGGACTGCCCGCCGGCAGGGATCAGGTAGGGAAAGGGCTGGGATCCAAGTCCTTCCATCCGCCCCGTCGCAAAGGAAGACGCAATTTGGTACAGCACCCAGCGCAGCGGAGGCCGGGGGAACAGGTTGCAGCGTGGTCCAGCCTAGTTGGAGCCAAGTGTCCAACTCCCTCCTCCCGACTCCATCTTCAGCAGCCTGCGGGAGCCCGGCCACCCATCCGTGGGCTCCCCAGGGCAGCGGGCAGGGATAGCGGGCAGAGCCCCCGCGGTGGCAGGGATGGATGCTCAGCCCTCGGCTGCCAGGGCAGGAGCGCGCAAGGCGATGCTGGCTTCCTGCAGGAGCCGGGCCACGAAATTAAAGGCTGCCGCGCCTCTGCAGCTCGGGGACAGCTTGCTTTAATGAAGTCAGTGGCAACACACGCGCGCACAAGCGCGCACACACGCACGCCTCGCTCCCTCGCTCCATCCAGTGCATTCTTTTGGCAAGCACGGGAGCTGCCGCAAAGGAAAATCAGAGGCGAGGGGAGGGTCTGAAGGGAACAAAGGCAATGTGGGAGCCCCCACCCTGCAAGAAGCCCCCCCACCCCGGCTGCAGAGGGCTCTCCAGCACATGGGTGCTCCTAGGTGAGTGGCTAAAATGGGGGGCAGAGGGGGGCAAAGGGGGGCTCTGCCTCCCCCCTGCCTGCAGGGGAGGCAAGAGGCTCACCCCACCTCAGCCTGGACTGAACATCTCTTCGACCACATGCACTGTCCCCCCACCCCCTGGGAAACTTTGAGGGTCCCAGCTCCCCGTTGGAGACACCCCGATGCCAGCGGCTGCTTGAGGAGAGCCCTCCTGCTCACCCGCATACAGATTAGCCTCCTAAGCACCCCCCCCCCCGCTCGGTATTTTCTTTTTGACACTTGATGTTGGCCAGAAGAAGCAGCAGCTCATCAGAGAGGTGTAAACAATTCTGCCTGGATGTGTCCCTGCAGCAGCTACCACAGGGTAGGGGGGCTGGCCCCAGGGCCAGTCCAGGCTCCAACCCTGCTCCCCCCAGCCATCCAACCTGCCCCCCATGAGCAGAGGACTAGGGACATGGCTGGAGCCATACCCTCATCTCTGCAGCCGTGTGAGGGCCAAGGTCACCCAGGGATGCTCAGGGTCCCCTGGGCTGGGCTGTGCCCTGGTGCAGGGGCTGCCTGCCTACCCACCTTTGGGGAACCCACCCCGCCCCTCTGGCACATGCAGGGGACTCGTGGCTCCCCAAGGATGTACCCAACATCCTCCCTACCTAACAGGCAGGGCACCAGCCTTGCTGCTCAGCACACCTGCACACCCTACAAGCTGTTCACATGCAGGATCCCCCCACTGCCTTCCCTCCAACCCTGTGTCCAAAGGGTTTCCCAGGGCCTTTGGCACTCGCTAGCTGCCCTTCCCGCAGGAAGGGCATCCTCAGCTCCAGCCAGCATCATAAGACACCCTGCATCCCCATGACACTCTTCTCCCATCCCATCCCACCACACCACCAGCAAACCTGCTCTGCAAACACAGCAGCTACTGCCCCGTCCCCTACATCTGCTGTGGAGCGGCCAGGAGTGCTTAGAGCAGCTAAAATAAAAAATAATAAAAAAAGACATTTAAAATAAATGAAGACCTTAATCACATAAATCATTAACTCATTTGGGCAAGAGCTGCTCAAGCTGCAAGAGGTGCAGCCTGGCAGCACCACACCACAGACTTCCCCACCCTGCAGGCACTACTGTGACGGAACAGCCACGGGGCTCGCTTTTTGGTCCAGGCTCTCACAGGTGCATTGCCAGGACCCCTTGGGCTGGCTGGGCAAGGAAGAGGAAGGATCAGGCCCTCCTCAGCAAGATAACAGAGGAGTGTTTACAAAAAAGGTTGTGGGATCATTCCCCCAGCCTCAGCCAGACGGAGAGCTCACCAGGACGATACCCATCTGCTGCATCCCTACTTGACTTTGCTCCTCTAATTAGCTTTCTAACAAAGGTAAGCGTAATTGGGGGGTTTCAGCAAGCCCCCCAGCTATGTCACCACCACACTGCAGCACAGGTGAGGAGATCCCAAAATGCTTCCCAGGCCACCAGCCAGCCCCAGTGCAAGACAGAGTGACCCTGGGTTTTCATTCCACTAACAACAGGCAGCAAGGAGGCCACGCCAGCTACCAACTAATTACAGTCCCTTCGATTCATTCTAGGCAAGACGCTGCTCTAAACGAATCAATTATGATTTGTGGCTCATCCCCTTTGCCTCCTCCCCACCACCAGTGCGGTATCAGAAGCCATGCCGCTCTTCCCACCTTTCAACCTTTAAGCCACTGTTAATTAAGCCCAAGGCTGGGCCAATTGCCAGGAGCTCCTCAGCCTTGCAGAGACTCCTGCCTCAGCTCCCCCCCGGCCCCCCCCCAGCCCTCTCCCATCCTCCTGAGCCCGCAGGCGAGCACCCACCCAGCCTAAATGCTGAGGCTCTGGCTGGTACCCGGAGGCTGAGAGGGATGAAGAAGGCTGGAGCCAGCGCTCCCCCCTTGCCCCCCTGCCCAGCTCAGAGGCATCACACCTGCCTCACTGTTCGAAGGGGCAGGCAGTGTTCCTCCTGCCCCCCCAAAGCAGGGATGCACACCTTACCTGGACCCCTCTGCTGGGGCAGCAGGCTGTCCCCTGCACCCAGGGGCTCGCTCCCAGCTCTGCTCTATGTTCGCTGCTGCAGAGCAGAGCACAAGATGACCCCGCTGGGAGCCTCTCTCCCGCTCAGACGGTGCTAAAGGATGGGATATTTATGAGAAAGCAGCTCCTTAAGAGAAGATTGAAAGGGAAGAAAAAAAAAAAATAATTTCGGGCTATGCCAAGAGATGCAGGCTCGGTTTCCCAGGATGTTTATTGCCATTCTCATCTTGACCCTGACCCCAGCACGCTGGGATCGGTGAGTCAGGGAGAAGCGTGGCTGATGCCCGCATGATTCAACACGGCACAGAGATTCAGAGCCAGCTATGTAGGGCTGTTTGTTTCTTGGTTGGTTTCTTTTTTGGGTTGTGTTTGGTTTTTGTTGGGCTTTTTTTGTGTGTGAATGAAGGAAATCCAAGAACACAGGACACCAGTGGGTGCCAGGACAGGAAGATGCTTGGGACACGCTGGGTTTTACAGAGCCAGGCTAACCCTCTCCTCATGCCCATATTGTTATTCAAGCCTCCTCCCCGCCTCCTCTTGTCCCGTGCCCCCCGCCCGCAGCCCCTACCAGCGCACGGCGGGGCAGCACCGGGGGCACCGGGCTCCCCCCGCCGCCGGCCGGTGGCCGCGCTGCCGCCGCTCCGGCATTGCCATCTAGCGGCCGCTGCCCCCTCCCTGCAGCCCCCCCCTCCGCTCGGCTTCGCTTCCCCCGCCTGCAGCCGAGGACAGCCAAGCCCTCCCACCCCCCACTTTGCCTGCTGAAGGGGATGCAAAGCCCCCCCGGCAGTTACCGCATCCCTCCGCACAGCTCTGTGCCACCGGAGCAGCCGCCCAGGCAGCCCAGGTTTCCCATCGATGCGCTGCTGGGTCCAGGCACCCCAAAAAGCGGCGATATCGTTAAAAGCATCCTCTGCCGAGCCCTGGGTTGCTCAGAAAGCCAGTCCTCATCCCAGGGACAGCATCAGGCAGGGCACAGACCCTTAATGCAGCCCAGGCAGGGCCTGAACGGGGGGGGGGGGACAGCCCCTCCTTCTGTGACTGATATTCCCAGGAGCTTCGATGGGCTGCACACATCTTAGAAAGTGGCTTTTGGCATCCTGAGTCGATTTTATTTTTTTAAATAAGGCTTTAGCTATGCTGACAGGAATAAAAAAAAAAAAAAAAAAATCAAATGAGAATCCTTCTAGGGTGCTCTGGCCAAATTTCAAATTGGGACTGGGTAGCTGTGACTCAGAAGCATGTTTATAACCATGCAGGAATGGAAGTGGTTTTTTTCCAGGAACAAATTCATTACCTGCTGGATTAGGAAGAAATATTTTCCCCATTTGCAAAGGGGAAGCCCTGCCAAGCCAAGCACCTCCACAGCAGGGAGGCAGATTCCCTGGGCTAGTGCAGATCACCCATGGACAACCAGGATGCAAGTGGAAAAGGGCCAAGCAGCTCCAGGACAGCATCTCCGGAGGAGACCATCACGCTCTGCCTGATGTTCATCTGCACAGATGTTAGCAGCTGTGGCACAGGCCACCACAGCCCTGTTGGCATCTCTCCTGCCAGCAAAGCCCCAGGACAGGCATGACAGCCTAGGCTACGCTGCAGAGACTCCGCACTGCCTTGCAGCACAGCAGCCCCCACCCAAGCCAGGGCAAGTGTTTCCTCTCTGCTCATTCTTTTTGATAACACCCTTGCCCGACTCGCAGCGCTCCCCAGGAGCTGCCCACCTCACCGAGACCTGCCTTCCCCAGCACTACCAGGGGATTAGCAGCAGCATCTTTCAAAACTGCCTGGACCCATTCCCAACACAGACCCAAAGGGCTGACTTCTCGGGGTCAGCACCATAATTTATTCACCGAGAAATTAGACAGCTGGAAGACTAGCAAAAGCCAGCAAATTTCACCCCAAGCTATAAACTATGCATCCAGATTTAAGCAGCCACCACTACTCCACCAGCTTCCTCCCGGTCATTTGGCTGAAGCAACCACACCAGGTGTCACACAGCAGCAGAAAAACTTGAAACTGCTTTAAGCTGAAAGTGTAATTTGCTGCACATTGCCGTAAAACATACTTATATTCACAAACACTGCTGGTTTTAATTACCAAGACCCATGAGTCCAACATCCAGTCTTGGCATCTTTAGGATCAATGGGATAATGATCTTGTAAAGCTCTCTTTCCTGGGATGGAGGAACAACCTTCTGGAAATGGGGATTTTGGTCGCTATATCTCCCCTTCAATGAGCTCTCATGCAGAAGCAGCAGTGCCACAGCAGCTCTCAGCCAGCCTTCCCCCCTGCAGCCCCTTCCCAAGACACAAGGTGCAGCACACCTTGCATTCCCACCCCAGAGACCCTTTTCCTAACCTCTCCGTAAGCATTTGCCTACAAGAATCCAGCCCAGAGCATCTTTGGCCCCGTTTCACAAGACAACTTCCAGTTCTCAGCTGCCAAGCAAAATGCAACACAAACCTGAAGCAAAACGCCAACAAACATGAGTGTGGTTCCCAGCAGGTCCCAGTCAAGGTTCCCAAACCCACAACGTCCCCACACCCCAGCAGGGTCCCACCCCAGTCCCCAGCTTCTCTAGGGGTGAGATGCCAGAGATGACTGTGTGCATTAGCCATGATTTTCCATGTAGGAAAACCCGTAAGCCTCCATCCCTTTTCCTCCTCCCCTCGCTGCACACTTGCAGATGCTTTCCAGCACCTGATCTGTTGTGACATCCATCTGTGTGAGCAAAGGAGAGGCACGCCAAAGGTGTCTCCGCAAGTCAGGTGGCTTGTCAGAACCGGGCTCAGGTGCTGTGTATAATCTGCTCTCTCATGCTCTCCGGCACAGGCCAAGCTCACAGAGATGCTGGTGCCACAGCCCAGCACCAGGTCCTGCTCAGGTGGCCCAAGACCTGATGCTCACCACCACCCACAGCACCCTGGGATCACAAGCACCCCAAGATAAACTCACATACTTCTCAAAGCCACCAAAAGTGCTCAGGTCCACCACAGAGCCTTGAAGATGGATGTTCCCCCACACCACGTTGCTGTGGGACTGGAGTGGCTCATACATCAGAGCCACCGATAAAATAGAAAGATGCTGCGTCTTGAACCGAAGGGGGATTCAGCAACCAAATGATCGCAGGATGAAAGAGCTGGGAGAGGTTTAAAGGACAGTCAAGAAACCTCCAGTCTTGTGCATTTATGGGGACACAGCAGGGCTGTGCATCCAGTCCTGCAAAACGCACAGGAGTCTGTGCTGGTGCTTGCTCTTGGCCACAGTGAAGTTCTTTGCCCGCACTTACCCACCTCCCCACAGGCTGCTCAATGCTTTCCAAAAAGCCCAAACCAAAACCAACAGCCACCTTCGCAGCTGCACACACCCCCCGAACAAGCACAAGGGGTTTGCTGACAGCTCAGGTAAAGGTAGGCAAGACCTCATCCCCCCTAAACCACTGCAGACTGGGGCAAAGCGATGCTGTCCCTAGCGCCAGCCCCAGCGATGCCATGCAGGAGGAAAGCATTCCCTGGCCTGCCGCTGCCCACTCTCAGATTTCCTACCAAAATGTCCCACCACGAGCATCGCTGACAACTGCAGTGCTCCTTGAGCTAACTCTGCCTTAGGCTGGGAGGCTTCGCAGCTCAGCTAAGAGGCCTGAAATAATCACCCATTAATAAATTGCCTGGAGTGCCCTGCTGCTTTATTTAGCCTTGCAAGTTGGGCTCTGATTAGCATTCGCAGCCGCATCCCAGCTGCTCCGGGCAGGCGCGCAGCAATCCCACCTCCCAGAGAACAGCTATCTGCCTGCCCCTGCTTTTCCATCAGATTAAAGCGAATTTCCATCCTCGCTTCCAACCCCCAAATCCCTCTGCACAACCTCTCCCCTCAGCTAAGCTGCAGAGCATCCCAGCCCTGCACTAACCAAGCTGGCAGCAGGTGAGATACCACCTCTCCATCCTCAGATGGGTCCAATCTGGGGCATTGCACTTCCAGAGAGGCTGACCCAAGAGGATCCAATGGGAATAAATCATATTTGAGAATGATATGGGGGCATGGAAAAGAGGAAACTAAGAAGATGATGGAGGGGAAGGAGCACAGGGGAATATCCCCATTCTCACCAGCAAAGCCCTGGAAGCGCAGGGCTCGAGGGAGGCTGATCCTGCCCCAGCCAGACACCAAGCTGCCCAGCTTTACACACGTTTGTGCATGGGAACAAGGAGGCTGAGCTCAGAAAAGACATCCCCAGGGCCAGCCGCAGACAGTCAGCAGGAGAAAGCCTATTTCTAGCCTGCCAAAGGATGGGAAAGGGATTTTTTTAAAGCATTTTTTCAACTCCTGCACTACCCAAAGCAGAAATCCCTCATTTTCTCCATCAGCATGCTCATGACCCCCCTGGCGCAGCAGCGTCAGCTCCTGCCAAAGCCAGTGGGAGATTTTCTCCCTTAGATCTCCTTTTCACCCCCACAAAAGGCAGGTCCGTGCCCGAGGACCATCCAGTGCTTTCTCTGATCCTCTGCCTGCCCTGCAAGGCTCAAGTCAGAGAAATGCAGCAACCGCAGTACTGGCAAGCAGGATGATAGAGAAGCCTCCTGCCTTTGGGCTGCAAATACCCCCGGCAACAAAAAGAAAGCTGGACCAGAAACCCACCAACTCCATCCCCAATCTAATGAAGGCAAATTCACAGGCTCAGCTTTCTCAGAAGCAACCTGCTAGCAAACAGGGTGGCTTCAATAAAATCACATTGTCAGGACAAGAGCCAGGAGAAGATGAAGCTGTTGAAAAAATTTTCCACCAAGTCTGAAGTCGTGCTGAGCAGCTGATGCTCAAGACAGCCAGAGAAGCCCCATCCCTGGCACACAGCCAGGGAGGAGATGCTGCTTCCATCTTCCAAACCTGTGAAAGAGAAAAGGCCAAAGAGCAAAACCTCTCTCTGAAAGCTACTCGGTGCTGGGAGGTGTGAAAAAACTGTCCCCCTTGCTGCGGTGACAAGCAGTCACCAGCTCAGCATCCTCTGTGAAGGCAAACACCCTCGCCCATCCCCAGGAAAGCACGGCTGAGCGTGTTTTGTGCGATTCCTCAATGGGAAAAAGTTCATTGAAGAATTTTTAGGCTTATTTCCACTCAAGCAAATGCACAGAGAAGACAGTTACAACACGTTAGCTACTGTCTTACCGTCTCATGAACTGTAGCAGGGGAAAAAATTACCCCCGTGAAGCTCCTCTGATGACAAAAAAAAAAAAAAAAAAAAAAGACTCGTGGTTTGTATCAGAGCTGACAAAGATGACGCGTGTTTCATTACAGCATCATCCACCACAGCGGCATGCCCCAAGCTTGCAGGGGACCTGCTTTCCACCAAGCAACCTTCACACGGCTGGTTAGTGGCAGTTACGAAAGATGAGAGACACCACCAGCTCTTTCAGGTGTGTTTTAGCAAGGACGCTGCCACACTGAACTCCTTTGGCACCATGGTCTCCCATGGCTGGGGATAAGCACCAGCATGTCTTTCCCAGTTAAAGCCCGAGAGCCTTGCTGGTGTCACCAGCCCAAAGCCAGCCAGGCAACAGACAGTGACGTGTTTTGGGTCACCCACGCACTCCTAACCCTGCGCTGAAGGATTGGAGGAAACTTTCCCATCGAGCGTGCAAAAGATAAGTGAAGACAAGAAACACATCTCTCCTCTCTACTCTTCTAAGAAAGGGCTCTTGATGTTTTAAAGGTCACCTTGGGATATCAAGACCCACATTTGAAAGCTGCTTTAGTACAAATTCAGGGACCTTCCTAGCTTTTCACATGGATTTTTTTTTTTTTCTGCTTTCACATAGTGCAAGCGGTCCAAGCCAGGGATTTATGTTTGTCATGCACAAATGCAGTCAAACATCTTTTGAACACGGCAGGACCAACTGACAAGTGCAGAACAGCCCATAACTCTTTGGAGGCAGCTCAGCTGAGATCCTGTCCCACACACACACACACAGAGCAGAAATTTCACTCTTGCTGACATTTCTGTAGTTGGTGGAGGTGCCATTTCCATGTACAGATACATCTGCAAGGAGCAAGTCCCTCTGGGGATAGGCTGTACACTCATATTTACAGCTGGGTTTTCACCAAACTTCCAAAAATCTTTCCCTGGTTTGAAGACTCTGTAGTCTCAAATGAAGAAAATGCCATTTTGGGAGTGTGCAATGAGATATCTATGTTTTACAATGTAAAACATTGAATTAAATGAAAATTAAGTTATAGTCTGATTGGACTAGATACCTCCTGAGGTTCCTTCCATCCTGAGTTATCTTACTACCCTGTCATCTCTTAAATACAAGTAGTATGAAGGGGTGGGTTATACTACACCTTAGAAACAATGAATGGAAAATAATGTGAACCATATACACTTGAGGGGCTGGAAAGCACCTCTCCAACAAATACCTCCTGGCCAAAGAGCTCCCCCCCCATCAGAATCACATAAAGACAGCAGGGAGCTGTCTGGGAGAGGGGAACAGGCTGGATTCCTCCAGGAGAGGGAAAGGATGAGGGTGCAAACAAGTAATGAATAGCAGAAGTTTCACCACATGCACGCTGCCCCGAACGCTGATACAAAACTGGGAGTGATGAAGCGGAGGGTTGTGCTGCCATCCAGAGGGACTTCAGCAGCCTGGAGAAACAGGCAGCAGAACAGTATGAATCACAGAATCATTTAGGTTGGAAAAGACATTTTAACATCATCAAGTCTGACTGTTAACTCAGGACTGACAAGTCCACCATGAAACCACGTCCCTAGGCACCACATCTACGCATTTTTTAAGCGCTTCCAGGGATGGCAATCCCACCGCCTCCCTGGGCAGCCTGTTGCAGTGTTTGACAGTCCTTTCAGTGAAGAATTTCTTCCTAATATCCAATTTAAACCTTCCCAGCACAGCTTGAGGCTGTTTTCTCTTGTCCTATCACTTGTCATTTGGGAGAAGAGACCGACCCCCACCTGGCTACACCCTCCTGTCAGGCAGTTGTAGGGACCGATAAGGTCCCCCCTGAGCCGCCTTTTCTCCAGGCTGACCCCCCCCAGCCACCCCCCACCAGCCTGGTGCTCCAGCCCCTTCCCCAGCACTCAGAGAAGAGCAACCTGGGACATGCCGGCTGGGAAGCAGCTCAGCCAAGAAAGCCCTGAGAGACCTGGTGGACACCAAGGTGACCACAAACCAGCAGCACGTTCTAGCAGCAAAGAAGCCAACAGCCTCCTGGGCTGCATCAGGCAAAGCACCACCAGCAGCTCAAGGATGTGACCCTTCCCCTCTGCCCAGCCCCGGTGAGCCACATCCAGGGTGCTGTGCCCCTCAGGACAGGAGAGACACGGACTAACTGGAGCAATTCCAGCAAAGGTGACTAAAAGGGTAAAGCAGCTGCCCTACAAAGAGAGGTAGGGAGAGCTGGGGCTGCTCAGCCTGATTGGAAAAGGCTCACAGCAGATCTTATCAATGCGTACGAATGCCTGACAGTGGGGAGCAAAGGCAGAGCCAGGCTCTGTGGCATCCAGCAACTGGAACAAGAAGCAACGGGCACAAACTGCAATAAAAAACCCCATACATAAGAATAAACTTGCTTGTGAGGGGAACTGAGGATCTGGGACAGGCTGCCCAGAGAGGCTGTGGAGTCTCCATCCTTGGAGATACTCCAAAGCCACCCGGCCACAGTGCCAGGCAACCTGGTCTAAGTGACCCTGCTTGAGGTTCTTTCCCACCTCGCTGCCTCCCAGCAACCCAGTGTTTCCGAGCCATGGCCAGGCCAAGAGGGGAGCTCACTCCGGTGAGCTGGGAAGCTGGTTCCTGGAAGCACAACCAGCCCCAGCACGACGCATGGCTCTGACGCAGCCCTGAGACGTGCTAACAACATCCCGACACCCGCAGCTGAGACTCCAGCGTGGGGAGCAGGAACGAGGCATGCCAGGGTGCGGTGACAAAACGCAAGGCAGAACCCCCAGAGCAGAGACATCTGCTGGGAACCACCTTGTCCTCCGTGTTCAACAACCAGCTCCTAACAAGCCCAGGTCCCTGGAAGAGTGGCCTCAGCCACGTGGGAAGGCTGGGACTGACCGTAACTGCCCACCCTCCCGGCAACCTGTGGGAGGTTTTGCAAAGTCACCTAAATTAATTCAGCAAGGGGATCCCTTCAGGGTGTGCCAGAAACCCAGACCCTGAAGAAATTCAGGGAAAGATACTGCAATTTCTATGCTGCTGCCAGGATATTCAGTGGAACACAAGTTCATCCCAGGTCAGAAAACTATCTCCTCCGCACGAATCTAAACCTTGGTCTGCACTGAAGGGAAGGGGGCAGAGCACAGGGAGGTCCAGGGCAGATACCTCAGAGAGATGCTTCCTTTCTGCTCAAGGACAAGTTATCATAAAAAGCTGTACTTCAGTGCATCCACCGCCCTTTCTACCGCCTGCATCACTACTCTTGTGGGATAAAGCATAAGCAGGGAGAGTAGTCTTAACTGAGAGGCACTTTTTAGGCTCTCAGAGAGGTTAATTACTTTGCCGGGGGTTGCAGAGGGGATGTGGGTGTATGTCCATAAAGGATGCTCCAAGGTATGGAATCCTGGCTTCGCTGGTCGCACACACCTCAGGGCTTTCGCCCACAGAGTTGCAGCTCCTGCCAACTGCACTGCCCTGACACTCCTGCTCCCCCAAGCTGGGAACACGGCAGCAGATGTCTGAACAAGAGCCCACGGTGGAGAAGGACATGGCTACGCTGCCTCTGACAGCAACCGACATGGCACAGGTGCTGCAGAAGGAAAGTCATCTCTTGCCCAGGCCAGGGGCAGGGAGGGAGGCATGAGGAGGGGGGATGGCCACTGGACACTGGTGCAAGAGTTGAGACCAGGAGGAGATGCCAGGGCACCTTCTCCCTTCCCCAGGAGCTCCCACAGTGGAACAAGGGCTGCTGTTTCACAGGTCCCTCTCAACACCAACACTGCAGCGAAGAACCAGCGCCCTCCTCCAGCCCCTTGCCCCTAACCCCACGCTGCAGCAGGACAGCACTGAGCAGCCCCCCACAGAGCCCACTCGGGTGGGCAGGAGCTGCACAGAGCAGGGCTGCTGCTTACAGCACAGCAGCAACACCCACCACATCCAACACCTCTTTCCAAAACCATGCTGCGGAGATACCAACATCAGCAACAGCAGCTCAGAGCCACCCTGGGGCTTGTCCCTTCCCTGCAGATCTGAGGAGGACCAGGGTGGTGGGCTCTGGTCCAGCCAGGGCCATGCTGCTGCCAAAGCAACCCCAGCCTGGGGGCATTCCCCAGGCAGCCTCACCAGCAAGAGGCAGTGCCGCCCCATACATATTCCTGCCCTCTCCATCACTGCAGCCAATTAATCCCAGATGGTGCAACATGCTGGGAAATATATGCTGGGGAGCAGCAGTGGGGTTAGCAGCCCAGCACACTCCAAGGGGTCCCTTTGTCTCATTCAGCACCAAGAGAAAAAAAAAAAAAAGAAGGATTTTTTTTAAAAAAAAAATCAGTTTAATTTGTAATCTGGGATGCAGAGTCGTCTAGGAACCAGATAGAGACTGCCAAGTCATAAAGAGCCACTGAGATCTGTTAACAACACCCGTGCATTTTCAGTTTCTTCCGTTCTCTTGCTGCTTCCAATAAAGCCACGGGAAGGCAGAGCTGCAGTAACACTACGGTCCAGCCCAAAAGGCTCCCGCAGTCTGCGTTGCAGGTATGGGTCTGAGCGGGCAGCAGAAAGCTCTCCTGTTCTGCCCCTCCATGGACCACAGGCTCCCAGATGGGCTACAGGGACCTCACTGCAGATCATACATGCAAGGGAGACCTAGCAAACTCCTAACAAAGCCATTAACTCCAAGACAAGAGATCATTTTTAATGACCCTGTTATCCTTCAGGAGCACGGTCCCGCACTGTGGGCAGAGCGCATCGCTTCCCGCAGCACACTGCAACCTGCCACCCACACCCAGGTACTCCAATGCTGAATTACAGCACCCCACCCCTCCACACTATCCCCTCCAAACAGTACCAAGACCCAGTTACTTTCCCTCTGGTCTCCTCTGCTTCCACGCTCCCTGCCCAACATCTGGGAATCAGGCTTTTCCATACATCCTTGCTGTAGACATTCCAAAACATGGGCACAGCTTGCATTCCCCACATTGCACAAGCTAAGCTCAACGAATATCCATGTACATGTGATTTTTTTAAGCCATGCAAGGCAGGTGTGGGTCCTGTCTGCTGCAAACAGCTTGAGGCTTTTCTGGGACATTCCCTAGGTGGCTCTGCCTGTCCTTACTATCAGCTAAGGAAGCAGCTGCTTAGCCTGGAGAAGCCGCAGGAGGATCCCTGTTTGCCTGTTTTGACAGGGAACCTGTCTTTTGAGCTCTCAGCCAGATGTAATCCAAACGATGCTGCCACACACAGAGCAAAGACACTGGTGATTCAACCACCACCGCTCCACGCAGCACCAGCACACCAAGCTGTGGAGCGCAGCAGATATCTCTGTATACCTCCATCCCTGACCCCAACACGTGAACAGCGGGATGAAAGGGCAGGGCGTCAGGATGGGACTCTGGAAAACGGGGTTTAACATCTGCCTTGGGCTTAAGTTCCTTTGTCCAGAACAAGGAGGGCTGGGACACGTACCCTTCACCGTAAAGTTAAGCCTCCCACAGAGCCACTGTCCCGCACATGCTTAGCAGATAATGTTTGCTCTCTGCCTCAGTTTCCTCATAAAAAAAAAAAAAAAGAGAAAAAAAAAAGAAAACAAACAGCAAAAAGAGCATTCCCCCCCTCCTACTCTTATTCCTCCTTATTAAGGGGAAAGCACGTTTCACTTGTGGGTTTTTTTCACTGGCAAAATCCAGCAGAGGCTTGGCAAGGGTCAGACCTACTGGTGCTGACACTGGTAAGGAAAACCCTTTGCTTCCCTTCTCTCACTGCAACGCAGCACAAGAGCGGCTGCACGCGAACATCTGGCCACACACCAGGAATGCTGCATCTGCAAAGACGAGGCTGCTCCTGGGGAGCAGAGGTCTCTCGTGCAGCAGAAGAGGCACACGCAGCACTCGCCCCCCGTGCCCACCCCACTGTGTGCCACCCAGGCAAACAGGAGACCGAGGGGACCACCAGCAGCTACCCAGTCACTCCCGGAGCCCTGACCAAGGCAGAGGATGCCCAGTAGCATCACACCAGAAACACATCTCAGAGTTCACTTGCACAAGACAGACAGCGCTCAGAGCACCACGTTTAAGCAAAAACTCCCCAGAATCCTTACGACGGAGGTGCAGACCTCTCTGAGCCACCCCGATTTAACTCGTCCAGTTTTGGCAACGTGGAAGGGGAAAAAAATTGGAGAAATAAAATAATAATAAATGAGTTCCTCTGAGGCTGCCCTGGCTCCACAGGCAAGCCGGCCACCCCCCCCGGGGTGTGCAGAAAAGCCATCTCTCAGGTTCCCCGTGTTTCATTTGCTTCCCACCGCCACGACAGGGCCATGGGAAAATACCACCCCGGCTGCTCACCAGGAGAGAGAACCAGACCTCCCAGGTGAAAGCCCCTAGAGCGATTCAAAGCATGCGAGATGAGCCAACCCAAAAATTAAACCACAAGGAGATGGCATTATTACTAATAAAATTATAGATAAGGATATTAATTTGCTTCCCTCCCTTCCACGTGCTATCCATCTAGTCCCAGAGAACATCCACAGTACCGGGGATACCAGCTCTGCACACCAGCCTGGATTTTGGCAAAGTTTTTGGGGAAACATCCCTGGTTTGAGAGTCTGATGTTAAAGCGGGAGCCTCTGGCACACGGTTTTTGCAGGCTGGAGGGTGTCAGGGCACCTGGCCCTGGGGGAGGCACGGACCCAGCCCGGCGGGGCTCAGCCTGCCGTGCCGACCAGGACCTGCCAGAGACGGGCAGTGGGGCTCCCTGGTCCTCAGTGGGACACAAAGTCTGTGAAGCCCAAGGCAGCCATATAGTGCCAGAGCCTCGCATCCCCCCAGCACCAGGGGCTTCTGCAAAGCACCAGCACCTCCATCTCCTGCAGTGCAGACCCCAGCAGGTAGGGCAGCCCGTCCCAAATCTCAGGGACGCCGGCCTTCGATGTGACTTCCCACGCACACCCACAAAACTGTTGCAAAATGGGCTGAAATGCCAAAACCAAGCACCCAGGAGCTGGGAAATGCAAAGATGAGACCCTACCAGGCCTAGGGAAACACCCGATGAAACAGGCTGGGACAGCAGCAGCCGGCACAGCCATCTGTGTGCTCCGGCTGCATTAAAGACAGAAATATTAGGTTTTGTGTTGGAGTTACTGCTAGATGGAGCAGCTGAGGGCGGCAAAAGGGGCACATCCCACGCAGTACCTGCAGAAAGGGCTCCAGCTTCATCTCCCTGCCACAAAATAGAGCTGTAGTCCTCCAGGCAGTTAATTAGCGAGCAGCCGTTCTAGGAGCTCGCTCCGCCAGCTGACAATTAACGAGGCCATCCCTCTGCTTCCTGCCCGGCCATGATTTATTCATCTGGCATCCCTGGTGGGTCGCGAAAGATAACAAGGCACCGAAGGCTTGCTCAAGCCCATATGTCAATTTATTTCCCTTGCACGGGGCTTTCTGAGTCACCGGCCAGGAGGTTCCCTGGGCACAAAGGAATGAGCACGGAGCCGAAAGAGCCGTGGAGAGCCCACCTGGCTGATGGGCTGTCTTCCAAAAAAAAGGCAGGAGCAGCCTCAGCCTTATCAACAAGCAGTTTTACCATGCAAAGCATCCCCAAGAAATCCTACCCGCTTCAAACAAAAGGAGCACTGGCCTGGATCTCACCAAAGCGACACGCCACATCTAATTAACACAGAGGCTCCCACCTCCTTCAGGTATATTATAATGGATTGATTATTCCCTAAATGAAGTGCCCAAGGCAGGGAGCTGCTCCCGACTGGGGATGCTGGAGCAGGACGCGCTGCAGCAGCTCATCCCAGGCAATGTTGCCAAGTAGACGCAAGGGGGGAACCCTGTAATTTAAATGCAGTATTGCAGCGTGGCTGCAGCCTTGGTTGCGCAGTGAGGGGAAACAATCCAGGACTTGGAGCTGGGGTCTTCTCACAGAACTGAGGCAAGCCACAGTAAGAAGTTAATTAAAGGAAAATAGTAAACAAAAGGAGTGGATTCTAGCTGTACCAAGCACTTCGTTTCTGTTTTCCCAAGTTCATTAGATTGCTCTAATTCAGGGGGGCTTGGCCACTTCTTAGGGTTAAATACAAAACCCCTTGCAGCAGGGCTCAAGCCACAGTAAAAGCAGAAAGCAATAACCCCAAATGCATCCAAAAGCCCCACCACAACCTAGGGAAACTCCTCTGAGGACTACCAAGATGGAGAACTCCCAAGTTTTCCCGATGTCCCACTAACCACCCCACAATTTGGGGAGCTCCTTCATCCCCAAAGGCCCCTTTGCACCACTCCCATCAGATGCCACCCTCCAGCTCGGAGCCCAGAGAGGCTTCGCCAACCACTTCACCTGACAAATACTCGCCTCCCAGACCCAGCACACCGCTCTCTCTCTCCGTCTCTCCCACGCACCCCACAAATCCACCCCACCAGAAAAATATCATGGTCCAGCCGGCTCAGGGCAGCCCAAGCCCTGTGGGATGTGCTGAGCCCTGGGGCAGGATGAGCTGTGCACAAGGTCCCAACTGCTAGAGGCAGGACCACTCATCCCATCAGTTTCAAGAGCACAGGGAGAAGAAAGGACCCAAGGAGAGGTTTGGCAGGGCGGGAAGGGAGAAAAAAATAAATTTGTTCCCTGTGTTTCAGGTTGTTCTCTGCCTTTCAAAGTCTGCCCTGGAAAACAAAGGCAATAGGGAAAAGCAACCCAGCTCAAACACAGGTGGTGCTGGCTGCTCCACAGGGGTGATGCCGACATGACCCTCCCCAGCCCCGCGGAGGACGATGAACACTCCCACTCCCCCCGGCTGCCCACCTGGGCTGGGGGCTCTCCGGTACTTACTCCCACTCCTTCCTCCGCGCCTGCGGCGTGCTCTGCATCTTGTGCGCCTCATGTGCCTTGATAATGTCCCTCTGCTCGATCAGCCCGCCCCGCCGGCGCTTGATAACGTCCGGGCTCACAGGGACGTACTGGCCGAGCCCCAGGTCCAAGGTGCTGCTGGTCTCCGTGCCGGCATCGGCATCCCGAGACCGGGACTCGTAGAGGGCATCGAAGCTGGCAGCGCGCGAGACCAGGGCCTCGGCCAGGCTCTCGGGCTCCAGCAGGTTGCAGGACTGGGTGGTCTGCATCAGCCCCAGCCGGTGCTTGCGCCACGTCTCCTCCTCTGGCAGGGCCAGGACGTAACGGGGGGAGGCAGCGTCCAGCTCAGCCCCCCTGCCCGGCGCTGGGGCGCTGACGGAGTACGTGCCAAATCCCAGCATCTTTGGTGCTGTTGTAGCTCATCACTCTGGAGGGGCACAAGACAGGGAGAGAGGTTCAGGGCTTTGCTCTGTTCACCCTTCAGTTCCCTCCCTCCCTCCCATGCAAACTGGAAGGTTCGCCAGGCTAGACCCTCCCAAACCAGGCACAGGGCGTGCAGCACTAGACCCCCACTGCTAGGGCAAGGGGCAGCACCTCCTGCCTTAGTGCTTCCCTTCTCCTTCCCAATCTGGGCACCCCTGCACCTCTTGAATTGCAGCTCCCAGCCCTGCACCCAGCCCTCCCCCAGGTCCCCGGAGCAGCACAGCTCGCCACGGCCAGACCACAGCACAATGAGCCCCCCCACTGTCTCACGGACAGGAGAAGAGGAGACCCCCACACTGCTTTTGTTTGGGTTTCCTCTATTGTTTGGGGTTTTTTCCACTTTTTTGTTGAGGTTTGGGTTTTTTGCTTTTACAGAGGGTTGGGAGGAATAAGATGGGCTGGCATAGCACAGCTCAGCTGGAAACACAACCTCCAACCCTCAGCACAGCTCTCCCCCACCCAGCCCAGCAGGCAGCCATGCATTCACCAAAAAAACCAAGAAGCCAGCCGGTGCATTCACCAAAAAACCAAAAAGCCAGCCGGTGCCCGCACTCAGCGGCCCGCACAGGCAGGGCCATGCAAGCAGCATGCATGCCGGCAGATGGTGCAGCACCTTCACAGGCTGCCTCCCAGGTGGGCACAGCGCTGGAGCATCCATGTCCCCCCCTCCGGCTGGCAGGAGGGTGGCCAGGCAGCCTGGCAAAGACAGGTAGCAGCTTAAGAGGCTGGATGCGGGAATATCAGCAATATTAGACTCGGGAGCTGCACACATCAGAGTGAAAGGTGCAGGAGCACTGCCAGAAACACCGCACCGAGCATCGCTCCTTGGCTAAGCAAAATAGATGATGCTCTACAGACAGGAGATGCTTGTGTCTGAGAGTACATCCAAAGCCTTGTCAGAGTGAAACGCTTTATTCGCATGCTCTGTTCAGCACATTATCGCTGCGGGAAGAGCTTTGCCCCAGCAGTCCCTGAAATCCCCCTCCCAGCACTTGCCCATGGATAGAGGTGAAAGAAGGGCTGAGAGGAAAAAGTGCAAGGCAGCAGACACTTCACACCAGGGCTGTCACTCCCTTCCCAACTACATCCCTGACACAGAGGGGAAACAACCCAACACAGGGCAATAAGGCAGCAAAAATACCATCAGTCATCTTAACCCCTTCCCAGGGCATTGTTTGGAGACACCTGAACTCCTCCTCCAAAGCAAAGAGGGGGTCAAGAACAGCGGTTAGGAGAAAGGCAGGGAAATCACCACACCAGGAACAAAAATACATTAAATATTAAAAAAAATTCCAGAGTAACTGAAGGGACAAAACAGAGCACGGCCCCATGCCAGCCAAAATAAGCCTGACGTCCCCAGGGTGCACGGCACAGCCGGGGAAGCATCCCATCCCCTTTGGGTCTGTGGTGCTGCACTGCACATAAGTGTCTGCAGTTACCCCCAGAGCTAAACTTGCCCAGCCCAAGGGATGCTCACCCCTTGGCAAGCTCTCCAGAAAGAAAGAGGCAACTGCCAGTAAGAGCCTCAATAAATTAATTAGCACATCGATAAGAAGAGTTTGGCTGCTCCCACTGAAAGCTATAAACAGATTCCTCACTTCACTACTTTGCTTACCCATGCAACTTTTAAGGGCATTAATTACTCGTTTTTACAAATCAGTTCTGGGTACCTTTATATCTCATTTTCCCAACTTCTGCCTTTCCTTTTCATATTGTTTTGCTCATCTTCAACCCTCCCCTGCTAAAGTTTAACTCCTCGTTCAGCAGCACCAGGTTTCCTTTGGGGTTTGGGGGCTTTATTTTTGTTTTGTATTTTGTCTTTTTTGTGGGTGGTGGGGTTTTTTTCGTTTTCAAACAACCATTCTGGAGCTCTGTTTCTTCCCAAAGCATTTCCTTGGGAAGGACAGGAGGCTTTCTTGCACACCAAGGACAAGCACTCCAGGTTTCAGCCATGGCGTGGCTGTGCAGAGCACCAAGAACAATTAGCTAAGAGAAAATGAGGACACATCCCAAAGGTAGGTCCAGCATCCGCACGGACACCGGCTCTCCTGATGCCTACCAATGCATCTCCCACCAGGCTTGCTCCAGGGACACCAGTGACTCCCAGAGGCTTGGAGGCAAATGAAAAAGCTCAAGCAGAGCCTTCAAATGAAACATCAAGAAAGTTTGACGAAATAAATAGAAATAATTAGCTCTGCCTCCGCCTAAGCAAACAAGGCTCACGCTGCCAGCAGAACAAGCCACGTTCCCTCCGGAGAAGTGACAAGGAGAGAAGGGAAGATGCCAGAACATTTTGTTAAGGCAAGCTGATGAGGCTATGCGTTAACGAGGGTGCTTGCGGGATGCCACGCGCCGCGTATGAAACATCTGACATCAAGGTATCTGCCTGTCTTCTAGCCTTTGGTCTCCCCTTTACACTGAAAACAAACCCACTTTATTTTTAGACAAAATCTGAATTAGTGGGAAAAACTCCCACTAATTGTGAAGCTAAATGTGAAAAACGACATTTGTTCACGTAATTCAGCTTCTGCTGTTTAAACGCCAGCCCTGCCTCCCACAAAAGGGAAACTTGTGGCAAGCCAACACGTGGCCCGTTTGGAAAACACAGACTTATTTTCTGATCCCATCGGTGGAAACCCACAGCTTGGTATGTGCTGGGAATGGGCTGTGGCCGGAGCCAGGACCATAGACCCAGCTAGCAGCCCTACCTCCCCACCATGTTTGCTTAATAACATATAACTTGGGTGAGTATTGGAGCCCTGAACCTTTCCAGCTGCAAATCAGCCTTTGCGCGGCAACAAACCTAGGTTGCTGCACAGCTCCTGGTTAACAGCTGGGAAGAAATGGCTTTACAGCTCCACCAGTGAAAACGAATAATTTAAAAAAAAAACAAAAGAAAACAGCATACGCCCCTGTCCAACCCCCTTCCCATGGTACTGCACGTGGTTTCCCACAGGTGACTCCAGCTGATGCTTGTTCTCGGTATCCCTGGTTGCATGACCAGGATGCGGTAAGAGCATAGTGCAGACCCGCAGAGGGCTCCGGCAGCCCCCACTGCCCCCTGCTCACCCGACCACTGCAGGAGCAGGGGACATTACTGCGCAGCAACACTATGCTTGTCTGTATTTGATACAGGAGAACCAAGGAACAGCTGCCGTTGTGGCAAACGGCAGGCTTTCAATACCAGAAAACAAAGTTTCTAGAGGTTTTTACCTCCCAAATTTTGGTCTAAAAGTAGTAGAGTCAGGAAATTTACCGTTTGCTCCTGCAGCAGAGAAGTCATCCAGATAAAACCATGGCGACAGGGTGCTGAGAGCAGCCAAACTGAACTAGAGAGTGGATATTCAGCTGCAAAAGCACTGGCACTTGTGCTCTCGCCTGCACAGTGGCTGGGAGCAGGGTGATGCTCCCAGCACAACCCAGGGCACATCTGAGGACACAAACCACCCAGCTGTGCCGATGCACAGCTGGAGCTCACCTCGTCTAATAGGGATCTCATTAGAGAGATCGCGCCCAGCAGCCATTCATCGCCTCCCGCCTCGGGATTGCCGAGGCCAAACAGGGACAGCACAGTGAGCATCTCTTGCCCCTTGGCCTGTCCATCAATGTAGGCTGAAACAGGACACACCCCAGGGCAGCACCCCACCCCACACCCCACCGAGAAGAGCCTTTGCAGGACCTCTGCACCACAGAATAAGCGATGGAAAGAGGGACGTGCATGGGTCCTTTGCAGCGTCCTCAAGAGACAGCCGCCCACTGCCAAACAACTCTGCCTCCTTACCTCAACCCAAACCACACGCCACAGCCGCTGCAACCCTGGGCTCACACCATACTTCGTTTTTTTCCTTCTAGCAGCCGATTACCTGATAAAGAGCTGCAGCAAGCAGCAGGTTCCCAGCAGCACCGCTGACCTCCGAAGAGGAGACTCCTTTTAGGGGTTTTCTCCTGTATGTGTTTGTGTGACGATGGCAGCAACCTTTAGCCAAGTAACTATGTATTACCGTAATAGCTACACTCAGCACTTAAGGCACTGGGTGAGCCCTTTGCTTCTGTTACCTCAATAACCTTCTACCAGCCCCCCCAGAGTTAAAGCAGAAAGGTTTAATGCTGCACTGGCCTGTGGGGCTGACCTTCCCCAGGCAGCACAAGGGTCCAGCACCACAGCACTGAGCTCCAGCACTGCCCCGGGTGAGCAGGGGGGCACAGACCCCTTGCTGGAGAGGACACAAGGCCTCAGCCCAGGATGGACAGAACCTGCCTGTGTTGTATGCAACAAGCACCAAAACCACCAGAGTCTTCCAAACCACGGTCCAGCACCCCAGCAACTTTCCCCGGGGATTTGGGGGGCGATTTTGATAGAAGCATCAGAGCAAGAAGCTGCTCTGATGATGCTGCTTCCCCTTGTGAGCAAGAGTCCCTCCCCTCTCCCACATGAGCAAGGGGAAAGCACGACAAGAACAAGAGCAAACCCCCTTTGGATGCTGCCCCAAGCATCTTGGGGACACCCTGAGCCAGGCAGGGTTTCTCAGCTTCACCAGCCCGCAGAGGATGTCTCTTCCCCCAGCTTGGCTGGCCTCCCTGGGAACACACCCTGCTCCATCCTTCCTGGGGCATAGGGATGCTCCAAATCCATCCCCCTGCTGCCCCTTCTGTCTGGCTCCCTAACCTGCCTCTCTCAGGCCATGGAGGTCACTCAGGTTTTGGGACTATCAAATGCCATCCCACTCACTCTGGTGAGCCACGCTTACCCCCCAGCTGCTAATTATTAGTCCCTCCTTGAGGGGAAAAGGAGAGCTTATGCAGTGCAGCTAAGCAAAGTACTAAACCTCAGAGCGCTAGGAAGAAATTCAGCGTGGGGCCCCTCCAAACAGAGACAGATGGGCTGCAAGAGCGACTGATTCATCCTCATGGCCTTCTCCTCTCCCACCACATACACTTCCCCTCGCAGCGGCACGGATGCCATGGTGGGCGAGCCCTGCTCGGGATGGTTCCAGACCTCCCCGGTCCTCTGGCTCCCCCGTCTTGCACTGAATGTGGCAGCTGGGTCTGTGTGGCACAGTGGCTGTGGGAGCCAGCTGGCAAGGGTGAGCTATTCTTAGTCGAGTCATTTGTTACCGGGGAAAAGTTTGTTGGATTAAACACCCCTCCTGTAGTCCTTGCCACCAGCAGGTTTGCTGCAGATCTGCTGGGAAGAGCTGCTCCCAGCATCCCCAGTAGGCACCTGGTACCCAGCAAGAGCCAGTGCTGCATCCCATGCTGGGAGCTTTGTATGACACCGGTAACAGAGAGACTTAAGCAAGGTGGGAAAAAGAAAAGAAGAAAGGAGACATTTACAGGCACCCACTGCTCACACAGACCTATTCCTATGCTCAGCAAAAAGTGGAAGTGAAAGAGTCAGGTCAAACATCCCAGTACAGGAGAGCCAGGGGAAGGCAGCATCGCACACACCGGTGTGTTTGGAGCAGAGGGAGGTGGTGCAATCAAAGAAGGGCCACTTGGCTCATTTCCCAAGAAGCATTCATTTCTCATCACCCATTCACATATAATAAATTATTCTGGGCACTTTCACAGTGCCAAGATACTACAAAGACCCCTGGAATAACTGCAGAGATCAGACAGAGGAAAAAGCAGAGCTCCAAACACCCAGGGGCTGCTTCAGGATGGGAGATGCTCTGGCACCAGACAAACTTTTGTCTGGGAAACTGTTTTAGTTCTGCCATGCCAGGGTTTTCATAGCTGGCGTGATGCACGAGCAGCAGAGTCCACTCCCTGGGGCTGAGCACCACTTCTGCTTCCCAGGAACAGCCGTGCTGTGCCTGGATGGGGCCAGGCTGCTGCTCAGACTCTGTCCCAGCCTGGAGGGATCTCAAAGGCCCGGGAGCCCATGGGGGGTGCGCAGGCTCTGCCTGTGCCAGCAGCGGGGTTGCACAGCCCCAGGTATGGGAGCCCTCCCACAGAGCACCGCTCCCAGGGGAATCAGCTTTAAGAATATCAAAACATGAAATTATCTCATCTCTCCTTTAAGAGCAACTGTTAAACAACCCCACTATTATTTATATAAATGTACGTCAAGGAAATCAGCCCTCCATCTCTGGCACAGAGAGGCGGGAGAGCCAAAGACTGCAAGGGGACTGGGACCCCCAGCCCCAGGCTGGCTGCAGGCAGTGAGCCCCAACCCTGAGGATGCTTTCAGGGCACGGCCAGGGGCAGGCATGATGCTGCTGGGGCAGCAGTGAGAGACAGGGCTCTGGCTGGCCTGACACAGGGGGAGGTCAGTGACAGGGTAGCATCAGGCATGGACAGAAGGGTGTCCCGGTGCTTAGGAATGCCCATCCTGACAAACAACCAGATGCTCAAATTTCTCCCAGCACCACCTTTGAGACAGTCTCATCTCTTCACCTCTTCCTGCACCCCTCGGTGCCAGACAGGCAGACGCGTCTGCATCTCAACGCAAGGTACCCTCATCACACACCCATCACACCTGCAACCTGCCACCCCCAGTACCAGCCCCACACCAGTGCCAGCCCCCACCGGCACCCCAGCTCCCCCAGGAGAGCAGAGAAAATGCGCACGGGCAGACCTGAGAGCGTGCACGCCATCGGCCACGGGCAGGGATGGGGAGCACAAGGCGATACCCAGCACAGCTCAGCGTTTCCCTTCCTTGTACAAGCTCTTCTCCCCAGCAGGGCCAAAGACGAAGTATCGCTCCAGCAGGCAAGTGCTGGACTTGGGCTCACCTAGCACACAACCACTGCTCTGCAAACAGCACGGCACCACGCCTGGCAATAGAAAAAAAAATCAGGGATGGGAAAGCAAGCCGTGAGCTGTGCAACAGCAGCATCTAGAAACCAGCAGTGCTCGGAGCTATACGTACACGCAGCCGGAGAGCACGCCTCTAAGAGTTTGCTTTCCAAAGAAGGGCAGAGAGAGGACTTCTTAAGATAATTTCCAGCTGTAATCACCGGGCCACCCTCCAGGAATATAACTAACTAGAATGCCACGATCATCCTGGGCTGCCTGTCACTCCCGCAACACAGAGCAGACAGCCAACGCCAGCGTAAAGTGCTCGGATGGCACAGTCCCCCTTCGCCCAGCTGCGGGCACGGGGAGAGCAGTGCCTCCACGTCCCAGCCCCCCATTCCTTGGATATTTGGCAAGCCAAGAGCCAGTGCATGCAGGTAGTCATGGGCAGAGCCCCATCATCCCTGAGGACAGCCTGGATTTATGCTTTAATTAGCATGCAGCAGCAGAGCTGGCTCTGTATGTCACACCTCCGCTGCTCCTGCACCCAGGGATGTGGGAAGCGCTGCCAAGCCTGGTAACTCAGCCTGAGCTAGCTCATTTGAAAGAGGACAAGTGACAAGGGTTCAGCATAAGTCCCCATCGCTCTCAGCCCAAAAGCAGCTGCAAGAATTGCCAAGGTATAGAGAGGAGCTGCCAGCGTGAGCCAGGGTGTGTTAGAAGTTGCTGCACAACAGAGAAAGAAAATGCTTTAAAAAAATTAATAATTTTTTTTCTGTTCTGGGAAACACTGCTGGCAGAAGACAGCCCAGCCCTTGCTCCTTGCTCCAGAGCACCTGAAATGAGGCAGCACACAGGCAAGGGTTGAGAACAGGGCATTGCTTTTGATATAGGAGATCAGAAACCCAGGTCAGCTTGAAACCATGGACGCAATGAGGATGTGATGTAAATAGAGAAGGATGGGGGTCATGAAGGATCCAGGCTTCCTGAGCTCTGCCCTGGGAAAAGTTTGTTCCCCCGTGCTGAGGCAGGCGGAACATGCATAGTCCCAAAACAGACCATGAGACCTGGGACCTGCTTGGTCTGGGCTCCCCAGAGGGTGGTCGTGGGTCTGAATGGCACCCGATGCCCCCCCGGCACTGCCAGCACATGCCCTCATTCTGGCTTCGCTACAGCTTACCGCTTCTCCAAAAGTGTCTGCTTAGCCGGGAACTGCTGCTGGGATGGCGCAGGCAGGACAATGCTCCGACTGCAGCCTTGCAGGAGGGACCCGATCGCTCTCCACAGCTGCCTGAAAGGAGCTTGTAGCGCGGTGGGGGTCGGTCTCTTCTCCCAGGTGAGAAGCAACAGGACAAGAAGAAACAGCCTCAAGTTATGCCAGGGGAGGTTTAGATGAGATATTAGGAAAAAATTCTTCACTGAAAGGGTTGTCAGGCACTGGAACAGGCTGCCCAGGGAGGTGGTGGAAGCACCATCCCTGGAAGCACTTAAAAAACACGTAGATGTGGTGCTCAGGAACATGGTGTAAAGGTGGGCTTGGCAGTCCTGAGTTAACAGTTGGACTCGATGATCTTAAAAGGTCATTTCCAACCTGAACGATTCTATGAGAGCATCCCATGGCCAGTCTCCTGGGTTCCCTCCTTGAATTTCACCCCCACCAGGCCTGGTGACAGCCCTTTCAGACTGCCCTTCTTCCCTCCAGCCAGGAAACTTTCCAAAAATAACAACATTCTTGTTTCAGCTGGCAAAGCCAGGGAGAAAAAGTTCTTCTTCCCAACGGTGCCTTCGCCGAGGTGACTCACAAACCACAATGTGTGTCATTACTTAATAGACCCGCAAAGGCAATTATACGATCGTGCAAACATCAGATTCCTGGCACAAGGAGTCACAGCACCCCTGAGAGGTTAAAACAAAGGGATGCTTTAAAGGTGAGCGACGGCAGGCTTTATTCTTCTTTGACTTTTGCTCTCATTATGTACAAAGACTCCTGAAAAGGTCTTATCATTTGGTGGGGGAAGGCACTCTCTTGCACAAATTGCACGGTGAGGAATGGAAGGGCATGGAGAATAAATCTGTCCTGCCGTGCTGAAGCCTTGGGGGGAATGTGCTATGCATCCTCCACTGCCAGGTCCTCACCAGCAGCTCCAGCTGCAGGCATGAAGACAGGGCAGAGCCCCAAATCACTGGATAAACAGAGCCAGACATTCCTGATCCAACCTCAAAGGAGGAAAAGCAGCTTTTCCTTTTGCTCCTTCACCCAGGTCTCTTATAACCTCTCCCTTTTCACCCCACACGCTGTAGAGAACAGAGGGGGTTTGCATTCGACCTTACCCTGCCTTGAGCTGGGTTGGGATAAACTGACAATAAAAACTTATTTCTTGCCTCTCAACATAACAGATGGACAAATTGGGCCTCGAGGACCCTTTAGCAAGCAACCAGCTTCCCAGCTGGGTGGGCGAGCATGTCCCAGGACCCGCAGCGGCTGCTCAGGGGCAAAAGCCTGGCCCAGCCCCTGTCCTTCCTCGTCCTCACTTGTCCCTGCCACCCTCAGCCACTCCAAGCTGCCACACACCCCCAGAGCCCATCCCCTGCGCCCAGTCTCTCCCCAGCCTCCTGCAGTGTGGGAGATGAAGGAAAACAAGTAAATGTTTGCAGAGAGCTACAAAGAACATGTCAGCAACCCTGCTTTTTCCACCCAGGACTAACAACCTGGCCCAGCAAGCGCCCGGTCCTCACCTCCCACCCAAAGCACACACAGCCGGGATGTCCCAGGGGAGGCCACCAAATCCCTCGGGAAAGCCTGGGTGCTTCCTTCTGGCTCCTGCATCAGCCCCGGTACCGGACCCTACGGAGAGCCAGGGGTTAAGCCAGCCCAGGCGCTTCGCTGAGGCGCCAAGGGAAGGCAGGAGCTTCTGGAAACCATCAGGGCGAGAGGACAGGCGCAGAGCGTGGCATCTTGAGGTGCTGCTCTTTCAGAGACACCCAGCTGGACTCCAGCCACTATCAGTGGCCTCCTCTCCTTCCAGCGATGCAGCTTCGCTCCCAGCTGGTGCCAGCTCCCCCTCCAAAGCCCGGCAGCAACAGAGCTTATCACGCGCTGCCTGCCTTGCTCCCTCAGTGCCGGCGGTTCCAGCACCTCCCTTTGTGACCAAGGCCACCACTTTATCGGGACCCCTCTCCAGCTCGACATGTTTCTTCTTTCAACAAGAGCTCATCCAGCTCTGTTTTCCCTTCTTTTATCACTTTACTACAATTGCTGACATCAAGCTGTTAATACCACGATTGCCTCTCCTCCTTCTCTTTATATGTGACACTATTTCATCGCTGCTGTTTCATCCCTCTGAAGCACGTTACTCAGAATAATTTATACCAAAGCAACCTTCCTGCCAGATAGCTGCTTTGTGGGACACAAGCGCGGTGTAAATAAGCTCAAAACAAGGATGAGACTAATTCACAGAGGGGAGGAGGGCAGGCACATCCAGGAATAACAGCCTAGCTGCAATTTCCAAGCTGTTTGCTGCCGATAGCCAGAGCCTGGGAAGATTCAGCAGGGAAAGAGCAACGTACATCCTATTCCTTACATTTATTAAGATGTGCACCAGCCCAGCATCCTCCACAGTCCTGGCTGAGCAGCCAGACCAGGCATGGAGCTAGAAGGAGCTTTGCTCTGACCCAAGCTGACTGCTTCACTTGTCAACCCCATCTCTCTACCGAAACGATGCCCAAGGGCTGAATTAGCTCATAACTCTATCACGAAATTGGCCCTTTTACAACAGCATGTGTGCTTGGAGCCTGGACTTTACCGTATTTGCAAACATCAGCAATCACGTTGCAACGGCACGCGAACGACTGCTAATCAGTGCCCCCCCACCCACCCCCCATCCCTCTCTGTCTCCAGGAAGGCAGACGAGGCTCTTCCGCGGGTGGTACACGGCTCTTTTTACACTGGGAAACTGCCATCTGTAATTTTTAGGCATCTCGAGGATGGCTGAGGACCGGCAGTGCGAGACTGCCGGCGTATGTCACTCAGCTTGCAGCCGCCTGGGGGTTTCTCCTCTGGCACGGCTGTCCAGCACTGCCATGTAATTTGGCACTGCCTGCCTCTCACCACCACCACCCCCCATGCATGCTCATGCTGGACACCAGTGGAGACCATTTGCTTTTAGAGCCTCGGCAACTCGGAAACGGGCAATGCTATTTCTGGCAGCGTCACTCCCCCTCTCTCCTCTTGCCCACTCGCTCCTTCCTAAATAGTTTAACACCGTTGATTTTCCCATGCCAGCCATCCACCGTCTGCTGGCAGGCTTCAGAGCACTGGCAAGACACTCGAGCAAGCTGGGGTGATCCAAGAAATCACCTGTCACGGTCCCCAGCCCCTCGCCTCCATCCCTCCCAGGAGGGTACCACGCTGACACATCCACCCTTCTCAGGCTGCAGCTGACACACAACTCCCATAAAACATTTTGGGTTTAAACCAGGTCATTTTCTTGGTTTAAACCTTGCTCTCGTGTTAGCCGCCAACAGACCTGCTTGTGAGGGCTCCAGCCCTACTCCAGTGCCTGCTGATCTGTCTAGGGCTGTACTAAAACCCCACCACGCTACATGCTAGCACAGAAGCGCCATCCAGGAATGCAACATCTGTGCTTGCTTGGATTTTACATCCTTCCCTCTGACTGCAACAGGCCAGACAGCCCCTGCAAACACAGCCAGCAATTTGTTACAGCCCCCAGCTGTAAACAGAAGATGCTTAAAGCCTGAAAGCACTCAGATGGGATCCCCCATCTCAGGCTCCATGAGGGTCAGCGCTGCAGCCAGGACTGGGGCTCTCAAGCAAAACTGAGGCTTCCAGAACCAAAATTCTGGCCTCCCCCAGCTCTAAGAGCTGCTCACAGGCTCTGCCCCACAGCTACTCAGCAACGTCACCTTCTGCAAGTGATGCTCAGCTCATAACCTGCACTGGTGTCCAGGAAAAGAGATGAAGACAACTGGTCTGTCTTGGTCCTTTTCTTGCCTAAAGCCTTTGAGTGAAACAACTCTGGCATCCCAAAGGAATGAAGAAGGCTTTGTGTCCAGCCCTTTGCTGTTCCCTCCTCCCCTGTCCTTCCTGTCCTCGGACACAATCCCTCATTGAGAAAGCACCAGCTGGACTCCAAGACGTAAACCTGCCTTGTCTCTCCTCCAAAAAGACCCTTGAGCCAAAGCGCCAAGCCAAACCTACTCCTACAGGTGGGCTACCCCCTTCGCAAGCCAAATACAGAGCAGAGCAGACACCCCACATACAAGCTGCCTCCAAAGTGCATCCCGCACACCCTCGGGACACCCTCCCCATCCATCACCAGCCTTGCACGCACAGACCACACCTCACGCTGTGCCAGATGAGCTGCTCACTGGGGATACGCACTGGCAGCCATCCCATCCCAGTACTCGCCCTTTTGTTCTCCTCTTGAGACACGCTGTGTCACCCAGCACAGGTCAGGCTGCCGGAGCACCCACCCACACCCACACCCTGCCCCGAGCTACCTACCCCCGGCTCATGCTTGTGGCTCATTTCCACCACACTCGTCCGCATTTTGCACAGAAAACCTGGCCTCAGAAATTCAGCAGCAAAGCTTGTTAACACCGGCAAGCACACAAAGAAATTGTCAAGCTGTCTGCAAAGAACTTCCCAAGCAGTCAGCATCCCCAGGGCACTGGGGAGACAAGGCTGGCTGCAGATCGCAGGCACCCACCGAGCAGCTAGACAAAAGACCCAATGCAGCCTCAGCACCCTCTGGGGAAATTTCTCAGAGGTAAGTATAGCCCACAGTGGGTTTAGGTTCTTTCCAGGCACCTTGGATCTCCAGCCAAAGCACGGAATCACCCATAGCTTGGTGAAGGTCCAAGAGCGAGCCCCAGGGATTCATCCTGCTGCCAAGAGCTGGGGATCTCCCACACCACCCCGGCAAACGGCCAGGATCCCAGCCAACATCTCTGGGTCAAGCTCCTTTCACCTACAGGCTTTCCCAGCCCATCTGAAAGTCAAAGCCAGCAATTCAGATGAGGACCACAGCACTAAGCGCATGGCTGTGGTGCACTGCTTGGTCCAGATGTGGCCCAGCACAGCTGGAGCCATGGAAGCAGTGCTATGGGCACGCACCCCGCTGCACAGCCTAACCCCCCAGGGTAGGTTTTGACCAAGGATGCTACATACCAAGCCATGCATCCTCTACAGAGGCTCGGGTGCTCTCCGCAGCCCATAGGAGCTGTAACATGAGGCCAATACAGAGCATTTCTAAAAATCCCAGTCTGCTATGAGCCATGGAGCACTATCTACATACAGCCTGCTTGAAACGGCTAACGGATCGCATTTATTCCAAGCTTGCAACTTCCATATGCCAGAGGAGGGATAAAAAAAAAGCCCAAAACCAGAGCAGCAATGATAAATTTCTAAAGCTGCTGTAGCAAGGAAAAAAAAAAAAAAAAACATAGTAGAAGAAGCTTCATGCCATCTCCCAGAAACTCCCCGCGCTGCGAATGCCAAATTATTAAGTTAAAAGGAAGAAGGGTAAAAAAAAAAACCAAAAACCAACACACCTTCTATAACAGATTGCTATTGTGTTTCCTTTCAAAAGGACAACACTAACCACAGTCTCCGGCTGCTGCTTTCATATCCAGCAACCACTTCAACAGCGTGTTACTTAAGAAGTAAAATCCACACCTTTGCCCTCAGGTCTGAAGCAAGGCACGGGAACACGGGCTGGCCCCATGCTGCTTGGGGACAGTGGCAAAGAGGGCAGCCACCAGGCTGTCACCTCAAGGCACTTAACCAGGGGTGGCAGGAGGGACAAGGGCTCACCCTAAACCCAAGAGGACCTGGCCTGATTTCATCCACCCTTGTTGCTGTGCTTCGCCCCGGGGACCATGGCACCCCCCGGGATGACGTGCAGTGATGCACAGGGCTCAGACCCGCTCCCGCGCTGAGCACCTGGTCACGGTGGCACGTGGCAGTGACCAAGGGCTTCAACCCACCAGCCGAACCTGCATCGAGCTACTGATGCTCCTCAGCATGCCCAGGGCCAGCTCCAACCTGGCCATAGGTCTGCCACGCAGGAAAGCCTTGGGCAGCGAGCATCTCGCTCCAGTCGGCCTCACAGCAGCGGCACAGCCCCGCCACGCTCAGGGGGTGCAGGAGGGGAAACCCGCGGGTGCTCACCTCGGGCTGCACCACCCACGTCTCCTGCAGCTCTTGCCATGGCTCACCCAACCATCGTGGTGTCCTCGGACCCGGGTGCTGGCTACCACACCAGAGCAGATTAATCCCCTCTGGATCCAAAGCAATCCTCGTTAAAAATAGGCTCTACCTATGACTCTCCCAAGCTCACACGGGCGTCATCACCTTGGCCCCAGCGCGCTTCCCAACGTGACTAACACCAGCAGCGTGTGACTAACACCCCGTCCCGCACTGGGGAGGGAGACGGTCCCCAGCAGCACAGGCAGGCACGAGTGGGCGGCTGAGCCGCAGCGTTTTGGCTGGAGCGAGCTCTCCCCGCTCTTCCTCGCAGGGTTTCTCCGTGCATCTCACCCACCCTGCCGGCGTGCACCAGCTCAGACTGGGAGAAGGTTGTGGTGGTGCCGCTCACCACCCCACTCCGGGGATGCTCTGACTGAAGCTCAGCCCCCAGGTCCCCCCGTGGAGCCAGGGACGGGCTGCCATCCCAACCCACCAGTGTGCCTGAGGGATCCTGCAAAATCTAATGTTTGGGTTATTTCTGAAAACCTGGAGGCAGGAAATCAGGGAAAATTCGGCTCACTCAAGAGGAAGGGCTGGCTCAGCCCCACACACCCTGCTACAGAGATGCAATCCTGGCTCAGTACCAGATGAGCGGCAGCGTCTGACAGTCCCCAAAGTAACACCAGCCACGGAGGCCTCAGGGGAAAAAAAAAAATCCACACCAAGGAAGATGCTGATTTACTGAAAAAAGTCCAGAAACAAGCACGATCTGGAAAACCAGAGATTTTTGAGTTTAGGGAAAAGATGGGGAGAAGTACCATCGCTTGGCATCGAGAAGATGAAATGGAGGCAACAGCATCCTCAACTACACCAAGCGTTGCTGAGAGGCCACCAGAATAAACTGCTCCCCAGCCAAAACAAGATCAGACCAGAAGCTCCTTGCAGTCCTCCCTCCTCTCCCTCTTTGGCCTCAACATTTCAGAAAACAGAGACAGACCTGAAAACATGAATGCAAGAAGTACTAATGTTTTTCAGCTCACTTTTTTAGATCACAAATCAAAATTTTTACACGTTTCTATATCCCAGTGCAACGTGTGCAGCTCCTTAGCTGAAGCAGGCAGCAGGAGACAGCAGCCCAGAACCTGTAGCATTCAGCCCTCGAAGCTACAAAACTAAAGATGAAAAAAAAAAAAAAAAAAAAAACCAAAACCAAAAAACAGGGGGGAAAAGAGGGGCTACAATGCCAGCAAAGATATCTAATGTAACCAGCAAGCATGGAGACATTTTTCAAGCCACCCCTACACCCGCCAGCCCTTAGGAAACACATTAAACACTCCAAGACAGCTTTTATATATTGTGCTGGGAACCACACGCAGCCCGAGGGAGGTTATTTGTCTTCTCCTCCCAGTGATGCACAGCCACAGCTGCCAGCAGCCCGAGTGATTTAACGGCGGCGGTGCCGGACGGGCACCAAGGCACCAGCATCACGCGGGCAGCACCTGTTTCTGTTGCCTACATCCACCCGGTCCAGCCTCAGTTAGAGGAGCCTCACATGGAGGCAGGGGATGGGAGGATCGACACTCAAAGATCTCCCTCAATCCTCATTTTACACTCCCAAACATCACAATACTGACGAGACCCCCATTTGCACCTCTGAACCAAGAGTCCTTCCTGCCCCACCGTGCCAGTCAGACCACCACAGCAAAGCGGCTTCACCTGGGCAGACGGAAGCATTTCTCAATGCAATCCCATAAAGCATCGTTAATATTGACATGCTACAAAAGCACAAGATGGGGGGATCGGTTCCTGGTGCAGGTGTACTCATGTTTTCTAATGGCAAGAATCCAGTATCACCAATAAGGGAGAACTGTTAAGCCTCAGTACTTACTCTGTAGCTCCAGGAGCCACATTTCACTTATTTGCCAAGTCTGGCTGCCTCTAATGTAAAAAACCCCTGAATTATTAAGGGAACTGGTGAACAACAGAGGAAGATAAAAACACCGTAAGTTGTTCTCTCTTATCTGTCCAACTTGATATTTTTTTTTAAAGCATTTAAATCCTCACTTTGACATGACACTGCTCCAGCTGCAGGGCGCTTCAGTCACAGCACAAGCCTTTTATTAATAAAATACATATTTGATCCAACAGAGCAGCTTCAGCCTTCCTTCTCATCGCCTCACCCGAGCTCTCCTGTGCTGGCACTGCAAGTAGGATATTCATCTGAAGATGACAGGGCTGGAGTGTCACACGTGCGTGCGCACACATGCTTTCCCTTCTTCCCCTCTCTCAGGCCTGGAGAAACAAGCAGCAGCGCCCCAGAGCCCCCTCCCCTGTCCATGTGTGTCCCCCCAGCAGGAGCAGCACAGTGCTGCTGAGAACTGACCTCCCTCCCCACTTCAATACAGAAGTGACCGTGTTCACCAGCCCCAGGAATTGCCGCCATCCCCTGCACCCTGCATGCCATTCCCTGGGGCACAGAGCACCCCAGCAGCACACCCACCCCTCGCCATTACAGACCCAGTGCGTACCAGTGTTCACCTTTGCAAAAGCAGCTGGTGACACCTTCGAGATGCTGAAGGTCAAAGCACCACGCTTCCCCTCCGTCACCTGCACACCCCCGGGAGTCACTGCTCTAGGAGGATCCACAAGGCAGGAGCTCCCCATCTCGTTATCCAACACCTCTGGTGAAAGCCTGGGCCAAGCACCTGGCATGCTTTGGTGCGCAGAGGCCGTGGCAGGAGCCCCGGTGGGATTAGGTACCTGAGCCACCCGCCTGCCCACGCTGCTCTGCAGCCCCCGGCAGCACTTGGCATTTCGTGCCAGGGAAAGCATCCGTGCCTTCGGCTGCTTTCCTGCGGTGAGCCGCACGCTACAGATGACGGGAGCGGCAGAGGAGCGAGACCGCATACCAGATCTTTCCAAAATTAAAAACAAAGAGAACAGCCTTTGGGGAAGAGGCAAAGATAATCAAAACATTAATTCAGATCTCAGCTTTTGCTCCAAGCGAGCTCAAGTCACCCAAAACTCCCAATAGGGATAGCGGCAGCTCTGAGCTGCAGCCCCCTCCCCAGGCACACCAAAGCCCCCTCCACCAGCCCTGCATCCCCCTCCAGGGCAGAGGCTGGAAAGGAGGGAACCATGAGGAAAACAAGCTCCAGCTCTCAAGGAACAGAAAGAAAATTAACTACCTGGAATAACAAGTAGGAAACAGGTGACAGCTTCGAAGCTAATAAACCCTCTCAGCAACACTAACAGCTTTCTGCATGAACAAAACAGATAAAGTGACTAAAACAAAGTCACGACAGTCACAAGTAAGTCAAGTGAGACATGAGAATGACGGAGTAAGTTTTGGCAGTTGGCTGGAAACAGGCGCTGGAAAAGCAAGCAGGCAGAGCAAGCTGCAGCAGCCCTGCTGCCCACCTCCATACCCAGCTGTAACCTGGCCACATGGTGCTGGGAGAAAAAAACAGGACCTCTCCGAAGGTCCTGCACAAGAGCAAAGACTAAGGCTAGTATTTGTGCATTGCCATAAGTCACTGGGAGAAAAGTAAAATCCTGCAGCCAAGTGAGAAATTCTCTCTCCCGGACCTTTAATCACACAGTTCAAGTGCTGTTAGCCCAGGGGTGCAGGGGGCAGGAGAGACCTGCTGAGCAGTGTCAGCTCTACAAGTTGCTGGAAGAAAAAAAGTGCCAAAGGTTTGGAGGGATGAAGGGGAAGTCATTTGTAGCTGGTGGAAACTGCTTACTCCAACCCAGCAGGCACGCAAAAATTTTGCTTTTTACATCCCACCCACCAGAAGCAAAACACCAGATTTAAAAAATGGCTTTCAAGCCTAAAGTCTTCAAACCTTCAACTTCCTATTCCAACATGCAACATCAGATTTGGGTGTTCCAAAGTTTCTACCCTGTCCTTACCCCTCTTACTTGCTCTCTCTTCAAGTTGCCTGGTGCAAACTGGCTTTGCTCCACAGAAGCATTTCAACTTCAACCAAACTGCAGTCTCCAAGGCTGGGGAAGCCCCTGTGCATGGCCACCAGATGGTCCAACATGCAGAATGCCCACGGACTCCCTGGGCCACCAAGCTACACTGTGAGGAGCTGTTTTCCTCCTTTCCTTGCTCAGCATCACCCCAACACATGAGAAGGCATTTGAGAGCATCCCTCATCCCCTGAGACACTGCCCTTGAGTCACAAAGAGCTCCAAGATCCAGCAGTGCTTTTGATGCTGGAGTTTGGAGGTGCTGCGCAGCACAGCCCCACTCCCCACACAGGCTCCTACCCCAGGAGCTCTGGAGAGGATGGCCCTGGGACGTTGCCAGGGGTGACAGGCCAGGCTGGAAAGAGAAGCAGCCCCCAGAGCTCAGCACCCAGCTGCAATGAGCCCAGAAAGCCAGCAGAAGGTTTACGAGAGACCAGGCACTAGGCTGGGGTCAGGGTATAGGGTGCAAGACCGAGGACTTTCCGACTTGGGTCAGAAGCAGGTTGGAAGAGGGTAGAGTAGATGCACAGCAATGCTCTCCTGCCAGGACCAGCTTCCCACAGCTGCTGAGCCCCACAAGCACAGGATCACTGCACCCATCCAGCCCCTTCCCGCTGCCTCCCCGGCTGTCTGCACCCAAACCTTCACCCTGGCACAGCCCGGGGCACGCACCACCAGCAGAGCGGGCAGGGTCCTCAGCTCCTGGGGCAGAAACACAGGAGGTGCAGGCAAGGAGAGAGGCCAACAGGGCTGCACAGCAGCCAGCCCCAGTGGAGAGACTGGTAACCTGGAGCAGCCTCCAGAGAAGCACCAGCCACCAAAGATGGAGTAGGGAGGCATATCACTGAACACAAAAGCAAGGACCACCAGGAAAAAGGAAAAAGACATAAAGGATTTCCTATCTGTGGGGGGATTTATAAAAGCCACACAAGCATCATCTCATCAGAGGACACTGGTGAACACAGCAGCTGCCACACACTGGTACAGAATGAGAGATCACCCTGGTCCCCGCTTCTTCCTCCCAGGAATCTGGCTCCCTGGAAAAACCTGCCCAGCCTTTGCATTTTGCAAACCTCGGCTCTAAAAATAACCACCGGTGCAAGTGACACATCTTGAGTGGAGCCGGCGAGCGGCAGCCCACAGAACCAGACTCACTTAGCATCGGTGGAGATGTGTTTTGTAAACAGTTTTGTTTTTTTTTTTTTTAAGGTTGCTTAGTAAGCTGCTGATCAAACAGCCAAAGCCGTTGTCTGATGTGGCAGAAATGAAGGGGGGACCCAAGGAAAGGGAAAAATCCCACAGAGGACGACAGAGGGGGGAAAACTCAAGGGACGGGATCCCCGTTTCCCAGCACGTCCCTCCTGCCTCAACTCACACTTTTAAGACGGAGTTTCTCACACCGTATGGACCCCCAGGAGGGGTCCCAGCTCCAGCCATGCCCACAGCACCAATGCCCCCCTCACCAGCTGCCTCCAGAGAGCAAAACCCCTATTTATACAGAAAGCCAAGGAGCAGCAACAGCCCAACAGCCCACCCCACTGCCGGGGGACTGTGCACCATCTCCCCCCTCGTTCCCAATTTCCCGGTGAGCAGGGTGCGATCCCGCCCCAGCTGCTGCAGCCGCTCCCCAGGGGCTGGGACAATTGGCAGAGCACAGAGCAGGAAGAAGAGTCACCCAAACTGTTGCTCAGTTAATCATGGTAATTAGCCACCATCTTGAGTGACTCCCATTAGTTACAGCCTAATTTTCTCAGGCACAGTGAGCGTGCAAGGTTTCAATTACAACTCACCAGGCAGCCAACTGGGAAGCAGCCACCCTGGGCCACCATGAGGCTCATCCAGGTCACAGAAACGTGCACAAGAGGTGCTCCTTCCCCTGGAGGACCCAGTTTATATCCATTTTAAACTGGGTCTTATTTCCCAGCCCTGCACGGAAAGCCTCAGCAAACTCACACCAGCTTTGCAGAGCAGATGCCGTCGAGCTGGAGGGGAGAGGCTTGCATTTTTTCCCCACCCACCACAGGATTGGATCCATGCCCCAAGCGCAGACCAGAGCCGGGGTTTCTCTCTCTGGAGCCGTGCCCATGTGGTTCCACCACCGCACAAACCCCCGCTCCTGGTAAGACTTGCACCCTGCGGCAGGCAAGGCGGCACAGGCACCCTGCCCTGCTTTGGGGAGCGGGCTCGCTCCACCCGCAGGAAGGGGCATGCTCCCCAGGGCTCTTTGCTAACAGTGCCAGCTTGCACAGAGCCCTTCACCCTCCAGCACCCACCCCTAGAAGTCACACACGATGCCTCAAGGATGGGTCAACATCAAGCAAACTACCCCAGCACAGACCAGTTCCCTAAAAGCAATCACGCTGGTCCCAGTCAGAAGGCACGAAGCAGATGGACCCCCTGCCGCACCCAGGGTAACAAGGGGTTAAAGCCCACCTTTTGCCTGCAGCTTGGAAAAACAAGGCAGGGGAAATGTAAATGCTTTGCTGAACCAGAAAGATCCATAAAAATATTAGCCACAGCTTAACTGGCCCTCTCCAGAGATCTGCTCACAGGGGTAAGGCTCATCATCGCCCAAGCCTGCCTACACCTCCGTGCTTTAAGGTACCTTTCCGGCTGGTTTCGTGCTTATTTATAGGCAACAGTCCTCAGAGAATCGCGGGAGGAGATGAAGCTCAACCCCTTCCACAGGGAGCTTGACAAGTCTGAGCTTTCTGCTGCCTGGCAAAGCGAGGAGCAGCGCCGGAGGGAGCAGAAATCAGGCTCCGACATCTCTGGCACCTTGTCCCTGCCATCAGACAGGTGCTTTACATCAGGAGCTCGGTGTGTTTTAAATAGGATCCCCCATTCCCTGCTTGTTCAATTAAAGTAAATAGAGTATTTTGGTACCAAAGAAATGGAAGAACCACAAGCCTGAGCCAGGTTGGGAAGCAGGGATGCTTGCAGATGGTGAGCAGGGCTCTGCACCTCTGCGGGGAGCAGGTGTTTCCATGCCCATGATGCCTTGTTTAGACAACTGCCTGGGAAACCCAATATTTGATTTAAATCCACAAGAGGTGGCCTCTGAGGCAGGGAGCACATAACCCAGCATGGAAAGCACTGAAGTTAACGCCTCTGTGCTGAAGAGAAGGAAAACATCCCTTCTCAGCCAATAACTAGCACAGGAGCTGGGCACAGTTGTGCCTTGGTACAGTACTTTGGGCGAATAAACCCAGCAAAGCAGGGGAGCGGGCACCTAGCCCCTCATTTTGCAGATGCCATATGTCAACATCAGAAGGGAATTTTGGAACAATTGATGTCAGGGAACCTCTGGTCCAACCCACTGCTCAGAGCGAAGTCAGGTCGATGCCAGAGATACTGGAAAGGGAGAAATGCTGAAGCCTTGGGCTGCTGCTGAGCCTTCACCCCCCGATCCCCCGCTCCCGCCCTGCTCATTTCTCAGCCTGACAGAGCTCAGCAGCCTCTCCCCAGGCACGCGGCCTCACGGCTGTGACTAATGGTATGTTTTGACATCCCTGAAATACTCCAGCACTTCATTTCAGCCGCAGGGAGCAGGAAGGAAGGAGGGGACATGCTGGTGGGGAGCCAGCACCCGGAGGGAGGGGCAGGAAGAGCTTTTGCAAAAGCAACAGGCAGCGATAAAGCAAAGCGGCATGGAAAAATGATGCATGAGATGGCCAAGGGGCAGGCTGGGACCTGGAAGGCACCCGGAAAGCCTGTCTGATCTGCCCCTCACCTGTGCCTTCCCTGGAGCTCTGCAAAGGTGCAGGGTACTGGATTTATCCAATATCCCCAACACACACAATCGCACGGCTTGAGTGGGGACAAAGGGATGCTCCACTAGCTCCTAGTGAGCCCGTAGCTGCTGGCGAGGGATGCGGGATTGCCCCGGTCCCCTGCCCAGGCAGGCAGAAGGCAGTGCCCTCATCCTCCTGCTTTGGGCTCTCTCCAGCAGAGCCAGGAAGGTGACAGACAGGGAACCCTGGGGAGGTTAATTAACCAGCATCTTCCCTGTATTAAGACAGTCACCTCCGGCCTCAGGGGGGGCAGCGGAGGCACAACCCCAGCCTCTGGCAGGGGAGCAAAGAGCATCCCAGCCACCAGCCGAGCTACTGGCCGCGACCATCTGCCAGCCGGCAGCACCGGGGAGAGGAGCAGCCACAGTCATGGGGGGGATCTGGCTTTTTTCCTGACAGCTCTTGCTCATCAGCAGCTGTTCATGCTGGGGCTCAGACAGTCCTGCTGCACCCCGGTGGGCTGGCGGGGAAGGAGAAGCAGGCCGCCTGGATCAGGCCCCAGATCTCCACGTGTTGTCCCCAAAGAGACAGACACGGAAAGTTTTCCCAACCTTGGGAAAACTGGCACAAAACACACCCTGCCCTGAGGGAAGAGCCAAGGGATGGCTCAGCACATCACCCAACTCACCCCAATCTAGCCAGCAGAGCCCCCTTAGCACCGGGGTAGAAGAGCCATCCTTCAGGCTGTGTCACCCTGATGTCCACACATCCATTTCAGCCACGAGCATCCTCTGTGCCATCCATGGATCAACACAACCATGGAATGCAGAAAGTTAGCAGGAACTCCAGATGCCATCATCAGGGTGCCACTCACAGAAGTTTGCTTGGGTCACTGTGAGCCAGGAGCCCTGTTGGCAGCAGTAGTGGTGATGGGGGAGCGGTGGGGGGATTGTTTTCTCTTTTCAGCTGTCACTAAAGTCATCAGTGTGGCTGTGAGTGATTCACAACAGTGTATGAAAAGCCTGACTCACGCACTGGATGCGGTGGGAGGGTACATTGACTCAACCACACCATGGATGGGGCGCAGGGGGCTGCAGCCTCACATAGGGACAGTCCTGTTTGCAGCCGGGTCAAAGGCAGCACCAGCCCAGAGATCCCACACACATGCTCAGATCATCAGTGCCCTCAGCAGCATGGGTGAACTTAAGGAAGACTCTACACCTCAGCATCAACCTGTTGCCTGTCCACAATAGGTGCCAAGGTGCAACAGGGATGGGCCATGCTCTCACTCGGCCTTCCACTGGGGCAAGGTTTAAGCTGCTCTGTGTGATGGCAGAGGAGGAAGAAACCCCTAGGTGCTCAAGGGATGCAAATGCAGCCCAAACTACAGTGACAAAACTTCCCAGGTATTCCAGGACCACCAAGGAGGGAGGAAACTCAGCCAGGCAGAAGCCAAGACCAAAGGGAAGCTCCGTGCCAGGGGACAGCTTGCTGCCACCACCATCTCCTCCACCTCCCAGACCTGTAGACATGAATCCAGGGCAGCACAGCCCACCAGTGCTGAAACCCACCCTGCCTGCCTGGCGCCACACTGCTAGACAGCTGCATTGCAGGGAGACCCCCATAAAAGCTGACCGGAGAGACCCCAGATCTCAGTTCCCTGGCACCCCACTGCTACCATGCCGTGTGCCAGCAAGGCTGTGTACTTTGGTGAGAGGGAGCTGAAGGGAACTCCTCCAAAAGACACTCCTGTTTGGATTGGATGGCACTTGGTCTCCAATTGCTCAACGGGTGGTAGCTATGCCCCAATCTTGCCAAAGATGCCAGCGAGGCTGCTAACGTGTGTCTCATCTCGCTGACAGCGCCTTCCGTAATGCTGTGCCTCATCTGCCAAACAGCCCCAGCCATGGATCCGGACCAGGCAAGAGTGTCACCACATCCCACGGCATCCTGAGCTCAGACCTCCCCATCTGCACACAGGCCAAGCCTGGACCCTCATCAGCACCAAGAGCAGGATTAGATCACCCAGCCGGGGGGCGATGTGGCCCATGAGGGAAGGCAGGGTGGTCCAGGGTACCAGTAGCACTCATGTTCAGGATTGTGGGGGAGAGTTATCCCTGCTCCCCCCTCCAGCCATGCAGAGAGCCAGCAGAGCAAGCACCAAAACACACGCTCTGCAACGCAACAGCAGCTGGGAGAGCTGCAGGAACAGGGCAAACAAACCCTGATTTTGGGGACCACTCATTCATCACTGCCATCAGCAACACCTGGGCAGGGACCAGACTTCAGAGCAGCACCCGGACCCACAGAAAGTGGCAACTGGGTGCAGAGACACAACAGAAAACGCTGGGTGCCCAGGGCAGGCTGGGGGTGGGGAAGGGGGGGGGGGGGGGGGCGGCTGGGGGCACCCATGGACCCTGCATGCTCCCAGGGAAACCAGGAGATCCTGCACATTTGGGAGGCCTTGGGCTGGCAGAGGAGGGCTGATGCTGAAGGAGCCCACCACCCCCCACCACCACTGCCCCTGCACCCAAGCAGGGGCTCTCCAGAGAGCTCTGAGCACCCAGGTGCTACAAGCAGGGGAGAGAGGGGGCTGCAAGCCCCCCACCCGGGGCAAGAGGCAGGGCAGCCCGCTGGCACAGACACACACACATCCATCCCGCTCCTTCCCAAGGGCAGCGGGACCCCCGGCCCCACCGCCCCGGAGCCGCGGCACGGCTGACCGGCCGCCCCCCCCCCCCCCCCCCGGCCGGAGAGCCACCTTAAGCGCACGCTGTGGTCCCGCCGCCCCCAGGCTGCCTTAATACAAACTTTGTCAGAGCTCTCCCGGCACGGCCAGCCCCGGCCACCAGAAACCCTCGGGAGGGGGCAACACCGGGACTCGAGCTTCAGATTTGGGGTCCCGTCCCCCCCCAAAGGGCAGCGCTCCCCGACCCCCAGCCCACCTCTCCCCGCTGGCTGCCGCCGGCTCCTGCCCCCGGCGCCGGGATGAGACAAAAGCCGCCAGAGAAGGAAGGAGAAGAGATGTCCACCGAGACCGAATCGCTCAAAAAGAGGAGGAGGATGGAGAGAGCCTCCGCTGGCGGGGACCGCCGTCTCCCGGCCGTCCCCAACAGGTAGCAGCGAGCGGGGGGACACGATGTCCCCACGGCGACAGCGTTTGTCTACTTCGGGAGAGGGAGCGGGGGCTCCCCGGGGCCACCATCCCCGCTTACCTGGGAACGGAGGCATGGCTTCTGCGGGAGAGCTGGGCGAGGTCGGGATATTATTCCAGAGACATTATTTGTAATAGAAAGGGAGGAAAAGAGCCGGAGGGAGGGAGAAAAGGAGGGAGGGGAGGGGAAGGAGGGAGGGGGAGACAAGAGGAGCAAGGAAGGAAGGAGAGGGGGAGGGGGGATAAAACGAAATATATATCTAAAAAAAAAAAAAAAAAGGAGAAAATAGAGACAGTTAAAATCTGTCTCCTGCCCACACAGTGGAGAAGAAATTTCTGACAATCGGAGAAAGGAAACTCGCACATATACCGGGGAGGGCGCAGATGGGGGATAACAAAGGAGGGAAGGAGCCGACCTCCACCAAAACAGAGCAGGAACTGTCCGGGCACACCCCCCTTGCACACACACCAAGGGTAAGGACCGGGTGTCCAGCCGAGCAGACAGCCACTTCTCTGCCCACCCAGGCCAGCTTGGCCACCCCAGGCTCAGCCACCCACCCAGCCGCAGCTCCCAGTCACCTGCACCCCCAGCACCGGGGACTGCTGGCAAAGGACCCCCCCACGCTACCCTGCCAGACAGTGCTGGTGCTCCCCAACCCCTCTTTCGCAACCCAGGTCTCTGCTTTTCTGCACACACCTTGTTCCTGGGGCATGGGGACCTCCACAGCTCTTCCCATCCAAAGCAGGCATGAGTTTTCCAGCCACCACATACCCATGCAAAACATGACGCTGCACTCCCTGCTCTTCTGCGATACCAGGCCTCCCCTTAACCAGCAGCCAAAGCAAGGGCAACTGTGGGGACATGGAGGTACATGGCCTTCCAGATCAGCCAGAGGTTTACCCCACAGCATCTAAGGACTGCCAGTGGGAAGGAGTTGTATACAAGGCCTCCTCTTAAATCATGTTTGCAGGGGTGCATCCCCACCGCTTCTGCCTGGGCTCCATTTTGCTTTCCTGGGCAGCGCCCATGGACAACTGGACCTGAAGGTGCAGGCTGGAGGAGCTGGAGGTGACACAGGGTCTCTGCATTCCCATCGAGGAGACCCACAGCACTGCCACAGCTGCCCAGGGATAATACTAAGGGGCTGCTGCACTACGGCAGCACAGAGCTCTATTTATATTCCACCTTAGCACATGCAGGGAGAAGTCCTAGCATGGCACAGCTCCCTCCACCCCAGCTCAGCTGGTTTGCACAGGAGTCCCCCTAAAGCTTGTCATTGCTGGCTTCTCTGGGAAACAGCCCACTGCAGCCTCGGCCAGGGGTTGTTTGGGTGGGCAGGATGCCCCCACGCCCCTCCAGCTCCTCCCTTTCCTTCCACCACACTGTAAAGCACCCCAAGCAAACCTGTGCTGCTTCATAGCACCCAGGAGCATCCAGGGCTTGAGGTGCTTCCAGGGCCAGCCACTGTCAGTGTTGCTAACATTGTCCCGAAGCTGCCCCTGTCCTCATGCTGAGCCCCAGCACATGCTGCTGCACAGCACACAGCCCCTGCCCCAGCGTATACCTCACCTGCATGGGACGGGCACAAGCAGCATCACAGGTGCACATCACCCCAGAGAACCAGGGTACCAGGCTGTCTGGGGACAGCTTATGTCACTGTTGCTTGACCGTTGCAGGGCTCTACCATGCCTCACCAGCACCTCTGGGGCTGGGGAAGCAGCAGAGCTCAGCATCCAGCCACCCCCTCACAGGGACGCCCACTTGTGCCACCCAGCCTGGGTGCTGTCTCTTTAAAACCTTCATCCCTAAATCTGAATGAAGCTAAGGGAAGAAAATCCTGTAGACAAGTGTTTCATTTAAATGTCTTCTCCAGCGCTCCTGTTCATTCACGCACTCCGTGAGCATGCTCCTGCCCCGGCACGCTGCTGCCCGCACCTCAGGGAGGAGGCACAGGGAAAACCTGCAAATACCCATCCTCTTTGGGATGCATAGAAATCCCCCAACCAACTACCAGGACGCTGCACACCAAAATCCCAAGTCCAGCCCAAGCAAGGCCATCCTGACATGTGCAGATGGGAAAAAACATGCTGCCAGAGGGTCCGCTCACAACAGAAACCCCATTCCTCACCATTTTTTCAGCGTTTCTACAAGCTGGCACTGGTAGGGATGCAAATGCACCCTGTATGAGCACACCCCTCCAGCCCCCCAGGGAAATGGCTTTGACACCCTCTCACACACAGTCCTGCATGCACGCCGCCCCCAAATCCTGCCCTGCGCCTCTGACAGTCTCAACGTGGCAGCCAGCCTGAATGCATTGAGACAGCTTCCTCAGTGACAAGCCCAGGGTCTTTATTTAAATAAATATATATGTATATGTTGATACTTGGGGACTGGTGATGCCTTGGATTCAGATGTCTCCATGGTTACCTGCTCGTGGTGAGAGCTGGGGGTAATTGAACTCTGGGGGTTCACCATTCATCTCCCATCTCCCTCTCCCCATCCCCATGGCTCCGCAGAGTTCTGCCTTCCCAGACAAGCACCGAGCCAAGGCCGCTCCCAGCTCCCTGCTAGCGCAGCGGGAGGGGGAGGAGAAGCAAGGTTCTCCCTGAGAACTCATTACGTGAATAATTTTGTCAGCTCGGCAGATGATTAGACACGAATGCAGATCAGCTTCCCCATCCCGAAAGAAAAGACAATCCTGATCGGCACGGAGACAAAGCGGAGCATCTCCTCCCACCACCCAGCTAGACAGGAGTGAAATATGGCGAGACGGCATCAGGAGCAGCGCCGACATCCCAGTGCCGAGCCGCTGGCGCCTCGGGGGAGTGAGCAGCAGAGGCAGCAGCACCCACGGGCTGACAGCTCTCCCCGCAAGCGTGCGAAGGCAAGGCAAGCGCCCAGGTTGCAGGTTAGCAGCCCGAGGTGCCAGCTGGAAAGAGCACTAAAAAAAAAAAAATTAAATGCAGAACTGCAAAGCCCAGCTTGATAGAAACTACCATTTTTATTTTTTTTTTTACACCCAGGAGCATCCAAATTTGCTTGGCCCTGAGCTTCATGGAAGCACCCAGAGACATCCAGTGCATTGCCCAAACCCAGCACCACTTCATTTACAGACGCTCCCTGACCTGATCTACATTCACTGCTCGCTTGCTAACCTCTTATTCCCATATAGCAGCACTGTGTCATCGAGTAATCCCAAGGACCTCTAGCTTCCTAACACCGCTTTCCGTCCATGCAGTGCAAAAGCCTAACTAGCTTCTCTTTTCTTCTCTTCCTTCCCACCCGCACAGCCACGAGCACTTTGGATGTGGACTAATTGGAGACAGTTCAGAGGGCAGTAAAGAGAGCGTGCAAAAGGCAGCAAAACACAACCTGTTGGGGGAAAGTAAAAAAAACAAACAAACAAAAAAAAAAAAAAAAAAAAAAAAAACATCCCAAAGGAACTGAATTTGTTTAGTCTGGAAATCAGGAGGCAGGAGAGACAGGATAGCAGTCTTCAATTATGTAAGAGGTTGCTGCAGAGGGTGTGGGAATAAATTGCGCTGCATCCTCACAGGGAACTGGACAAGAAGTAATGGACTGTAAATTGTAGATTGGACACTAGGAAAAGAAACCTCAGGAGCAAAGATTATTTAAGCTTCAGGATAGGCAGCTGGGGAGCTTCTGGGGTTTGAGAGCAGGTCTAACGCTGATGAGGTGGTCTGGATAAAGCGGCTCCCATTCTGAGACAAGGGAAGGGAGCCCTTGCAAGGTATGCTCCTGCCCTGGGTTTTAGCACCCAAAGGCTGGTTCAGGCTAGCTTTGCACTGGTATCTGCCAAGCATGAGGGGACCAGCAGCTTTCCTGGGGGCAATGCAGACCACCTTATGCCCCCCACCCAGGTAATTCTGCCTCCACCTGCAATGCCCACAGTGTTGCAGGTAACACAGCATCTCAGCCTGCCCTCCCTGGCACAGGCTCAGGGCTGTGCTGGGGCAATAGAGCGCCCAGCCTCTGTCCCACATCTATCTGTCCATCCCATGCTTAGGACCCACAGCACATCAGGGAGCACCGTGCAGGTACCACCTCCCCTCCCAGGATAGCTGCAGCAGGAGGATATTGCCCACCCTCCACTTCCCAGGAGAGTGCAACCCTGCACTCCATCTGGGTCATCAGTATCTGTCACGTTGACTAGTCTGGGGCAGAAAGTGCAGCCCCTTGTTTTGTTAGACACATGCCTCCTTTCTTGAGTTTCACACTGGTGGAGTTGATCTGTGGGTTTTCCTACTCAATAGGCAAGTGTGTATTTCAAACCGAGCTAAAAAGAGGACATGAAGCAAAGGCCACCTGAAAGCATCTTTAAAAACAAAGGAGCAATGTGTATTCAACAAAGCCTCCAACCCAGCAGATGACAGCTACTGGAAGTGCCTGTCAGGGGTCTGCCAAATTGTCTGCTGGAGTGGCGAGAGCTGGAGAGACTCACCACAATGCCATGGACCAACGGGGGGAGCAAACGCTGCTCTCCCCAGGAGACAAGTCTGCAATTGCCATAGGGAAGAGAAATAGGGTAAGGGTTACTGTGCAACTTCCACAGCTGGTAAACACTCAGAAACCTGTGAAAATGCCTTGGGCTGGGAAAAAAAAAAAAAAAAAAAAAAAAAAAGCACTTTCCAGTAAATGCCACATGCTGCACCGATGTCCCCATTGAGGTTTGCTCCCAAGGGCTTGCACACACCAAAACACCTACTTCTGTTTAACAACAGGAAAACCGGTGAAAGTTGAAACATCTTTAATGATATTTACTCTAGCACAATAATCTGAAGAAGGACAAAAAAGGGGGGGGGGGGGGGGGGGGGGGGGGAGAATGATCTAAGTCTGAGGATGTTTACATGAAGTGAGACTAAACTTTCCCAAAACCAGACTATCCTCCCTTGAAAAAAAAAAAAAACAAAAAAAAAACACACACACCACTTCAGTAACAGAAACTTCTGCAACTGCTGCAAAAGGAAAATACATAGTGCAGTGGGAGGCAGACAAAAGCATGGACCACACTTCTGGCCAGCTGAATCACAAGGAAGCTGCACCCTGAACGGGATGATCAAGAAACACTAAACTGATCTTCTGTTAAAAAAAATAATCATCTCACTCATCCATGAGCTCTTGCAGACTGCAAGAAGCAATATCAGCAAATTCCCCCCCAGATGCTTTGGTCAATTAGGTTAATGACCAGAGAGGCAACAGTCCCAAGTCACTGGGAAAGCTGAGCCTGCAGAGATGCCTTTGCCCTGCGCCTGCTGCTCCACCTCAGACCTGTAGTTTATATTCCAGTTACAAAACAAGTGCGGCTCTCCGTTCCCAAACTCCCATCTTTTAGCTGAGGCATATTTTTTCCTGGCACTTGTTCTGCTTCAGTACCCAGGGTATAACTACACCTCTTGTGTTTAAAATGTATCTGCCATCTGGAAAGCACAGAGACACCCGTACCTTTGCTCTGCTCCGATCCGACGGCAGGCGTCTGGATTTCAGCACACATTTTTATCCATTTCCCCACCCCCGCCCCCCCTTATTCGTGTCTGAGCCGTTTGACTAAAACCCGAGCCGTTTCTCAGGGTCTGTCTCACAGCCCAGTCAACACGGAGGGAACCGGTGCCAAAAACCCATTTCTTTCTGATCTGATTGTTTGTTTTCCTGCCTCTCCAGTTTGGGATTTTTGACAGGGAGCCATGTGAAACCAACTGCTCATTGTTTACTGGGAAGCCTGGGGCTTCGTTTTAGTCATTTCAATCGCAAAAAGACTGGAGGACACCACAGAAAGTCAACTAGCTCCTTGCAATAGCCTGTGTTTGCAAAGCTCTTTGGTGTCCACACATGGAGGAAAGCCAACCCCAATGAGTACCCTGGGGTGTCATTGCTGGACCAGACCAAGGATGCTCCTGCTGCAACGCCCAGTTACCTCCTCGCCTGCTCCCACAGCTCATGCCTACACCAACACCCCAGCCAAGGTACCTCCCCAGATCCACCCCTGCTCCGTATCCAAAAGCTGCAGCTGCTCAGGACAATTTGGAGAGAAGCACAACAGAGCCAGAGTCCCTGGGTGGGCAGCCTAGCAGGTCCATCGTCTGGATGACGTCTTTCCTCCTCCTCACGCTCAGGCAGGATGGGCAAGCCCTCACCCTAGGGTTGCTACAAGCATTGAAGAGCCAGGAATCAAGTCACCTCCCCACAGCAGTCCAAATGTACAAGCTCCCTGGCTGTGTGGCACTTTTTCCAACAAACCTTTAATGACGCTTTTGAATCCACTCCAAGCCAACTTGTCAGCATCCCCCTGACTGCAGACCAGAACAGGATGTGTTATTTCAAGAGAATGAATAAAACCAGTAGCAAAGTCCCTCAGCACCCGCTGGCTGCTCCACCCCAACCCCAGGGCTCACCCAGGTGGGTTTCAGCCAGAGCTTGGTAGATTTTCCAAAGCAATCCCTACTCCTTTCCAGGCCACTGCTTCCCCACCCCAAGTACTGCACAGAAGGGGGTCCAGCTTAGCAAGCACTCACCATCAGTCATCACCCATCATCATTTTGGTCTCCTGTCCTCTTCATTATGTACTGCTGCTCCGTCAGCTGCAGACCTCCACCAACAGCTTTGTTGTCTTTCCCGTTACTAAAAATATTATTAACGAGCACAGCTTAGGGCTGTGTCTGAGACTTCTCCTGAAACACCTTCTAGTGCTTCTTCACTTACAGTAACACTGAAGCAGACCAGAAAACCTTTTACCCACTTCAAATTATGCTTGACTTGAATAGGAATGATATTAGAAGGGCTCCTAAATCATTGCTTTTAAGTATTATCTTTGTGATGTTATGGGCAACATAACAATGTTAGCTCATCGTGGCCCATTTTCTATGGCTACCTGTGGACTGAAACAAGTTACACCTTCCTCCAGTCCATGGGCAAGGCTAGGCTCAGCCATTCTGTGTTTCCTCAGCCAAGTTCCGATGTTGAGAGGCTGACGTGCTCCAGTCACCGAGTGCATAAGGCAAGGATCGCAATCCTCACTGTCCCCAAAATTCACATAGCGTCAACCAGCACTCACAGAAGCCCTCAGCCAACCCTGCTGCTATTCTTGACTCAACATTGTATGTTCCCACCCTCGCTCATAAAACATTTACCTTCAGCAGATGAAGAGGGGTTCAGTATCTTCTTCAGCTGCAGTACGCAGCAAGTTTGTTGTAATCTGTTATGATTGTAATCTGGTTTTATCTTTAGAAAGTCAACATTTAACAGTTCTGCCTTCTCTGAACCACGTTTGTAGGGTAGCAGAGGATAAACAGGGCTTTTGGGGGCTGGTGGCAGCACCCACCCATAGCAAGAGCAGGGCAGCAGATGCTGCAGGTTGGCCAGTCTGCCTTCATCCTCCCCATTTTCTGTAGCCTTGGCCTGAGCAGAAGGGGCAGTTATGCACAGCCTGATCCTCGCCCCCAACTTCCAGACCCAGGAACCACATGAAGCTCAAAAGCCATAATATCTCTTGTCCCAAATACATCCACTCAAACACCCGAAGACCAGCTGCCCCAGAAGTTTTCACAGGCTGTGCCTGATCCACTCAGTTGGGTTGTCCTGGAGCTTGGCAGCTCGAGCCCAATTCACCTGCTTTGATCAGGAGAGATGTAGCATGCAGCATCCTTTCCACCTGTTTTGATGTCCAGGAACGCACCGGATTTTATTTTCCAAGCTTTTAACCAGGGGATTTACCCAAGAGACAACCAGCTCACCCAGCAGCTCTGGTCCCCATCACTGCCATGCATTTGAAGCCACGTGGCTGCAAAGTGACCTTAACACTGCGGTGGGGGTGACTACACCCATCACACCAAGTCCTGAGATGACCCCCACACTGCCAGCCTGTATATAAAGGCACCAAGAAAGCTGAAGACCCTCTGAGCAAAGCCCAGGGCAGGTGATGGCTCTCCCCAGGGCTGAATCTGCCCAGGGAGCACGGAGGCATGCACCGCACCGGGCAGCTGGCACACCCCAGGGCTGCTCAGGCTTTGAGGCACCGTTCCAACACATGATAAACAATATTAGTGAAAAATTGCCTAAACAGATCCAAATAGGATCCTCCTGCCAGCAGGCAGGGAGGGCTTCTCGCTGCAGGAGGCATCCAGAGACACATTTGAGCAACAGGGAAATAGCTTATAGTACGGAATAGCTTTTTTTGTCGTCTCTCTCTCTTCCTGATGCTGCTCATCTCAATCCCAGCCACCAAGCAGTCTCTCCTCTACACCAAATGGACCTTTTCTCCCTCCATTGCACTCCTGGTGGGACAGCCAGGACTTTAGTGGATGCACATTCACATACTACCTCTTAGAGAGGCATCTTGCAAAGTCTCCTCTATATCCCCACCCCTGCCCCAAGGGAAATTCATATTTTAGCCCCAAGGACCCCAACTTTAAGCAAACTTAAGACACAGGCTCCACAAACAGACAAGTCCTGCACACTGCCTCTGCCCTAGGCATGTGGCACTGCCCGGTGTTTTGCTGATTCACTGGATACCAAGCAAAAATGAATTCCAAATCAAATATAAGGTTAAATGCAGTTTGTTATATTACACTATAATAAAGGAAAACCAGCATGCAATATGATAGAAGGAAACAGTACTAGTTATTATGCACACTATGATAAAAGAGAAACAGGAGCAAAGCACCAGATAATTGCTGCAAAGCGCTACAGAGACTAAGAAAAGGAGACATCGCCATTTACTACCTTCACATCACCCAGGCCCGCCCTTCAGCTGGGAGCCCCGTTGCAGCCAGCGCCAGGAGCCTCTCCGTAACTGGGAAAATTTCCACATGGTGCATCCACCCATAGGTGAGGCTTCTGGCCCAGTCCCGGAGCTTGCCTGCCTTTATACTCTGTGAAAAGCAAAAATAGCTTACACACCTGGTGTATGTAAACTTTTAAGTTTAGGCTAAGTGGCAGCATGCGCTCCCTCGTGATCCATAGGGTTCAAACACGCCAGGGACACTGGCCAGATGCCAGTGCCCAGTGGAGTTACTGTCATGACACAGCTGCACACAATATCTATTTTCTGGATGTTCCTGTCCATATCTTGCTTGTTCGTGGGCTCAGGACAAACACCACCCGCCCATTAAAGCTGTCCACAAGCTCCCTGAGCCCACTGCCCAAGTGAAGCGACCCCTAACTAAAGACAAAGGCTTTTTCCTAAGCAGTAATCAATTTAATAATTTTTTCGCACAGGCAGGGAGCAGGGTGCTGGAGCAGCAGGGGGGTTTGGGCACCCAGAAGACAGGGACGAGGGAGGGAGCGATGGGTGAGGATCCGCAGCAGCCGAAGCCGGCAGCACTCCCAGAGCTGCCTGCAGAGCCACAGGCATTGTTCCCAGTGCTTCCATCTAATCCCCAAGCACTCACCAAAACCAGCACACAGCCTAAACCACGGCAATTGTATGTTGCTCTTATCCTTCTGCTTGCAGGAACTATTTACAGTGGGTGCTAAAGCATTACGGAAGCGGCTGCCAGCTACTGTATTTATGAAAGCTGGGATCTCCGAGCCAGCTCTTATCAGGTTTAATACAGCTCTCCCCACGTGTCTGTCAGCAGAAATGAGATTTCAAGGGGGCTTTGAGGAACTTCATCTCCAAACCATTCAGCTAAATCCGGGGAAAGCAGGTAACCCCTGAGAAAAAGCATCAGCCTGCAGCTGTAACAGCCCACAGAAGGGCACCACAGCTTTCCCCAGCTAGCGTGCCAGGCCAGGTCCCAAGCATTTCCCAGTGACCAGCAGGATGCTGGGATGTGCCATCACGGCAGTCCAGGGGCAGCTGTGATTTCCTAGGCAGGGAGGAAAGCCTGCTGCTCCAGCCCCAGGCTGCCCCGGGTTGTGTATCAGCAGGGCACAAGATGAAAGCACATAACAAGGATCATTAATTAAGTAACATGGAAAAGTGCAAGAGCACACCACTCCCAGCTATGGACCCACAGGGAGGGTAGGGCAACGGCCAGTCTTGTGCACGGGCACCAAACTCCCCCCAGCAGGGCCAACACATACATGCTACTCTAGAACACGTCTGGAGTGATGAAGTCCAGATTTCAAGCTGTCTGTGCCTAGGAGGCATCTGTGGCACCAAGACTACACAAAGAACTAAGATTTGAAGAGGGCAGGGGAAATCCAGAAGTGGTGGGTGCCTACAGGTATCAGCTTTGAGCACAGCCTGTACCAGGAGAGCAGGAGTCGCTGCACTGTTTTTAATGTCTCAAAATTCAGACCTGGATTGAGCCATGGAACAAGGGGAAAAAAATTGGTCTGGAGAGCTGAGCCCAGCTGGGTGACTCTGTTCTCACCTCCCTTTCTGCTTTCATCAGCCACCTCGGTGGCAAGACCTGCTGGGCTCACCCCAACCCACCTCACCTGGGCAGGACTTCAGAAAGCTTCTCTGTTTCCCTTGGGTCTCACCTTAGAGATGCCCAGGGCTGCCTGCACCACCTCACATGGGAACAGCATTCCCATGAGTGACAAGGGCACATGGAAGGAGAAGCTGGTAGCCGAAGAAACAGCAGAATACATCCATCAGATTCAGAGAGCTGTCACACACAAAAAAATAAAAAAAACACCACAAACCAGAAGAGCCGATGGCTTTGCTCCGAGGAAGGCAGTGAGAAGCTTCAGCTTTCAAGCCCGGGATTTCAGCCAGTTTGCTTGGCTTCCCCTGTTTCTCCCCACACCTTCCCTTGCAGCTCGCATTTGGGCAGTTTCAGCAAGGAGCTGAGGAAACTGTTGCTGGGAAACTGTTCCACAGCCCTGGCTAGACACGCACCTACAAAGTCAGGGCTGACAACGCCCAAGCAGCTCAGGCCGGTGTGAGCAAAGCCTCTTGGTGATCCCATCAGTCCCTCTGTTCAGACTGATATTCCACTTAATCCCAGCCCAGATATTTCCAAATTAGATCCTTATTTAGGATGGACTATGCAATGCTGATGCTAATCAGAACAGCGCATCCACCAAGCAAGCAAGATTTGATACCATGGTCCACTGGATCTCATTAAAGTTTATTCTGTGCCCACGCAGAAGCAGCCACTCAAAACATCCAGTGCTGGGTTGCATTTGCTCCCCCTTGGGCTGCAGGAAGCCTGGACCACCTTCTTCTCTGGCTGTTCTCCAGAGTGGAACGCGCTGCTCAGAACTAGATTCCTATCCTTGGGCACAGCAGGGCTCATTGCCACCAGTAACATCATTCTTCGTCATTCTACAGCCCAGAGACAAAACTGTTACCTTGCAAGTGCCCACATTTCTTCCACCTGCTCCTGGGAACGTGTTAGAGCCCGGAGCAAGTTCTGCTCTTCTGAGTGACAATGCATTACCTGGCTGCACCTCAGGGATTTTGCCCCAGCCTTGTAGAGGGACATACAGGAACCCAGGCTAAGCACAAAAGGAATATCTAGGAGGCAGTTACAAGCTCCTTTAAAAGAAAATACTGCTTCCTATATATATATATAAAAAAAACCATAACAAAAAACCTCTCCTTGCACTTTCTTGATGAATACACTATACTATACATGTTTTGTCCGCAGAGGGACATCACCGGCTGCCTGCAGGAGGCAAATGCCTTTCAGTTCTTGCCAGCTCTGCTCAGTGAGAAACTACTTCAGCAGACAATTAAATGAACCTTTGCCCAACAAGGCATCGCCTCGAGGGGGTTTTTTCGGAGCTCCATCCCTTTCCCCCAGTGCCTGATACTGGGGTCACAAAGAGCACATCACTCATTTCTCTTGCTCTGAAGCCTGCCAGTGCATAGCTGTGGTGCAGCTGCCCTCCTGCTGCCCAGCGAGCTCCCAGCTAGCCAGCCTGAGGGCATCTCAGCTACAACTGCTAGAGCTCCAAACCACAAACCTTTGAGGTTTAGGGCAGCAGACAACCCAGGTGTTTGTCATGGGCCCAGCATACGTGATGGAAAGAGCGGAGGATGGCCCCAAATGTAGCAGAAACCTCCAGGGACGGAGAACAATTTATACCAGCGCAATTTGTATCGTGTCCCCTGGGGAACCACCTCCCATCCTCACTGCCTGTCTCTTGAAAGAAGTGAGGAAAGCCCCTACTTGGCCAGCAGAGCTGTTTCCCCACCCCATGACTTGGTCTCCCTGCAGATGAAGGATGCTCATCACTCTCCTTGCTGTGCCTCCCACTCCCGACTAAGCACCAGCTGCACATGTGGGGTACTGATCTCAGCTGGGGCCTCTGAACACTGCCATGTAGCACAAATAAAAAGTGATAATAGGAACTGGAGGGTGAATTAAACATATGAATCACTTCCTCTCCTGGCTTTTCCTGCTCCTGTTGTTGTTCTTATCCCCCTTAGAAAAAGCCCAAGGAGAACATTCATTTCCTTTTCCTCCCCACTCCGCAATGAACACGGAGGGGGGTACTTTTTCTCTTCTCATTTTCAACTGGCAGCCAGAGCTGTGATGATGCTCCTGAGATCATTTCACCATCACACAGCAAAGCAAATCCCTCAGGTGGCTTTAGCAAGAGCCAGAGCCCCCCCAGCTCCCCAGCCCCAACCCAGCCCTCACCCTCCCTCTCCTGCTGCAGCTCTCTGCATCCCTCTTATGTATCCCACACGCTATATGCTGCCTTCCAGCCCCATCTTCCTGGGGTGGGAGGGTGCACGGACATCCCAAGCACATCACAGCCCTCCCTGGATGAGGCTGGGCACAGCCACTCCAGCTGCCACAAGCCTCCAAGGGCACAAAGTAGCCCATTTCTTTGGGAAAAATGTTTTTCAAGTCCAAAAAGGCCATTTCCCCCCACCAGCTCGCCCCCAGCCTGGCATCAGGGCATCACCAGCATGGCAAAGGGCAGCTTGTTTGCAGAGAGAGCTGTGGCTCTTCTGCCATCTCCTCCACCCTCGGAGCAATCCTGCCTGCAGGGTCTCCTGCCAGACCAGACTGTAATTATGACCAGCAGAGAGGATTAGCTCAGCTAGCCCCTGGGGTGTGTGTGTGTGTGTGTCTTATCCTCCCAACCTGATGGCACGTGGCAGCATCACATTCCCCTTCCTCACTCCCCTACATTTACCTCTGCTGCAATATTGACTGCTCCAGCATAGAGCTAAATACTCCCTGCAAGGAGATGCTGCCAGAGAAACAAGCCAAGTGGGACACCCCAAAGCAGCAGAAAGCCTGGCAGACACAGACAGTGAAAGGACATCTTGCTACAGCTGAAAGGCAGATGGATGCAGCCATCAACACCCAAAATCCTATTAAAATCCTTTGCCCACAGACCAGGGATGTAGCACAGGGGCGAAAGGCTTTGGCTTCAGCTTTTCCTCCTGCTTTGGGACTCCTGGGCTGTCCCTCCTTGCTCTTGTGCCAAGGGAAAGGGTGCAGAGCAAGGCAGAGTTTGCAGAAGTCCTCAGCCAGGCTCTGGTGGCAATGTGAAGCATCAAGATTGCAAAGCCATTTTGGGTTATTAGGGACTAAAACCACTCCAAGGGTGCAGGAACCCAGGAGAGACAGACTCCTCCTCATCTTAATAGCAGCTATTGCCTTAGGTACCCCCAGGGCCACATTTGTTGTGTGCCTGGGGGTCTTTAATGCAAACCCAGGAGGACATTAAAGGTCTGTGACGGCAAATGAAGCTGCATTTCTCTGCCACAGCATCACTCAAGCAGCGAGCAGGGACAAGCCACCAGACAAACCCCCCTCACACAGACTGTGCTGCCAGGGGAGCTCCAGCTCTGGGCTGTGCTTGCTCAGGTCCAGCATTTCAGGTCACTTCAATGCATCTGGGAGCACTCCAAAATGCAACTCAGAATTTCCATACTGAATAATCACCTTTTATTTGCCATCTGAGACAGCTGAACGTTGGAGTGCTGCTATTTTCTAATGGGAAAAAACTGTTTGGCCAGTTCAAGGAAGACTAAACTGACACAACCTGAATTTTCATCCACCTCCCCTAAATATGTGGTCCCCCAGCGCCTTCCATGCCCATCACAAGGCAGTCCGCAGGCTTCCCATGCCTCAGGTGCTAAACGAGATCGTTTCTTCCCTAATCCATAGACAGCTACACCAAAAAAAAAAAAAAAAACAAAACAAAACAAAACATAAAAAAACCCCACCAACTTCTCAGTTACAAAGGGGGTTCACACCACAGCACCAGAAGGTCATGTCATAGCAGGCATCACCTCTATCTTTAAGAAGGGTCCAAGTAACCACAGAACAGACAGTTTTATTACAGCGACAAAACCAGATTTAATCTGAAAAAAAAATATATATAAATAGGATTTTACAAGTCCTTAGGAGAACCCTCAAGACATATACCAGAAGGCCTCCTGCACTGGAAGCGTTTCCCCAAGCTGCAGGTAATTTACAGCAAGCATTCCAAGCAAGAGACAGGACGTTGCAATTTATCTGAATTTGTCAAATGCTTCAGCCCAGAACTCCCTTAACAAGAGGTTAAGAAAATCAGCAGCCTCCCAAGCCATAAACTGAACTCATCCAGCAGAAACCAACGAAGACACCCGGTACAAAATCAGAGTAAGTGACAACCAGCACAGCCAAAATTCAGCACTAGGGCCCAGCCCAAGCACCTGGTGGCGTTAAAAGCCCAGAGCTACTGTTGTACAGGGACCAGAGGGACAGCTGTGGCTGGGACCACAGAGCTCACACCAGGTACACGAGCAGCATAAGGGCAGGTGACTTGTTGACAGAGGGCCAAAATCCTTTGGCCAAGGCAGTAACAGATCCACACACACATTGCTGGGCACTACATGTATTGCAGCTGCTTGGAAAGGATGGAGGAGGCCTCAGCATCATCACCAGAAGCATCGCAGAGGTCCCCAGGGCAGCATCGCAGCAAAAACACAGCACCGGGCCCTGCAAACCGCTGGCTGGGAGCTGCCGTGGTGGGATCAGCTCCAGCAGGACTCAGCTGGTGCTTGCAGAAGACTGGGCTTTAGGTAGCACTGTCACACCACTCAGCCCGGCTCCGTGGGGGACAGGGAAGAGCAGACCAGGGCATCAGGCCAGCAGGTGACTGCAGAGCTCACGGCCACGGTGAGACTGAAAAGAGGAGGGACTCGGGCGTGAGCGATACTGGGATGAGAGGTAGGGAGCTCAGAGTGGTTCCGCTGTCTCCACTGCGACAAAAGCCAATGAAAACAACAGTCCTGAACTCGTACCAAAGCACAATGAGTTTAGAACAATAGACAGATCTTCTCTGTTGCTTTTTTACATACAATATGTAATTAACCTGTGGGATTCATCGCCACACAGCTAATTGAACAAAAGGACTCAAGGGAGCTGCAAACAAAGCAGCATTGACATGTGCAGTGAAGAGCATCCATGCTGACTGGAGGGAGGGGGGTGCGGCATAAAAAAAACATCCCCCAAAGTAGTCATCCCTTGTGGCTTTCCACAGGGATGTCCACCAGGCAGCTGCTGTCCAGGGACTTGGGCATCCTCACCAAGGGCATGGGCTGGCTGCCGTTTTGTCAGAACAGAGGGAAACCAAGGAGATGTGGCAGCCCTTCTGTGCTCCAACAGCTGTGGCTGGTGTCACGAGCCACCCCGAGAACAGGGCTGTGAGCAGGCATGGCCCAGGTGCACGCAGCGACAAGCCTTGGAGCAGGGTCCTTCCCAGCCAGGGAAGGTCACAATGTCCACTTACAGCACATGGACCACTCTGGGACAAGGAAAGCCCAAACCCTGCTCTTTATTTCCACCTTTCTTTATATTTACACTCATTTTGAGGCTGTTCCCACCATTCTGCAGTGCAAATAGACCCTATCATACCTGCAAGCAGGAGCTCTGCACCCTGAAGGAGCCCAGTGCTTCCCAGGTAAGCAGCCAGCTCTCAGTGCACAGTGTTCCCAGTCTGACACCAGCGTTCCCAGTGTGGACATAGGCAACTTCCCTCGCTGCCAGAGACCATGCCTAGCACAGGGCTGCTCTCCTGTGGGTGGGTGGGCTGGGATGCCACCCTGGCATGTGCTTGGGGCAGGATGCCTGAATATCCATGTGTCAAAAAAGTGACATCAGAAAAAAAGTACCTAAAATTGCTCTCAAGGACCAATCTTGTTCCTGCTCCAGCAGCCTTCTGCTCACTTACAGCTTGGGAGCACAGAGGGAGGGAGGAAAATTGCTAAATGCAGCCTTTTTTCGCAGGGCTTGGGTAAGGAGAGGGGGTTGCCTTTCCTGGCTAAAACCTGCTGCTGTTGGCAAACATACCCAGCCACACGGGCATCTCAGAGGACAAACAGCAGGAGCTTGAGAGCAGAGATTTATTGCACGTGTCCTCTTCCCTCAAACCCACATTTCAGAGTCAATGGATCTGCTCCGCACCTCTCAGCCACCCCTTTTTTTGCAGGGATATCATCAGGCAAACCCCAAACCTGCCACTACTCAGAGTTCCATGAGCAGCCTGTCCCAGCTCAGACCCCGAGCACTGCCAGGGAGGAGGAAAGCAGACCTTCACAGGTATTTTTTTGAGGGATGCCCCAAGTTCACCATGCAAGGCAGCGCATCGTCCCCAGCAGCTGGGAAAAATGACTGCTCAAACCCACTGCAGCTGCTGCCAGCCACAAGAATTGCTCAGGAGGAAAACCAGGTGGGCTAGCGACCCACTGCCTCCCAGAGCCCATTGCTCTCTGCATCCCATCCCCTGTGCTTCAGAAAGGCATAAGCCTCCTCTAATATGCCTAATCACATGCTGTGTCATCAGCAGGAGCTTTTAACCTGCATCTAGCTAATGAAAATGAGTTGCTTCTTACTTGCAGAATCAGCAAGCTAGTCCCCAGCTGCCTCAGCCTGATGCCATCGCCTCTGATGCTCCCCAGCCCCCCCCCCCCAGCCCCCAGCTCTCAGAGCCTGCAAACACTGTGGCAGAGCACAAAGACAAGCTCCCGTCAAGCCCCCAAAATCAGTGCCAGCAATGTGGGGAGAGAGCAGGAGGCCTGGCATCCTCAGGACAGCTGGGCTGTGCAGACCAAATTAACCCACCACAGCCAGCATGCTTAGAGAAGTGGGCAAGAACAGGGCAAGCACACACCGATGCTTCCCAAAAATGCTCTCCCAGGTTCAGCAAGGGGTCATTTTTATTTAATAGCCCTCCATGGTCTTTTCTTTCCAGACTTTTTCACCACATCTTGAGCTCAGATTTATTTTTTTTGAGCATTCATAGCATCCCTGCAGCAAGGAGTCCCCCTGCTTACCACCACCCCACACAGCTTGTGTGTCTGGACCCTACCACTCCAAGCTGAAGCCCCTTGGATATCACATCAGAGTCCAAAACTAAGTAATTCCCACACACCCTCTCTGGGTCACCGGTGATTTTATAGCAAAGCAACCTCATTCATACTCCCATGCCCCAGATATCCTCTTCCTCCACTCCAGAAGGTGCCCAGCAGGTAAGCTGGTAACAGCAGGAATTTTCAGCAGCACGGCCCAGGGAGGAGAAGACATGTCCCTAGCCTCCTCTGCCTGCCAGCAAGGTGGGGCATACAGCACTCCTGACCCTCCTCCAAGAGGGTAACTGAGCTCAGCAGCTTTTTCCAGATGGCAGGGCAGCTAGCAATGCTAACAACCATCTCCCAGCTGCCTGGTGGCCCCAGATCCCTGACCTAGATGCCTCAGGCTGTTCCTTCAGACACCGAGTCCCCTAGAGCAAAGCTGTCCCCAGGGAACTGCAAAGCAGAACAAGAGCAGCGAGGAGCCAGGAGTGACAGCAGCTGGAAGAGGCTGTTTTACAGCTCAAGCAAGACAACAAGAAAAATCATTAATTTCAGTCAACTCATTCTACACCCATGAGGTTTTTATTTTATTACTTTGGAGATGGCATCGATCAAAGGAGATCTCACTAAACAATTAAAATGAATGCTGCATCTGGGCACTCACAGAGGGGGAAGCTGGGGAGGGGAAGGAGAGTGCTGGGGTCTGGCAGGGGAAAGGAGCAAGGACACCCTGAAGCAACCAGACTCCTGGATTGCAAAGAGCCAGGTCTGAGAGCACAGTGCCAGAAGGTGATGCTGGGTACGTTTATTGCAGGCAAGAAGCCAAGTAGCTGCTGCTGGTGGGACATCCCATATGGCCGCAGGCAGGAAAGCAGCACAAGGGTGCTCAGGCACAGCAGGAGGAGAAGGGACATCAGGCATGAGCAATCAGCCATAGGGTCCTGACCTGAGGTCCTCATGGAGCAGCCTAGCACTGGTCCATCACAAGTGCCTGGCTACAGACCATTCTTAGTTTAAAAAAAGGCTGAGGAGAAGATGCCAAACAGCAAACACATGCACCAGTGCTGGCAGAGCCGAGCCTGCACGGAAGCTAACGGAGGAGCGCACCTGGTCCTCCCCGGAGCTCAGCAGAAAGGGCCAACGACACGACCAAGGGTAGAGACACCCACCCAACAGCACTGAGACCCAACAACTCACCGCATAAATCCTACACAGTCCACCCCGAGAACCTCCCCCCGAGCGGAAAGAGTCCCACAGATGCCCCCTCCCCCCAGGCCCTGCTGCATGGCTAGGGGCAGCTCAGAGGGGGGGCTTAGGCCAGGCTGTGGGAGGTGAAGTTGAGCAGAAGTCAAGGACTCTTTCACCCCAAGTGGCCATGTGGGTGACCAGGCTCAGCACTGCAAGGAAAGCCTCGAGGAAATGAGTTCAGCTGTTAAGAAATAATTAGGACGCCAAAAAAGCTTGTGCAACAGACCAAAAATCCTTTATGAGGGACTGGGGCCAGTAAGCATCCCTGGGTGACGGCCAGCACCGCCTGCCCAGGGATGCCCAGCTCTTCAGGCTCCTCTGGAGCAGCTCGCCATGGGCAGGAGCCCCATCTGCCGGCTTGGCCATGGAGGATGCACGGGCCAGCTCCGCAGGGTGAGGGAACATCGCCAGGCACACAGCACCCAGGGGCCAGCACTGCTGCGGGACCCCGGCTCTGAGCAAAACTGCCTGCGGTGGGTACAGGGGAGCTCCGCAGGGGATGAGCCTATAGACGGGCCCTGCTCCCCTCCAGAGCCCACCAGAATCCAGCCTCACCAGGCCACCGACGTCTTACCCACCCACAAAATTTGCCTGCTTTTGATCACCGCTGCAGCAAAACTGTGGATTGCTTTGCTCTGCACACAAATGCATCCAATCTTCACCCAGATGCACCAGTGATTTTTTACCCATCACCGCCAACCGGGTACAAGTCAGCCCCCAGAGACCAAGGACAAGCCCCTGCTGATGCCCTGCTCAAGGCCAAGGCACAGTGAAGCACCAGCAGAGAAGGTGGGCTGGAGAAACCAAGAAACCGGTATCAGCTGAACAGAAACACTAAATATTTACACAGCCTGCCATCAGCCCCCAGGCACAGAGGTAGCAACTATGCAATTTAAATGCAACCAGCATAACAATTTTTTGTGTAACTAGAAGTACAAGAAAATTACTTAAACATACCCAACATGGGGAATTAAACTCAGCCAGGACAAAGGGACTCGAGCGTTTGGGCAGTACAGAGAAAAAGCCCAGCTCCTGAGCATTCAATGGGATTTAGTAACCATGAGGTATCGATGCCCCCAAAGAGCACCCCCTCACCTGCCACCATAATAGAGCCAGGACTGGGGTGGGAGGGCACCCAGCTGCTGCCAGCAGCGCCAGAGGGGTTTCTGGGTGACAAATACCCCCCTCACTTGGGGCAGGGGCTGCTGTGGCAGAGGGAGGCTTTTGATGGCAGGAGAATGCAATTACTGGGACTAGAATTAAACCAGGACTTGGGGACTCACAAAGGAGTGGTATGTGCAAGGTGACCATTAAATGGTGCCTCAAAATAAAATGCAAATAATCCCTTAGAGCTACTTGTTTGCTGTTCCAGGCACTGAAATGCTATATATAGCCAGGCAAAGGATGCTGCTCTACCATCAGTGCCACACGCTGCACAGCGACTGCAGGACCACAGCACATGGGAAAGACCCCCAGGGCTCAGCACAGAACCCACCAACCCATACCCCTAAACTCTGCAGGATCAAACCTTACCTCAACGCCTCATCCTCGGCTGTAAGCAGGGTGGTAGATGCTGTTTCAGTCTGACCACGTTCCCTGCCTCCCAGCACCAGGCAGGGCCAAGGGGGACCCTCAGATGAGCAGGACAGCCCAGCATCCCCCCAGACAACCCAGCAAGGAGCCAAGCCCCCTAGGCTGAGCTTGAATATAGTATGGGGGGGGGGGGTGGAAAGCCCAGGTGAAACCATTTAGGACCCTGCCATCAGCCAGCCAGCTTTGCAGGTGAAGCACCGGTTTGTCTCTGCTGGATTTGAAGAGCCAAACAGGTTAAACGCGTGGGGGAAAAGAGCTTCCTTACAGCAGGTGACCCAGGCTGGGGGAAGGAGCCGAGGCGCTGAGGGGTATGGCATTGCTCACACCTGGCGTGGGCAGCCCAGGGGACAAATGCCACTAGTAATTGTGAAGCTTCCAGGTGAGCTGAGGTACACTGCAGTAAGTGAGGTGTCACCTCGGGATAGGGACGGCTCAGGGGACAGGGCAGGGGCCCTGCCAGGGCATGCAGGGTACCACAGAGCCACTTACCACCCCTGTCCCTGCACTGTGGCCACCCTCTTAAGGAGCCCTGCACCTCCAGAAGGAATGTAATTGCCGACGGCGTTCCTGCCTGTAGGAAGGCAGAGGAGGTTGCTGCAAGGCAGGGACTCATCCTGCTGTCTTCCCCTCTTCCAGCAAGCATGTCTGCCCCAGCAAGGTTAGAGTTTTGCTTGGGTTTATGCAGTACCTTTGCTTGGGTTCGTCTCTGAGCCTCTGTTACATCAGGCCACCCCACGACCAGGCAGTCTCTACTGTTGTCCTGTCCCCTCTCAAAAGGGGAGCTGTGACCAAAGCACCTGCTAAAAGCCAACCTGCAGAGGTTGACACCATCCGCTGTCGGTCCCAGGGAACTCCCCGTGCTAAGACTGTGGCAACATTCATGGGGTTTGGAGCAGACCCAGGCAGTGCCAGCCCCGGAGCGAGCACACACTGTCCCACCACAGCACCCCAGTGTCACAGAGCCCAGTAAAAGATGCTACAGACTGAAGATGTCTTGCGGCGTCCTTAAAAGCAGTGGCCCATACGGAAAGCCAACATCACCACCATTCCCATCGTCTCAGGCACACATTGAAGGACAGGGCCACCCCGCCGGCTGCCGAGCATCGCCAAACAGAGCCAGGAGAGCAGGTTCAGCCGCTCCCTTGAAAAACCTGAGAACTGAAACACAGACATGCAAAGCTGACGTGCAGACAGGCGCTTCAGGGGTGCAGTGGTACATCCAGGTCTGTCCCAGGCTCTCTCAGGCTGGGGCCATGGGACAGCCCTGCTAACCACTGCTGGTGGGACCCCAGGGGACGGTGTCCCAGAGAGAGGGTTGCGTCTCCCTGGGAAGAAGCAGCACATGGCAGCAGCCGGCTTTTCTCTGGCAAGCTACTGCCGACCTCCACGAGAGGGCTTTGCTGTACAAGGAAACGAAGTAAGAGCTCCATTTACAACCTGCTTCCAGTTCGGTCTGGTGTTTTCCCCAATCTTCTCACCAAGGGCTTAGCAAAGCAGCAGCCGGACCCAGTCACCAAGGGTTACACTTCAAGGTAATATTCCTATGTTAGTGACAGCATTGGAAATATCTTCCTAAAGCCTCTCTATCCTGAGCTGCACCCCAGGGTGCTGGCCGTGGCTGGGGTAGGGGCTGAGCGCAGCTTTCCTGGGGCACTCTGGCACCAGACCTGGCCCCAAAGCACAGATGCAGCCTTTGGCACTAACACACCTGTGAGACAAGCTGCTGGTCACCGTGTTTCAGGAGGCACAGGGCTGTCACTCACAATCCCTCCCACCAGAGCCGAGCGCTTTGAAGCACATCTGATGATGGACGGGCAGTGCTGTGGTTCCCACATGGGCATCCCTGGAGATAAGTGCCTGTTGGGCTGCCACCGTGGGAACTCAGAGGGCAGAGGAGGAGCAGGAGAGAGGAGGATGAATCTTCTGCTCTGGCACAACCAAAACGACTTCACCCTGATTTCCATGCGCGCTTGCGCTGGTCTTAAGCAGGAGACATGAATCATAGTATAGGTACTTGTAGGGACAGGTTGCAGGCCACCAGCTCCAGTAAACGACAGCAGCTCGCTGCACCTCACCTGCCCACCCTCCGTGAGTCCTCTCACCAGCCCTCACAGACACAAAAAACCCTTTATCCGAACAGAAGCATTGATGCGGCTTTTTTGGGTAGCACCACCTTAACTGGAGACCTCCCAGGAGCAGGTCCCTGAAGGTCACCAGGTCCCCAAAACAGTGGGGTTTGGGGTAGAGCAGCCCCTTAATCTCATGGGTTTGAGTCCTGCGAGGGCAAGCCTGATGCGTCCCTCACCAGGCAATCTCCAGGCTTGCCGGAGAGCCGGAGTGGCACGCTATCTCTCAAGGTCACTTCCAGCTTCCTATGCTGCTGATCTAACAAGAAGCGACACACAGCCGGGCAGGCAGGTTGCTGCAGGGGGGACTCGGCGGCTGCTTTTGTGCGCTGGCTGCTTCCCCCCCGGGCTGCGCTCCGAAAAGAGCACCGGAGCGAGCCACGGCCGAGCACACAGCCACCTCCCCACCTCCTCCCGGCACTCCGGACCTTCTCCCCAGCCAGAAAGCTCTGCAAGGACAGGACACGGCCAGCTCTGCCTGGCTGCGGCACCAGGACCTCCGCAGCTCCAGAGACAGGGCTATCATGCTGCCATGGGCACAAAACGGTGCCAGCTCCCAGCTCAGGTCCCCCAGGGAGTCAAGCTGCCCTGCCACTAGCTTCCCAGCTGGTGGTGGTGGCATGGGGGGACCCAAACCTCTCCATCACCTGACACCTCGTCACCGGCAGCATGTGCCTGTTCTGCAGGATGGACTGAGCTCATATTTGCCGGTCCTCTGCTGGCAGCCCACACGGTGCCCCTCGCCAATGCCATCCAGAAGGGGACCGCTGTGGCCCAATGGGGCATGGGAAAGCACAGTGCCCCCACCCAGCCAGTGTGGCTGGAGGGTCCCAGGCACTGGGACAGCACTGGGTTATACCATGGAATCTCCAGTGCTCTCCAAGTCTGTGCCAGGAAAAGCCAGGAGGTACCTTGAGAACAGTAAGTTTCCCCCCTTTTTTTTTTTCTGCCAGCCTGTGAAGGTGACATTTCTCCAGCACACATCCTCCACTGCTGGGACTGCCGACTGCGAGCCAGGAGGGAAGGAGCGGGCTGTGACTGGGGGTGTGAGGCACTGGGGTGACCTGGGACAGAGCTGACCTCGCCACCACAGCAGGGTTGGGATCAAAGCCCAGCTCCGTGCTCAGCTCACCAGGAGGGCTGTGGGGACACAAGAAGTGGCTCCTTCCTCCTGTCACTTGTCAGCCTGTTTATTTTTAACAGCCCTCCCTCCTGCTCAGATATGACCCCCCCAGGAAAGTGTGTCCTGGTGCTCTCCAAACACCCGTCAGCCCCATGCCACCACGGCCAGTCCCTCCCTGCCTGGCCACTGACCAGGGACATCACGTCACACTCTCCTGAGCTGAAGGCAAACACTCACTCAGTTGCCCTTTCCAGGGAGGGAATTTTGGTGAGCCCAGCATGCAAGGCACTGCCCGGGCCAAAGGGGGACAAGGTCGAGTGGGAGGAGTGCGTGGTCCTGGCCACCTCCTTGCAAATTGGCTCTAACACAAAATGCATCAATTCTCCCTGGAAAACCTCAGCAAGGATAAGGCAGGGAGAGATACACGCTGCAACAGGCTCACCAGTGCTACCCTTGAAAAACAGAGCCATGCTCCAAGAAAGGATGGCAGAACGATTCCATGAAGATCCAGTGAGGCTTTTACGCAACTCCCTTCTGCCCGTGTTTACATCCCTCTGACATTTGCTTTCCATTAATACAGATGCCACAGGGCAGAGCCACAGCAATTAAGCAAATGGCACGGGCTGTTTGATGGGCGCTGCCGCCAGCCCTTACCAGTGCCAGCACTGGGACTGGGAGCACAGCCCCGTCAGCCCTGCACAGGGCAAACCCCGGCTTGAAAACACCAGCCAGCATTTTGCAACTCTCCCCGGCTGGCTCCACAGCACCACCGAGGAGGGAAGAAAAGCCACAGGTTCCCTCCCTGTCCATCCTTCCGTCCCTCCTGCCTTTCCACGGGAGCTGTGCCTTCCTCCGGATGCAGATGCGACCCCCCCCCCAGCCCCTCCGCCGTGCCAAGGGCCCAGGGGCTCAGATGTTCCCTGCCCACAGCCAGCTGCCCGAGCCAGCTCTGCCCTCCCCAGGGGCTGCCGATGCACTCAGCCCTGGATCAGGGGTGAGATTGAGGTCTGGGGGTTTTACTCTCACCCCAGAAAGCTGAGGGTGGCCCATTGCCCCTCACGTGTCCCCCATCGCCACAGGACTGTGGCTGCTTGCTGATACTGCACGCCAGCTACCGTAAAATGCTGCTCTGGGCCAATGCCATGTGAAAAAAAACCACATAATTCCTCCCGTCTTGAAAAGTAGCAGCCCATTGCCATGGAGACATAACACCTGCCTCCTGCCCTGGCTCCTGGCTTGCCACTTCCATTGCACCATGGGCCCACCAGCCCCGGCACACCACAGCATGGAGGGACCTGGGATGAAGGATGGCACGTGCTGGCACCACCTACCTGTGCTGCTTGGTGCCTGGATTTGTGAGATTAAACGCGGGGAACTGAACGGGATGCGGCCAGCAGGGATTTCTTTGGCTCCTGCTGTGGAAACAGCTGCTTCTTCCTCTTCTTTTCTAGTGATGCTCCAGCCACGCTCTGGCTGGGACCCCAGCTCCATGAGGGATGGCACAGGGAGAGTCACTGCTGCCCGCGTCCTTCTGTTTGGTCCCGGAGGGGAGCAGGGCACCACGGCATGCCAAACCCCCAGCCCAGGGGCGAGGGGACCCCCACAGACCAAACCCAGTGCGGTATTGGTACTCCCCCCCCTGCACCCCACTCTGGACATGCTCCCTCCTTCCTGCCCTTGCTCCCCTTTCCTGCCTTTCCCAGCCCACCCTCCAGATTTCCGAGTGAACCGTGTCCTTCCTGCCCTTCACGGCAGGGCCAGCGTGTCCCATCCGCCCCACCAGCCACCTACTTCCCCATTTCCCTCCCTGTTCCCCTTTCCCCACAGATGCCCTCCCTGCCTCACGCCTCCAGCTTCCCCTCCTGCTCCGCCTGACCCGGGGCCACAGGGTTTTGCTGGCGGATTGAACCCCGGGGCTTGCCAAAGCAAACAGTGGCAGGAGGAGGAGGAGGGTGGTTGAAGCCGGAGCAGGCAAAGGGCAGAGTCCACCGGCAGACCCTGGAGCTCGGCAGGCGGCGGGTGTCGAGGCGATGCCTTGGCTGAGCAGAGCCCGGGGAGGCTGAGCAGCATGCGGGGGGGCGAGCACCCTTCGTGGGTTTCGCCATGTGGGCCTGAGCTTCATGGGGTGCTGGAAGCCAAGGGAAGGCAGATCCGGGGCTCAAGCCTCCTGCAAGCAATTTATAGTGAGGTCTTTTCCTCCCGCCCTGCTGGCTGCCAGGAAAAGCAGCAGGAAAATATTTCCCTGGGAATTGTTTTTGTTCCTTCCTCTGTGTCTGTACGCATGAAGCTCTCCTCCGCCTTGGACATGCCTCAACCTGTCCCGAGGCTCAGATTAATCCCCTGCACCACCAGGGACGACAGCTGAGGTCAGATGCTGTCAGTGGAGGCGAGGAGGAGGAGGAGGAGGAGGAGGAGACCTTCCCCCTAGGAAACCACACATGTTCCCAACCAGAGCAGCAAGCGTGAAAAACAGGCAGCCCTGCCTGTTCCTCCCGGGCAGGAGGTCACCCTGCACCACGGCGGCACATTGGAGCATCCCGCACAGGAGGGAGCATGGCACACAGGAGCATCCCACACGGGAGGGAGCACATGCTGCTGGCAGTGCCAGAGGAACACGGCAGAACCTAAAGCCTGGCTTAAGGGAAAGGCTGGGCTGAGCCAGGGTAGCTGCAGGCAGCAAATGCATCCACAGCCAGGCAGGTCACAGCCTGGCAGTGCCTCCAGCCACGCAGGTGCCCAAAAACATGTCAGTGGCACCTGGTACCTCCACTTCTACGGGAAAGGCCTGGCTGGCTTCCTCGGCTGCAGCTGCGGGAAAGGGAAAAAAGATGAACCATCTCCCTTGGCTGCACCGGAGAAGCAAGCCCTGCAGGCTGGGCTGGGCCAAAAGGTCTCGGCACCCCGCTGTCCACCAGGCAGGGAAGCTGGGATGGAGGGAAGGTGGGGAAATCAGGATGGAAGGAGAGCACACCCACCACAAAGCCAGGACTTCGGCATGCAAAGTGTTCAATGGCACCTCAGAGCAACCAGGACAAGCTCAGGAGAGCTCAGCTCCACTAAATGATGCTCTACAGCCCCTGCCCAGGCAGTTTACCTTCCTCCCATCCTGTTTTCCCCTCTGCCTCGCGTGAGTGCTTGGGAAATACATGATGACTGTTCGCCTGCAGCTCTAAGCCCTTCCCTCCCCCTCTCCCCAAGCTCCATCACCAATAAATCACCCCGCTGGGAGAGAGGGCCAGAGGAAACCAGAGGCACAAAACCTCAAACAGAGCCTTTTTCCCCCCTGCTCTCCCAAGCATCTCTGCATTTCATTACTGCGGCCAGGCCAGCCCTCGCCCAGCTGGGGAGGAGGAGGGGAGGGGGGGCCCTGCAGGGTTTGCATGTCGGCAGCAGAAATCACAACCAGAAGACCAGGAGAATGCAGTTGTTTGTGTTTGTCACCACGTTCCGGTGCTTGCCTGGCCCTGACCCTGCCTCTGGGACCTGTGCTGGCCCGGAATAGCTCTCCTCGGTTGGGCTTCCCCTATGCCAAGGCAGCTCCAGGGCACCGTCCAGTCAGCTTCTCCCCCCTGCCAGCCATCCCCTTTCAGTGCCAACCCCTCTCCCAGCCCTGCCCCAGCCTCACAAAGGTGCTTGGATGCTCCTTGGAAGAAGCCCCAGGGTTTTCTGCAACCCTCGCCAGCGGGCTCAGCCCTGCCAGCAAGCATCGCAGCCTTCCTTCTCCCCCTGGGCTGGAAGCCCCCTGCCCAGGCAAACACCGAGCCCAGCCCAGCCCGGGGAGAGTCAGCGAGGATGAGCCCCCGCTTCCCTGCAAGCATTCCCTAGCCTGCTGGGGACCGGGGAAGGGGCTCCCGCTGCCCACCCTAAATATATACTGGCAGAGCCTCGCTGGCAAGCACAGTACATTGGAGACAGATGCAAGCCCTGCAGCAGCGACGGCTGGCGGGGGCGGGGGGGATCCAGACATGCCTCTTAATCAGCCTTTTTGAGCCATCATTTAAGCAAGAAGTACTGTGCCATAGCGCTTCTGCACCCCTCCTTCCCCCAAAACCCCTGCCCTGGGGTTTAGCCTTGGCAAAGCATCCCCCCAGCGCTGCGCGGTGCCCCCCAGCCCCCCGGGCGGGCAGAGGCCCCCGCAGGCACAGCCCCATGGCGCTGGGCTGCCTCCCTCCTCCCTCCCAGCAGCTCGCCAGATTCCTGAGCGCTGACACAGGATGCTGCAGCAATGAGTGTGCAGTGCCTTCCTCCCCTGCCCCAGGAGAGGAGGGATGGGCCGGTAATGCCGGGTCGGGTCGCATCAGGCCAGGAGGGAACAGGAGCATCCAGAGTGAAATCCGGAGCCTCCTGCGAGCCCCAGCCCTTGGCTGCCCATTGCCCCCCAGCCCCACGGGCCTCCGCCGGCCTCAGCTGGTGCCTGTCCCAAGCCAGATGTCCATCCCTACCTTTAAAGGCTGAGATGATTCACGCCATGAACACTCCCTTATTGGCAAGAGCCGGTTTGAAATCATTCCCTCTCTCCAAAAGGTATCCCTGATGAGAGCCGCAGATCATCTGCCCAGAGTTGCAACTGGCGATTGCTCCTTGCCAACTACAGCAGGAGCAAAGTGAAAGCCAGCTGCTTGCCCTCCTCCCCAGCATCCCTGCTGCCACGCTCCTGGCTCCCTCTGCCCCTCCGCCAGCATCTATCCCACCCTCCGGCTGCGCTAAGGGATTCTCCCACCACCTCTCCCAGGGAATCTCGTCTGAGCCGGGGGGAGGACAGCAGCCTGAGCAAGCGCTTCCAGCAGCTCGTTGCTATTATAGGAAGGTGAGGATCTTACCATTAAGTCATATCCTCCTTGACCCCGTGAGGTAGTTTCCATAGGAGTCACCCTCTCTTCCAAGTGATGGAAGTTTTTATTTTTATCTGGCTTATTTATGCACTTTTCTTCCCTCCATCAGCTTTGGCTCAGGCACCGGCTTTGGGTCATGAGCCTTCTCTCAAGCTCATCCCCCTTCCTTGCTCAGCTGTCCCATCCCATCATCCCCACATCTGCAGCAGTCAAGGGGCAGTGCCATGAGCAGAAGGGAAAGTCCAGGGATCAAGGCAGCACGACAGAACAGATGAATTAAGGAAAACAGACCCCGTTTAGATAAAAGTGACTATAGGAATAGAAAAAGACACTGGGGGAGGAAAAAACAAAATAAAGAGCAGGAAAGTTGATTCCAAAAGTAACACGGCGTTGTCATTATGGGTCATCTTTGATTCGCGACTCGTTACTCAGTGGCAGTGCAGACCCCTCTGTAACGAGCCAAAGCTCACTGGCAGCTACACTGCCTCAGCTTCTCCAGCCCCCTCAGCAGGAGCAGCCCGCAAGCTCCCCAGGGACACACACATCCCAGAGAGCAAACCCCACACGTTACCAAAGCACAGCCACGGGAACAAGCGAAGCATGCATTGTCACAGCAGAGAAGGCTCTGGCAGCTGACGGAGCTGATCCAAGTCTTTCAGGGACACGGCATTGTGGTCACCAGCCGCTAAGTGAGAACTTGCTCATGTCAGACAGCTCTGCGGAGAGGTCACACCAGCCAGAGGGAGCTGTGTTGGCACCTATGGGTAGTCTTTGCTGTATTTTCAAAGGCCAACAGCAATTAGGCTGTTGCACAACTCCTCTCTGGAAGATAGAACAGATACGAGTGGTGCTGGTGATCTCTGCCAAAGGGAGGCTGGGTCTTGTCTGCACAGGGACACCACACGAACCAACCAGACCAGATGCTCTTCCAGCAGTTGGGTGCCTAGAAAACTTTGGTGCCGAGACGCTCCCTGACAGCCCAGAGCAGGAGTGCCCCCATCCCATTTCAGCACTGGGATGCTGACGGCAAGCCCAGAGCAAAACCATCCACTTCATCCATGGAGATGCTGTTGGCAGACAACCTGCTCTCCCTGGCCTCGGCAAGGAAGCAGGGCTGGAACAGGAGCAGGAGGCTGTTTCCATCCCCCAGCCCAGCTTCTGACCCGCAAGAGCAACCTGTGCCCTCAGAGCAGGGCGTTCTGCAACGCAGCAGGAAAGCTGAGGAAAGTCCTCCACAGCCAACCTCCTCCTCCCACTGATCTGTTCTTACTAGGGAGGTCCCCAGGTGACTTCATCTCCCACCCAACAGCCACGCTATTGGACTGCAGAGCTCTCCTGGAGAGCATTTGTGTATAAATGAAGCAGGGACAGGCCCTTCTCATCACCTCTCAAAGGTTATCAAGTGGAAAGAAATGTCTCATCACACACAACTTCCTTGGTGTTGCCTATCAGGCTAAAATTGTGTGTCACCATTGAGTGCAATTATCAAGAAAATTAGGATGGTAGGACTTTCGCTTTTACATAACAGGGAGCTACCAACTTGCACACAGACTAGTAGAGCTCCCTCTAAGCTGCCCTAGACCTGGCAGCATCTCTTCCATCACAAGCCCTCCCCTTGTTGCTTTCCCAGCACTTCGGGAGGACGGAGCCCAACACCTCCAGTTCTCACACAAACACGGGTGTGAAAAACCCCAACCTGCAAGCCCAGCGCCCTCTGTAAGGGACAGTCAACATGCCGATTTCAGCTGTGCCAGAGAAAGCACAGAGCAGAAAGCTTCACATTGGTCACCCCTCATCTCCCACACCACTCCTCAGCTCTCCCACTCAAGCCACCCCCCCTAGGTTCAGCCAGATACCCCAGGCTGTGTTTCACAGCACACAAACATCTTTCTTTACTCCCAAGAGATGCAATCCTCAGTTGAAAAGTTCATTAATTAGGAGCAGAGAAGCCTCTAGTGCATCTCCCAGCAAGAAGCAGGAAAAAAAAAAAAAATTCCCCCACAATTCAGTCTAATTACAATGCCTTGAGGCACTCCACAGTCACTGTGAAGCGGAGGCCAAACTTTTCTCCACACCCGTAAGAGTAGGAACTTTAACCCACTTATAGTTTTACTGATAATTGAAAACCAAAAAAAAGTGCCAAAAAAAAAAAGCGCCCTGATATTCATCATTTTAACTATTCTGCAAGTAACAGCAAACAGGAGGCACTTAAAATTTCTGGCAGATCAGTAGCTGGCTGCAGGCACAGCCTGTGCCTGGGAGGGATCCGCGCACAGGCCCCCAACCCTCCGAGCAAAGCTGGAGGCCAGCCCTCGGCTCTGCCATGCCACAGGCCACCGCAGCACGGGCCGGCCTGCACACAGCTGCTCTTCGGGGATTTAGCAACTGCTTTCCACCCACTGAGTGACTTTGTACATTAGGTACTTTCTGAGCAAGACCTCAAACGCCACATCAGCTCCAGCCCTGGGAAGAGGCTGCAGCTGCAATGAGAGCACCCGGGAAAGCCTCCAGTCGCCCTGACAGAAGTTCCCTTTCTTCCCCGGCTCCCAGAAGAGCTGGACTCCAACCCACCCCGAGCCTCTGGCGAAGCAGGGTGGATCCAGCCACAGACATGCAGCAACCACACCCTGGCTGCTGCCTGCCCAGCTCCCCGCAGCCCTCCTCCCCCCGAGCCAAGGGCGGGGGGGGGCGCAAACAGGGACTAGGCTTATACAGTTGAAAATATTTAATACGTGTCGTACACGTAGAATTACATTTTATACAAAACATGATACATCACTGAAGGAGAACACTGTACAAAAATCCCTACGGGAGCCCCAAGCCTTTATACAACAAAGACCGGGAGTTACCAAGCCTAACAAACAGGCTGAAGGACCTTCCGTCAGAGCGTCTGTAAACTTCGTCTCTCTCAATAAACACTTTTAAAAAGCACCATGTAATAGTTCTGACCTAAACCTTTCCAAAATAGAAACTTTATTTAATAAACTTAATACTTTCCAAGCTTAAAACATGACCCGCTGGGAGCGCCTCCGGTTGCCGGCTGCAGCCGCGGAGCCTCCCCCGGGCACCGGAGAGCCGGCGGGCGGGCCCCGGGGTGCGGGCGGGGAAGGGGGAAGTGCTGCTGCTGCTGCCCCGCGGTCCCGCCCGGCCGGTGCGGCGGGGCTGGGCGCCGGAGCCCCGCGGCGCTGCCCACCCGCTCCGCTGCGGCGGGCGCCCTCCTCCGACGGGCCGGGGGGCGGGAGGAAAGGGGGGGGGAATCACCTCTCGGTCCGGCTGTCCGCCGGGGCCCCCTCCCCGCGGCGGGGGTGGGGGGCGAGTCTCTGCGCCCGCGGCCGGCGCGTCAGAAGGCCACGATGGCCGTGCTCCAGGGGTTGAGGGTCCGCAGCACCGGCTCGTCGCAGCAGATCTGTCCCGGCTCCGCCGCCGCCTCGGCGGGCGTCGTGCTCGTCGCCGCCTCGCCGCCGTCCAGGGGCGCCCGCCGCCGGCCCTTGGGCTCCTTGCTGAGCAGTCCCGAAAAGCTGGAGCCGAAGATGCTGATGAGGCTGGCCACGTTGCCCGTCTCCATGTCCTCCTGCTCGCCCGGCGGCGGGGGCGGCGGCTCCTCCGCCTCGCGGCGGGGTTTCTTCACCGGGGAGCCCGGCTGGCCCCGCTCGCCGGCGCTGCGCTTCCGGGGGCAGTGGGGCGGCGGGGGCGGCGCGGCAGCGCAGGCCGCGCGGTTCGCCTCGCAGCAGCAGCCGCAGCAACAGCGCCGCGGCCGGGGGCCCTCGCAGTCCGCGCCGGGCAGCCGCGGGCCGCCCCTAGCCGCCTCGTCCTGCGGGGGCGACGGCTCGCCGGCCGGCCAGGCGGCGGCACGGGGCAGCGGCGACTCCTCCTCGGGGGGCCCGCAGGCGGCGGGGGGCGGCTCGGGCGGGCAGCCCGGCTCGCTCAGGTAGACCTGCCGGGCGCTGCGCAGCACCAGCGACACCAGGAGGTTCTTGTGGAGCTTGAGGCCGCCGCGCTGGCCCCGAGCGCTGTAGATCTTGCCCAGCGAGATGCTGACGATGCGGTGCGCCTCCAGCTTGAACTCCATGGGGGCGGCCGGGCCGCGGGGGAGCCGAGCCGTGCCGAGCCGTGCCGCGCCTTCCGCCTCCGCACGCCGCTTCTTCGCGCCGCCGACTGAGGCGAGCCCACGCGCCCGGCCACTTTTTATACCGCCCCCGCCCCGACCAATCAGGGCGCCCCGCCGGCCGCTCCAACCGCCGCCTGGCCCCCGCGCGCCCGCGCCGGCCAATGGCGAGGCAGGGGAGCGGGTTCGAAAGCTCGCCCCGCGGAGGTGGCTCTTAAAGCGGCGACGCCGGCAAAGTCTGTGGGTGGGTCCCACCTCCCAGCAGAGAGCAGAGGACAGCAGGCAGGGCTGCAACAGCACCCAAGATTTTGCAGCACCCCAGCTTCACTGCACCCCACATCGGCTCGATCAGGCCGGAAGGAAACAGTGGGAATTTTGGCCAAAGCAATTAAAACATTTCTGGGAGGAAAACAAAAATTAAAACCACAAAAACCCGAAAGCAACCCCAGTTTTGTGCAGGTTAGAAATGTTTCCCCCAATTTCAGCACCAGTCTCTGACATCGTGTTGTGTCACAGAAGGAACTGGTGGTGTTAGCTGGAGGAGGAAGCGTACCTTTGAGTACTTCAAGGAAAATCTGGCCTGGCGTGGAGCAGGAAGCCATCCCTGCGCAGCTGCCAGGTGGAGATCTGCTCCAGGGGTCTGGCAGTGAAGCCTTCAGAAAGCTCTGGATAGAAGAGGAATGTCCACAACGGGGGAAGGAAGGGCTACAAGGGAGGATGGAGGAGGACAACAGGCCACCAGCATCTCCAGGACTGATGGGGACCGTAGCAGCCTGGAGCACTTTGTTTGGGAACTGCTACCTGGCTCTGCCATAGCTGTGAAAGCCAGCTGCAGGGCCAGCCTGGTGGCTGGGGCTGCAGGGGACAACCCATCACCCCCAGACACAGATCCAGGCACCAGGGAAGCCTCCAAGAAAGCTCGAGGGGTGTTTCAGGGCTTGGAGTGGGGACACTCCTCCTCCCACCGAGGAGCAACCACCATCTGCAAGGAAGGAAGAAGTGAAAGGGACCAAAATTAAGGAAGTTCAATGTGCTGCCCTGGAGTATCATTCTCGGCTGATACACAGCAACTCCCTTCCATCCGTTTTTTTTCTCAAGGGACCAGTCTGCAGACCCCCCAAAGAGAGAGCCACAGCCTGTCGTGACGCTTTATTGACAGGGTCTGCCATCATGTCCTGGCTTGCTGGAAGGACAAGGGGGTAGCTGGTCACAGCAGTAACAAAAGCCAGGTGAAGAATCAGCCACATCAAGGCATAGCTGACAGAGGAAGAGCCTTTCCCCGCAAAGAACCTCTGCACTCGGACCAAATGCATATTTCCCTCCTGCTCGAATGCAGCTGGAAAACCTCAAATGCCACTCCCCTGATGTTGAACACAATGGCAGGTCCACCTGGGGGTTGACATCTCAAAATGCCCACCTCCTGTTGCACAAACCTGCCACACTCCATCTCAAATGACTAGACCAGAGCATGCTCAACCACAAGGCCAAAACACCAGCCAAAACTGCCGGTCCCAGCGTTCCCCCTGCCCATGCCGGGGCGAGCCTCTCCCAGCTGCAGAGAGCGAGGCTGTCCCCTCCACACCCGGCGTGGGAGGCTGGAGGGACGCGAGCCCCGGTGGTGGGAACCGAGGGTTTCCAGACCTGCCGAACCTGCTCCCCGCACCTTGGAGGGCTGGCAACACCCTGGCCTAAGCCCTCGGGTCAGTCTAACCAGCCAGGGCAGGTCTGGGCTCAGCTCAGATGTTTGGGACTGCAGTCATGCCTCCTCGCCCGCAGCCGGCATGTCTGCCCACCACCGGTGCCCTCTCCGTGGCACTGCGTTCGGTTGTGCCCCTGCTTGTGCATCACCAGGCGTATTGCTCTGGGACTGCTGTTTGCAGGTGTCACCATCCACTCAGTGGACCGACTTACAGCAGGATCCAGGCACCTGCATCCCCAGCAGAGGTGACCCTGGTTAGAAGGACAAAGGTTTGATACATCTCAGCTGGGTATATTCCCAGCTCTGATGCAGGTGAAGAGCAGTGGTGCAAAGCCACTCCACCAGCTGCAAAATGTTGAACGTGGGTGGAGAACATACAGCTCTGCTGAGTAAAGATGCCTGGATCCTAGTGGACCAACCTGTTCTGCCGCTCACCACCTCACCCCAATGGCATGAGGCACCATTTCTCCCCGGTCACCGCATTTTGGCTACCTACCCTGCCTAGGAGCTAGTGGGCCAGCAGCATCTCCCCTGCCCTGGCCAAGGACAAGCAGGATGGGGATGGGTACCAAGCGGTCCGTCGTCCCTACTAGTGCTCAGAGCCAGCAGGGAAGAGCAGAGGTGCACACCACCAGAGGACTTGGTACCACTGGTTTCACCCACCAACACCATGCCTGGTGTCAGAAACAACCACCGGCACGTGTTGTTCCCAGGGCACCAAAGCCCTGCTATCCCATCTGTCCAGCCCCTGCCTGCACTTCATGCTCTTTGAAAAGAGATGGGGTAGTGGTCTGCTTGGGGGGAGGGGCGAGGCATGGAAGAGGAAGGCAGGAGGGAGAGGAAGGGCAGCAGTGCAGGCAGAGGCTGTCCCGGCAGCACACCGGCAGCCCGTTTAAGCCAGGCAGTATTTTGGTGGCAGCCCTGCCTTTCCCTCCCAGGCTGATGTCATGCTTTAGTAAGTTTGAGGCAGAGTCACATGGCAGCTTCTGAGGTCAGCGCCTGGGGTGGCTTTGTTGTCTGCCTGCCTGCCTGCCTGCCCTGGGCTCCTGCCTGCCCTGGGCTCCTGCCTGCGCCCAGAGCTGAGCCGGCGGTGGGCGACCCTGCCGGGGTTGCCCTCTGAGCAGAGCGTCTTGGTGATACCCACAGCTGGCACGGCGTTGGGAGCCATCGCTTCGGTGGGGCTGACATCCCAGACAGTGGGACATCCTCATGTCCGTCCATCTGCCCCCACAAAGGACATTGCCCCCCATCCCTGCAGGTCAGGGGGGATACAGGAGAAGGAGGTGGAGGAAGAGGGTGTGACGGGGGCACTCTAATCTCTGCATGTGATCTAACCAGGCTGGAAGGGGGTTGAAGAACAATTAACAATCCTCCAGCTCAACTGCTGTTTCCCGAAATAGCTCTGGCAGGAGGAGGAGGGCGGACAGGCTGGCAGACAAAGGTGGCCTCTCAGCCAGCGAGCTGCAGCCAGCGGCACGGCCGGCAAGCCGGCGGCGAAGGCAGCCCCAGAGGCCGAGCAGCGGGGAGCCCGCGGCCCCACCTGGAAAGGAAGACAATGCGAGATAAAAGCAGCTTGGGGCAGGAAGCAGCTTGTGGTACAAATAATAATTGCAGAGGGCTGCGCACACCACCGGGTTTTTTGGCGGCACTGAAATTCGCCTTCGACGGCTGGCAGAGGACATCGGCGCCAGGAAGCTCATCAGGGATTCGTGCGGCTGCATCTTGGCCCGGGGCAGCGTGGGCTGCTGGGGCTGTGTGCCGGCTGCCTGCATCCCCAGCCACAGCGGCAAAAGCCGGGGCAGGGTCCTCCCATCCCCTCCAGCTGCAGCCCACGCTGTGGCGGCGTGGCCGGGGGCCGTACCGGCACTGCCATCTGGCACACAGCGCAGCCGCCCCGACCTGCGGCGGTGGGGCTGAGGATGTGGTTAGCAAGATCCTGTTTCAACAGCAGTGCCTGTCCCGGTCCCCACCTCCCCACCAGTCCCTCGCTGTCACCAAATGTGCAGGCCACAGTGGGGAAGCCAGCTGCAGCAAAGAGGTGTGAACCCGCTGGGTAGGATGGTGAAATTAGGGTCTACTCAAAGCGCAGGCTGAGTTCATCCATCACTTCTTTTGGCTGTCCTGGAACCACTGCAGTGCATCGTCCCCTCTCTCTTGTATTTGCACCCGGATTCATGAGTTAGACCCTTCCTGGGAAGAAGATGGGAACGAAACAGCCAGACCTCCCACCCCCACCAGTGGGGTTAGGGCAAAAGCTTTTGCACCAACAGCTGCCTGCAGCAAAAACAGAGCTTCAGGACAGCCAAAGCCCCAGGGAGATGCAGGGGCGTCCCCAGAGGTTGCTGACAGACATCAAACAGGACAGGGAGGAACATTTCCACACGTGGATTCATCCTCAGCCCGAGTTCATTTCTAGATGGGAGTAACAAACATCCGAATTGTGAGGGACCTACACAGGGCTCAGGAGGAGGAGGAGGACAAGGCTTGTTTGGGGTGGTTGGGTGCTTTTTTTCTTCAGAAAAATCGTTGATTCACATGGATGCAGTATGGACCTGCCACAATCAGACACTGGTAACTAATCCTGTGGGGTTCCCAACTGCTCTGGTTTATCCATGCTTGGAGATAATGTCAGAAGAACTGGGAAATATCCCAAAACACAGCCAAGAACGCTAACCACTAATCACTGCCGAATGAAAACCAAACACAACACGCAAGCAAAACAAATACAAACAAATCAATACAAGCCTAAACCCAAAGAAGAGGAAGCAGCTCCCTCGGCTTCTGAGAGTGCTGAGACACCCACCCCTGAAACCACAGCGGGGTGTGAGCCAGCAGCACAGCCTCGTACTAGAAAGCAAAGGGTTTTTCCAGGGTTAAAACCCCCCTTCCCATCGACAAAGATGATAGTGTAGATAACCCAGGCAGGCAGGGCTCCCTCCTACATGTCTTTTTTTTTTTTTTTTTTTTTTTTTTTTCCATCGGTGACCTGGGATGCCCCCTTTTCCCACTGCACAAATGATTTAAAATTTCCCTTCCCTTACTCTGAGCCACTAGCTTGGGATTTCCCTCCCCTGCCTTGGAGACCCGTGACCTGAACCCATCAGAAATCCTGCCCATCACAAATCTTGCTACTCCTCCAGCAGCCTCTCCAAACACACAGAAGGGGCGGTAGAAAAATCCTACTGCCAGCTATCAGCCTCTTCAGGCAGCCATTTCCCTTGGAAAAATGTGGCCCCACATCTTTCAGTGTTTTATGGAACTGGTTTTGGCTTCCTGGGGAAAAAACTGCATGTATTTGTCAGGGGTTTCCTATCAGACAACCCTTCTATTGTAGTTCACCTTCCTGTATATTTTTTTTTCCCTTTCTGATATGCCTGCAATGGGTCTTGTGCCACTTGTGCCACCAAAGACGGAGGCTGCCTTGTGTCCAGGGGGGAAAGAAGCAGGACAGCCCTGGGATGCAGCCAGCAGACAACCCTCTGGCTGCCCAGCAAAGCTCATGCTTTTCGCTGGAGCAATTTGCTCCCCAGCAAACTGCTAACGAAGGCGGCAGCCTCGGTGGTGTTCACCTGCAGCCCAGCACGGGGTTCAGCATCTCAAATTAATCGTGCAAACTCCGCACGGAGCCAACTGAAGTCACAGTTCAGCAAACCTTGAGGCAGATTGCCTGCCCAAAGGAGTCTCAGCCTAATTATTATTTTTTTTTTTCTCTCCCTGTATCTCAATGTCACCTTCCTTTTAGCCGGCGGGCAAATGACAACTGCAGCCCTCTGCACATCCCAAAGCACAGATGTGTCCTCTGTGCAAGTGCTTCCTGCTTAGGCGTGATGGGGAAGCTGTACAATGATGCTCCAGAGCCATGGAGCCATTATCCTAGGAGAGGCTGCCTGCTCCGCTCCTGGCTGACAAAAGGGGGGACCGGGGTCCTTGGGACTTGCCAGCAAATCACACCACACGCAGTGTTTACTAAAAGTCCAAAGGCATGCCAGGAGGCAACCTTGAGTCCTCCGAATAGCAACCACCCACGAGAGCAGCAAGGGCAGATCAAATCCTCTCTGTGTCAAATCCCTCCTCCCACCATCAAGGGAAACTGCAAAATAAAACATCTGTGCATGCCAGCAGGCCTCACCTCCCCCTGCTCCTTCAGATCTGCGCTCCTCCCCTCATGTAGGGATCTTCCTTTGGCCACCTCGTCCTTCACCTGGTTTGTGGGGCTGACTATGTGATGGGGCCCAGAGCCCTGGCGAGGTCATCCCTGGACACGGGGATAATGAGGAAGGTTACGGGGAAAGGCTGCTGGAGAAAAGTTCCTTCTAATTTCACCCACTTAAGAGAGTAACAAGGACTCTGGCAGTTCAGCACCTCGCTGCTCATGTCGTTTAACCTCTTTCTGGGTCTGGGTAAGCGCTCAGCATCCTTGGCATCCTGTAGCAGGCAGTCCCAGAGGTACACCCTGCAGAGAGTAATGCCACTTTTGCTCAATTTAATTTCTTGTTTTCATCTCCATTAAATAACTGATTGCTCATGCACCACAAAGAGGAAAATTAATTCTCTCCAGAACATCCCGTATTCTGAATAGTCATCCTGCATCCTACCATGAATTATCACCTTGCATTTGCTTATTTATTCCATACTTGATTGCATTTTTACCATTTTTGTCCAGTTGCCCAGTCAGGGTTTGCAGTTTCTGCTGCACACAGGCCTTGCACTGTTACAAACCCACCCAAGGGTACAGCTACGACATGAACCCAGACCTCGTTAGACAACGAAAGCCCACAAGAGACAGCAACAGGAGGAAAGCCACAACCACAGGAGAAGCTTCATTCAGGCTTTGCTCCTTCCCAGACAACTGCAAGCCCAAGGAAACCCATTCCATTGGCTCCGGCACGTGGGACCAGGAGCATCCAGCATCCAAGCTGCCTTCTTAGCAAGGAGCAGTCACCTCTCGGAATCTTTTTCTTTTAACACCTCACAGCTGCTGCCGTCGGGTCACCATGCTATCACAAGGCTGAGGCCTCCTGTCCTCTTCCTCCTCTGTGCTTCACAGTGAAGTCCCCACAGATTTGTAAAAACAAGGCTCAGGAAGCCAGTTACAAGCGCAGAGGGGCCATGAGTGGGCAGGATTTGATGGAAACCCTCAGGGTTTGGTGTAAAACCTCGCTGCCCACCACAGCACTGAAGATTTAGCTACAGGCTAATGTTTTGCATCAAGTTATCACTGCTTTAATCCTCCTCTTACAGCCACCACTGAAAATCTTCAGCAACTTCCACCAAAAATGCAAACAAGGAGGAAAAACACCAAAGCATCTGAAACCCATTTGCTTTATCACTTCTTTAACTGTAAAACTTTTTCTGGGGAAAAAAAAAATCCCCTATACTTCTACAAATCCAAATTCAAACCAATCCAGCTTTTTCCCTGAGAGGAAAAGTCATATCTTCCACACCAAATGCATATTCTTAACACCAGGCTAGTATGGGATCACATGCACACCGCTGTGCGTGTACACACATGCCACAAAAATTTTCCTGATAAAAGTTTCAGTGAGCCCAGTTCTTCCCTGCAGACAGTTGGGATTTTGATGAGTTGGCGCTTTTTGGCGCTGAAGTGTTTAATCAGATCTTTCCTGACCAGTTCTGCAGCTGTGTGCCATGCACCGAGCACTCCTCTTCCAGGGAGGAATCGGTTAGCCGAGCATGCTGAAAAGCTACCGAAACACTCATCACTGCTTCCAAACCAAAAATCAGAGCTTTCCACAAGAAACGGCAAAAATGCTCCCTTTCTAAAAAATACAGAGCAGCACGGCTGGAGCGGCTTTCATATGAAAATCTAAATGATTTACTACATCGTGTAAATTGATTTCCAGCATCAAAGAAAAGGCTGTTTTATTCCTGGAAAGTCTACAGCTTCCCTACATTTTGGTAGCACCTCCTTACTTTCAGCCCTCAACAGCTCTACGAAGCTTTACACTTTTTTGCAAATGCATTAAAAAACCAAAACAGTTTCAATTAAGTGAATAAAGTGTTCACATAATTTATTAAAGGTTTTCTGAAATTCCTAGCTAGTAACTCTAAGAGGCTATGGGAGCTTTTCCCTTTTTCATTCCCAGCACAGTGAAGGTTTCAGGGGATGTTTGGCAAGAGTGAGCTGAACCGTGCAGCCTCGGTGCACCGAAAGGAGAGCACTGCATATTGTCACAACAGACTTTCACAAATGTTTGAACAAATCTAACCCCGATACCCTTCAGCACACTGCTCAGAATACACCACATCTTTAAGCACCCCAACGACTACAACTAAATCCCTCAGAGGCTTCAAACACAGAGCAACAAAGCTACGACATTCAGAGGCGTGTCCCCGCTGAGGGTGCACGTTTGGACAGGTGAGTTACAGTGTCCTGCACTTTGCAGAACAACCCACCACCTCCAAGTCCATCTGCGATACATGAATCGTTAAGGCACAGCACATTGGGAAACGCTGTCCCTGCAGAGCACAGCAGCACCCGAAGGAAAGCCAGCATGGGTACCCAGTAAATACCAGGCCTTTGCTGGGATGTTGTTGGCAGGAGGAAACAGAACCACTGAGCAGCTCCAGCCCAACCTAAGCTCTCCTTCCCCTGCATGGAAACACGCTGGTTTCTCTATCCCAGCAAGAAATCCAAAGCTGTCAGAGCAGGAGACAAGGACTGCAGCAGAGAGTGGGAAACAGCAGTAATGGGGAAGGTGGGAACTCCGAAGGGTATGAAGCACAGGTGAAAATCATGAGAGGATCATGAGTTTCTGGACAGTACAAGGACTTTGGGGAACAGGGGCAGACAAACTGGCCGAGTGGCTCTTTGGCATTCTGTTTTTTCTTAGAGGGAACCCACCGTGCTCAGCACAGCGTGTTTGGCAGGGATGCCCCCCAAAACCTGGTGTGGGAAACAAGCCATCCAAGGTGCAGCAAGGAAGGGCCAGCAAACACAAGCCCTAAAGCTGCTGCCTGTTGCACCACAGCTGGCAAGCTACGGGTTCCCAGGCGTGGAGCTGGCCGGAGCAGGAGGCGGCTTTCTCACCCCGCAAACTGCAGAAACCGGTTTTACATGTGCCACAGCCTTCCCACCCCACACTCAGTGAGTAAAGCTGCTGCGATCGCAAAACCGAGGTATCCAGTTCACATGCTGAAGAAGCATCTCTGCAAATGGGTTTTGAGCCTGTTCCCTCAGCGAGCCGGCGCTGCCTTTGCTAGGGATGCTGGACCACAGCCACATTCGGGAAGCACAGGCAGGGACATGCACTTCGGTCAAGGGAGCAAAGATCTGGGGGATTACTCCTGGCCAAGCCTCCGCAAAACCAACAGGCACTGCCTGTCCCGTGGGAGTAACGCAGGGATCCCCCCCGCGGAGCGCTGCACCGGCAGCTCGGCCGTGCCAAGTGGGAACGTGCCAAATGCCGCACAGGCACCAGTCCTCTCCTGCCAGGTTTCCCAAGCCCAGGGCTGTCTGTGCTCGCAGCTGGGAGAGGCTACTAAGGAGCCCAGAGATGTAAGAGAGCAGGGAGCGAGGGAACCGGGGGTCCTCGCCCTGGAATGGACAAAAGCCAGGAGGCAACGGGCTGCTCCGGCCCCGCCGAGGGAGGGGGAAGGAAGCGGCGCCCGCGGGTCCCCCGGGCAGGAAGGGCAGCTGGGCAGGGCAGCCCGCCTGTCGCTCTCCCCTTCTTGCTCCCCTCCCCGGACGGGACGCCGGTCCAGCAGCCGGGCCGGGCCGCGCCTCCTCAGCGCCGAGAAGCCGGCACGTCGGGGACAGGGCGGCAAGGGCTGAGGGGACACCCTGCCACCGCAGTGCTGCAGGGCCCAGCGGGCCGCCGGCTCCTCGCCCCTGGGAAAAACCCTCAGGAAGAGCCAGGACGGTCCCACACCCCATGGCGGGGCCGACCCCCGCCCGGCACCGGCCCGGGGGCATGGACCGGCCCCCGGCACCCGCCGCCACCTCACACGGCCGCCGTGGCGCCGCCCGCCTCAGGCGGCCGCTGTGACGTCACCCCGGCCCGCCCCACCCCCCCGCCGCGGCGGTGTGCGCAGGCGTGCGGCGCGTGACGGCGAGGGCGGGGCGTGGGGGGCGGGGCGCGGCGGCGGGGGCGGGGCGGGGGGGCGCGCGGCGGCGGCGGGGGCGGCGGCAGCGCCATGTCGATGGAGGACCCCTTCTTCGTGGTGAAGGGGTGAGCGCTGCCCGCCGGCGGGCACCCCGCGCCCTGGGGGCCGGGGAGAGGGCCGGGGGGGGCTCCCCCGGGCTGGGAGCGGCCTCCCGCAGCACGGCAGGCCTGAGGAGGGGCGGGGTGAGCGGCGGTCGGGGGTCTCTGGAGGCGATCGGGTGGGGGAAAATGGCGTCCCCGTCCCCCCCGCCTTGTCTGTGGGCCCCGCCGGGTGCCCGGCGTCGAGGGCCGGGCGCGGGAGGCCCCGGGGCGAGGCGCTGTGTGCCGGGCAGGTGCCGGGCCGCGCTCGGGCCTCCCCTCACGAAGCGCTCCCCGCCGCGCCGGGTAGGCGCCCCTCGGGGCCGGGGCCTGGGCCGGGGGAGGCGGGGGACGCCCTGGCCGCAGGTGCGGGTGCTGGCACGGTGGCCCGGCTTGGGGACAGCCTGGCTGCCTGTCCCCGCAGTCAGAGCTGCCGTCAGAGCCAGGTAGCAGCGGCTGGGAAATGTCGCCCTTGGGGGGGTGTCAGCAAGAGGCCGGGGGTGCCGGCCGGAGGGATGGAGAGGGGCAGGCACCGAGTTGCGGCAGAAACCGCAGCCTGGACTGCGGGCGGGAGTGGGAGCAAGCAGAGAAGGGCCCCGAGCCCAGGCAAACACAAACCAAAGGTGCTCAAGGCAGGAGGAAAGAAAAATCGTGACTAATAAGGTGAAAGCACCTTAGTCTCCAAGATCTACCCCAGGGCCACCATCAGCTCCTGCTGCAGGGCCAGTCTCCTACCACATGTCGCAGTGGAACAGCTCTCGGGAGCAGCGGAGGCTCCGAGGGGAGCGGTGGGGAAAGCCCTGTGAGGGCGAGAGGTGTGGGAAGGGATGCTGGTGCTGCCGGGGAAAGTGAATCGCTGCCAGGTTGAACTGGTGCTGAGGGGAAAAAATAGGAGTCACCATGGGTGGGGAGTAAACGTCCCGTCAAACTTCCCGGAGAAGTTCTTGCGCCGTGCGAGGAAGGGCTGGGAGGGGAGAAGGGATGTGCTGCCGCTCCCAGTGTTAATTATTACCCAGTGGTTCGAAGGGGCTGGTGGTGGTGGAGCCACCGGTGTTGCATTTGGTTTGCTTTCCTGGTGTTTGTAACTCCTCCCGTCACAGGATATCCAGGTCTGCTTTAAATTCCTGCTCAGATGAAGGAAAAAAAAAAACAAACCAACAACCAAACCCAAAACTTTGCTAGCAAGTAGTGGAGGGAATGAAGCTTGCCAGATCCTCAGTGCGGGCTGCTGACTTCAGGGCACTAGCTGTGGCAGACTCGGAGCCGTAGGCGTGTGAGAAGAGAAGGGCATGTGTTAGGGTGTTGAGAGTCTGCAGCTTAGACAGCGAAGTTGAGTACTTCAGGCCACAGTGTAACATAAAGAAAGCTGATGGCCTGGCACCCCTGTAGGTTGTGCGCTCAGTTGATCTGTCCTGAGCTTCCCTCGCTGATAACCTGCTTTCCTTCACTGGGGATAAACACTTGCATCTTAACGTGGATGCTTGTGTGCAACCTCTTGGGCTTGCGTGGTGGCCACCTTTCATGCCAGAAAGTCTGGTCTCATCTGCATCCCTCATTCTGGCTCCCCATGAACCTGGGGGAGGGCTTCACAGCTCAGGACCACAGAGTTTGTAAATACAGATGTCCACGGTGATGGACCATGACCCAAACTTACAGACCCACTTGCCCCAAACCAGCAAAGCAGTGTTCAGTGCTGTCAGCAAAGCCTACCTTCCCGTGCTGTGAATGCATTCATCTCCAAAAAGCTTAGAGCAGCAGAAAAGACTTCTGTTCCCTAAGCCAGCATAGTAGAGCTGTGTATTTTTTAAATGCTGAATTAAAATAAACAGTGCTCCACTCAACAGCCTGCCTGGCTGTGTTGTGGGGACAGTTCCTGTAATTCTGTGTGCCCTTAGGGTATCTGACATAGGTAGTCAAGAGGCTTTGGAGGAAAGCTGTTGAGAGGAATGCAAAACATTAATTGCCAAAGATGTGCCTTGTCCAGACACTCTGCCCTGGCTTGCCTGTGTGACACTTCACAGAAACTGCCCTAAAGAAATAGGTCCCTTCAAGCTGACCTGTAAGTTGCTGCTCAGTGCTTTGTGGTGCAGACAGGATTGTCCAGCAGGTAGGGCAAATCCTTATTTTACAAAGTATACTAAAACTTGTTTGAAGGAAAGATGTTTGGGAGAAGGCTGCTCAGCTGGGCACAGGGCTGTCCTGGTGTGACTGCTGTAGGGCAACTGATGTTAATCCCTTCGCTTCTCTTTAATCACCCTGGCTGCAGGGAGGTGCAGAAAGCTGTGAACACCGCCCAGGGGCTCTTCCAGAGGTGGACAGAGCTCTTGCAAGATCCCTCCATCGCCACAAGAGAAGAAATCGACTGGACCACTAATGAGCTCAGGAACAATCTGCGGAGCATCGAGTGGGACCTGGAAGACTTGGATGAAACAATTAATATCCTTTCTGTGGTCCTTTGGAGGTAGGGGTGTGCATTTCCCGAGTTGTACTAAACGGCTGTGTACCAGTGCTTGCCAGTAGTTGCTTTTTGAAAAAATCAGGACTATTTGAGGTCAAATTTTGCATTTACATCAGCTTTCCTCAGAGTGCAGATGGGAAATTAAGGCAAATGTGTTCAGCAAAAGGATTTTCCTTTTGCCTTTTTGTTTTGTTTTCCTTTTGACAAGGTATGTTCCAAGATGCTTTGTTCCAGTAAGCCTATTGTGTGCTGTATGAATTTGGATTTCTGTATAGTCAGTCATACTCCAGGCTGGTTTCCAGAAATACTCCTTTTTCCTTGTGTTCATCTGAACGCTCCCGAAAGCGCTGTGCAGCATCAGAGAACAAAAAAAAAAAAAAAAAAAAAAAGCAAGAGAGAAACCTCACACTGGTGCATGTGCTGCACAGTGCGTTCCTGCTATGCCTGTTTTTTCCTCCAGTGTTTCATATGTTGCTAATCAAATTTTGGGAAGAAGCACGTCGCAGTGGCCATTTGGTAGGTCCCCGCTGAGGCACGCTTGGGGTTTGTCGATCTGTGTGCGTACCCACCACCACTAATGGGGATTCCTTGACTCACTGCCTACGCATTGTTGAGGCAAACCCACGGAAATTCAACCTCGATGCGACGGAGCTGGGTATCAGGAAAGCCTTCATCACGAGCACACGGCAGGTGGTCAGGGTAAGGAATGTGGGTTTGGGGTGGGAGTGCAGGGAAGGCGTGGGAGTGATTAGGCGGTTTAAAAAAGGAAAGCTTGTGGCTGTTTCTGTGCTGAACTGGAGAGCAGAGAATAAACCTGCTACCTGCTCTCTCTTAGGCTTCCTCCTCTTCCCTGTGTGCTCCCTCCTGGGGCTGCCCAGAGAGGTTTGGGGCTGCAGGTGCCCCCTGTGGCATACTCTCCTTTTCCTGCTGCGGCCCTTTAAGTCCTCACACCTGTCTCACAACAGCAAGCCTGGGAACCTATAGTAACTGGAGAAGAAGAGTAAAGATCCCACTGTGATGCAGGGGAGGCTAGAGCTTCTCTTCAGAGTTGAAGGAAATCGCAACTGTCCTGTGCTATTGTTGCACTAGTTTTCAAAAACAGGGAGTCCACTTTGAACACTGACAGGTGGTTAAAGCCTAGCATTATTGACATGGTGACTTCAGCTTCCTACCTCTACCAAACAACCACTAGATTTATTTTTAACTTCAGGGAGATTTTTTTTGTTTGTTTAAGCTCACACTTAGAAGCAAAAAGAGAATTTTAACAACTTGGTGGTAATAAATAGAGACGAAGCATCTTCTCAAAAACTTCGCTGCCTGGTAACAAGCTGATAGTTAGGAAGTTTTCTCCCTATTAATAGCTACACTGAGTTTAGCTTAGTTTCTGCTGTTCCTCATGACTCCGATGTTCCTGCTTCACAAAACGCATTGCTGTGGCTGGCAGCAAGCATGCACCCTACCTGCAGTCCTGTGGTCTGGATGCAGTTCCTAAGGCTTGCTGCGTGGGAAGGGATCCTGAAACCGCGCTGGCTCCGGGTAGCAGGCAAGTGCTCGCTGCCTTGCCCTCGATGTGGTCCGCTCCCAAACCCACAGGATCAGGCAAGCCTGCTCTATGGTCCTCTTTTCCTGGCTGAAAAGTGCTGGCTAATGGGTTTTGGAGCAGTGTTTCTTACTGTTAAATGAAATTCATTAGTGGCATTTTGCAGCCCACTTCCAGTTTCCATGGGGAAATTCCTGACGCACAGCAGCATGCGTATTAGCTGGTGAGAAGTAATCGAGTGGGATCTGATGCTCTTGGGTGATTTATTACACATCTCTGGACAGTAAAATATACCTAAATGTGCTGGTGACATCAGAACTGTGCTGGTGGATTAACCTCTGCTAGATCATATTGACTATTTGCTAGCCTACCCTGTGAAAACTAGACAACTTTATGTTGTGATGGGGAGCCTTCTGTGGCTAGTGATCTCCAGGAACTCAACAGCAAAACTTAAGTGGTGAAAGAGAAGATGTAGGCATAGTCAGAGAGGACAGCCACAGGACAGGTAGTCTGTCTCATACTGTGCAATATAAAACCAGATGCAACTGGGAATAAAGTACAGAGGCTTACAGGCTTCCAAGACCTTGAGGAACATAACTCTTTCTTACAGTCTATCAATGGGAATATTAAATGTTATACAAATTGTTTCTGGCTGTAGTGGAACAAAATGTGCAGTAAATAAGGAATATTTTCAAAATATCCCATTGCTGTTGATTCTAGTATTAGTAAAACAATGAACTGTGATGAAGCTTTCTACAATACCTTTCTAGACTCTTTAAAACCATACATTTTCAAAGAAAACCTCCCTTCCCTCACCCCCCCTAAAGAAGCCTTGCTAGATATAGACAGCCCTGTAGCACCCTGAAACTGCTTGTCACCTCAAATCCAATGCTTACGTACCACTTTTGTTGAATGAACAGGAAATGAAGGATCAGATGTCAAACTCCTCCATGCAAGCACTGGCTGAAAGAAAAAACAGGCAGGTGAGAACCAGAAACAGGCAAGTTGAGTGCATGCAGCGGCTGTTTGGTACTTGAAGGAGTGAGGAGGATTTATTTGCTCTACCAGCTGTTGTCTTAAGGTACATGTTAGGTGAAACTTACATTTTCACTTACTCCAAGGCCCCATGGCGTAAGGTAGTGTATAGCGTTGATCAAAACTGTGTAAAAGCTGTTATTACAATATACATCCTGTCTGTAACTCATCCCGTTAAAAGCCTTTGTTCTGGGAAGGGGCTTGCATGGTGCAGCAAAGCTGTGTGTGAACCGTGTCTGTTCTGCTGACCTGAGAGAGCTGGTTCTCACAGGCACGTTGCTGCCACCCTCTCAAAGCAGTAAATCAGCACTTGCCATCTGTCTCTGTCTTCAGATCTGGTTGTGTACAACTGTCAGTGTTGCATCATCTGGCAGTAAGGGGAATCTCCCTCCTCCTCGGGGGGAACGGACTCAGAATCCATGTCAGTGAATGTAATCCCGTGCTCTGCTGTATTTAGGAGCCAAAATGCTGCAATATCCTTTCACACAGCTGCCTTGTGTAATAGTTAGCCATGTAAGAAGATGGAAGAAGCTCAAGGAGTCTCAAGCTGTCTGTATTTGTAATCTAAGGAATAGGAATAGATGCAGCTTGTGTTTCTTCTCAGCTGATGAGGAGGCTGTAAGGAGATCGCAGAGCTGCCTCAGTAAAAGTCGGTTCATCCTTCGTATGATTTAACTTAACTGGTGGCATCAGTCTTGCCACTTGTGGCAAAAATGACAAATTGCAACAAGCTACCGAGAAGCACAGAGCTGATTCCTGAGCTTGCTACAGGGTTAATTGACATGATTGGCAAACACTTGAAGAAGCGAAGTCCCTTACACCCTTGCTCAAACAAGTCTGTAGCTGTGTCTGTGTTTTGCTGTTTTCCTTTGCGTGAAGTTCCTGCTAGCTGCGGGAGACCATATGGCCCAGCTCGTGCAGTGACATCTGGTCAGGAAAACCGACTTCCCTTTGCTGTCTTCCTCTCCCTTCCCCAGTTCCTCTCCTTCCTCCAGACCGTGAAGCTTTTCCAGCGTGCCTTTGTGTCCGAGAGGCTGGCTGGTGGCAACCTGACCCTCACAGGCTAAGGCTGGCAAACAGGCCTTCCTGCTGAAGCTGCAGCAAAACAAGCACACCACGCTAAATAAGCAGTAGCTGCAGTTGCCACAAACTGGAGAGAACCAGGAGCTTGCTTAGTGTCTCAGGGGCAGACAAAGCTAGATGTCCTGCTGGCTTCCTGCACAGTCAGCCCGTTGGCTTTTGTCACTCTGCCTTGAACCTTGCAAGGCAGATGAACTGCAGAGACTGTTTTGGGTTTTGCTTGCCACAGCAGCCTGGTCATTGTCTTGCTGTTCTTCATAAATACTCAGCCATCCCCTCCTGCCCGTGACCAGAAGCTGCAAGATGGTCTCATTACAAGTCGACCTTGCCACCACGCTGGTGGGCAGGGTTCCCTAACCCATTCATAGTGCTGCAGGGTGCAGCTCCTCACCTGTGGGCCGTGTTCGTTCTCCAGTGTCTGTCACTCATGTTATACTCCTTCCAGGGATGAGATTTAACTTGGCTGGAAAGCCATGTCCCTGCTGGCTCTGCACAACCTTCTCCATTCAGGTTGTAGAGCTTGTAAGCAAGTGTGATCTTGTATGCTGGCAACTGAGCAGTACGCCGGAGGAACAGGTAACCTGAATCAAAGAACATGAGCACACAGCACTGCGAAATACCACGCTATTTTATGGTCAGCTTAACTGGTTAAGTACTTTATCCAGACCCTCTTAAGCCCCTGTCATTAGTAGTACCGTGCTCAGTTCGAGCTATACATCTGTTAACACAATGTATCGGGATACATCCCAGCTCATGTGTCCTAGCATGCAGTGCTGCCTCTCGAGCAGACCTTTGCTAGTCCTTTGTGCTGTGCAGACCTCCTGTGCGTACCGTCTGTCAGTCGTACTCCAGCTCTCCTGCTGCTGGAGAGGCACATCTGCAATATCATGCTGCAAAGACTTCCCAGGCTGGCATTTTGGCATCGTGTTGTTTTAGTTCCTAACACCACTCTGACTGAGTAGCACTAGAGCAGGAGGAAAAGGGTGTTGTATGCGTGTGTATGGGAGCGTTGCCTTGTCTGCCTTCCCCCTACACCTGTATAGACGGGCTGTAAGCAGATACAAGGGTGTTGCTAAGGGCTCTCTGCATCTGTTTAGGCACTCCTGGGAGAAAGCGGGAGTCAGAGTTGGAGCTCTGGACCTGACAAATACAGCCGTCTGGACCGGGAGCTGCAATTAGCAAATTCACACTTCATCGAGGAGCAGCAAGCTCAACAACAGGTAAGGCAGCTGGCACCATGCGGACTAAATACCTTTGCTTGCCAAATGAGTGCTGGGGATGAGGTACAGGCTGTAAGAAGGAAAAAAAACATTCAGTCTTCGGCTGGTCTGGATCCAGGGACCCAAGAGCCCTCCTCTTTGCTTGCAGTATATACCTGTGCATGTGTTTCCTGTACACCACAGCCTTGGATGCATCCTGGTGCAGAGTTTTTAACCCTTGAGGCTTGAGTCTTCTGCTCTGTGCAGAAGGCAAACGATGTGAACTGAAGGATGTAGCACACTAAGCTTTAATACTACGGGGATTGCTGAAATCTTTGGAAAAGCAGAAATGTTGCAAACAGAAAAGAGCCTGTTTCTCTTATGCGGCTTCCCCTAAGCTGAAAAAATGAGCTGGTGTTTGCTGTTGTTGGTGTGCATCTTCATCAGAACAGGCTAGAAGCAGGAGCACATGCCTGCTTCCTTTTCCTGCCTTTGTCAACAGGACATTCGTGAGAAAGCCTGTGCATGGGTTTTGCAAGAGCCCCTGGCGAGGTGCTTCCCCGCTGCAGGGGCAGTTCGCCCGGAGGTGCAGACCCACGTGCAGCAGCCCACTCAACACGGGCCTTTAAACAGGCAGCTCCTTGGAGATGCCAGACTCTACTAAAGCTAGTAGATGCTGCCTGGGCTCAGATGAGTTTTACCTAGTGACTCTAGGAAGATAAATAGATTCAGAAATAGGTAACTAGGGTAAGTCTAATCCTTAGTGGGACTGTGCCCTGAAAGTGACTTAAAAACATCAGCAGACCTATTCCTTTGGCACAGTCAGAGCCAGGCTTGCTATTTTTAGCTGTAGAAGCTGCAACAGCCTTTACTCACATTAACCTCTTGTTAGCTGCAGCAGGTTCCAGGTTATGTTTCCCAGGCGCAGCATCTGTGTGGCTCCCTGGTGCCCCGCTGCCATACCTGCAGTGGATGGGGCGGCTTGTGGAGGTTTTGGTGAGCAGCCCCTGTGGCTTTCAAGAGTCACTTTAGTGGTGGGTGTAGCCGGGAGGGGAGGGGGCATGGCTGAGCTGAGGCTGGATTTGCAGTGATGTCGACTGCAGCCTGCTGTGCCACAGGGATGCCATGCTGGGGAGGCTTACCTGTGGCTCTCACGTAGACATTTCTTAGGAATGCGGTCCTCGTTCCTGGTGGCTTAGGGCTGTGCTCAGGCCTTGCAGCTGACGCTGGCCAAGCAGTGAGTGTCTGTCCACTGGATTGTCTGGTGCCAACCCAGCTGCAGGAGGCAGCAGACCTGTAACTGCCCGTTTCCCTTCTCTTTGGTCCCAGTTGATTGTGGAGCAGCAAGATGAGCAGTTGGAGCTGGTCTCTGGCAGCATTGGAGTGCTGAAGAACATGTCCCAGCGCATCGGTGGGGAGCTGGAGGAGCAAGCAGTGTAAGTGTGAGACACAGCACCAAAAATCCAGTGGGGTGTGGGGTTGGCTGCCACACAGCTGGTAGTCCATGCACGCGTATCTACCCCTGTTAGGGCCTTGAATTTACTAGTCTCTCAGGCAGCCTCTCCTAGCCAACCTTTGATTTTAGGCAGCAGAAAGCGTTTCTTACTGCAGCCTGCAAGGATCCAGCTGCAGTCTCATTGAAAGCCTGCACCTAGGGCAGGCTTGGCTGCCAGTTTACCCTTCCTTCTCTCTCCTTTTTATGGACCTTCCCTAAGGCACACAGTTGGCTCCTCTGCTTCAGGCATCCAGCAGTACTGAACAGATGAGGAAGGGAGGTGCTGTGTAATGGGGATACTGGGCACTTTCTCAGTCCATGGGGTTTTGTGCTGCCCACAGATAACTGCTTGACCTGGGGGCTCTTGGCTCTGCCTTGCTGCTCTGAAACGCAGCACAGAGCTACTATTCATAGTTAAAGCTAAAAATATCCCTCACCCACGCAAAGGGTTAAAGGGTAGCTCACAAAATAATTTGCATCCATCCATTTACATATAAATTAGATTTCTTTCCCAGTGCATGTCCTTTGCAAACAACTGCATATAGTTTCCAGTTATGCAGGCTAACAGCTACCACTTCCAGAGGCTTGAAGGGTTCAATGCCTAAGAGCCCTCCTTGGCTGATAGAGACTGGAGGGCTATGTCCCTTGTGAAGTGACGTCTACTTTGATGGAGAGGAGGAACTTTACACCTACCTCCTGTGTGAAGTTTTGCGGCATGAGAGTGTTCTGCTGTCATAGAAACACGTTACTGTGGTGTGTCCGCTTCCAAGTCATCACATAAGCCATCAGTGCTTGCTAGACAGTAGCAGGTAACTACTGCAATGCGTTTTTTTACAACTTTTTGCCCACTGAATGAGGGTTTAACAAGCACTCAAGAACCCCAGATGAAGGAAGTTGGTCCTTTGAAATATGTTAAGCTTTAAAGTCCCGCTGGCTGGAGACAATCGGATTGGTACCTTGATTCCAGATGCGCTTGTTTCTCTTCAAATGGGCTCTTGGCATTGACAAAACATGGCTTCATGAAGCCATGCTTCATGAAACATGAATCGTGTTCAGATTCATTACAGAATTCAGATTCACTGCAGTCGCTGTGTGGAAGAGGCAGAGGTGGTAGCTTCCATGCAGAGTTCAAAAAGCACCTTAAAAGCAATTGCAGATCTCATTCATGCTTGATACCTGACTGGAACAAGATTTTAGCTTCAGTTGCTAAGTCCTGAACAAGGAAAGAGATTTAAAGTCCAACCTGGCACCTAGATCTAAGTAGTCTCTGCTAATCAGAGACTGTAAGTGAGACTTTCCTCTTAAAAGGAGGAAATTCCCTGCTCCTCACCTCGCAGGGGTGCGTAGAGCTCAGCCGTGAACATGCAGAGGACCAGTCCAACAGGAGTCCCAAATGACTTCCCACTTTCCACCAAAGCAGAGCTGCTGCTTCAGCAGGATTTCTTTCCCCCCTTGGTTGCTTTCAGGAGACCAGGCTGTGTTGTTTTCTCTGCCAAGGTGTGATACATTGATAACATTTGTGTTTTGATCAATGTGTGTGAGCGTGCCGAGAAATGCTGAAGGGATGTGCCACTTGCTGATGAGTGCTGTGCTTCTCTGTCCCCAGGATGCTGGATGACTTCTCCCATGAGTTAGACAGCACTCAGTCACGGCTTGATAATGTCATGAAGAAGCTCGCCAAAGTGTCTCACATGACAAGTGGTAGGTCCTGGAAAGTGGGATCCAGTCCTGGAAAGGGAGAGACAAGCCTTTGGATCTTTGGGCTGGGACACTGTGTGCTCCCACCCACCGACAGCCATCCCAGACCCAAGCAGAGAGGAGGGAGCAGTTCTTGGTGCCTGAAAGAGAGGGAAGACTTCCAAGCCCTGCAGCTGCTCCTGCCCAGACACTGCTCTGCAGCCTGTCCTTTGCCTTTGTTTTATTTACAGATGCCTTTCTATTTATGCTGCTACTGCTGCGGTGGGAAAATCCCCCTCTAGATGCTAGGAGGGGAAGCTCTGCAGCCTCGTGCTCTGCTGCAGTTTCCTGGGCTGTCTGCTGAACAAAAGCTTTCAAGGTGCCATAAAACACTTGCCACCTCGTGTGGCTTCTCCCACACCAAATGCTTGCCTGCAGCAAGCCCCTTCCCAAATCCCACCTGCCCTCAGGCTGCTGGTGCCTGCCTGCCTGCAGGCCTGTGTCAGTCAGATACATCTCTCAGCTGGCAGAGGAAAGAGGTGATTTCTGCACCGGGGGGGAGGCTGAACCCACAAGAAAAGTCCTTATAAGGCTGTGCCTGAAGCCGGTGGGCTGGCAGGGTGCCGCGGGCAGAGCAAACAGGAAACCCAGCGTGCCTGCCGGGAAGTCCCCCGCCGCCTCCTCGCCTCTCCGAGCACTGGCGGTGCGCCCAGCAGTTGCCTCCTCCCTTACCCCTCTCCCGTAGGTGCTTGGGTAGGTTATAGAGGCAGCATCGAGTCGGGAGGAGAAGTATTCTTCAGGATTAGGCTGGCTGGTGGATTAATGAGGTGGTGGAAATATGGCCCTAGAGAGAGCATTTGGAGTGCTGATGGTGCACTTGGGGTCACCAGTAGCCCAGTGGCAGCACAATCGCTGGCAAACTGTGTGTATCTCCCTTTTCCTCTGAGAAAAATGCTTTGATCGTTGCGGAGTGCTTCTGAGAGTTGTGAAAGCATTTCTGCTGCCCCTGGCGTTGCATGTGGTGGGGCTGACCAGCAGGGCTCTTCCTGGGGTAGCTACCATACCCAGAATTTGGGACGGGGTGCCAGCAGCCCTGTCCCTGCTGCTGCACCGTGATCTCATCTCACAGGGGCTTTATCTCACCGTCACAGACACTGCTACAGACAGATAGCAGCTCTCAGAGGTGATGCAGTGATGAGCTTCTGCAAAACATGCATGGGGACAGCAAGGTGTAAAGACATCCAGGGGAGACCTCATTCCTGGCACTCTCCTAAGTGGAGCTGTCACAAGCTCTTCCTGGCAGAGCTCTTTTGGGCAGCTTTCACTGGACCCCTTCTTGTTCCTTCAGCAAACAGGTTACTCCCTGACTGAACAGCAACACCTAGCAGCTCTCTGCTTCTTCCTCCTGATTGCTTTTGTCCCAGCCAATCAAGTTTGTTTGAAATTGAGGAGAAGCCTCAAAATTCCCACAGCTGTCCCCAAAAATGCATGTGTCCTGGAGGAGGAGTGCTGTTGCCCCATGGACTGCAGTGGGGCACGCTGCCAGAGGAGCTGCTGCTTTGGCTTTTTGTAGCTTCTTTAAGCTTAAATTGAGCTCCTAGCAGTACAGTGAAGAAAACCTCTCCCCCGATTTTTCTTCTCTGTTAAAGCAGGAAGACTGATGCTTCCTTTTCCTTCCAGATCGACGGCAGTGGTGTGCAATTATCGTCCTCTTCATCATCTTGCTGGTGGTGCTTATCCTGTTTTTTGTCCTGTGATGGACTGAACTTCCTCGGACACCCCCTCCCCGCCCCCTCGCCCCTGTAGCATGGGGAAATGAAGCTCTCACCATTTCCGTCCGCCCACAGAGATCCCCAGCAAGAAAACCCGCACCCAGCTCTTACCATTCTCCTCCGAGGACCGTGGCTCAGCCAGCGTCTCACCTGGACCCGGGGAGAGGGGGCGGGGGACTGGAGCTGCCTCCTCCCCCGGTGCAGTGCGATCTGGACCTGGGCTCCAGGTTTGGACCTTGGCAGCTGGAGGGGGACTTGACCCCTGCGCTTCCACCCCGTGCAGGTAGGAGCCGGTTGCAGCGGTCCCAAGCCGCCTGTGGTTGGATGCGGACACAGAGCAACGAGCCCTGGGGAGGACGGGACAGGGGAGAGGAATGAATTCACTGAGCATTACAAACCACATCGCCAGCCCGCGGGTGCTCGCCAGCCAGAAACATTACCGGGAGGAGCGGTGGTGTGAAACCCCACGCGGCCATGGCGAGGGAGGGGAGTCCCGGCTGAACTCCCCCTGCCCCACGCTGCCTTCCCCCCACGGGCTGGCTCCGTGCCGCCGACTTACCGCCGAGGTGCCACGGCGAGTCTGCAGCAGCACGTTCACATCCACCACCCCTCGGCAGAAGCTTACGCGCAGGGTGTAGCACCCTGCCGTCGGCCAGCCCGGCACGGTTACAAACCCCAGAGCTTTAAACCTGGGCTGATGCACACTGAAAGCTGGCAAACAACCGTTAGCTGGAGAGTGAGTTTCTTAAAAGCTTTTGAAATTGCCTCCTTCGTTATACAAGCCTCTAAAGCTCATTGATTGATGCTTTCTTTGCCCTTGTATAACTGAGTAACTGCTTCTGTTTAACAGCTGCTTCCCTTTGGCAAGTGATTTGTCAGGTCTAAAATAACTTATTTTTTTTAAGAAAAAAAAAAAAAACTTTAAAGATTTTTTTTTTATGACCATTCAAGCTACGTTCTCTCTGTGGGTGCACGACGTGCATTATCAGAGGAACGGGGCTCAATTATGTATTTTAAGTGCATATGAACTTGTAAATAGGATGTCTTAATTTTTCCCAACCTCTGTTTTTTGGACACCTCCGTCATAAGCAACCAAAAGGCAGGAGATTCACAGCTAGGTCATGTTTCTGTATTACTTCCCAGTCTTTTTGTTACCTTTGAGTTGCTGGTCGCTTGAGTTGTCTCAGCAGTGTCGGGTAGCCTAGTTGTCTCCCTCGTACAGTGAATTAAGAGTTAGCCAGGAGTTCAATACCAAAATACGATGAAGAAAGCTCACCCTGGCAGCATCACTGGGGAGTAACGCAGACGGGGGTTTCGTGCTGTAAACGCCGATTGCAGGGTATGGGGTGGCTCTTCAGGAAAACAAAACCGATTTCTTCCTGGCGTCTGCTCCCATATTTAAGTTGCAAACACCAAAAGACTCGGGACAGGCTGGCTTGTGCCTCCCATCTGGGTCTCAGATGGGGCTGGGGGAGGTGGTTAATTGGTGCTGATGCTAAGACTTCTGCTGAAATTGCAAATCACCCCCGAAAATCATCCTCCCCAAGCAAATCATCCTCCCCAAGCGGGAAGCTCACCACCAGACAGCTTTACCTCCGGGATGCTTAGCCCAGACTGAACACTCCTCCCCACCGGGTTTGTGGCTCCCTTCAAGCAGCTGTGTGACACCCCCCCTGCCCCCCCCCCGACAGCCGGCGGCACCGTGTGCCGGATGGGGTTTGGGGGTGTCTGTGAGACCGAGCTGCCCTGCCGCAGCCTGCACGGGTGCTCTCATCGTTAACACCCACGTGCCCTTAGCACCAACCCGTGCTAATTCTCTTCATCCTTGCAGAGCACCTCGCTTCTTTCGGTTACGCTGCAAGAAATACGCGGTGTCTCCTTTCCGAGGCTGGCTATCGCAGTGTCTGTGTAGCTCCTTGGGTTTCATACCTCTCCGAGAGCAGGTTCCCGGGAGCGTGAGTCCGAGCAGGGAGCAGGGCTCGCTGTTGGCCGGTGTTTGCACACCTCTGATCCCCGTCTTACTTTCGGCGTGGTTGTGCCTGCTCCGGGAGTGACTGCCGGCGCTCCGTGCGGGACCGCTCCTTTGTTAGAGGGCGGCCCAGCTGCTGGCGTCACCGCAAGCCACCAGACTGTCTTCAGTCACTTTTCTTGTGTACATTTGCTTTTTCTGTTGGTGGTGGTGCCCCTCCCTTTAACAGTGAATAAACGCATTGCTGCTGTGTCACGCTGGGCAGCGGCAGAGATCACGGGTCGTTCGCGCAGTGACCTGGCTCGGGACACGCGGGTGGTCTGGCACGAGGTGGCAGGAGAAGCTCCCACCAGCATCTGCCAGGCATCACCCTCCTGGCTTTTAAGGCATAAGCGGTAGCTGCAGTTTCTGGGGTCTCCTCTGCGCCTTGAGCAGCTGCTGCCCAGATGTGGGGGATGCTGCAGGCAGCTGCAGCCCAGACGCGTGGGCGCCAGCGTGCAGAGGGCAGCCATTGCTGCCGTGCTCCTCTGTGTGCCGGCCTCGGCGCCTGCTGAAAAGGCTTGTCCCCGCGCAGCCACCCCGGCGCCGCGGCACAAGTTTCCCCTTCTGTGGCTGGAAGGAAGAAAACCCCCAAACCAGCAGCAGGAGCGCAGACCCCTCTAATTAGTGACGGATACTTGCAGGCGCATCCCCACCGCTGCCCCGGCAGTGCTCGCAGGAAGAGGAGAGCTTCCCCCCACCCCCCACGCTGCTCGGTGGAGCAGGGAAGGGGGGTTCTGCTCTCTGAGGGACGCTGCAGCTGGCTGAGCCCCCCACCTCTGCCTGTCCAGGGCACCCCCAGCATCACAGCACTGTCAGGAGGCAGCTGTTGGAGCGGGTGGGCCATGGGAAAGTGGGCAGCAAAGAGCCTGAGCCCATCCAGAGCCCTCCCCCCAGAACACAGGCTGCCGGGGGGTGCATGGGGAGAGCCCCTGCCAGCACAGCTCTCTGGGGAGCGCGGCCCCCAGGAGGCCCGCCTGCTCCGCAGACCGAACAGGTCCTTGGGCCCCAAAGACCTCCTGCCCTCAGGTGACAGTGTCCGCAGGCCGCACACCATGGCGCCCCACAGCCAGGGCGCCTACAAGCTGCCCACTGTGGTGAAACTTTGGGGGGTGGGGGGCTGGCTCAGCCCCATGCGAAGGCTCCCAGACCTGGCTGCAGCTCCTGCACCCACCGGCAGCCCCGTGACCCCGGGGCTGGGGCATGTCCTGTTCCCTTGGCCAGCCCATGCCAGCAAGCATCACCCCAGCCCCTCCGTGCCACCCACAAACCAAAGGCACCCTGTTTCGGCATTACTTTTTTTTTTTTTTTTTTAATCCTGTTTGAAATAATTTAAAAGAAGCCCACCACCCCTGCAGGCAAGGGAGCCCTACATCTCCTGGGGTCACAGGGATGGGACATTCCCACCTCAGTGCCCAGCAGGACAGACCCACCCTGACTCCATGGCAGGGCTGGGCTGTTCTCATACTTGGGGCAGCTCCTGGAGACACTGGACACGGTCTTGGGGGTCCTTGATCCCACTCTGTCTCCTGGGGGGCCAGGAAACCCGCCTGCCCCCCACCCCGCAACGGGAAGCCGAGTATTGCACCGGAGCCGCGCAGATCGTGGCACCGCGGGGCAGCTTGCTCCACGCCGTGCTGTCCTGCAGCATCGGGGCATGTCGGTGGGATGTCATCCTCCCGCCGGGCTTCCCGGGGGCCGTGCAGGGGCTACCGGCGTGCCGGCCGGTGCCTGAGCACGCGGAGGGACAGGGTGTCCGCCTGGAGCAGCAGCTCACGGATGCGGGCCAGCCCCAGCCCCGAGACGGCCGCCCCGTTGACCTGCAGGATCTCGTCCCCCACGCCCAGCAGCCCCGCGTACAGCTTGGCCGTGCCGGCGTCCGCCATCTCCTGCACGTAGACACCTGCGGAGAGGGACGGGGCGGGTGAGCCCCCCAGCCTGCGCCCCACGGCTGGGGCTGTGCCCCCCAGGGGTGCCCGGGGGCCGCACACTGTGCCCGGGCACGGGAACAAATTCACCAGGAACAGCCTTTGGGATGGGCTGTGTGTCCCCAGCCAGGGGCTGGTGGGTACACGGGACTGTGCGTGGCCAAAGCCAAGTGTGGCAGCGACCCCCCATCCAGTGTCACCCCAGAGGGCTCAGATAGGATGGAGCAGCCCCCTCCACCCATCCCTGAGCTCTGTCCTGGGGGGGGACGAGAGCCACCGTGGAGGGGCTGTGCCGTGCCGTGCCTCCCCTGGGGCTCGGGTGAAGCTTTGGGATGACCCCACCGCACCTGTGTCAGGCCGGCCGTGCCCGGAGGTGACACAAAACCCGAAGGCGCCATGGGGGGGTCGCTGCAGCTCCAGCTGGCTGGTGCCGTCGGGGAAGACCTCGACCACACGCCCCACCGCGTGCAGCCGCCCGGGCGCCCCGATGTCCTCCACACTCAGCGAGCGCCGCGGCCCCGAGCCCCCCTTCCTGTGGGAAGAGGGGAGATGGGGTGAGTGGGGACCCTGGGAAGATGCTGAGGACCAGATGATGGGGCTCCCAGCCACTGCGTGTGGCTGAGCACCCCAAAAGAGCCTTTCCAGGCCCCGTCCTACCTGTCGGCCGCAGGCTGGGGCAGGAGGTAGGCGCTGGCGCGGGGTGCCTTGCCCAGGAGGGGGTGCAGGCTCTGGACAGAGGCAGCTTTTTGGGGCTGGCAGAAGGGTGACACCTGGGGAAAAAGCACCCAGTTGAGATGGGGACAACCGCAAACACCGTGCAGCCCTGTGCCCACTGATGCGCTGAGGGAGCGGGGGGCCATGGGGGCATCCCACACCCCTGCCCCCCCCACCAGAGCCCCCCCTAAACTACCACTGAGGAGGAGGAAGCTGGTGTCCCCTGCCCCAGCCCAGGACACCCACCCAAGGAGCGGGGTTCTTGGGGAGGCACCTCACTGCTCAGCTGGGACCCCACACCAAATTACCCCCCGCTCCCCTCCCCAAATCTGCTTTTCCACCAGCCCACCCACCCCTGGCTTGCTGCTTGCTCCTTCCTTCCCACTCCCCATCTGGCTCCAGGTTTTTCAAGCCCCTTAGGCAGCTTAGGGGTGGCGCATGCCCCTCCCCCCTCCCCGGGATCATAGATCGATGCTCAGGAATGCTTCACCCCCCAGCCCAGCGCCCCCCTCCTGTGGGACCCCCGGGACCCCCCCTGCATGGGGTGACATTTCAGGCTCACCAGCTGCAGGGACTGCAGGGAGGGTGACTTCTTCACGCCAGGGCCATCCTGGGGGACGCTGCTGGGGGCCGGGAGCTGCTCCATGCTGTAGCAGCGGAAGCGGCCCAGGCGCTGCTTGGTGCTTTGGCTCAGGCTGCACAGGAGCTTCTTCAGCCCCGACGCCGAAGCGCTGCTGCCCTTGCGGCTCGCTGGCCGCCCCGGCTCCCTGGATGGAGAGGGATGACGGCCATCCACCACGTGCCTGCAGGGGGAACAGGACCGGCAGCTGCCTCGGGGCTTGGGGGGCGTCTTGCACCCACCTTCGCAGCCTTGAGAGCAGCAGCACGGTGAGATCAGGGTGCACGGTGAGACTGGGGTGCAGCCGCCCTGTGGCAGTAACCTCGCATGCACTAGGGATGGCTTCGAGAGCCAAAGAGACCTGAAGGGCTCCCTACCCATTTTCCCCGTAAATATGGGGGGTTTAACACCTCTCAGACCTCCCCTGCTCTCTGCCTGAAGGGATTGCATCCTGGCAAGGAGCTCGAGCGACCCAGCGCTGCCTCCGAGCCCTCCTGCCAGGCTGAGACATGCTGCGCCTGGGCCCAGATCCAGCAGGATTGTGTTTGGTGATCCCCAAGGCAGCCCTGGGGCTGACAGCATTTAGCAGCCGATTTTTCCCCCAAAAGGGAAGAACCTGGCACTGAGCTAAACACCTCCAAGGTCACCCACCATCACGTCTGCTGCAACACCCCCCCAGTGGAACCAGATGTGGGGTGAAATGCAATTCCCCCAAACCCGCTTGAACACACATGCAAAATTATCACCCCCACATTGTGGTTTCTGGGAGGTTTTTTGGTGCCGAAAGGCAGAGTCCCACTGGGAAACATCGTGGGGGGGCTCAGCCTGGCCACATCCTGCTGCACTGAGAAGGGATGCTCAGGGATGCAGCACCCACCACGCAGTGCAGGATGCTGGCAGCCCCTCGCTCTCACTCACCCGCGTGCCGCACTCCCGGCTGGCTGCGGCTGCTGCTGCACTCCGGGCGTCCTGGCAGCTCCCCCAGGGGGACGAGCAGCCTCCTGGGGCGTAAGGGCGATGGGGCTGGTGATGGACTGTGACGGTGCCCCTGCAATCGCAGTGAGACATTCACGTCCCCACTTTTCTGGGGACCCCCACCCACGCCGGGTGCCCCTGCGCTCGTGTGGGTCTCTTACCTCTGCCTGTGCCTGGGGGGTCTGGCCCGTGGGTGTTGTTGCAGTTGTTGGTGGACAAGGCACGGAGGGGGCTCCCTGGGAGCCACCTGGGGCTGCAGGGACCCCGCCGCTCCCCCGGCCCCACCGTGCCCCCGGGCTGGCAGGGCGCAGCGCTCCCAGCATCCCGCTCTGGGCCCCCGCTTCCTTGGCTCGACGCCCGGCGGCTGCCACTGGAGAAGAGGGCTTTCCTGCAAGGCACCTGGGAGCAGGCCTTTTTGGTGGGAGGGGGAGCGGGGAGGTGGATGCCCGACGTGGGGGTGCCGGCCCCCGGCTGCGAGGAGGGGTCCAGGGGCTCACTGGGCTGCTGTGGGGTACGAGTGGCGTTTCCCACCCCCTTGCTTCCCGTGGGATGCTGGGGGGGATCCCCGTCCTCCTGGCTACCGGCTCTCCCTGGCAGTGGGGGGCAAACAGCCCCCGTCCGGCTCGTGGCACCACCAGAGCCCCCATCCCCCGCACGGGGGTCACCGCTGGCTGCACTTGCCCCTTTCCCGGCCCTCGCCTCCAGCTGCGGGGGGGCACAGGGGGCCCTGTGCCCGTGAAGCCGGGGGTCCCGGTGCCCCCGCAGGTGGGGGCTGTGGGGTCCTCCCTCCTCGCTGTCTGTCCGGCAGCCGTCGGAGGTGTCGGTGCTCTCCAGGGCTGAGTCCACCTCGTCGATGTAGGTGACGTCCCCGATGTACGTCTCCTTGATCTTCTCGGTGTGGATGTGCTGCCGGGAGGGGAGGATCCACAGTGGGGACCCCCGGGGGCCCAGAGCCCTGGTTTTGGGTTCCAGCCGGGCAGCACTCGGCCCCCCGCTGTCCCCTGGGACGCTTCCTTGTGCCGCAGGGCTGCTTTCGGCCACAGTGGTGGCCACCGGTGTGTCTGTGCCCTGGCCGCCAGCAGCACCCAGGAAGGAGCCGCAGGCGCTGCACTTGCCGCCTGCCACGAGGTCGCCGCTCTGGGCTTTGGGCTGTCCAGCCCCGTCCCCTGGCTGCCTGCCCCTGGCCGGCTGCAGCGAGCCCAGCGCCGAGCCCAGCGCCCGCCGGTGCCGCAGCTGCAGCCGCTCCAGGTACCGCACCTCGGCGTCGCGGGCCGACTCATCCTCGAAGCGGACGCGGGACGGGGATGGTCCCCGCGGCCGCCGCGGCTGCCCGCAGCTCGAGTCCCCACTCGACGAGTCGCTCAGGCTCCCGCCGTCCCGCGGGGCGATGCTCGGCCTCCCGCTGGGCTCCCTGGCGTGGGGACAGACCGATGGGGGACAGGCCAGTTGCAAGGGCTGCCCAGCTTCCTTGGGAAAGCGAGGCAGGAGGGGGAACCCCTGCAGAAGCTGGAGCAGGAGGAAAAGTCCACCTGATGCTCCACCCCGCTGCCCTCCAGCCCCCTGCCCGGAGCTGATATGGTGAGAGGCTACGGCGATGCCCGGCTGCCACGGCACAACCGCCATCACCTTTCCCCTGCATCGAAGCGTGCGGTGGCTCGGTCCCAGGCACCGAATGGCACAGGACCCACACACAGGGCAAACTGCGGCTTTGGTACAGCCCCCCAGCCCCGAGCCTCCCTAGGGAGGTGCTCCCCATCAGCTGGGAGACACAATCCCCCAGGCAGCCGGGAGCACACGGTTCATGCCTCCACATCATCATCAAACACAATTAAACACCCCGCAAATATTACGCTGGAAAGGTTTCACGCGTGCCCGGGCAGAAGGATGCTCCTGCGAGCAAAGCTGCTCACGCACGGGGATGGGGCTGCGGACCCTGGCTCTGCACACACGGCTGCACGCTCTGTACATGTGCCGGCACGCGTGTGCACGCTCTGCACATACATGCACACCCTGCACATGCACCAAATCCAGATTCCCCCCCGGAGAGCGCTGTGGCAGCGGGGTTGGGGGCGGGGGGGGGGGGAGAGGCAGGATGAGGCCCGTGGCGCTGGCACTGACCTGGGGTGCGGGATGGCGGTGGCCGCGGGGAGGAGGAGGATGTCGTGGCTGGCGCGCAGGGGGTTCGTCCGAGCCTTCATGCGGGCGCGTTGCAGCAGCTGCTTGGCCTGCTCATGCCGCGGGCTCAGCTCGAGCTCCTGCCCGGGGACAAAGGCCCTGCAGCCCCGCAGCAGGGAGCGGGATTAGGAAAAAATAACAGGGATTAGACATGGTTTAACGGTGACGATGAGGCTGCTCTGCCCAGAGAAAACAGGGCCCAGCCTCCATGCACAGGGACAGCCAAGCAGGAGCCCCCGTAACTCCCGGTGCCAGGCGGGAGGAGGTGGGTCACACCCCACACCGGTGATGCTTTGAGGGGGCTCAGCGCCCACACAGCTCGGGCACCGACCTGGCCAAAGCAGCGCTTTGCACCACGAGCACCCCAGAGTGGGTGAGGAAACCGAGGCAGGCATCGCCTCCAACCCCCGCCGGTGTAAATCCCACAGCGACGTGAACACAGGTAGGTTTGGGATAACCCCCCTGTCCCGGCTGCCTTCCCTTGCTTGCAGGGGGTCTCCCCTCCACCCCCACCCCCCCCCAACACTTCCCCAGCTGCAGGGTGGGGGATCCATCAGCTACAGGAGGGCACAGCCCTGCTCCAGCGCTGCCTTCCCAGTTGGCCATGGCCCTAATCCCTCTGATTAAAATAATCAGCTCAGGCAGTTGCTTTGGGGAGCCTGGCCTTAACCTTGTCATGGCAGGAGGGTGGGCGCACGCCAGCCCCCAGGCAAGCCCCCTGTGCAGCACCGGGGGGGGGGTCCAGGCTCCCCCCCAGCTTTTGGCTGCCCCTGCTCATGGGGAACGCAGCACTCCCGGCTCTGCCCTGCACCCCGCAGCCACCGGCGCGGAGCAGAGCCAGTAACCACCACACAGGGGGGTCTTCCCCCCACACTTGCTTCCCCCACACAGCTCCCAAGCTCCCAGCCTGGCTCCCCAGCCCACCCTGCTCACCTGCCTGTCCCACCTCTGTATTTTTAGTCCGTACCTCTAAGGTTTATCATTAGTCCAACAAGATTACACACGCCTGCTGCCTCGATCCTCTTAAGCACCTGGAACAAATTTCTGTCCCATTCTCTTCCCCAGCTCCCTTCTCACCCTGGGGTCCTGGTGGGGACCCCTGCCCTGCTCGCACAGAAGCATCACTGGAACCCTGCCGTGCTGGGGGCCTGCCCCCCAGCCCTGCCCCAGAGCCCCACCGAGCCCCAGCCCTGCTTTGAGGGGTGCATTTAAAATACAATTCTGGGGAGGGGGAAAGAAGCAAACGTCTGTCTCTGCCACACTGGGACCAACCTACCTGCAGCCCTCGGTGTCCTGCAGCGAGACCCCCGAGTCCCAGTCCCCGTCACTGGCTGGCACCTCTGAAACGCAGGACAGGGAAAAGTATCAAAAGCCTGGCTGGACTGCAGCCCCCCCTGATCCACCTCAATAGCACCCACGGACCCCCAGCCCCACTCCTCAGCCCATCCCAACAAACACCCTTCTCAGGGCAATCCCACCCGCTCGGCTCTGGAGAGACCCCAGAGGAAGGGGACATGGGGACATGGGCAGCAGCACCTGGCGCGTGCGCCCGCAGGGATGGGCGCTGCGGGGTCATTAGGGCAGATGCTTTCAAAGGAGGAATTAAATCCCTTTCCAGGTGGCAGCTGGCGAAGGGAAGGTGATGCCCGCAGAGACCTTGACTGCCCCAGAAAGTGAATTTCTTGCTTTTGCTTTTCGCAGCGACATTCCTTGCCAGGACGCCGGAGGGACCCGGCAGCACCCAGAGCACCCCAGCGATGCAGCACCCCGCTTTGCCTGCGGGCACCTCCTACAGCTGCTCGCAAAGGGGATGCAGCACCCGTGGGGGCCAGGGCAGCCCCGGGGTGCAAACCAGCCGCGTGGGAGGCTGGAGGACAGCACCGAGGACCCCCATGTGTCCCAAAGCTTTTCCTTCCCGCACCCAGCGGCTCTACCGGAACAGCTGTCACCTGCCCAAATCACGCACCGGGAGCGGCGAGGCCCAGCACCTCCTGCAGCAGCCGCCGGTTCCTCTCCACCCGTTCGGCCAGCGAGAGGCTCTCCCAGCCCTCTGCCACGGTGGGGGACACGGAGGGACCCTCCTGGTCCCTTGGCAGGGTTCGTGCCTCTTCTTCCAGGGGAGGTCTCTCATGGGGGGAGGCAGAGCCCCGGGACCCGCTGCCCTTGTCCCGGGGGAGCTCAGTGCCTCCTGGCACATCTCCCCTGGGTGACGGCACCCGCCAGAGCCCCGGGGTGCCAGTGCGGGGTGCCGGGGCTGGGGGGGCCACCGGCCACGGGCTCCCCGCCATCCAGCAGCCCATCCGTCAGGTAGGTGCGGAGCTGAGCCCGCGGCTCCACCGCCGCTGCATCTGCCCCCGGCTTCCCCCGCCGCGGCCGGGGCTTCTTGGGTGAGGGGCGCTCAGGGGGGCCTGCGGGGGTCCCTGACCGACTGCTCCCCCGCTTCTCCTTCAGTGCCTTCACCTTGCTCTCCAGGACGGCGTGGGGGCCACGGGGGGGATTAGGGGGCTCCGGCAGGGCAGGGCTCCGGCCGCCGCTCTGGCCGTGCTGCCTGGGGGGCCGCGGCACCCGCCGTGTCTCAGCAGGAGAGCCCCCCTCCATGGGTCCTGCGGGGAGAAAACCCAGGGGAGGGTGGGCTCGCCCCCCCGGCACCCACCCTGGTGCCTCCTAAAAAACACACCTCTCCTGGCCACCCGAGGCTCTGCCGGCAGCGGGCACCGTGATGTGCCCAGGGTGTCTGTGATGCCACCGCCGCCGTGCACGGCCGGGTGGGGAAGGGGACAGGGACATGGCCCAGCACGAGGCCACCCAAAGCACTGACACCAGCATCGCTCCGGAGCGGGTGGGTCCCCAAAGCGGGTGGGTCCCCAAAGCGGGTGGCCTTGCCCATGCTTTTTGGGGCACCCAGCAAGATGCCCCCGAGGGAACCAGGTCAGGCCCCCCGAACCCCCGAGAACCGAAATCCCTCGCGGCTGCACCTCGCCGAAGGTCCCACCCGGCAGATATCGCCCCCCCGCTCCCCCCGGGGTCACACGTGTCACTTGTCCTGCACCATCCTCCTGGGCCCGGTGACACCCAAGTGCCGCTGCCCCCCTGCCCCCCGCCGGGAGCATCTCGCCCCACCGGACCCCCGCAGGAGCCTCCCCCGTGGCCGGGGTTGCAGAAGCCCCCCGGGAGCCCCCCCCACCCCAGGATCCCCCCCCTACGGCTCAGGGCAGCCCCTCGCCGCCCCGGGGCAGAGCGGCAGCGGGACGGGGCTGCGGGCGGGAGGCGAGGGCAGTCCTTACCCCCGGAGCGGCATCGGGAGGGGGCTGGGAAGAGGGAGAAGAAGGCGGAAGAAGGGAAGGAAGCAGAAGAGGGGAAAAAAAAAATTAAAAAAAAAAAAAAAGGACAAACCAGCAAATCCCAGCCCCTCCAGCCGAGCCAGAGCTCAGCCGCTTGGCTGGGCTGCGGGGCCACGGCCAGCCCTGCCTCCCGCCCGGCCCCCCGCCGCCTCCTCCACCGCCTCCGCCTCCTCCTCCTCCTCCCCCCTTCCTCCTCCCCCCCCCCCTCCCCCCCTCCCCTCCCCCGAAGCTCCCCGGCCCAATCCCGCCCCCCCCCCGCGGCGTGGGGGTCCCGGCTGCGGGGCGGGGGGCCCGGCCGCCCCCCGGGAATGTCCTTTGCCTGGGCTGCGCGTTCGGGACGGAGGGGGGTCAGCACGGCCAGCCCCCTCCCCGGGCCTGCCGAGGGGGCACCCCCCGGGGCTCTGCCCCGCACCGGCAGCTGGGGCTTCAGGAGGCCCAGAAGGATGGGGAGGGTGGTCCCGGCTGGGGGGGGGGGGCTCCAACCCTCCCCAGCCCGGCAGCCCAGCCTGCTGGCTGCGGGCACCCCCACCGGCATCACGCCTCGGCCGCTGCGCTAAACTTTCCCGCAGGCCAAACCCTGGCCGGAGCTCACAGCCAGGGCCAGCTGAGCATCTCCAGGCGGGAGGGCAGGGCGGTGGGAGCCAGGCTTGCCGCACCCACCCACCACCACCCCTCGGCCCAGTGTGCACCCTGCACCCCCCCGCCGCTCCCCACGCACCAACCCCCTGCCCTTCCCCCTCCCCCCCTCCCCGAGACCCCTCAGAACTCATCACATGGGGTGAGGGTCCCGGTGGGCACCTCTTACCTGGGGGTGCTGGGGATGCCGTCCCCGGGGGGCAGCAGGGGTGCTGCGGGGGCCATGGGTGCCCCGGTCCCGCTCCAGCTGCCGCTTTAAGCTGCAGCTTTTGATATTCGTGATTGGTTTCATAATCCCGATCAAAAGGAAATCACCAGGATTATGAAATTGTTTTAATCCTCCCGGCTCCAGCCGCACTGGCGCCTTCCAGCACGAGCAGCAAGAAACCACACTGATCTCCTTAAAACACCCCCGGCACCCCAGTGGTCCCCATCGTGGCCAAAAGTGAGCCCAGGGGCTTCCCTCCCGGCGGGGCTGGCCGGGCTCGCAGCAGGCATCAGGGATGACTCCTTGCTCCATGGGGAATGGACCCAGCACCTTCCCCCCGCTGCTCCCCGGCAGGAGGGGAGTGCTGGCAGGTTTGGGTGGAAGAGCCCAGAGCAGAGAGACACCCCCCCACACCCCGTACCCCAGCCCTGGGGTCTAACCTCCCCTGCAGTGCTGGGACCCATCCTTACCTCCGTGCTGTCCCGGAGAGGGACCCCAGCTCCTCTGTCCGGGCTGGAGGCGTGAAACGCACCGCAGAGATGTTGTCCCCATTGAGCTGGGGACAACTCAACCGGTGAGGTGCCAAAGCAAGGGCAGCCGGGCTCCTGCCGCCAGCCAGGCAGGGAGCTGCAACCGGGATTAAATCTCTGGGAAGCGGCTGGTGTGAGCAGCAACAGGCTTAGAGCGATTTCAAGGCACTGGGCTCTCTTCTGGAGGAAGATTGATTGCAAGAGACGATGAAGAGATTTAAGAGAGCAAAATAAAAGCACAGATCCCAGACAACCCAGAGCCAGGCTACTCAGCCTCCTGGCCACCTACTGTGCAGGCAGGACGACACTTTGGACCAGGGACAAGCTGGAGAGAGGCAACCGAAGGCTCCCAGAAGGACCAAGAGCCTTTAGCTGGTACAGCGTGTTCCAGGCAGGTCTCCTGCAGCATCACCCCTGGCATGTCGGGTTTGAGACCTGGGCACCTTCCTCTGAACCCCTCCTGCCCCCCTCCAACATCTCCCTCCTTCAAGCACCTCCACCTCCTCCCAGGACACAGATGTCCCCCACCTCCGGCCACCAGTGACAGCCCACCGCTCCCAAGGGCGCGCGAGCAGCATCTTCGCAGAGCGTGGAAGCAATGGCTTCGCGCGGGGATGTGGCACCAGGGGTGGGACGTGGGAAGAAAGACACACAGACCGGGGACAAAAGAGCCATCAGATCATTGGAAAACAAAGAGCTTGTAATAATGAAAAAAGGACAGATTTCGTAACCAATCACTTTTTCCTTTGAAAAACACAATCACAGTAACTTTGCTTTATACAACCACCTAGAAACTATGAAACAGTATCACATTGTGCATTTTTTTTTTTTAAACCTACTTATCAAGAAGGGTATTCCACACTTCAAAAATTATATCCATTTGGGGAGGAAAGAGGAGACAGCTAATAGCGCAGTCACAGATACATCATGAGTCCAAGCAAGCGGCAATTCTTTGTCCTCACCTTTTCCACTTAGCCAAAAAAGAAGAGTGGAGAAGGGGATAGCAAAAGAGAAAGGAGGAGGAAAGAAAGAAAGCACCCACAGAGGACTAATCACACTCCATAATTACTTTTGACATCTACAGGGCTTCATAGAAAGATCATTTAGACCAACACAGTGGGGAGGGGGAGAGGAAGGCGGCAGCGGGACCCGGGGGGAACTTTGGCATTTCCACCCCGGGCCCCTTCCAAAGGCCAATCCTTCGCCAGGAGGACCTACGGGACGGAGAGGTCATCACAAGTTCTACCAGGCTGCCCAATTTCTCCTCTGGAGCAAAGAGTTTGCAATTTGGTTTCTAATAGCTTGAGGGACTGCCAGGCCATGGGGCATCTTCCCAGGCAGGGTCGGTGCCTCTCGCCCACCGTGGCACGGCTCTGCCGGGGCTAGAGAAGCCTCCGACTCCCACCGGGAACAGGGCTGGGGCAGCAGCACCTGGGGGCACCCCGCAGCACCATCGCCTTCCTCTCCTCCCCCAGCCAAACCTGCGTTTCTCTTGCAGCTGGGATGCTGCAGCTGGGGCTGAAGCCCCCCCAGGGATGCTGACACCGATTTAGCCCCACGGTGCTGGGGGGAGGCTGACAGCTGGTGCTGAGGGGTGGGATTTGGGATGGCGTCATGTAAAGGAGGCAAGGTTTGATGAGGTGACAGCCACCGAGCCCAGCCGTGACTGCAGCAGAGTTACCATAGGGATCTTCCACTCTTCCCTTAGGAACCCCAGCCCCTCTTTTCCAAGGAGACAAAACAAGCCGATCGCCTTCTGGAATAAGACTTTAAATTAAAAAAAAAAAACACCTATGCTTAAGGCAGAAGATCACCTTCCCCCTGCGAGTGCAAAGCAGAATGGTGGAGAGGAGGGAGGACATGGGGCTGGGATGCGGTGCATGAGCGAAGCGGCTTTGGCATTCCCAACGGGAGCCAAGCCATGCCCCAGTGCCAGGGCACGTCCCAGCATGACCCCGATGTCAGGGCCACAACCCCCCCAAAAGCCGGGGGCGCACACCGAGTCCCGGTGAGCAGCATGCAGCAGCATCCTTGCAGGATAAGGCCAAATTCGCTCAGCTGTTCAAAACGCAGGCCACGCTCACAGGCTTTGCACCGTCTCCCTCGCTCTTTGGAAGATCCATAGTAAAATTCCCCAGGGATTGTTATCTTCTGGACCAAGACAGTGCTGTCCTTCCCCGCCTCCCACGCGGCTGCAGCAGCTGAGCCCTGACAAGGAGGCAGGATGAGCAGCACAAGGAGTATTTTTAGGGAAGTAAGAGCAGCAGGATCCAACTTGGCTCCACAAGAGGCTTTCCCCCCCCGCCAGGATTTTCCCACTGAAGGCTGCTGCCAGGCACCCCCCCCTGCGCCAAGGGTACCGTTGGCTTCGGACAAACAGCAAGGACAGTGACGGAACAAGGAGGGCCGGGAGCGGGGCAGGGAAAGGCGCAGGATGAGCAGCAGCCGACTTTGGGAACGTGCCTGGGTTGGCGAGGTAGCAGTTTATTTGATACACCCCGGTTGCAGCCATGGGTGCTGCAAATGTGTTTCTTTTAACGCGCGGCTGGACAGCATCGGTTCCCCTTGATGGAGCAGCTCCCGCTCCCACTCGCCGAGACCGTGGAGCCAAAACCCGTCAGGGGCGCGCAGCCGCTGCCCGGCACGGCCCTCCCCACGCAGGGGCACCCGGTCTTTCCAGTGACACGGTCCCAAAGCCACGCAGGGAACTCCAGCTAGCCAGTAAGACCCTCTGGATGCTGCAAATCCTAATCCCCTGCAACCCGAAAATCCCTGGGAGAGCAGGAAGGATGGAAAGCAGCAGGGAACGCGTGCGGAGAAGCAAGGTCAAAGGGTATCTCCAAAAGTCACCGGCCACACTGCGGCACCACCTCCCCTGACATGGGACCATCTGCAAGGGCTCAGGGCAGACAGAAGCAGCTCCCACGCCATCCTGGGAGGGAGCCACACACAACCGCAACCTCCGTGCAAATCGTGAGGAGAGGGCGAGCTCAACACCCAACATCCAGCACCGCTTCCCAGCAGCCAGAGCATGGACCCGGCTCAGCTTCCACCTTCCTTCCAGCTACATCCCAACAACTAAAGTGCCGGATAAAAATACCCTGGCTCCTTCTAACTCTGCTCCACACACTTCTGGACCATCACCCTGCTGTTCTCCCTCCAGGAAGGTGCCCGAGCACCCACGAGCAAAGCCCACGTGTGACACGAAGCCACCCCGTGCCCATCCCCGGCGCAGGCTGCTCGCGGGGGTGGCGGGGCTGTTCCCTTACCATCTGCTCCGCTCCGTTAGGTCCCCCTTTATTGGCCAGATGTTCTCGCAGCCACGGAGCCACCCCAGCTTTAGCGCTGGCTCTCAGGAGGAATCTGCACACCCGATTTCTCAGACATGTCTGGGAGGGGGGGAACAGGCAGACGTGGCGCCGGGGAGCTGGGAGCCTTTGAAAGCCAGGCCTCTGGGAATTCGGGCTACATTCCCCCAAGAGGCCACCTTCACTGCCAAAAGGGACGATGTTTTATTTTAGGAGATAATGTTTGCTAGCTATACAATGCCACCTCCCCTTTTTTTCTTATTTCTCCTGCCAGCAAAGACAGAGAAAAAGGGAAGAGCAGAGAGCAGAGCAGACAGACAGGCTGAATTCTTGTTTCCATAATGATTTAGGTAAACTACAGAATAAAGATTTAATTACTTGCAACCTGACGCTGCCCACCGGGTTGGGAGGCGAAGGGCTGGGCGGTGCAGCAGCAGGCAGGCAGGGGGGACGCAGACCACCCGGCCATCCTCGCTCTCCCCAGCCCAGCTGAGGAAGGCAGAGCGCTCCCAGGGGATGGACATCACTTCAACGTGTCTCTTTTCCTTCCCTCCAAAAGGAAGAATTGCCAGTAAAGCTCTTGTTTCTGTCTACAAAGAAACACTTTGCTTAAGTTACACCGCTGGTTGATTTTGCATCGCCCCTCCTCAGAGTAGCTGCCCTCCTCTGGCCCCCCCCGGCAGCTATGGCTTCGCTCCCACCGATCTCGCTGGAAACACCTACGCAAGGTTTGGACACAGCAACAACCGCTGCAATGCAAGATAGGCAATGGAAATATTTTCAAGGGCTTTATATCTCAGACTCCACCTCCACAGGAACAGGAACGCTCCGTTTGAGTATGAACAACAGATCTAAGGGAGTTAAATATGGGAAAACAGGCTCCTGGGCACAGAAAGGATGAAGAGCACAACCTAGTCCGGCTGCCCTCCCGCCAGAGCGGACCGACAGGGCAGGAGATGCGAGGAGGAGCACCACAACAGACACACCAGCTACGCCACCACGCACACTGCTGACAGAGCAGAGGCATCTCCCGGCAGGTCCCTCGGAGTTTCTTTGCAAGCTGAGAGCATGTCACGGCAGCGCAGGCAGTGACAGGGCTGCAGCGCTGCCCTTAGCCTGGCACGGGGCACGGCTTCACCACCACTGAATTTGAATCTACCTCCAATTAAATGAAGAGAACTAAGCTTCCTTCTTCAGTTCCTCTGGGCAAGAGGCACAGCAGGCAAACAGAAAACACAACGTACCAGTCGTGTGAAAAACCATGCTATTAGCTAACTAAAAAAAAAAAAAAAAAAAAAAGCCACCAAAGAGCAACCGAGCAGATTCCTGCAACTCCATTGCCCAAACGATAGGCAAGCCACCGGACAGACATCAGTGTGAGGATCCTACTCCAAGAGTTTCACCCTTCCCTTGCAGTCTCAGCTGTGCACCATGAGCTGAGCAGAGGGGCAGGCGGCATTCCCGGGGCCTCGGCCACGCCGACCCGACGCGGTGGTGGGGTTCAGCTCCAGCTCCCCGTGCCCACCGGTACTGCTGCGAGAGCAGAGGGCACCCGTCGTGCCAGGGGAAGGACGGTGGGACTCGGCAGGCACTCGTCTTCCCTTCCCTACAGGAGGAGAGGCTAACGAGACCATCGAGTTGGCATTGCTCTTCCGACACGATTTGCTGGCAACACGGCTGCCCTTTATCCAAGTCTGCTTGATAGCACCGCGCTTCCCAACCCGGGCTGGCGAGAGGAGGCGAGGAGCTGAGCCACAGGGCGACGCAGCAGGATGGAGAGGCTTTGTGCTAAACCAGAAGCCACCAGGAGACCTGTTTTCAGTTTCACCTTCCCTATCGGGTGGGCTCAACACAGACTTTTCCACGCTCCCCGACAGCTCGCTAACATACCCCCCCTCCCCCCTCCAGCCCACGGCCATCAGCTCCTCGCCTTGTCCCACTTCTGCTGCGCTGGGCTGCAGGTGAGCACCAGAAAAGCTCCCTGCTCAGTAAGGGATGCCCTCATGCCATCTAAGGCTTCTTAAGGCTTTGAAAAAATACTTTTTGATCTGGAGAATGAAGTTCTGAAGCCTTTGTTTGCCTAGCTTTTTGCACCGTTGGTAGGACCCAACTCTCCTTTCCAAAGGGCCTTAGGATCATCTGCACTACTTTCACCCAGCTGCATGGAAAGTTGGCGTTGAACCGGCACAAGAGACATGCCCAGAAGCAGTAGCAGCAACTAAAAAAATCAGAAAGAGAAACTTTGGTTTAAAATAAAATAGAATTGAAAAGAAAGAGAGAGAGAGAAAAGGTAAACACAGGTGCAACTTGTCTCACGAGAGGGGTATTTGCAGGGCATAACCCCAAAACCCTGGAGATCTAGATCAACATTCCCGGCTTTGTTTTACTGTTACAACCTTCATTGCACAGGACTCAAAATCACTCTCATATGGTTGTTACGTTTCATAAATAATGTGAAAACTATATGCAACAGATACATCATATTTCCAAAAAATTATAAGAAAAGTTACATCAAATTAAAAAGTAGCTTCATGAATGAAGATACTGCTCTAAGTGCACTTTCCCTGCAAGTGCAGCCAGTGCCTCAGCGCTGGATATGAAGAAAAAACAAAACAAAACAGAACAAAATAATCAGATTTAAAAACTTAAGTCCGGTTTCAACCAGTCAAAACCGGGCCAAGCAGAAACCGAGTGTGGTCTCGGCACTGTCCCATGAGGGAGTCCCTATGATGCTTCGTTATCCAGACAGGTTTGTATGTCCTTGTTGAGACTGTAAACAATCCTTCTTTCCTGAACTGTCCTCTTTATTGGCAAAACAAAGTAAAATATTTTATTTTTTTTTTTTAAAATAGAACATTAAAATTAACCCAGAAGAAAAGAAACGAAACACAGTGAGCTTGTTGGAGTCCATAGGATCTGGTCTGGAAGAGCTCGGAAAACATGTTGAGTGTTTTCTCCTGTTTTCAGCTGGAACTGTACCAGAGGTCGGGTTACTTGGGGAAGAGGGGAACAGAACGAGAAAACAAAGGATGCGGAATAAGAGACCGTGGCCATCTCATGTGTTCGCTTCATTCGCTAGGTCCTCTATCAATACCTTAGTGTCACAAGCCTTGGACCTGGAAAAAAACAAACAGAAAACACTCACTGGGGAGAAGAAATCCTTCTGCCTGAACATGCTTGACACGTCTCGGTTCGCTGCATGACGGAGGGAAAAACCGACACGGTTGTAGGGAATTCACCCAGGCTGTGGCCCACATCCCCTCTGCATCAAGTTACTCAGTCTCCAGCAGCCACATGAAGCCCGTTGGTGTTGGTCGCGACCCTGAGCCAACACGGATATGAGACAAGCATGGCCCAAGGGCTGCAGCTCAGGCCAGAGCACACCCTTTGCGTGACAGCCACGGCTCCTTTCCCTCCCATCCACCCTCCCACGCAGTGATGCAACAGGGGGATGTGCTGCAAGGATTGCACAACACCCCGACACGAAGCACTTCAGCATCCCCCGAGAGCACAGGCTTGTTCTCTGGCCAAAGGGCAGGGCTCTGCGGCTGTGCTGCTGGGGCAGAAGTGATGCCTGGACACTGGAGCACCCTGTGATGCTTGGAGCATGGCCACTGCCATGAAGATACCCAGTCAACAGGTTCAGGGGCTTGGGAGCAAGAATGATGGGTGGAAAGGAAAAAAAATATGGATGGGTTTAGATCTGTGAGAGGATGGAGTCCGAGATCTCACATACGAAACCTCAACCAAATGAGAACTGAAACCCTGGGGTGGTCCGAAGCCTGGAAATGTCCAGTTGAAGAGAACCCCTCTTCCAAGTTTGCACTGGCAATTGCTACAGGCTATTTTTGCAGGAGGGGAGTCTTCTAAAGGGAACTCCCATTTCCAGTGGTTTACCAGAACCCCAAGATGACGTAAAGGACGGCTCAACCCCCCAGCAGAGGCACATCTGTTTACTAATTGGACCTGTCTTCCCTTTGAATAATTATTTTGGCTGAGATCTTCGCCTGACTACCCAGCCCACAAGCAGCCACCGTGCACTAGCAGCAGCTCCCACTGGTGACTTGGTTTGTTGTGCCAAACAACAGAGAGGAGAGGCAAAACGTACTGTGAAGCAAGACGAGGTCTGCGCAAGGACACGCTCTGGCTGCGCTTCCACTGTTTGTTCTTGCGGCGGTTTCGTACACCATCTTCCTGGTCCATCATCTGATCCAAGAGCGTCAGGTCATCGGCGTTCAGCGGTGCCACGGAGATGTCCCTCACGGCACGGAACTCACCACAGTTGTTCAGGTGCTCGTTCTCCAGACGGAAGAAGTTCCACACAAACCGCCTGGATGAAGAAAAAAATGAAAATTACCATTTCAGTTCCACGTTTACAGGCATTGCCTGTGGTTGGCAAAGCACTGGTACGTGCACCTGGATACCGCTGAGTCTTCTCACTGATCCAAGAGCCTCTGGGAACACGCTGGGAGTATGGAGAAATGGCCAATGGCTAAAAGCAGCACCTGCTGCAACATCTTCCCAACTCCCTGAGAATAACAGACGTGCCAGGCTCATTCACTGTCCCAGTGATGACAGCCCTGGTCTGGACAGCGTGGAGGCACCAGGTGTTCCAAGCTAAAGGCAGCCTTCACCATCTACATGAGTGAGGTTCAGCTTGAAGATCTTTTAATCATCTCAGGAAGCCACGGCGGTGGGTTTCCGCCTAGAGTACAAGTGTGTAAAGAGCCCCAGAACCTTGCAGGATCCCAACCGATGGTGCAGGATCCAAATTAGCATTTGGAAAAGAAGCTGAGATTTGAAAATTGTCAACTTGAGAATCAAGTGGAACTTCAGCTAGAAATTTCAACAAGGTAATTTTTAAGGAGAAATTTAGCAAAACCAAACCCCTCAAGATCAGGTATAGGTTTGGGAGAAACCAGACATAGTATGAAGGACCCAACCCCAGAGCCCTCTACAGCCTTCTTCACTCAGCACCCTGCTCGGATTAGATGTTCCTGTCAGACCTAGTCTTCCATCTCAAGGACCAGTACCCTCCGTGTCCCAGCAAGGCACTTCCCACCGTGCTGATGTTATACAAGTAACAAAAATGTAAATAGAGAAACAAACTGTTGAGTCAAGCAGCCTTACCGGAATACCTCAAGTGGGGCAAATACAGTAGAAATGATGTCCCCAGCATACGGAAAGATTTGCATGGAAGTGAGGGAGATCTGGATGGTCCACGCAAAACGCAGGATCACGTCTTCTACAATGGCACAATAGTAGTATGCCTGAAGGACAAGACAGACAAACAGGACAGCTCATCCTACGTGTTCTGCACAGAAGGCAGACCTCTTCAGGCCTTCAGGAAGGCACAGAATTTGCTGCTCATCCGCTAGGAAAAGTGAACAGTATGAAATTATCTCTTTGAATCAAATGAATTCTACTGCTAGAGAAATCCGAGCCCACAGCATCCAGAAGCACCAGTGGCCAACTGCAACATGCTCTAAACTCGGCAAGTTTTGTTAAAATATTCAAAGTCTTTCCTAATAAGAGGTATACGCACTTTCTGTGGGTAGACAATTCCTTCTCGAAGAAAGGTATTTTCACCAGCATTTTTGTCAAAGAGACCCCAGTCCATCTTCAGGTCCCAAATTAGGGTATAGCAAGAGCTGATGAAATAGAAGATAATCCACAGGTAGAAGAACACTTGGGTGTCACTGTGGTTTTTAGCTGGAAAAGAAAAGAACAGCATACTTCTGTACAGGTTGCTTCTTAAACCAGCTACAAATCAGCTGATTTGATCAGAGGAAATAACACCCCTTTCATTCAGGTTCTGGGAAAATCATCAGGCTAGCTAATCCGAACCAAACCCAAAGCCTCGCCGGGGCCAGCTTGATCTTGTCATTTCCATTCCACTTTCATATCGTTCAACGTTTTGCACGCGGGATTGAAATTTGCACGGGTATTTTTATTTTCTCGAGACTTGTGGCAGACCTGCCGTTCTGGCTCTGAACAGCAGGTGGAAGCTGAGGGCCAGATTTCACGAAGGACCCAGGCTCGTACAAAGGAAAAAAATAATGAGGCGGTGCTTAGTTAGGAGCATTTTGTAAGAAAATATTTTAGTTTGTATAAATACAAGCAACCGTGAATTAGTGTCCTAAAAGCCTGAAAGGGGATGGGGCAGTACAGGAATTTCCACCGGCCATTTCGGAGGTTGCGGCAGCAGGGGAAAACAAGCAAAGCAGCGGCAATACATTAACGTGTATGTATAAATCCTGAGGAAGGCTCTGTATGGCGTTCTAAATACCCATACAGAGCTCCACTTTGTGAAAGACAGGGCTGCAGGCCCAACGTCTGCTCACCTACGGATATATTTTTGCAACAAAGTTGTTTCCCGTTCCCCCCCGGAAAGGTTACACTGCTCTCAATTCAGCTAAATTTCCCTGCATCAGTTGGCTGGGTAAAAATCAAACAGATCTCATAATTCTGTTTGCTTTCAATCAGCAAATCGAGGTCATAAAGTTCATAAAAATAAAGCACGTTCTAATGCTTTGCGAGACTGTGACACTTTGCATCTCGCTGCTACCACGAGCCTTTCCTCCTTTCTGTGCAGCCACCACAATTGCTCGTTCACTGATTCTTTCTAACAAAGCCAGGAACACTTCTAATACAAAAAACTCGTAATGTTTTCAGTCCAAACCTGCTCCCACACTAAGTGACAGCACTGTTTTCCATATACATGGCTTTAAAACAACAGAATCCCTGTTGTTTAAAAACATCAATCCCTGAAGCTGATCATAGAGGGAGCAACAGTGCCATTTGGTCTCTCCCTCCCTTTTTGTTTCTAACAATTACAACATAAATGTAATGCAGGAATCCAATAAAATTAATGGAGGTGAAAATGAGAGGCATCGTGTAAGAGTACATTCCTCCCATTGTGCCTTTCAGGCTTCCTGGACGTGATGTGCAGGATATAGGTCAAACACACACACTCATTCTCCTTTCAAAACACACCCCCTAAAGCAAACCTATGAAAGCCACTTCTGCAGCAGAGCCTGCCTGCACTGAAGCCGCACATCAGCGGAGGGAAAGGACATGGGATCTGCGGCAGCTCTCAGGGTTGACTAGCTTCACTGCTTTTGTACGAGGCTGGAAGCCTTTGAACAATACCCCACATCCTCCCGATGCTGGGCTTTAGCCCGGGACTGGTCTAGCATCGTGGCAGCCGCCACTGCCGCTGCAGCGAGCCGTGATGCCAGCCGGAGCAGGCACACAGGTCCTGCAGAACACGGGCTCTGGTGCCCAGGTACATTAATGCTGCTGCTTTGAAACCACCTCTCCCATCCATTTTTCAAATGCAGATGCCCACAAAAGAGGATGCAGGTGAGGTTCTTGGACCTTAGCAATTAGGGCTCTACTCCAAGCTTGTATTTTCCCTTATCAGTTCCTCCCCAAACCCTCCACTACGTTATTTCAGGAAGAAAAGGCAGATACTGATGTTCAGTGACTCAGAGACACTAAGCCTGTCCTTTCCAACACTATTTTTAGCTCACCAGATCTCCAGTCTCCCACTACCAGATCATAAGTGATAATTCAGAGGCAGTTAATGGGTTAAGTGCCTTTAAAACATCTAAAATGCTCCAAACTAACCTGTGAGGCTGTGTGGGCTGCAAGCTTTCTATGGGTAGCTTAGGCTTGAAGGTTAGGTCATGCTTTTTTTTTTTTTTTTTTTTTTTTCTCCTTAAGGATGGAATTCATATAGGCTGAGTCTTACTCCACATCTTCATGGAGCAGACGGGCAGAAGGCAGCGCAGACAGCACCATCCGCTGCCGTGCCTTTGGTCACAGCCCTGGCACGAGCCACAGCAGCATTGCTGGGAGCTCCTTTGGAGTTCTCCAGTCACAGGGAGGCCAGCGTGGCCCCTGACTACCACCTCAAACTGTGTCAGGGGCTAACAAATCTGTATCCTAAGTTGTTGATTACACAGGAAGGTGATTTCAAACGTTCACACTGTTAAAACCTAAACTGCCTTAATGGTTATTCTGTGCAATTATGGAAAGGAGTACCACCAGGAAAAAAGGCTCAGGTAAGAAATCTTGTGGCATTAACCTCATCAACCTCCAAAGGATGTGCCTGATTCTAGGTAGGTCATCCTGGTCTCAGCCCCCTTTCCCTGCCCCTGTCTTTGCAGCAGTCTTTTCAGTGGCACCTGGGGTCATGCTGCTTTGCCCCTTGCTCCTGCTCACTTTCTCACCGACCAGCTCTGCAATGCATTTGGCTCCTGAAAAAATTCATTAAAAAACCCAAATCACTCCCCAGTAAAATGCTCTGATCAGAACTAGCCTATTGTCTTCAGCCTTGGCCTTTGAGTCCCTTCCTTTAATCATTTATCCTCCCTTTTTCTCCCGCCTGCAATTGTTTCATACCTTCCTTCCTTCTATCCTCATTGGTATTCAGCTGGCGTACGGAAATATGTTACTGCTCTAGGCAAGCAATTATATCTCAGCCTCCACTGGCTGGTCCTAGTGGCCCTCTTCACTGCTGCTCAGGGGGGTAGAAAATCAAGGCATTCATATTCTGCCCAGAGGCTCCATCTACTCCTAGCCTGCCAGTTTTTCAGAAGCAAGACATAGCTGTGCATATGTATGATGATGTCAGGGTCTATTTAAGCAGGAACCGTTTCAATCCTCTGTTTTTTCTTTGTTTAATGATGTGCCAGAAACCACGACAAACCATTAGAGAGGGAGAGTCTCAGGATGACAGAAGCACTCCGGACTCCTGGTAGATCTCAGCCTCTCTAAGAAGGGAAAAAAGGCCAAGTCTTTTAACATCCCATGGGTTGCCGCAACCCTTTGACAGTGCAACTGCCAGTCCACCCAGCAAGGGGTGCATGAAAGACCTTTCTACTCGGTGCTCCAAAGGGCAGCACCATGTAGCAACTTCCTAAGCTACGGTTATTCAAAACAGCACGTGCAGGACCAACCCCCGCCAGCACCAAACCTCCCTCTGCATGTAAAGTTGCAGGTGCAGCTTCACCCTCCCTGCCGATGGGCGAACTTCAACGTGCGTTCACATTACCATGTCCACAACCTGGAGGTGTTCAGCTATGTCAGAAGCCATTCGAGCTCGCAACGCCCTGCTATCTCCACCTGCCACAAAGTCCACGGGAAGCGGCGTACCGCAGGAGCCGTTCACAACCTTCACCACAGAATTTCCATTAGCATGCCCTATAAAAGGCAATTCCAATAGATACACTGCACAAATACACCTAGAAGTTGCTCTAGGTCAGTGAGAGAAATAAGGGAAGGCTTCCACCTTCGAACTGAAGCTGTGAACGGCCACGGTCCGAGAAAACAGCCAAAGGCACTTGCGGCAGCAGAATTTACTGTCTGCAAAAACTGCTGATAGACGGTATGTTGGATCCCCAAACCAGCTCCAGGGGACACAGTATCTGACTGGCATTCAGAGAGAATACCACTCCGCAGAAATTACAGCCCCTTCCAAACACAGGCAAGAGAAAGGCTCCTTTCTATCAAAGATAGACAGCAAATACTATCCTGAACGCTGTTAATATTGACTTTACTTCCAAAGAATACTATCTGTTTACCCTGCTGAATTATTCTGGGGAATGTAAACACCATATAGTATTCAACACAGCAAAAAAAAATCAATGCCATGTATTATTGAAGATGTGGATAAGAGCACAATGGCCCTCGATAAGCACTCCTGGTGTGTCAGCCGGCTGTGGTTTCTGCTGATGGGGAAAACTGTGATAAAAGCTGGAAGAAGCACGAGGTTATCAGGAAAGAGTCAGGTAAACCCTGCAGCATCAGACCGAACGGACCCCGCCAGGGGAGCTCTGCCTCCAGCCCCGATTAAGAACCACTCAGTCAAGGTGTGCCAAATTCAGTCTCCTTTTGATGACCAGCCTGGAAGTCACCAATTTAAGCAGAATCAAAACAAAAATACAGTCAGAGTGTGCCAGCCAAGCACAGGCACAAGTCCTGAGCATACATCTTCTGCCACCTGGATGACACCTGCCCATTAACTCCATCCCAGCACATCACGGGAGGGGGGTGACAGCCAGAAGTGACTTATCTATAGACGAACTGCCATCAGAATGACATCCCAAAGCATTTGTCTAACACCTTAATGCTTGAAGCGCGGTATTACCCCTCCCTCAGTAATTATCCATCTTAATGAGGGACTAGCAGCAGCGTTGCCTTTCTGCCCAGCCAGCACGTCCGGCTATTTAATACCAATCAATGGCAGAGCTGTAACATGACAGTGGACTTAATGCAGTAAAAAGGCAAAAAACCCGGAGGAGCACACAGAGGACTTGCCATTGTGCACTGATGGGCTTTGTCAAATACCAACCACTTCGTATGAACAACCTTCCTGTTAGATTCTGCAAACCTCTGCTATAGCCTCCGGGCACAATTTAAAGGAAAGCAGCAAGATAACAGCGCAGTAAAGAACTGTCAGGAGACAACATCGCGTTTCTTCTTCTAGTTAGATACCACAGTTGTAGAGCAGGGGAATCCCCAAATAGTGTTTTGACTAAAAATACTCTGCAGGTTTGCATTGGGTTTGTAGGACAATATGACTGTGTCTAATTTCAATGCAACGTCATTGATTGCATCTCACAAACAGAAGAATGTGATTTAATTGCAAACGGGAGGAACCATATCAGTCATGACTGAGATTTGATCTGATTCTTCTTCTGGTGGCTTTTCTAGCATTTGAGAAGTTTTCTTGGGGGATGCTTTACTGCTGCCTTGACAGGGATGGGGTTTCCAATCTAAGCATTTGCCAGCAGTCTCACTAATAAGAACGCCTGGACTCACAGTCAGAAATAAATGGCATGGTAATCAGAACCTTCATTAGTCAATTTAGGGACTGGAACACAATGTCAACTGCTACCTCTGTCTCTGCTTTGAGATCCAAAAGCAGACTCCTTCAAAATATAATAGCAACCAAAAAAAAAAACAACTGTTGCACGATTGCATCTCCTAGACTTCTGCAGCGCCAGAGAACTCCAGACCTGCATACATTTGAAAGGAAAATCACTTGTGATGTAGTCAGTTGCTTTTCTTAAAGTGTTCCATTAAAAAAAGGTCAGGCTTCTCCCTCTTAAACGCCCATGAAATGAGGTATCAGCAGGCCACCCTTTTTACTTACACCTTATTCATTGGTGTTCCCGCTTCTCCAGCCACCTTTAACACAAAAAGGGTATTAAGTGATACACATGGTACTATTAGTCCACTTTCCAAATCCCAGCTATTAAAATCCATATCCTCCCTCTCTCAGCTGCAATCTTGAGAAGCAAACGCATGAATCATGCAGCAGCAGGGTGCGAGGTTGCCTCTCCCCCCACGGCACGGCTGCCGGCATCAGGAATGTCCTGCTTGACATTTGTAGACCTACAAAGCAGGGGAAGATTTTCCCTGTGGGATTTTACGCCTCATTTGTGCTGACGTTCAGGGTGAGGTGGCAGTTCCTGAAATGCCTCTAACCCCCTCTCCCAGGCTCCCGTCTCATCCCACCTTCCCTGCTCACTTACCGCAGGCTGCTGGCCAGGGAGCTCCTGCCGGCACCTCCGCCCGGCCAGGGTGGTCCTGCTGCAGCCCTGCCCTGGTGCTCCTCACCCTTCCCGGCTCCATCACCCAGACGGGTGTCTGAGCTATTAGAGGAGCTAACGAGTCAGCGTGGAGAAACCGGGCTTGCTCAGGACGCTGGAGAGACCCACGTCAAAGCTGGGAGAAGGTCAGAGGCCAGGATGGAAATGTTTGCCCGTGGCAATGCCTCCGATTCTTCGCTAATGACACTGCTGCTGCTCTGATGGAAAGGATCAGAAAGACTGGCTAATGAACACAACTCATTACTGAAGGCCTCCTGGGCATGGGATGACAGCGTTTCAGACAAAAATTCATCCTAGCTCACAGCAATGTGACAGACGTTGCATGTTTTAGCTCCAAATAATCATCCTGATGGAGTTGCCTGTATGCTGTGCTAGGGCAAGCCGCACGAAAACTGCAAGTATTAAGAAAGGCGGCAGTTAATCCATTACAAAGTTTGTTTTACTTCAAGAGGTCAACCCAAGCACTCTATAAAGCTCTTGTGACACCCAAATCAAATCATCTGGCTTGCCACAGTGCTGACAGCTCTTCCAGAGCTGAGAAAGAAGAGGAGAGGTAAGAGATCTTGTGCTGACATACCAGGGATAAGCTAGGGAACAGGATCTCAGAAATGCTACTTGCTTCTTTCTTTCGTGAATTTTTTTGTTTTCAAGTTTTGTACATTTTTTTTTTTTTTAAAAAGATTTGTACTTGAATACTGTCTGTCCATTTATTTCACCTTGCTCCACTCCCTAGAAATGAAATGACGTTTCTCAGCTGAGGTACTTATAAGCAGTTGCGCCGACATCTGATTTCTGTAAAAGTCATTTTAGTGCCTGTTCTCACATCACCTTGCTCTCCTCTCCTGCTGTAACCATTTAGGATCAGAGTGAATTATTGTTCCACCGACCAGCAAATTCACTCCGCAGGGGCTGCACCCTGCGGTTTCTAACACAGCAGCAGCCAGGGCTAAGTGACACTACCCACCACCCAGTACTTGAGCCAGCAGAGCTAAGGCACAGTCAGGTGTGCTCCTGCAGCTCCCAGCGCAACAGCAACACCCTCTCCCCCCCTCCTTCTCTCCCCAGCCTTCACCTGGAAGCCATACCCCTCCCCAGGGGAGCTGCAGTGGGACAGACCGTGGGGGAACCAGTGCTCTGCTCCAGCGTGGAGTTGGCTACGCCAGCCGGTATCACCACCGGGAGCAGGTGAAGCCACTGTGATTAATGAGGAGTGGGCAGCAGTTAAGAGACCCGGGGATCTCCCACTGTATTTTCAAGCAGCAGCACATTTCCCATTCATCTTCATCTGGGCAGACCTGGTCAAACCTCTCTGTTAGTATGGGATGGTCCAACACCTTCTTGCAATAGCCCATTAATCGAAGGGTGTCTCCTGCCTCGACAGTTCACATCTCAATTCCTTGGCAAAGCAAACAGCTTCACAATTTTTTCTTATTCTCGCTTAAAAAAAAAACACCCCAAGAAATTAGACATCAGTTCATGAGAGAAGCCTGTTTCTGAAGCAATGATGAGAACATAGAGAGAAGCACTACTCTTTAGAGACAGCCCTATTTAGTTAACTTCTGTATTTTTAATTACTGTCAGTTTCCTGGACTGTTTAATGAGCAAGTGCGTGGCAGTCACATTATCTCAGACCGACCTAAGGCTCTCCGTGGCACTTCCAAGCTGATGTCAGCTAGTGTTCAGCAGTCTTGTTTGGAGTACCTGGAAAGGGTGTGGGAGCAGTATGGAGGCAGAGACACTTACTCAAGTTTCCAGACCACAGGGATTAACTTCGGAATAATTCAGAGGTTAATAAATAGCTGGATACTACCCAGACCACAAGGATTCACTGAATAAGGTGTGTAGATCAAACTGACAATGAAAACTTGCATAAACCATCTTTCCTTTCAGTTAAAGAATAAAATCCCATATAGCCCGTTTTAACCCAGTACTTGTGCTTAAGCTTAGTAATGCGTTCCTGAAAGAAAATGAGGAATGAGCACACGCTGAAACAGCAAATCCCACGAAACAAGAAAATGATGGAAGAGTACAAAGCACTCAAGAAGCTCAGTTCTTCAAGCGCAGGTGCCAAATACATATTCTATGGGAGCCAGATACTTCTGATGACACCGTGTGAGCGAAGGGCATCAAGGTAAGAGAAAACTGACGGACGTTAGCAAAACCAAGATGCGTCTTGTTTTACAAAGAATAGTCGGAGCATAAATCACGTGCAAAGATTAAGAAGTGACTGGCACTCTTAAAGTAGCACAACGCAACCCCCGTTGCACAGTTTCTCGCAAGAGCTGAACACCTAAATATAACAATCCTATCCTTACAAAGTCTGAACCGGGTCTGAGAGAGGAACGAAACCAAGGCTGGCTATTCGAGGTATGTCAGCGTACCTTCTTACATGCAAGTGCATTTCATACAAGAGGGGATGCCTGTGGAATGCTATGATATGCTGGACTGAAGTGGAAGCAGCTATACTGGTGCATTTGTTGAGGAAAGCACACCTGCCTTTGGCAGAGTGAAAAAGCTGCAAAAAGCAGCATTGTGTCAAACTAACACTGCCCTGGGGGTAAATATTCTACTGCAGGCGCAGCTTCATCATTTGTTTCCCCAGCGCCACGTCGGTTTCCGTAGGGATTAAATAAGGCAATACAATATGCAGTTGGCTAGCTCTGGGCAAGGCTACTTGGCACCGCCAGGAAAGTCAACGCCAGCACCGAACTCCTTCGTGTGGAGCAAGGGGAGCGAAGCACGGGGAGAAGGGGCTGCTGCCTGGCCGTGCAGCGCAGGCAGGGACCGCAGCGCAGGCAGGGACCGGCAGCATGCACTCCAGTTGCTAGGTAGCTTAGAGTTACAGATATGCCTCATTTGCCTGTGCAAACATACCCTGCAGGACTATATTTACAGAACGCGGCCTTTGCTTCCCATTCCTTTGAGCGATATAAAAATACTGAGAATTCTTCCTTTGGGAGCTCAGCAACAGTTGCCCTTGGGTTGCTGCTGTCGTCTCTGAAACGCGGCTGTGTTTCGGAGCTGTGGTGGCGCAGGCGGCGTGGGTCGGCGCCCGTCCACACAGCCGCTGCCTGCTCCCATCTTATCTGATGGGGTAGCTGCTTCAGCTCCACTGATCCAGATGACAGCTGAATATTGATACGGTATCTTGGAGTTAACTCTGTAAAATCTGTCTGGTCCCAGGACAACAGGATTGCAAGCCTGGGAGAGAAAAATCTAACAGAATTTACTTTTCTATCTCTACCCATCTAACAGCCCAGCTGCAATTAGCAGGGGAAATTGCATTCTGCATCTAAAAGGAAGAAAAGTAAAGGAATGTCTTCTCTGAGGGAAGGAAGAACCAGAATTATGCACTGCCTGAGCAACAGGAATTACTAAACAGTGATATTTTGGGGAAACTGAGATACTCATCAAGAGCCCAGATGACACTACGTTACTGGGGGGATCCTTCGCTACAGGAGGTTTGGAGGAGGGAGTACCTGATATGACTAGAAGCAGCACACATCTCAAACATAATAAGGTGGCATTTGTTTGAGTTGTTTTCCAGCAAGCGTACGAAAACACAGCACAAGAATGCCACGAGTGCACCCGGTATGACTTCATTGGCTTTCAACGCCAACAAACCCTCCCGGCTGCACGGTCCAAGCGACACAAGCTAAAAACCTCCACACGAGCTACAGACGATTCAATGCTCAAATTGAGGAGCAAAAGGGGAGGAAGACAAGCCTTTTCCGAGGGCTACGACATCCCCAGGGCTCCCAAGTGGAGAACAGGCACTGGTGTACATTACCTGACCTCCCGAGAAAAGGCCACCCATTACCCTCTTGTCCCAGAAGCCAAAAGCTGTCATGCCAGAGGTATAAGTCATAGGCTTGCACACACAGGCACGAAAGACTGTTTAAATAAAACTCTTGTTACCCCTGCAATTAACAGGTTTGTTACTTACTCCAGTTTAGAGCACGTGTAAGCAGCAAGGATCTTTACCAACTTGACGCTTGTTTTGGGCAGCGCTTGCTTTCTTAACAGCAAGCAGCTAACCCCCAACAGATGTTTTGCAGGTAAGAGATGGGCGCCTGTCTCTGCTGTCCTTAGGCAGCCACAGAGAAGGTGTGGGCGAGCAGTGCGTCTATTTTCAACAGCAACATCATCACAACTTGATGATCGACCATCTGATTCCAAGTTCAGAAAGAACTGGGAATCTATGTAAAGCACAGAGATAAAATTGGATTCTTAACAGGTACAGCACATTAGAAAGTGCATTTACGGCAGGATGGGAATAGGCCTACAGGGCTGAGAGGCCACAGCAAGGTCTTCAGGCAGCCCTCTGAAGAATAACTACAAGCCCAGCATGGGGACATTTATAAAATCTGTGCTAACATGTAATTTCCAAAGGCCACCAAGCTTCCAAATTTTTTTTTTTTTTTTTTTTTTGCACGACACCAACAACTACACGCTATTGACTGCCACTAACAAAACTGGACAGACAAAAGCTGGGAGTCACGAACATCTCTCAGCAATTGGAACCAGCCCTGTGCCTGGCTCGTAAACACCTCATTACAACCCACTCCCCGCCAGACGTGAAGAGCAGGCAACAGTTATGTGTGGCAGCAAGGAGAACAAGGGCCAGCGGCGCTGGCACGCGTGCAAGTTTCAAGGGGAGTAGAAAGAGGTCAAATACTTCAACAGGACATTTTGACAGACGCTGGTTTTCTTCTTGGTTCCAAACCTACCCCAACCTTCCCACAGAAGGCTCTGCCAGCACGTCCCCCCCGGGAAGGAGAAGCATTAGTCAGCCTCCCCAGAGCAGGCACTGGATGTAAAAGCATATAAGCAGTGACTATAGCCAGGCAATCTGTATTTGTCTCATCTCGGGGTGACGGTGACTAACTGGACTGCAGGGCTGGAACAGAGCTGCAGAATGTCACTGAGCAAGCAAGTTAAAATGGGAACAAGCTCCAGGGACACAGCAGCGGGTGGGGGAGATGCACAGGGGGGCCGGGCGCTGCACCCACCACCGATGCTCCCACACCAGGCTGGTGTGCACCTCCAGATTACAGAGCGCCCGACTCACACCCTTCAGCCAGTTTGCACCAAAGCATTTCTCTGCCGTTAAAATGTGCAGCCTGACAAACACGATCGGTGTGGCTGCAGGCCCAGCTATATCAAAACAGCCATTTCTTGGCCACAGGAAGGTTTCCAATAACCCTGCCACCCCTCCAAAAAACCACCATGGTAACTAGAAGCATGCCTTGGACACTTCTGGCCCCACCACAACCATATTTCAGGATAAGTAATTGCTCAGGAGCGTGTGCGGTTGCTAATTTCTAGAGACAGAGAAAGCATATATTTTTCAAATAACAGAACACAGCTTTTAGGACTTCAGAACAATGAAAGGCAGGGAGACTGCCTGAAGTGCAGAAACTAAAAGCTTTTTCCTTCAGAACAAGAGCAGAATCGAGTAATTGTCGTTTCCAGGGAGATGAGGAACTTCAGGGATCAGAGCTCAATCTGCAGTTAAATGGATTGGAAACAACTCCTTACCAGCTACAGAAAAAACATGGATAAAAACACACAGGAAAATCTAGAGAGGGCATTTTCCAGCACTGTGCACATCTCCCCACATTCAGGAACGATGGACCGACTTTATTTAGATGATCCAGGTTATCTGTTCAAGAATGCTGAGGCAGAAATATTTCCTATGTTATCCCTTTCCTTATTATTCTCCCATTCAAACTCCCTTCACAGCAAAAACTGGCATGTATTTCAGTTTTCTCCTTTTGAGAGAGAAACCTGAAAATTCCCTCTTGACACTCCCGAAGTGCAGTTCTAATCAGACCAGGTATGTGAAAAATACCTAAAAGGCCTTCAAACACATTTTGCAAGCTAGGTATGCCTTTGCCTTTCCACTGAGATGTTTCACAGGTGGCAAAAGACAAAAGCTCACGCTTCGAGGGGATGCCAACTTCTGAGCTTCTCCCACATAAAAAGCAAACCCCATGACCGGCAAATTATTTTCCAAAATCACCAATACCTTTGTGAGTGCTGTAGAGGGCTGCAAATGTCACCACAAAGAAGGTGGTGGAATATTTTCCAGCATTAACCAGATGAAAGGCCCGTTTGTTATCACGGTATCGGCGCAGGCACTGGATGAATCGCAACCAAGCAGGGATGCACTGGACGACTGCTCTCACTCCGTAGGAGTAGCTGTAACAAATCTGATTATCTGCAAGAAAAAAGTTTCAGGAAGAAAGAGTTAGTAAGTTTAAGAACTCCTATCATCTTCCTTTCTGTAAGAGTAATATCACTTGACACGAGAGCAATTCCCCATCAGTATCTCATACTGGGGCACACACATGTACGCGCACACACACCCAGAACAGCAACCAGCTCATCACCAGAAAGTATCCTGAAGCCCTTTACTCCATCTCGGAGGTATTCACATGACTTGACATCAATAACACATCCAGACAGATCATCATCCAACTCTTTCACTGCTGCCAGTATAATTAACATGCAAGAAGATTAGAAATAATCTATTTTTAAATTTATTTTGTGCTGTTGGCAGTCCTGTGAGTAATCAAATTAAGGATGGAATTACAAACGGCCTTCGACACTGAATTTTTGTGCATAAATGGGAGAGCATTTCCAAACTCTGCAGGACGGCTCAAAAAGGCTACTTAGCCTAACACGTCCTTGACCCATTTTTCTTGGATATTGTAATAGGAAAAAACATATTTCAGTATGTGTTGGGGGTTTGGCTTTTTTTTTTTTTTTTTTTTAAAAAAAAAAAAAAAAAAAAAGCAGCAAAGCCCGTGCTACGCTCTGGCTTCAACAGCCAGGGTGAGAGGTAACTACACCAACATGGCATAGTGTCACACCCCTGATGTTTGAAAGCCTTCTTTTTATTGAGGAAATTAAATGGCCAGGAAAACCCCAGCTTTGCCTGGAACCCCCAAGCACACCCTGTTCTTATGTCATCTCCCTCAGCCCATCCAAATCAAACGCCCCACTGACTAACAAACATTTGTTTCTTGTTCAGACTAACGGAGACAAATTATTAGCTGATATTTATCCCCAAGTATTGTGCTATCATTCTGCTGTTTGATTTAGGAGAGGACAAGTTGTTATCCACTCCATTGCTTTATTCGTTTTATTTTTATTTTTAATAAATAAATATTTATTTACTTGCAGTGTTGTCTTAAAGGGAAGATAAAGATCAGACCGGCTGGAAGAAAAAAGTGAACACTGATGCTTATTGAAGCACACTGCAAATTCTTTCAGCAAGTGTCAAACCCAACAGACAACACAATTTGCCAGCAGTCACTGCTTCAAGTGGGAAGCCAACAGCCCGATCCAGGAGGAGACAGGTACTATTTTACCACTAGGAAGGCCAAACTCAAAATTCATACGCCAACTCTGTTGCTCTTTGGCTAGAAAGAAGAGGGAGAGCAAGCACAACGCTGGCATCGCAGCATCAGCTCTAATTGAGTCAGGGGTGGCACTACCAGGGAAGTTTCTCCATCCTCTCTTGCTTTAGGATACTGCCATGGAGCCTGTAAGAAGCAGGCTACTGCACAGAAAATTGCTGTTAACAAGCTCATGCAACTCATTTTCATGCTGAGCAACAGACACAGGCTAAAAGCAAATACGTGGTTAAACGACTATGAAATAAAACAACAATGCCGGGAAAATGGATTTCTTTTCCCGGTCAAGAAGCGCTGCGTCTAAATTTTTCAATGAATATACACGTCAGGCTGAATGACTGGATTAGGAAATGAATGCTGATGTGAGATTCCATTTCCCTGGATGGAAGGAAGAAAGGGGAGAATCTCCTAATGCTGTTTTTACAAGAAATGCCAATTATTTTAGTTTCCTATGTCATTGGTAGCCCTCTTCAAAACAGATAATTATGAAGGTGCCTTGCTCAGTGTTTTTCAGGTCAATTTGACTGTTTGTGTGGGTCATCAGCATTGCTCTACCTGTATTTGCCAGAAGTCCAGCGTTGTCCTCCCACTGAACCTCAAAGCTGTAGAAGCAGATCATGTACTCCAGATCCATGAGTATCACGACCAGGCTGTTGAGCTGATCAGCCAGCCAGAAATCTGCGAAGCCTACCTTGTGGAAGGGAGCGGTGAACACTCGAAACTGTCAGGAAAAAAAAGCGGAATCATTCATGGCAGCCTCAAAGACATCTGAATGCAGTGGTGGGACATCCTAGCATTGAACAAATATGGAAATAACAGAAACGCTTGAAGATTTATGGCTGACCTTTCACTCCCGCTGACAAAAAAAGATGTCTCCTCACTTGTAGTACAAATGCCATTCCTTCTTTTCTCCTCCTGTATGAAACTATTCATGTCCCACACACATCTTTTTGGTTTTTTACTGGCAACAGAGCCCACTCTCCTCCAACCAAGCTCTTTCCCAGAAACTCCCAGTTTCCATGTAGGAGCCCTCTACAGCTCTGTTTCTCTCGCTGCTCCTCATTTTGATCAGCGCTTTCTTTCAGGCATTTGTCACTCAACAAACACCTTGCACACTTACCTTCTCCCTCAGACTTAACGGCAGTGAGATTACAGCCCCTCAGCATGGCCATTAGTCTGACCACCGCTCGGTTCATTTAACACATTAGTTGTTCTTTGGTGTTAGACGTTGTAAAAGCGGTGATTGTTACTGCTGGATCTGCCAAAGCCCCTAGCAGGGGAAGAGTTAAAGAAAGGGCAGAAGAAATCCTATTGACTGTCAATTAGCCTCCCCCTCAATCCTGTCCACTTTCCCTCTAAGCCTTAACAGCAGTTTTGTTACTTTCAAACCAGACAGTTTTCATGGTCCATTACCTTTGATTACAACTCTCTCTACCCGGTTAGTTATAGTTACTAATGGCCAATTTGTCAAAGAGACGGCACCAGCACCATCCGGTAGTTCAGAGATTTACGAACCTTTAAATTAATGAAAGCACAGGCTAACACCAATCTTTTGTATTGCTTTCCTTCTCAACCTAAAGGGTACACAGTTACAGAAACCTGGGATAGGACTGACACATTCCCATCAGCTTCTAATGCCAATTAAAGGCTCTGGTCCTAAATTTCAAAGCCAAATAAGGGATTAAGACTTAGTGGCATACAGCAGACATGGATCTTGACCCAGAAAGCACTGTGCTCATGTAGGACGGCACCTATGACAAAGGCTCAAACAGGGCCAGCCCTCAGGGAGGTCTGTCCTCAAAGCCACCCGGCTGCAGAACAGCTTCTGCAGAGGTCCCAGAAGCCACACCAGCCTCCCTTTCCAAAAGGTCCTTCCTCTGTTTTACCTGCACCCTGATACTACCTTTACCTGTTTCATCATACTTTTTTTTTTTTGCACCCCCCCCCCCCGCGTGTACAAAGACTTAACCAAATGAAAAGTGAAAACAGCTTTACAGCTAGATCTCCCTGGAAAAAAAAAAAAAAGAATAAATTCATAAAACCCCATGTCGCTGCTTGATTTAGGGAGAGACACTTAGGCACTGCCAGACGACAGCATAAAACTTCTAAGAGAGCAGAGCAGAAGCTTCCCACCTAAGCGTTACAGCAGAGACAAGGAGTCGGCAGGCACATCCACGGTGGAGCTAAGGCACTGCCAGCTGTCCTCGGGGACCCGAGCCGCCACGGGAGCCCTCCTAACCCCACGCACTCGCACTGCGGCTCCCGGCTGCTGCCGCACGCTGCCCGGGCACAGCTGGAGCTGTACAAGCTGACCATGTACTGCGCGCCCAGCTAGCATGTACTGTCACTGCTGATCACGGAGCTGCAGCCCAGCTAGCAGAGGGGCACCGCAGCAGCTCCTCCCTTCCCAGCCGAGAAGCATCTGCAACATCCTCCAGGGAAGATGGGCCGCCAGAATAAAGTCAGAAAACACCAACAGCTGGAGTTGCCCCTCTCCCTTTCAAGCCATCGGTTGCGATTATGTATCAACAGTTCCACAGTCTGAGCGCAGACCTCCCGGTGCTGATTGCTGCAGCTTCAGTAAGTGCTGCGATGGTAGATATTTGAGCTGAACACTTCCTCGGTTGTCACCTCTCCCAGATGGGCTCCCCGCAGTTGTTTCGCCATCTCGGCGCCCTGCAGAGAGCGTGGGCACGCAGACACGGTGCCACCCCCCACGCTCGGATCCGATTCCTCCCGGTGAGCTGTTCTTCCCAGCCTACAGGAACGCACTCCTGGGCTTCTCATCTGGCAGCAAAGGGGCAAAGAACGCTCACCTAAGCAGGCAGGCATGAAAGAAGAGCCTGGCACGGGAATTAAACTTGCTACAGGCTAAATAACTATTTTCACCGGGAGGAAGATCAATTCAGCTGTAACTTGCAGTCCCTCAGGGATTATCAAAAGAGATCCCCCACACATGAGTACCAACAGGTGTGGATGATCACAGGTGGATGCAGTAAGCCTCCTAGATCCGTTAGGAAATGCTACACCACACTCAAGTATGCTCCTGGTTTGGTTCTAGAAAAACTGGAGGTGCCAGTAACGCTCTGCTACACCCGATATATGTCAGACTTCACTTTGGCTGGAAATGAAACGTATCAAGCATGTGAAGAAAAACGCTCACCACCCCAAAATTTATGTGAACAGCACAGTTCCAAGAACTGCGCGATTTGAACCTCCTTTCACTCAGATAGCTGCTGGCGACTGTGCAAAGAAATTAAATACACCCACCCAGCCAATTACACACAATAAAAATTAGAAAAGCCTAACAGCTACTCTTTATGTGGTTTGTCTGGCCTCTTTTTCCCTCTTCCGCATAACACGCAGTCAGAAGTACTGTGTCATTTTCCACCATTACGGTGATCTTGCATTTTGATGAAGCTTTTTTCCCCAAGGAGCCTTCGGGATGAATTGGCCTCTGCACACCCAAAGGGACGCCTCTGTCGCAGGCTGCAGCGTGGTCGGGAGACAGCTGGGGTAGGAGCAGGTACTGGGAACTGCCTAAGAGCTCTGTGAAGACTGAGAACCTTACCCTGTTAGATATTAAGGTAAATTAGCACAGGTACTGCTCACAGGGCTCCAGCGCTTCCCCTAGCACCAAGGGACAGCAGGAAGACTGATGAGGCTTGAGACTAAAGGTACATCTGTGAGAGATGGCTGAATGCTGGGAGGCAAAAAAGGAAGAAACTGGAATAGTAGTAAGCTAGCAAACCCAACAACGGGGGGTAAGCACACGGAGATTAACTAGCTGTGCGTATACCTGCACGCACATGCTCGAAGCACGAGTCTACGTTTCATCTTTGTCATGTTCCAGATAAAGTTAATTGTTTTAATTGGCATTAAAATGATTCTACGAGTAACATCTACTAGCCAAAGCCTCTTCCGCCCCATGCTCTCTGAGCAGTTCCAGCAAGAATAAGGTATCAAGGGAACCAAACTGATTAAAGTCAATTTAAAAGCGCATACAGGGTGGGAATGAATGTGTGAAACAGCCACCTGGGAAGAGACTGATGAGCCATCCAACTAGTTTGAAAACTGTTCTTTTGGAGCTCCCACCTATAACTGGAACACTGAAGTAGCACACGTATTTACATGTCATTTACCAGATTTATTTACCTGGAAAATAGGAGCTGGGTCTAAAATAAATAGCTTGTGTAAGACCGCAAACAGATTTGCTGAAAAAAAATCCTACCCATTAACTTAATTTTGTGAGCAGTAACCTTTGCAAAGGTTCCCTCTCCACTGGTGAACCCTCTCTGTGTTGGCACTGCCCCAGTTTGGGGTGAGGAGCATCCATGCAGCCCTGCCTTAGAGCATCGTCACCCCAGTCAAACTGTTTCACTACATTAAGGAACAAACAAGCAAAGATACGTGAATGTTTCTATACGTGCAAAGTATGTATACGGCTGTCTATGGGGAGATTAACAAGTAGCTACCTGTAACGCAAAGATAATGGCAGATTGGTACAGACAAGCAGAAGTTGTTTCTGTAAACCCATGCTCAACAACCATTTGCAGTCAATACCTTCTCAGGTCTGCTCTATGAACACACAGTGCTATATAAGCATCCCTCTTTCCTGAAGATTAGTGACACTTCTATATACTTAACCTCTACTGCTCAGCTACAGCATTTTTTAGAAATTTATTTATTTCAGTCAGGTTTGAGACTTACCAATAGTTTGAGCAGCCAAAAACGGGACTTGTAATATAAGGTTTTGGTAGGGTTGATGAGAAAAAGCAACATGAAGCCGTACAAGATGAGTGGATTCACCTGCATAGGGATGTAGGTGAATTTACCATATATACATGCCAGCAGGCTCAGGCACCACAAAACACCCAGGAAACCAGCAATCTATATAGAAAGATAGAAAAAACACATAGATACCTTATGAAAATATAGCTCTGAAACCTACAATGAATTCTCATTATAAGAAAAGGGAGAACAGTGCTCAATCCTGTAATCTAATCAGCCTTCAGCAACTTCCTCTTCTAATTGTATTAGAACTCCTTGCCAGGAAATGGTGCAGGATTTATCCTCCTGATACGCCGCACAGCTCAACCCCTCCTATAATCTATCCTGTTTACCTCAAAGAGATGTTGATGGGACAAGTTGCTGCGGGGATTGAGTTCGAAGATGAGGACGTGATTCACTCCAGCCTGTCTCCAGCCATACGTGTTGATACCCAGGAGAAAGAGGAATTCTATCAGGAGAAAGCCACCTCGATAGATTCTCACCAGTGGCCACACATTTGGTCCATCTATAAAAGCCACACCTGGCAAAGACAAAAATGAAATGACTTTAGTGACAGCACAGGTCATGCCACAAAGCAAAGCTGCGCTCCACTGCTTTATGCTGGTTCTCAGATGCTTGGCTGTACCCCGTGAAAACGGGGTACGCTCGCACGCGCCTGCACCTTCCAGCAAGCGGAGAACTTTTTGCCCGGCCTGTCTGAGGACTCAGGAGCGCTCTGGGGAAAATCTGCTCGCCAGTTGTTGTAGCTGGGGCATTAGCAGCCTCCCAGCTCCCCTGTCTCGCACTACAGGCACGAGGGACAGCACTAGCGTAAGTGGTGACTACGTGCACTTAAACCTTCTGGTGGAGTGGAGATGAAATACTTCAGCTCCCCAACAAAACCAAGAGCCACTTAGAGTATTTAAAACAATGCTAAACTATGCCTAATCACTGAACTCAATACGACTGTAATGTAATACATATTCATAACTAGTAACCTAATATCCAGCCGCACCCACAGAGAGAACCCAACGCAAGGCAGCACTACTGGAAAGCCTGTTGCTTCCTTTGTTCACTCTTCGGGGTTTTGGAAACAAATCTGCTTAATTTCAAATTACAAGTAGCCTTATACAGCAGCAGCTTCTCTAGCACAAGCCTCTGCAAAATACCGACCCCCCGCTGGCCGATACAGGTTTTAGGAGAAAATAAATATAGAAATAAAATACAATTGTTTCAATCCTCAATTCCAGTTTCATTAAGTGTTTCTCACCCACATGTTTTTTAGGAGGGGAGAAAAGAACACGCAGGTTTACAGAATTGATGCTAAGAATTTATGCCCACAAACCTTCCTGTCTAAATTAAAGCCTCAAATTTTTCAAACTTTTCTTCAGAGAAAGCATACCCATAGGAAGTTTCATGTGTTCAGCATCTGTACTTTATACTATATAAGATTATGGAGGAAAATTGTGCAAGGAACAATGACTGAAGAACTGCTGCTTTAAATTTAAGACTTAAAGGGACTACTGGATTCAGGCAGAATGGAGTCAAATTTTGGACAGAAAAGACAGACACCCTGAGGAAGCTGAAAGAAATAAGTCTTAAATAGGGACTTGCAGAAGCAGCATTTAAAATTTAACCTGTAAACCAAGGGAGGTGCTTCCAAAGTGGACAGAGTAGCCCCAAGAAATGTCTAGACTGAACAGGACAGATGTGCTGTGTGCTGTGGTTTTTCCCGAAGCAAACGTAGTTCAATATGACAGCTTAGCATATAACTTCCACAGCTAACGCACACTAACCTGATTTCTGGATGCTCAGGGTGGTAGAGGGCCATAACGGCAGTGTGAAACAGCGGCTCGTTCTGGAGAAAAACCAGATGCTGAACAGCACGAGCAGCTGAGATACTAAAATGTGGAAGCGAGTATTTCTGTTTTTCCCTCCTCTGATACTAAGACCCTGTGTAGTTTAGCCTCCACAGTGCAAAGGCGAGATTTGATTCCCTTTTCATGTTTCTTAACTGAACCATGTTCTTCACTACAGCCGAGCAGTTGGCCTGAAGACCCTCAAAGGACCCCGCTTGCAGGGAAGTGCCCTGCAAAGGTGTATGAGGTTCCAAACTGGCGTGACCCAGTGCAGGGCTCAGTACTACAGCCCCGAGGCAAAGAGCTTTTCCATTCGTAGTGTTTCCACCCAAATCCAATACAAGCGAAGTCACCCCGTAGGGTCAGCAGGCAGGTGACACTCGCTCAACGCATCCCTCCAGCAAGCGCGGGCTCTGAACAAGGTGCTCAGAGACAAAGATGTCCCTGGTGACAAGCCCAGCGGCATCGCAGCGTAATTCTCAAACAAGAGACAGGGCACTGCTGCAACAAGAGCCTTGAGATTTTGCGTGAAATCTTACAGGCTTCTGGTTAACGCAACACATGCCCATTTCCACGAACTTTCAGCCACAGTTACACACTGTGGCACCTGGGAAAGCTGACACAGAAACGGTGAGGCCTCAAAATTGGTACTCTCTAGGCTGACACCCTCCTGGGAGCCACCTGTAGCATGTGCAGTCTTTAACAGACCCCAAGTTATTATGAACTCATCTCTGCAAAATGTTGCTGTTCTTGTTTTAAAATCAGGCAATAAGGAAGTGATTTACTATTGCAAGTCGTGTTCTAATGCTGTTTCACAGACCCTACACATCGCATACTAAAATCCTATCTTAGTCAATCAAATAATGAAAATAATCTGGCAAAAGTAGCAGAGAGGTTAGCAAAGTAACATCCAATTAAAAACTAACACCTTACAGTTACAATACAGGTTTTTCCCAATATCTGAAGTAACGTACAGATATCAGATCACGTCTGCAGATACAAACATACCTATTATTCACACTAGGTTAGTTACTTCTGCCCTAGAGATACAATCATTTTTATGAATTCCTTCTCACAACTGTGTAACTTTTTTATTCTTAATACTGAACCATAAAGCAAACAACCGGCTTAATCATATTTGCATCTCACGAAGAGATCAAATGTCTAAGTAACAGGGGGAAAAAAAAAAAAAAAGATACAATGAATAAAGAACAGCTACTACACATTAAACAGACCCTTTACACAGACGGGTCAACTTTCTGCTGCTACCACAGGAAGACCAAACCGGGAGCACTGCAAACAGCTTCTCAAACAGAGACATTTTATCCCAAGAGATGACAAGATCCAATTACAGAAACATCTGATTAAAAATTCTTTTAAGTCAAAAACACAGATATGGGCTTTCCCTAATGCAAGAGCTCGTACGTTGATTTGTTAAGGCTTTTCCTTTGTACTCCTTAAGCAAGTTACAAGACTACTGAAATCACACATGCAATTAGCAAAGTTGCTTGTGATTAAGCACTGGATCTGGATTTACAGTACTAACATGGCTTTTACTCTAATCAGAGTCCAAACTCAGAAGGCACAAAACAGAATAAAACCAAGGCCTCAGATATGCAATAATTTATTGTAGCTTTTAAACAACCTCACCAAAATCTGCCAACAAGAACAATTCAATTAATGCCCTTAACAGGCACCAGGCATTGAAATCCTGGAAATTTCTACATGAAAATGTCCCAGCTGGCACGGTGCTCACATGGCTCCATGTCTGGTCCCATTCTCTGTAGGGAGTCAGTACTGTGCAAAAATTAAGTTCTACGAGCATCTCTCTCAAGGTGGGTGAGGGCTGCATGTTCACAGAACAATAACAGCAATCCGTCTTTACACATGGATGTTGCACCTCCAGATTATCCCTCCAAGAATAAGGAGGAAACCAAGAGAACAAACCATAATATGTTCAAAGTCCAAATCCAAAATCCACATACATAACATGAGAAACCCCACAACCTATTACTGGAGCAGAACTAACAGTTCGTAACAGCGTGATGTGACTCAGGCTCATTTAATCCCAAACATCCCGACATATCCAAACCAAGGCACGGCAGCAGCCGGTCCAGCCAACGATACCCACCTGAAAGTATGACAGTGACGTTCAGTGCAATGAACAACCCACAGAACAATCCAACCCTGAATGTAGTCCAGGCTGGTACAGGCTGCAAACAAAGCAACGGTGAAATTAAGGTGGGGTCAAAAGGTTATCAGCAAAGTCATTAATCTGCGGAGTAAACTTAAAATCAGGAATTAATGTTCTGACGCTGACGGCACTCTTGCTCTTGAAGTGAGGTTTTTAAAACTGAAAATGCTGCGTAACATTCTTGCCTATGTTGTTGCTGTGTTGAAACAGAGCTTGGGCATCTCGGCACCCTTTGAAAAATATTCTGGACCGCACAAACACTAAGCATATGTTATTACTAGCACGAATTTCCTTTAACTATTTATCTCATCCCTTCATTACCCTGTCTGAGTGCATTAGGAACAGTAAGTAGGCTACTTCCAGATTTTCCAGAACCAAAATGGATTACGTGATCGTGCTCCCCTCAATTTGCAGAGCATGCTCACATCAGTTATTTTCACTAATTTGTTCAGATACTGAATCTAATGTGGCACCTCAACAAGTTGGAGAAGCAGCTTTGCTGCATAACTCAGTCTCTCACCTGAGCTGCTCCTAAGGGTGGAACACGCAAACGCTTCATAGCCTTCTGTCTGTCTCCATCTTCTAACTCATTGGTCACCACTTCCTAAGGAAATGAAAGATAGACATCACAGAAGTTCATTCTAATGATAAGCACGTGGTGCTGCATTCAAATAAAAAATAACGGTTGGTTTCCACGTTACATTTGAGCCCTGGCCCAATACTCCCCTAATAAATGGTAACAAAGATATGAAAAGCCCACCACACTGCATCAAGTGACTACACAATACAAGCAAACACGGCACTAGCTCTTCCGAGTGAAAAGTTACCAGCTGAAGAGAACATACCCAAATCTACGTAAGCAGTGCCAGAAATCAGTGGCATTTCAAAATCAATTAACAGTTGTCTTGGTGGTGAATACAAGCTATAGAGAGGGCAAAACATTACAGATATCAGTAGCGAACAAGAAAATACTGTTTTCTACATAAAAGAGGAGCAATGCCCAGACTAGCATCTTTACCTCCGTTTCGGATATAAGCTGGTTGATCTTCTTGCAGGTGTAGAAGGGTGCCACCTCCACCTCGGCCACACGCCACTCTGCCCCCCGCGCTGTCTCCAGGTTCTTGTCATGCTTCTTTAAGATCTTGCGGAAGCCGGTGAAGTTCAGGTTCTGCAGACAAGGGAGAAGAGTTACTTTTAACCTCAGTCACCTGCCAAGAAAGCTAAATGGTTCTACTTCCAGTGCTAGCAAAAAAAAAAAAAAGTTAATAAGAAGAATTAGAATAATTGCGTCTATTGTGAGGAAGTACGAGCTACTACTTTATTAGAAGTAATACATATCCCTACATATGCCCGGCAAATAACAGAAAAAACATGGGACTCAAGGGCATAAAAACAGGTCACTTATTTGCCGGGAACTACCTAAACCTCATATTCCCTGCAAAAGCCAAATCACTGCCACTTTCCTCCTTAATGCAGGAAGCAATGACATTCCTGATGAAACCACACTGAAGACAAATAACCTGTGGACATATTCGACACTTGTATGTTTGAAGTTACTTCCAGACACGCTCCCTCCGTCTGGGCACACCTGACTGCATACGTTCCAGGTACGGCAACTCTGGATGAGCAGGAGCTGTAATGAGCTCTTAACAAACATACAGAGCTGCAGGAAGGCTACGTTTTGTCTCAGCTCCCCCAGTCAGTCCTTCAAGGGGTTTTCCCCTTCTGAAAAGGCCAGGCTACTGACTTCTAGTTTCTTTAAACTTTACATTGATTTTCAAATCAAGTTCTCCAGATAAGTGCACTACAGACGGGAAATCTTTATATGAAAGTTTTGAATGCTGCAGCTTAAATCCAAACAAGCGCACCCCCATAGCAGCATCCTTTTCCACCTAGTACATTGCACAATAACTGCGAAACTAGTTGAGGCTAGCAGATGTGGGAGATGTAACTCTCTAGAGATATCTGCAGAGATAAGCACATGATGCTGCATTAAACCAAGAATTAACGGTTGATTTCCAAGTTATATATGAGCCTTGCCCCAACACTCTTGTAATGCCCAGTAACTAAGAGAGGCAAAGCTCACCACACTGCCAGCAACCGCCGTGACACGATGCATCTGAACTCCTGCATTTCATAAAGCACCACTCAAAAGACTCAACGTTTCATTCAAGCAACAGGAGGAACGCAGACAGACCATGGCAAGATTTACTTCTAACAAAGCTTAGAAAGTAGCTTGGAAATAGAAACGGAGAAAAACAGCAAAATCCAATGCCCTGGGGAGAGGCGCCAACTACTCACTGAAATTATTTTGAATCTAATTATGCTCTGAGTGATTTAATACCAGACCCCTAGTATATAGGTGGGGAAATGAGGCTAGGGAGGCAGAGGCAGGAAGCCAATGCATTAACGATCTGCATTATTGCAGACAAGAGACTTTAATTACTTTCTATTGGAAAAGCCAGCATTCCACCCCCGGAGGAGCAGATCACTATTTAAGAAACTTGAAATGAAAAAGGCAACAAAACGATGATTTTGGTCAGAGATTTTTCTGTAGCCTCAACTAACATCACTTTTTGTGCCACGTGGGCTATCACAGCCTAAGTCCGGTGTGCCTTGGCCGGTCGGGGCATGCTTATGCTGGGCACCCTAGAAGCTCTCCAGCAATGTTTCACCCTCTAGCTGCAAAAATTCTGCAACCCCAAAGTGCATGATAAAACCGCTGTTGGTTACAGCAGTACTTGTGACAAGGAACATGCAGCAGTGGAACTGTGAAACAGAACAGTCAAACATCATTTATGCGGTCAGACGTTCTGCTACGCTTGCTATTCGTGATGCTTTTATTAGGCAAGGGGCTTTCTCCAAGTCTGACTTCCATTTCTGCTGAAAACTAATCTAATCCATTGAAGTGAATCAACTAATGATCTGTTTTGTCATTAAAGGTGAAAAAAACCAAACAGTGCAACTTCGGCAATAATATCATGCAAGATCAAGTAGAAGCAAACAGTGGACTCAAAAATCTTTGCTGACATACCAGTGTATTAGGAAACGCACCAGCAAGGCAGATGCACAGCAATTAAATAAGACTGATTCAGCCTCCATTATTGCCTGATGAACAGACTACATTCTATACAATATACATAAGTAAATACTATATGCTTAATTTCTCAAGATGTTTCTTTAAAACACACTATTTCAAATAGATTTACCTATCTATGCACACACTCTGGAACGATACATTACTGTTAACAATATATTAATTTTATCAGAAGATTAAGTTAAACAAGAAAAAGCTGCCCCGGAGACAAGTTACAGTTTCACTTGGTGTTTGGTTTGTGTACCTTAGGAATGAACGCGTCCAACTCTTGTTCAGTCCTAACAGACTGAGGAATTTGCTTCACATGGATCTTCCCTTCTCAGTAACCCACCTCAAGACTTTGGCATTACATGAAACCCATAGTCTGATATTTATAATGCCACCGTCGACTTCACTTTACCTCCTACATGAAGGCCTCAGATACATCATCTTCTCACCAGGTTGTTGATTTTCCTCTCTAAAACTGCAAAAGCTTGAGTATTCCTTGTTCTTATATTCTAAGCTCAAAAGCGTTCAAGAGTCATATTGTGGGATTTGGTTTTGTGTCTGTTCTAGTACTTGTATTCTTTGTCCTCAACTTCAAGACCAATTTGAATTAATTTTTCTTGTTCTCTCTTTGAAGTTATGTTATAGAAAGAAGCTCTTCTCCTTTTGGAAACTGTGAAAGCTATCAAATCCAGATGGGTTTTACATCAATATTTGGTATACATACAATAGATGTTTTAGCAAAAAGCAAAAACATAAGTGTGAAAGATGCCTTTCTTCACTGATGAATAATAGGAAAATATTTTCCAGGGGAATGACCTATGATCTTTCTTTTCTTTGGGTTTTTTTTTTTTTTTTTTTATTATTATTATTTTTTTTAAAAGGGAAGAAAACACAGCACGTAATACTGATTTACTCCCGAAAAGCTACAGATACTCCATCTTTCCCAGGATGTTGAAGTAGAAACTATCCCTAAAATTTAAAGGGCTTTATTGAAAAACTCATAAATAATTTCTGGACAAGTGCTCAAAGACGTAACATCACTTTAGGAGAGGTACGGACACTCAGAATTTTGGAAGAATATGTTTTGTCCATACTACAGAGCGATACTCAATTAATTCTTACAGTGAATTTTGTTTAGTAAAATTATCCAGTACAATGCTGGTAAAGATCTAAACACAGATGTAGTGAATTTAACTTCAAAACACTCTTACTTAACAAGCTAAAAACCCTCACAGTAAGACATTTAAAAGCATTTCAGAGTTTTTAACACCAAAAGAGCTAGCCCAGCAAAAAGGATCTTAACAGTTTCAGATCCTTGTTTCAAGATTTTTTGGAACAAGATCAGCATCTGCAATATTTACCGTGCCCTTTCATGCCAGAAATCTAAGTACAACTAAAGATTTGTTTTTCCATACTTCAAGGCAAACGAGCCTGTATCCTACAGAATTAAAAACACTTTTTTTAAATGGATGTTTTAACAAGAAATTCTGATATAGCAAGGTCACAGCCACTGCCATGGTAACGCCAAGAGGAAACAGTACATTAGCATTTCAAGTTTCATTACAAATACTAGATAAAAGAGCTTCTTCACTAACTTGCCAGCTCCAGCCCTGCACAGAGCAACACATTACAGAAGAAGGAGGTCCCAGTGTGACTGCGTGTTCTGGCCATGCCTGGGCCAAGGGTGCTGGGGTCAGCCAGCCCAGAAAAGGAAGAAGGAAGGTCCTTCTGCAGGTCAGCTCAGCATTTCTAGCTCAACAAAAAGCAACAAGGCGTATGCTGCTAGCTGCCAGGCATCTGCCTTTTCTTTAAAATTGTTTAGGGACCAAAAAAAAAAAAAAAAAAAAAAAAATTTTAAAAAGATGTCTTGAATGAGGCAACTCAAAGATACACAAAGCACAGAGATGTTTACATGCAGGGCTTTGTAAAACCACCTCTTTTTGCAAGTACCTGATAATTCTGCAGTAAGATGAGGCTGAGGTAGAGCTCGCTGAAGGCCAATTTCAGATCTTTGATATTCCTATGTTGGACACGCTCTTCGTGGGACAGGTGGAAGACCGGCTTTCTGCGCCGCTGCAGTGTGGACACCCCACTGGCTTCTTTCTGTGCATCCAAAGTTGACTGTAACTCAGTCCGAAGAGTCGTAAACCTGCGCTGAGCTTCTGCAAGCTTTTCTGTTCGCAAGGAAAGGGGAAAAGTCAGATGAGAGGACAGCAACTTGCCTACCGAGCCCATCAAAAGCACTATACCTTTTCCTCAAATAACGTGTCTGTAAGGTAATAACCCACTGCCTGGCCTTCCCCCACTAAGCATTAAATTCAACTGCATATTTCTCTTTTAGGAAGCTCCTTCTCGTTAAAGGTTTTAATGCATTATGTAAGGCATACATGTTCTCAAAAAAAAAAAAAAAAAAAAAAAAAAAGCCATCATGTCAGACAAGTCTTAATTAAGTCAAAATCAAGGGGCTGTCCCCTCAGCATCAGCACTAGACATGAATTCAGATGTCTCAACCAGCCAGCCCAGCTGTGATTTCTAGAGGATGCTTGTTTCAGGACCATATGGATAGCTGGGTGGAAGAAGCCCAACCTGCAGAGCTGCCACCTGTACCCAGGGGCTATAAAGCACCCCAGCGACGCACAGTCAGGCCTCCCCAGGCTGGCAGAGCCCCAGCTGGAGGTGGCCAGGCAGATGGGGTCCCATCCAAATACCAGAGCAGTGACCACACGTCTCCTCTGTGCGCAAAGGAAAGCTGCTTGCCTTTCTCAAATAAAGCAAATGTACAAAAAGCATGAGGAAAAAAACCCCAAACTGCTAGACAAGATTATAAAACTCGACAGTTAGTAAGCAGAGCACTTTTCATATCTGTGCACCCACTACTGACTACGTTTACTATCTTTTTTTATATGACAGTAAGGAAATCAAAGGGAAAAAAAAATACCCAAACCAAACCAACACACTTCAAATGTGACACTGAGTTTTGCTGCTCAGAGAGCAATGCAACCCCTCTGCCAAGCTCCCGGTGACAGACAAACACAGCTTCTGCTTTGATCAGGAGTTACAACACTACTAGCTGCTGTACACGATCCACTGTAATAATTTATTCCTCTTTTTCTCAGTTTAGGCTCACACAGGTTAGAAGCATTGCCTCATTATTTACTGATTAAAGGGACAGTCAACTTGCATTTAAATATCATTTTGATGTGTTTTCAGATCAAGTCAGTCTCTCTTCCTCACATCTCCAGTATGGAAAAGGTGTTCCATTAAACATGCTGCTTTATGTACTTTCAGAAAATAATCTTTTTGGCTAAATAACAATCTTTTAATGCTAAAACCAGCATAACTGACACTATTATCTTTCTCTTTGTTCTGTACAACTAGTTCCTTCCTGGCTTCCCCCCCCACACACACTACGGCTTCAGTCACAGCTTTGGCATCTCCGTGGATAAGCTGCTGGCCAGGAAGATGGTGAGCAGGTGGGCAGCGTCGGAGCTGGCCGGGAGCTGCAGCCACCGCCACCCAGCAGCACCCCCCCCAGCAGCACCCACAGCCATGGAGCCCCAAGCTCCCCGCGACACTCCAAGCTCTGCCCGACGGTCTCCTGGCTGTCAATTTAATTCTCTTCGTCAGTATCTTAGATAACTTAACGGTAAATTTCTCGATTGCCCACCCCCCCCAAGAAGTAGGATTTACTCCTATGGGAGAAATTCTGACCTTTCCCCTCAGTCTTATTCAATTCTGGTTAATTTTAAGAGCAAAACTGCTCTGTAAATAATTTTACAGTGTTCTTGCGTAAGATACGTTCCAGAAGGAGAATGCCTTTCTGAACTGAAAATGGGGATCAATATAGAAAAATCAAGTATGGAAGAGCCCAAAACTCTCTATAATTTTCTCAATTATAAACTTCAATAAAGTATGAGGTTTTAAAAAGACAGAAAAGGACAATTAGTCTCTGACAGCTTCTACAGCTGGCAAGGACTTCACCGAACAGAGGCAATGCAGCCCACAGTGAGAACTGTCTGCCCGCAGCCTACAACCACATAATATCTAAGACACACAAGGACAGGCTGCGAAAACAATAACCTCTCCCCACTTTGAGAGCTCTCCCAGGAGGAAGTAACAGATATCTATTAGCGTAGCTGTTAGAATCAAAAGCCTTCACATAAATAAAACTCACAAGTTCATTCTCTACATTCAAAACATCATATTAAACCGCCTGTGACACACTGGGATTACTTTTGCATCAAATTAGTAAACATGGAAGAGTTTAAATTTACATTTTTCAGTTGAAAACATGATTCCATTGTCCCTATATCCAGAAAAACCTTAAAATCCATCAGACTAATAACACAATAAAGACACTTTGAAACAGTTACAAAACTACTGCTGCAATTTTCCTATATGTCTGCAAAGCAACATCCACAAAAATGCATCATCTCCAAATACAAACATTCTTCTAAATTATGCACCACTGAGAAGGGTCATGTGCTGTCTTCTATACAGCCCTCTCCATCCATAGGGGAAGACCACAGTCCTCTGAGGATGAAGCTTTAAAGGCAACTGATCCAGCCCTGTAATGACCTGCCACTCCCCAGAAACAGCAGTCCTGCACCTTTCCCCTCCTACCCTCTCTCTTGCACTGAGTCTAGTTATCTGGTCCACAAATCATTTCATCTTGTTAAGGTACGATTTTATCACCAAAATTCATTGCAGAAGCAAACCAAGACAAAGCAAGTGCTGCTATTCTTAAAACCTCCTAGGGAATTGCCTAGGGAAACGGCAAAGCAGAGTAGAAGTCAGTTTCTCAGTTTGCAGCATACTCCAAAGTAATTGAAAAGGCATTCACCAGCAATTTAGCACTCAAAAGAGTGACTTTTAAAAAATATGCCACTCAGAGTTAGAAAAAAGCAGCGTACACTTAGAAACTGGAACCCCTCTTGTTGTATTGCAGCATTTTGCACAACTTGATGCCCACAGAGTCCTCAGCTCAAGTGTAATCTCACGGCAAAGACCAAGGAGAAATCCAAGACCAACAGAGGCAGACTTCAACAAAAGTGTTTGCAATAAAGTAGGAGCTTTGCCCAAAAAATGTTTCTAGATCCTGACAAAAACCCACTGTCTAAAGAGTCATCACCTCAACTGTGCAATTCCAAGTTGTTTTTGACTCCCTTTTTCAAGTTTAAAGAAAAGTTCATACATAAGGATCATTAGGGAAAAAAAACCCCAAACTATCACACCAAGAAGCTAGTAAGATTTCCCCCCAAGGTTCCAGTTTACATGGCCATGGTTGTGATCAAAACCTGTTACACCATACAGGTGGTTGAAATTACCTCCAGTACAGGAGGTAATGGACCAGCTACCTGGCTCGGGGCTCTTTTAGCACTCTTTCCTTTTCCTACTTGTACATATTATGTTCAGTATTTTGCTTACCAAGTTAAAGCCGCGGCTTCCTACAAATAATAAAACCAGCTCCTGAATTAACCACAAAAATGTTACTAGCTGAACAGTAGCCCAGCAGATCCTGATGATGCTAATTTAAAATATAACAAACCTCCCCTCTAGAAAATCCCAAACACAAACCAAAACTGGCCACAAATAAAACTTTAACACTTGAACAGGCATTCCTCTACTGGAACCATCTGAAAATTTTACTGCTTTTTTTTTTTTCCCCCCCTCCTTCAGTTGAGCACAGATTTTCTTGAGTGTAGTCCAAATAATCACAAACTGTTTATCAAATCAGTTTTAGTTAATGGCAGTTTTCCTTCCTACTGAGCTGGGATAATAGTCTGGGGAATTAAGGCTATGTTTGACGACAGCCAGCAACCTGAGCACACAGCGAAAGGCAAAGGGATTTTGCAGCAGGCACTGCAACCCCAAGTGCTCCGGGGAGCCGGAGAGGAGCTGGGCCCTGGGAGAAGTCCATCCCAAGAGGATAGGGTTGTCCATGCTGTGGTAATCTCTGGCAATGCTCACCAAGGACCCCTCAGCGCAGGGCAAGACAACAAGGAAACGAAGCAGAGCGAACAGAAAGCGTAGCTTTCGTGAAAAGGGATAGTATTTATTGTCGTAAAGACAAGCATGTAATAAGCTATATAATAAGCCTATAATAAATAGGATGTACCAGGTCATGATCCAAGCCAACCCATGCTTGGAGTTACAATAGGGTCCAACATGACAAACTTCTGACATGATCAAGAGGAACCACTGATGGAACATGTCTTGATGCAGCTTAATGTTAACAACTCTAATAAAGTGTTTCCATACTATTAAAGTCACGTCACTCTTCTGCAAATAAAAGACTTATTTTAATCTTATCACAAAGAGATTTTCAAATTACATGTATTCTCTCCTATAACTTTTCAAAATGACAGCCAGTTGGAAAAAAACCTACCCTATATTATTAATGCCATTTTAAACAATGCTGGAATGGGTGCGTATATGTGGGTGCACGTGTGCTAGCAGGTCCTCATTAGGGAAAATTATAATCAGTACAGTGCATCTAAATTGTCGGAGCTTCCTCCACAGAGTCTAGCTCATAGTCCATAGGATCTGGTATAACTAGAAAGTAAGGCAAGTTGCTGAGCATAAAAGCCTTGCCTCAGACCCGGGACAGAAATAGATCTCACAGGGAACCAGAACAATTGTTCTGAGTTAGGTACATATGAACTGCACGTAGAAAAATGCTTATAAACTGTAAACCCTAATAAAACATACCGCTTCTACCTACGAACTGCCCCTTGCCCTTGTCTGACATCCACTCTGGCTACAGCAAAGCCACTGCCCAGGGAGCCAGCGAGCAGGCACAGCTGGCCCCAAAGAGGTTTATTCCCCGAGATGGAAGCTGAACCGAGGCAAGGCAGGACGGTTACTGCATCTATTATACTTTCAGCTGTTCTCATGTTCGCAACCCAGATCCTGCTAGTCATAAAATAGCTAGCAATAAAGTCATCACCTGATGGCTATTAAAATATTTTGCACAACTCAACTTTGTCTTTACTACCAGATTAAAATCAGAAATAGAAAAGGCTACTGTATTGTGCTCCAAAAACCTGTTTATAGCACCAAGGCAATAATAAATCACCGCGCTAAGAGAGAGTATAGCAGAAGGCAATGCATCATCGTATCCATATTTAAACGCTTTTCTAGTTGAAACTCCACTTTAAACCTTACCAAAAGAGGCTGAAAACCAGCCAAAGTGTAATGGTGGGTGGAACTGCAGCACGCTATTGCTAAGCTTTTTGTAGCAATATTACAGGGTGAATTTCCAATTATCCCATTCTAAAGTTTATTTTCAAAACACAAGGATGGGAAAGCAAACTTTCTCAGGGAAAAGAACAACAAACAGCACTTTGACATATGACCCCTAGGAATCCCTACTCTTACCACCATTACATTTTTACTCAATTTACTAACCAGGACTTTATACAGAGCCAATGACAAATTCCTACTGGTTGATCTACTCCAGAAAGTTGCAAGGATATAAGGAAGAGTTAAGTGTTTACAAACTTGCTGGATACATCAAGATGGTCAAGTTACCATACATAGGCAAGTCCACAATCACTAACCTGGCACAGTCTCAGGGAACATCAGCTAGCAAGCTCAGCATGCCTAAAACACGCACAGGAGTCTGTCACCATGCAGAAACTGAGGAACTGAGCCCTGTATGTACGCTACCAGCTCAGTTTAAGAGCATCTTCATAAAGTTCAGAGGGATGCTATTGCAAAGCAATGAAATCACCTGCCCTTCATTCTCTCTCCATTCAAATACCACGGTTTAGCTCCACATCTGTCATTAAACCAGAGCAGTTTCCCATATAAACCTGCCCTATAATTACCTGATGGTAGACCTGCGTGACCACTGTGGTTATTCTGAAAGGTTGGGAGCTTCAGACTCGTTTCATGTTGCTGTATTTTCCACAACTATACACAAATAAGCGCCTTACCTGAATAGAAAATGTTGATTTTGGCAAGTTCTTTCTCACAGGTTTGGAAGAACTTCTCTTCAAACGTGGCAAAGCATCTTTTTACTGTGTCCTCATCTGTGTCTATTAAGAAAAAAAAAAAAGAAGTTGTGACACAAGAATGTAGGAATAATTTTCTAAGTGGCTGTCATGGAAATATTTCTTCAGAGCAAATCCACCTCCTCTGTCACCCAGGGAAAGAAGCACAATCATGTCCAAAGGGCTCTGAGGGAACATATATTTGCCTGTAAAAGGAACTGCACCAAGAGAAAGAGGGAAAAACTCATATTGGCAGTTAACAGCACCTTGACCAAAGTTTCCATCATCTTTTTTGATCCTCCAAGCGCTGCTGCAGGTCTTCCACGCTTCATTTCTGCTACCTAACCCAGTTTGCGTGACTGCACCTGTAGGGCCACTCTGGATCAAGACTGTTCTTTACACCTACAGGATCTTAGGAACTTTATTTTAAACAGCATCTCACCTACCACCACAGGGCCACCTACCCTAAAGTCGGACACCAGTGGAAAGTGAAGACCATGTGTCATCCCCACCTGCCTGCTCTGCTGCCCCCAGCACCCTGAAGCCACCTCTCTGCTGCCACATCAACCCAGCACAGGGTGGTCCCCCCTCCTCCTCCTCCTCCTCCTCCCTCCTGCATTGCTTCTGCAACCACGCAGTCAGCCCGAGCAGGGAGAGATCTTCCAACCCAAACAAAAGCAGATCAAGTAGCAGCATAACCACCCCTCAACGTGCTACTGTCACTCAACGTTAGGGCTAAATTCTTAAGCTTATCCACCCAGATGTTGTTCTGCTCTGCAGTCTTGGGCACTGGCAAGTTCTCCAATACAAACTGGAGTGAGAGCAAACCTCTTTCACCAACACTGGGGTTTGTGGTGGGGGTTTGTTTCTACTTCCCTGGCTTTGCCATAGCAGAAAGCCAAGTACCATCAGTGCCGCGTGTTCATGCCCTGCCCTTTCCACTGGTCAGTCACTTCTCCCAGAGCTTCTCCAGTGCTCCCACCACTGCAGCGTGCTGGGACCCCTGTACCGGTGTGAGCCTACCACAGGCACTGGGCTTGCTCTTGAAGAACAAAGGTGGCCAGGAAAAGTATTCATCCCAGCTTAGCAAACAATTGTATTTAGAAGGAAAGTGCCAAGTTTTTAAATTAAGGCTTTATTTGACCCTCCAGGAGGACTCACTGGCTTCAGCCACCATTCCCACCTTCTCATCACTACAATCCTTTAAATACAAATCTAATATCACAGCAAACCAAAATCTGCCTGATGAGGATACTGGAAACTGCCTGGAAGCTACCTTCTTCCCTCCTGGAAAATAAAAGCTTTCTCTCCTAAGGAAAGATTAATGGAAGAGGCCTGAATTATGGTGATGGTGATCAGATCCACACTTCTTCCCTCCTGCTGCTCTGGGACTGTTTTAACTCTTTTGGAAGAGCTATCTACAATTCCGTAATTAAAGCCAAAATTTGAAATGAAAGCAGCAATGCGGTCACTTTGTTGTTATAAAAAAACACAGTGCAGCATCTCCATAACTGCAGAATTTCAAAGACAGAATTAATTTTCTAATAATTAAGAAATTAATGTAATGAGCAAAAAATTAAGGAAGACATGCTATAATTACAAATTTTAGCACTGTCAAAAACCTGTCGCACATGTTCCTAATGCTGAAATGAAGCAGACTACGCAGTCTTACAGACTGAGGAAGGTTAGCATTATTACAAAGAGGAAAAAATAAGATTTTATTATGGTCTTGATAATGTCAAGAAATAGACTTTGAAATACATGTTATTCAATTGAAAAGACGAGCAACTACACAAGAGTTTCACTCACTAGCGCATAAAACACTACACTGTCATAACCAAGAAATCTTTTTCTTTCAGCACTAATTTCTAGGTTAAAAGCTTCATAGTAGTTTTAATCAAGAGAATATTTAATTATTAACTTGTAATATTTAGAATTTTCTGATTTTTATGTTTGTGGCACTAAACATCATAACCCCACACACACACTTCAGTAAGGTTTTTAAAAGTTCGTACAGAAAGAGCAGATAGCAGAATGCAGACTGCAGGGTACAGTTGGAAGAAGCCTGTCTCCTTTTGCAGTTTGACAATGCTTTAAAGAGTAAAACAGAAAAAAAACCCAACCCAAACCCAGCCCTGCCCAGATGACTGCTGTTTACAACTCCACCACCCAAGGGCTTGTAGAAACGAATTCACAAGGGCTCCATGGGCTGTTCCAAACTCCCAAGGTTTGGCTCCCAGGGTCCCTTTATTATCTGATGATTATACTTGCAGATCCACGGCTACTCCCAAGGATGAGGGCTCCCTCCCTTGTGCACACAAACCCTGAAATGACAGGGCTCCATCTCTTTGCTGAAGCAGCAGCAGCCCTGTGGTGTCATTACACCCTTGCCCGGCGTCACCGGCCCGACGTGGACTTTGCAGAACCGCACACTTGCGTGCCGCAAGCGCTCCTGCTCGCCTTTGTGCCTCCACACAGATCCCTCTTTGCAGGCAGCCTAAAGCACCAGGAGGACAGAAAATAACCCTGCTTGGGGGCTGGTAACTTCTAACATCAGTCACAGCAGTTGCAACATCCCACCCTGGGGCCCTACCAGTAAAGCCAATCCGAACTTGCCTCAGAGAGCTCTAATCCTTGACCCAACAGCCCCCAAAAACAACGCGGGCAGACAAAACACAAACGGGGGGGTGAAGCAACAGGAATTACTGTGCTATGATCTTAATATGCAGAGATTTTATTCACAACTTGCCTGAAACTTTTCAAATAACAGTAAGCAGGCAGGATCAAAACAGAGCTGACTCCTAAAGATGAACCTGAAGGTCAAATGCTTCAGCCCAAAGAACTTACACATCTCTAACAGAAAAGCTTACCTATAGACATTTTCTATAGATGACATGAGGTAATCATCCTTTCCTCCCTTTAAAAAAAGTCATGTAGAAATACAGGCACACAGGCTCACTGCTCTCCTGCTTTGGAAAGACTGAACCACTTCTGCCATCGCTTGTTTCCAGGTTTCAGTAAGTTCACAGAACATAATTAAAACGGACAAAGTTTTTAAACATCAGTCACTGGAACTATACAAGAATTTAAAAAAAAAAATCTCATCACGAAGTGGAGTACACATTTTGTCTATAAAGTCAAGCCCGAATATTTCTGTGCAATCAAAATATCGCCTTTTAAGATAGCAAAAAGCTCAGCAAAGCCATGTAATGTTAAACTAACATAATGTCGAATAAATTAATAAATATATTGGTTTGTATATTACTGACCATTTCAGGAAATGATAAATAAGTGTGTTAAACAGTTTGACGGTATCTGAAGGTTAGACGAGGAGAACAGGTTTTAAAACACCAACCAACCAGCTACTGGAGGACCTTTCAAAAACCTTGAAATTAGGAATTCAGGTCTCTATTTCAACCTCCAAACACTGCTGACTCAGAGGAAAGCAAGTTCTATATAAACTATTCAAAATCCTTCTCCAAATGTCAAACACCTTCTTAGAAAAGGTATTTTGCTGACCACAGTGGACGCCAGCTTTGCAAATCAGGATTCTCTGTAAATAAAAGGTTTCCCGTTGGTCCCATTCCCACCGCAGCTCAGTCATTTAGCTGCAATAATAGACGAGTGCTGCCAAGGCTACTGCCTTTACTTATTTATCCCTGCTCCCCCCCGCCCAAGGCTAGGACAGGACAATGTTTTTTTGCCATGAGAAAAAAAGAGGGTGCCAGAACCTGGCTTTGGATTCAGAAGCTCCATGACAACAGGAGCTGTTTTGAAAAGGCATCCAGCTATTGCTGCCAAAAAGGGCCAGCAGTAACCTTCCTTTTGTCCTTTTTCTATAGCCCTAATACTCCATTCACCCCAAACGCCAGGAAGCTGCCCCAAACAAGGTTGCCAAGAAGACAGTCTGATCAATACCACAGCTTCCCGACCTCATCTTCCTACGCTGTTGCCTGCTCTCAGTAAGAAACACAGTAAGCCTGAAAGGCTCTTGCTTCTCCTTGCAAAGCCACCAGGTAAACCAGTAGCCCTGTTGCCACACTGTCCAGTTTGCAGAGAGCTCAGACACTGGCACAACCTAAAACAGAACCCGAAGTTGGAAAATTAACATGCGAGTTACATTCCTGCACTGTCCCAAGCACTCATTTCTCAGTGCATCTGTCAACTGTTAACTTAATTTCTCATTTTCTGCAGCTGGAGGATACAAACAAATGATCAGCATCCCAGGCAGCTCTGCTTACTTCCATGCAAGAAAATACACAGTAGAAGTTTTCTTTGTTAGAGCAGTGCCCTTTAAAAGTAATCATTAAAAAATAAATAATCCTTTAGTCTTTATCATGCTGAATTTTAAGGGGCATTTGATTAAATAAGATTAATCAGCTTTGTTATGAGATCAGCACAGATGCAGTTCTCTGAATCACCTTCTGTTTGCCACAAAACAGTTTTATCTGAGTAAGGTTATTTCAACACTTCATCTAGAGAGGCAATTTCTTTTATTAGAAGGAGTCTGCCCTCTATTCAGTGGGGAAAAAAAAGGTCAAACAACACTGGCATTAAACATATCAAATCATATGAACAGGTGATCACAAGTTTAATATCAGCACCATTTGTGGAATACACTAAATGTTTAATATTTTCCACACCCGGCCCTTGGCCTCTTGCTAACTAAAAGCCCTGTACACAGGGCTCAAATAGGTCTACAACAGAACTGTGCTCTCAAAAATTAAAAAGATTTAAAAGACAGTTTTCTTGTTTCCAGATCTATGAAGACACTAACTGCTTATACTTCTAGGCTCAGTGGCACATTAGAGAAAACAAGAAAAAAGGCCACTTTAATTACCACTCTCAAAATTCTAAAAAAGTGGGTCACTATAATGAAAACACACACCTTCCCCAACCCCCTCCCCCCCCGCATCAGCTCTGTGGATCTACTCCACCATCACAACCTTCTAATACCCTCGACAGTTCTACAGCACCAAGATTTTAGTTTCTCAAACTTTTGCAGTGAAAAAAATCTAAAGCAAAAAAAATATAAAAAAATCAAACTGTGTAATTCATAAATTCAAGGATGAAGGTTACCTTTACACCTCTAACGCACCATCCTCACATTTACTGGAGTATTTTTCCAAAGGAATGGTTATTCTGCCACCTATCTCCTTTCTTCACAGCAGAAAGCTACGCTTGGGTCAGCTGCAAATGGGATCACTCACTGAAAGCTTCCAATAAATCAATTATTCACCATGCATTTTCATGTCCAATCTTGTTGCAAATAAAATTCTGTGTGAGAAAACTTCTAAATGCTTAAATTAATTTCTTCCTAGGACATATTCCTGCTATAGGAAGAGGAAGGAAGCCAGCTCTGCTTGCAGATAAGGAACATTTGCATTCATGTTACTCCACCTTAACTTCTGGGCTGCAAATTGTACGTACACACATCATGGTGTGCATCTCTCTTGGAACTTATTCCACCAACCAAAAAGTGGTCCTCGAATTAAAATACTACGAAATCAGCAAGAAAGAAGCTTCATGCACTAGTTAATATTAAAACAAAAAACACTAAGGAAACTCATAGCTGGCCATACTTACTTTTCTAAACCATCACAGATGAGCTAGCTAGTCAGCTCTCCACTTAATGAATGCTTTAGCCCAAATTAGATTTGGTTATTAAATTATTTCCATAAATCCAGTAATAAAAAATGACCACTCGGGTAGCAAATGAGGTTGGTATTGCCTGCACATGCAGTGTTTATGTGTGGGTAGGGGAAGGAGGCGGCAAGAAGTGCTGCAGGTCACCAACACAAGTTCTCTCAGGTTTTGGTTGCCCATTTTGTTGTTTTTACCAATTAACCCAGAATCAATGGACTCTATTTCAAAATCCTTTTCGAAATTACAATTTTCAGGTTGGTAAAAATTTGGCTTCCTTATTTTTAAATTGTATCACCGAAATCTTAAAAGGAAACCAGCCAGATTTTTGTGGATGGTTTATTTAGCTGGAAAGAAAAAGCAGCATCCACAATCTGCTTACAAGCTAGATATCCAACCAAGTACCTACTATAAATTATTTATATTTGTGACTCTGTAAACATAGATGCTAAAGCAACGACAGTGTCCTGGTATGAACTTCAAGTGCAGAACAAACAGGCAATGCAGTAGCCAGATGTGAGAAGACAGCTGTTGCCCAGCTGGCTGGCTATGAGCTTTGTAGCTCAAAGTGTCAGGTTTTGTAGCCTGCAGGGCAGCTGCACAGCTGTTCGACAGGTTCCCTTCTTTAAACAAGTATCTAGCACCCATAAGAAGTCATTTTGCAAAGCAAGAAGGTGGTACTAATCTTTGTCAGCTATTACAGGGAAGTCACCAGGGCGAGAGCGTGGCGGTGCTGTCACTAGATTCTCCTGGTATGAGTGAGGCTATGTGCACATCACTGTGACAATGGCTCTGCAAAGCCATCTGTGTGCAATGATGCTCGTGAGCCGACCTTTTTCAAATTATCTTCTTTCAGAGGAAAACGATCCTAACCCTTCAGCAGATATGTATAAGCGTGGTTCGAACCCTGAACACCTGGAAAAGGACCTCAGTAACTATTTTCCAAGTAGCTGGGGTGAGGGGATGCAAGAGGGGTACAAAACCCCCCAGCTAGGTTGCACAGCTTTGGAGCATACACGACCCCACGGCTCTGTAAGCTGACATGCCAGCTGCCCCCAGTTCTGTTACAATTGACCATTGTTGTCTCAATTTTTAAACTGCCAGTCCTGTCTCAGCTTTGGGCTTATACCTCCATTTTGTCCTCTGTCCTTATACATGACCACCGTGCTTCAACGCTTTCGTGATGCTTCGTTTCTGTACCATTAGCAAAATCAATATTCCCAGCAGAATCACAAAACCTAGGCTATGCGATATCTCAGATTCGAAGGACAGCTAGGCAGACACTTGTGACAGAAGAAAAAAAAAGGCAGAAAAAATGCCTAATAATATTTCAAAGCCTACCAGAAAAATATTGTTAATACAGCATGACAGACCTGGATGCCAGGAGACATCATACAGTGACAGCACCCTCAATACCTGCCTTCCCTGGTTTAGAACAACCTTTAAATTCTTATTTATGAAGGAAAGTAAAGATCCGCTACATGTTTTTTTGCAAAAGTTTCCCAATAAACTAGACCAGAAATGCCACCACCCACTTAAGGGTGAAGAAAAGATGGTCAACAAGAGCTAAGACTCCAGATGAAATGTCACCTTGACCATTACCAGGCTCCAAGACAAGAATGGAGAATACCAGGGTTGAGTTACTCAGTCAGTGCATACTAGAACCTGTCCAGACATAATGGTCATGTATGCTCAGTTTAGACAAGTAACCAGCGATGTAAACGGAGATGCTGCAGCTTTGTGGAATTACCAGGATCATACTGGGACAACCCCTGATTACACAATGCACCTGCATGTTCCTCAAGATGCTGATCTACTGCCTTGGGTCCCGGCTTTCAACAAGAAAGACAGCAGCAATTATGGTTGCACAAAAAAACCTGTATCACAGTTTACACATCTGAGGTTAAGTAATACAGAGATACTCCAGCCCCTTACAGACGAAGCAGTCTGAACTAGCCCGTACACCTCAGACAGATGCTACATGAGACAGAGTTCAGCATTGCCATCCATTCCTTCTGCCAAGGGAGGCCTTCATTAGCAACGTTGCATCAGAGATGATGGTTTCCCCCTCCTACCTCAATGACGGGGCCACCAAATAAAAAAGTTAGCAGTATCCGTTCATGCTTTTAAGATCTATTGAATGGATCTCACGTAGATAATCACAGCTGTGTTGTATGCAGGTACAAAACAATCCGAAAAACCTTTCTTCTGCTAATTCAGATGGATGGAAATAAGGATACTTCCCAAAGATGCCCAACTTGGTCCTTAACCCAAGGAGGCAAATGCAAAAAGAAAGAGTCACAAAAGCACACAACGGCATGGAAAACCAAGACCAGAACTGTTGATTTAAAGCCAGGTGCTCGGAGTTCAAATGGAAGTTCCCCCGTATATTCACCTACCCCACATTCCCTTCAGCCCGGCTAAACTCAATGCATTCAGCAAATCCTCGGCTGATTATCAGTACAAGTGCTAGAGCTCCCGACCTTTTAGCCAAGGGACATTTAAACAAATATGTATGTAGGCTCCAGGAAAGGGAGGGGAAGATCATTCCGGTTATACAGATTGGGTCTTTGGGCCAGCCCCCCAAGCAGTGATAGAAAAAGTTACCATGGGGACTGAAACAGCAGCAAGAGGCAATGAAAGGAAAATTAAACACTCCAGCATCAAATACAGAAGAGATCCTCCACCCTAAACCCTACAAATACTCTCTCCCTGCCTCACCTCCTGAATGAAGGTTGTACTTCACAGCACAGACAGAGAAATAACAGGAAACTTTCCAATTTTTTTTAAGTGCATTCATATTTATCAAGACAGACATAAATTCGATCTTGTGAATATTTTAATCAAGAAAAAAAGACTTCTGTCAGGAGACAAAGCTTCATAATAAAATGACTGTTTATGCTCCTTTTATTTAGCTTCCAGTTTTAATAGTTTTACTTCCAGAATGAGAAATTTTTACTAAACATAATACTAAGCAATAACAACTACCTTCTCATTAAAACTGCACAAACCCCTTCAGAACATCTGACATAACCAAAAACACAAGACAGGAATTAAAACAAAACTGAGCAATTACAGCCAGTTAAAGGAAAAGTGATAAAGTGCACTTTGAAAATCCTGTGTTATTAGATCAAGTTTTTTCCTCCCCACAAAAATCACATGAAGATGGAGTGACGGGGACATCCAGCTGCAGTTCTGGCTGCCCTTTATGTCCTTGCTCAGACACACAGACGATGCCCCTTCCCTTGCTCTGGTACCGCTGCCCATTCAAGCCCACAGTGAACCAGTCCAGGAAGTTAATCCGGTATTTAGAGAACTACTCAATGTTACAACTAAAAAGCATTAAAACCCTAATTGATCAATAAACTAGTTGCTTGGGGTTTAGTCCTCCGCAACAGCTCCTTGCAGGTAGGAAGGAGGCAGCGAGGAGGAGATTACCCCTCTGGCAGCAGCTACCTGTTAGACTGATTTAACTGGAATATCAAATCGCCCCCCTGCAACTCACATGTATCTTGTGATAAGAGATGACTAAAAGCATTACCCCGCAGCTCAGCTGACAAGGAGACGTCGGTAAAGCCAACACAACTCACTTGAGTTGAAATCACATGCCCATACCCTTGAAATGAACACAGTAAATGTCTCGATTATTAGTTAAACAGATTGAACGCGTCCAAGCTTTGGTCTTTTTCTGCGCAGCGCCTAGCCTCCTGCCAATGCTCCAGCAGCACGCGTGCCTCTAGGCTTCCCTTCTTCCCAAACTCTGGAATGATGCATTCGTGGGGAAAAGCCTTCCCTACCTTGAATGCAAACTGGCTGGTTCCATACATCCTCACAGGTCGTACGTGTACCAAAGGTGCTCTGCACATGACTGGCTACACACCAGATCCATACATTCCCTTGCAGACATTTTCCTCTGCCCACAGCCCCCACGGTGCTGGCAACATTCAATATGACAGTGACATACAAAGCAGAAAGAAAACCTTCTTCCCAGAAAAGAACTGAAAAGGTTGAATAAGGTTCATACATGCATGCCACGACAGTCTTAACCTGTCACCCGCTCAGCTGAAGAACAAGATAAATGCAGGGCAGAATCATCTTGAAATGTAATTTAAGTCTTGTTCTTTCAGTGCTTTCTCCCCCACTTTCTTTCTCCCACCTCCACCAAATATCAGTTTCTACAGTGTGTGTGTATATTATTTTTCTTTTTAACTTGCTGGCAACAATCAGGTTGTGCATCAGCAAGTCCTACGAGAAAAGTGCTAATTTATGCTGAAATAAGAGGCCCAGAAACTATTGACATGTTCACAGTGATAAAGCCATCACTGCAAATGCAGCCTGACAAGCTGATCACCTGCGCTGCACCACCAGCCGGTGCACCCTTACCACGCTCACCCAAACTGAGTCTCGCACCACCTAAGCAGCTCTGCTCCTCAGCAGGACTCACGGGTGGTCACCAGCAGGGTACACGCTCGAGGAGCTTTAGGAAATTACCCCCCTTCAGCATTAAACCCATGCCCTGCTCAGGCTCCTGTGTGCACGCTGTGACAGCAAGCCCAGCAGCCCGACAGCCCGCTCCCCGCTGATGGGAGCGATTAGAGAGAGCTGCAGAAACTGGACCCACATCAGTTCTTCTGGACTGATAGGTAACACATCCTAAGTAACGAGTAGAGGCATCAATTTGTTCCTACAAAACCTCACTTGGGACTCAAGCGCTTCTTTGAGAGCCAGTCCTTGTCCCCAGCAATCTCTGCTGCTCTGGTACAACTGGGCAACCAAACAGCCACGTGCTGCAGAAGCGTATTCCCAGCCCTTCCCGGTTCCCTGCTGGACTCTGCTGTGGAAACAACAGCCCGGCTATGAATGAGGGGCCAAGATAAGGCCTAAAACAAGCAGCAAGGTCAGTGTAAGGCAGAACAGGGAGAAAAGCAAGCTCCAACTACAGAGGTAGTGTGTAGCGGGTCTCAAAATATTTCTTTGGAGGAATGAAGCTATTTAAACCCAGAGGTATTTCAATCCTGCTGCAGGTGCGCACACTGGGAAACCACAGCCAGCGCTGTCTGGAACGGGGGAATCTTCTCCATAGCAGGCAGGAGGCACATACCTCCTGCTCTGCGTTACCTAAGCAAACAGCATCCGCGTGGCTTCGAGTGCTGTCAGTAAAGCCACCGTAACACTACTCCTGGTCAGCAAACCCCTCCGCCGCTGCACACCCAGGTGGTAACCTCCGAGCCAGAACCACCTCAAAGGCCACAGGAACGTGTTGCTCTGTTACCAGCAACCGTTCTCTGCCTCACGCAGCATCACAGACAAGGCCACTCCACATTCAGCCGCCCAACGAAGCATCCCGCTTTGCCACCAGCGGTGGACAACGCGCTTTGCTACCTGCTACGGCTTCGCACAGGAAGGGACGAAGCTCAGCAAAAGGCTCTGCAGGCCAGGTGAGCCGCTGGTTTCCATCGCTGCTGACAAAACTGTGAGAATCTCAAGATGGAGCTAATATGGCCTCCTTTAAGCTGCCAGCAGCGGTGCTGCAAATCTTTAGGGAAATGGTGTAATTTAAGAGCGTTACAACTTTTTAAAAATACAGGGAAATAGCAGAGCGTGCTTTCTGATCCCGGCGCTGCTGGGAGAGGGCACGATGGAGAAGGGGAAAGCCGCCCTGCACAGCACACCGCTGTCCCAGGAGAGACCCTGCTTGGTTGTGTTTGGCTGGGGGGAGGCAGAACAGGGAATTAGAGCTAACTGAAAATATTTTGCATAATTGGAGCTGATAAGAGACCCATACCCATCACTCCAGGAAACTATTTGCGTCCTTATAACAATTACAGCACGTACAAAATTCAGAAGTTAGGCAGAGAAATAGAAACACTGATATTAGTGGTAAAAAAACAGGTGAATAATAGACCATCAAGATTTAAAAAACCCAAACCAAACAAACAATGGTACTTTGCAACCTCTTTTCAAACACAGGAGAGAATTTTTGTTGGGGATATCGGGGGCTGGGGGAGGAGAGAAGTGACAAAAGGAAGATTAACAGAAGTGTGTCTTGGGAAAGACTTCAATTAATATTAAGAGCAACCAGAAAGACAAAACAAATGATGCAGAACCAACTACAGGTTCCCCATAGGAGGACAGCGAACGCACAGCACAAAGACAAGCCTACTTTAAACGTGCTATCGATGGCTTAATTTCCCCCCAGGGAATCAACACTTCTCAAATTCATTTCTCCTTTTTTATTTTACCAGCTAGTAAAAGCAAATAATTAGCGAGAAGATAATAAGCAAGCAATTACCAGATGAAGGAAAACATGTTTCCAAGGTATCTGAGAGAAATGACATCGGGCTCGAGAGTGGCTCTGTGCAAGATTTTACCATTTACCAGGGGACATTTACAGTCAGGCCATGTTCAGGAAACAGAACAGCTTTTTAACTCTCATCAGTGTTTACATCAGTGTCTTCCTAAATGTTTTGCTAATTTAAAACACCGTTTTATTTTCTAAATGATACAAGTCTAGCTCAAACACCAGTAAATGAACATTAAGGTAGCTGCTTATCTACTCAAGGCAGTAATTCTTCTGCTTTAATTCTTACATTATTACAGCGACAGATGTTGTAAGATGCTCGCAACATTACAAAGCCTAGCCAAGGTTATATCCCTCCTCACCCGCACATGAGCACAGCCACCCAGCTGAGCCCCACCCTACTACTCATTAAAAAGTATGTATGGAAGCACGCCTGGAGACACTGCGGTAAATTCAAGATAAGCAGAAGTTCTCCAGTGCAGGTCTCCACAAGTTTGGAGTTGTTTTCTTTAAAACACACTTTCAAGCAGCATCCCTTCCCTTCCCTTCTTCTCCATCCTGCGCTTAAAGGGCTTGTTTAAATCCAATTCAAGTAAAAGCAGCATTCCTCAGATGCAGCTTTGCTATGATGTAAGGACATGGAAGGAATAAGCTATAGTTCAAATGTCCTTCCTTCAAGGGGAGAGAAGATGGTCTTTCTAAGGGATTGATTTGAAAAGCTATGCCCCCTTGAACTCTCCAACAGAGCTACTGTGTTCGAGGGGTAATTTTAGTTTAAGATTCAAACGCAACGGAGACCAGGACTGCACTTGTTTGTTTGTCTTCCAAGCTAATCTCTTTCTTTTTGCACGGCGCAAGTCCCTAGCCAGAAACTGCAAGGGCTGGGTATCTCCTCTTGGAGCATCCCTGCCAGACTGGGACTGGATTCCTTTTGAAAAGGATTTTTACACCCCAAATGAGAAGAAAGATTTAGAAGCATGTGATTTCCACCCCCCGCCCCCGACATTTCCCCCAGGCTCAATGTGCAGCGATGCTGGCACTTGGTAAATAAAAAGGCAAAAGGAACCATTCAGTCATTTCTATTGCTTACAGAACAAAACCTGGTGGGAAGGGAATACACAAACTGCAGAAGTAACTGCCAACAGAAAGGTTTTGCATCCAAACACAAATTCTAAGCATGCAGAGGGTAAAACACCGAATGGCCCAACTTCCTAAGTCACCTCTTATTTACATTTCAAAGAATGAGTGAGTTACAGAAGCCACCACAATTAATTCTACCTTTACCCCTATTTGTGACAGTGGCAAAAAGCCTGAATTCTAAATCGCAGTTGCAGTATCAGCTGTGCAAATGGACAATATTCTCAATAAACCTGAATAAATCATCTATGGACATCTTCCCAAAGAAACCTAATTTACCTACAAAACGGCACACCGTCCGCTGCCACCATCTGCAGCAGAGGTTACAACCCAGCTCAAGTAGCCAAGTTACAGCACAGAAGCTCAAGATGAGGATGACCAACCTCAGCTTTATCCTGCAGTATCCCACACAACAAAAAACAATTAAATCTGAACATTTTAGTGTGTTGCTGTTCTAGATTAAAAGCTGGACTCTTGTTTAAAGATGCTGGGGAGAAGGGGGAGTTACACATTTTGGGTACCAGGGACCCATTTCCTTCTCCATCCTACCTTTACATTTGCAGACTTCTAAACATGCTTACATCACGTTACACACTGGCACTTTCTCTCTTCTAAGGGTAAATAAAATTAAGCATATTTTGCTGCAAAAAGCCCCTGCCAGTCCCTTTTCTGCCCCTGCTGCAGACAGCAACTTTGCCAAGCAGCAGTTAACAAGATACTGCCCACTTCGAAGCTATGGTTGACTTGAAACCTTGCTGTGCAAAACCTGTTAAATTAAAGACTGCTCCTTATTTAAAGTACAGGTGATGCAACTAGAACAGAGAGGCAAGCACTCAAACCAGCAGCAGCAGCAAGCAGGGAGGAAGACAGAGCTTCGTCCACCAGGTGTTTGAAAGCTTTTGCTGTGCTCCAGGTACGATGCACGTTCAAGCCAAACTGCCCATGAAGCACTCCCTTTCTAACATCAAAACCTGAATTGCTATTCTTGCACCCCTAACCATGCTTTTAGCTTTGTGGTTGTGTCCTCACAGGAAAAATTTAACGCAACAGATGACCATAGCGTCCAGAAACACTGCTCATGTAGCTGGCATGCTGCTAATCAACAGCCAGAGCAGATGGAATGCAAATCTCCCAGCAAGGGGAGACCAGGAGGCTGTCACCATCCTGCTCTGAAAACGTAAATGAGCTATTATCAATTAGGAGCTAAATTCAGACAGAATTTTGGTGAAAGGCAACACTTCAAGGTGTTTATGGGGAAATCAATCTGCTCCATTAAAAAAATATAAAAAAAATCCATCGTGTATTGCAAGATTATTCTGTGCTGTTGTATCTGTCAGCAATGCATCAGGACAAGTTGTCCTGGTTTTATTTCCTGCAAGGATTTTCATTTAAGCTTTAGGCAAACTAATCCATTAACTACAAATAGCTTGAGGACGGCCCTAAATGTAACATTATTTTCCTCTCACCAGACTTATTTTTTTTCCTAACAAATATTTTGGAGGCTGGAATCAGCTCCTCTTCAACAGCAGAAAACAGGAGGAGTGGAAAAAGCATCACCCTAAAGTCACATGGAAATGAAGTTTTGCTACAGCCATGGTGGTCTATACCAGCAAGCCACAAAGAACCAGCTTCAGTAGGTTTGGGGTTTCTTTTAAATATATTCACACACAAGAAGCATTGAAGCTGCCCCAGTTCATTCACTCAATTGATTCACCTACTGTTCTGAAACATGAATAAATATGTAAGTGGCTACTCTGCTCTAATTAGTGACATTCAGTGAATCTAACCAGAGAGCCTACATCTCCAACCCCTGCATTTAGCTCTCAGTGCCTCTCCCTTGGGAACTGAATAGCAATCAGGTATGTAATGCAGGGACGGTTACTTGTTTCCTTCCCATTTAAGGTGGAAAATAAGGGCAGTGGGGCACAAATATAGGATGGAAAAAGGAATTAAACACTTAAACCCAGGAAAATGGTTTAAACATGCTTAAAGATCTGATTAAAAAAAAAATTAGAAAATAGGGAGAAGGAATAAAGGAAAAATAAAACTGACTGCAATTGCAGAAAACATGAAGCAGATGATGCATTTCCTATGTGATAGCTTAAACAAGTCCCAAGGCACACCACCTAAGTCCATCAAACACCAGATTTACATAAAATCATTAATTCATTACAGTCATGAAAGAAAAGAGGGATGGGTTAGAAGGGACAGCATGGAATGAATGAAGTGAAAATTTAAGCCAGAGACAAGCAAAATGTCCATATCCATGCACGCAGAGCTTCCTGGAGAAAACACAACTAACCTCAAAGAAATTTCTTAGTCTGAAAAGCCTTAAAATTTGCCAAAGCTAAACCCCCATGGTTCTGAATATATGGAAAAACGTACACACGATGGTAATACCACTTGTATGCCTGCACTCTGTGGCAATACAAAGGGAAGCTGCTGATGCTGCACTTGTTCCTACCACTGACAAGAGCTATTTGCTTCTGGTTTGGCCTCCATCACCCTGAATTAGACGGTCTCCTCCTGCTACACGTGCCCAAGGACTGCCGGGTCTCAGCCACCTCTTTTGACCCCTTGGAGTCAGCTTTTCATGAAGCTTCTCGCCATACCCCTGAAATAATGGTAACTTTTAACCAAAAAGTAATCCAAAAGATTAAAGCCCCTTGCAAACTCACATATAACATATGCATTAATTTTCAGGTTTCTCTGCTGTTTTATCACTTGATTTGCACACACACCCTGAAACTGCAATTCTGTAGCTATCAATCTGCCTGAAGAGACAGCCTTATCACGGCAATCCCACAACATGACACAAGTGGTCTTACAGACGGCGACACTATTTTTAAAGCAGAGCATGGATGTATTTTCCTTCTTTTGCCAAACAAGTACATGAAATGTGCCACATGGCAGGTAGCATGCAGATGACAAAACAGTCAGAATTCTGCAGAAATACAAGATGGGGTTGCCAGAAGGTTGCCAACAACTCTACATCGAAAACTATATATGATTTTGTAGCTGCTGCAACAAAAGCTTTGTCATATTTGCTCTCCAGGGGTGGTAACTTTCACAATTGTTGTAATCTTGGATTCAGTTGAATAAAGGAGAACTGCAATTAAGACCAAACGAGTGTGCTGGGTCTTGGATGCAAATTTACCCGAATACCTGTTGATGCGTCTGCCTTAACCTCTGTGATGCAGAAAGAAGCCACCACAAATTTTGAGACTATTACAAGAGGAACTGCTGACACAAAGGAAATCGCCTGCGCCAGAGGCAGTGATAGCACATCTGTGATGGATAGACTCAGCGCACACAGCTCATTCTGGAGAAAGAGTCCAACTTTGGAGCTTACCTGACACTCACACGCTTACAGGGTGTCGCACACGCTTAACACTGGACACTGCAGAAGCAAGTCTGAAAAAACTCTCTGGGATGAACCACAACACAAATGTTCATACAGACAAGGGGTTTAAATAACATTTTGAATTTGTAGCCAGGACCAAGCTGAGCATTTGCTACAATAACGCCATCATCTGAAAGGTCCACGTGGTGCTCATATATTCAACAGTCATAAACCAAAGCTATAGGCTTTGTATCGCATGACTACAAGAGAACACACGAACACAAGGTGTCCAAGGCAGCAAAGACAACAGGTACACAATAAAATGCAGACACACTTAAACGGAACATTAATAATTTTTTTTTTTTTTTTTTAAAAAAAAGCCTTCCCTTTTCAGGGGCTGCATGGGCACCTTCCCTTACTTTGGGAAGAGCCGCACCTAACCAGAAGCCGACTCTGTTGGCAGCGCTTGAGCAGCCCTGGCGCTGCAGCCATGGAGCACGCAGCTCCGCTGACAGTATCAATTACACTGGATTGTTTTGAGGGACAGGAGAACACCCACAAGGCACAAAATACAACTACACACAGGCTGCCTTTATACAAAAAGTCAGTGATCATTAAATCAATCTTGCTTTTTAAGAACAAGCTTGAAAAGACCAATCTGAGCGGCTGCTGCTGAACTAATGGATGTATTTGCTTTTGTGTTTGCTGTAGAAGAGCAAATCTAAAAAATTTATAGCAAGTGACATTTTACGAGAAAGTATCTTTGCAGCTAACAGTGAAGAATTTTATCATTTTAATTTCAAAATGCAAAAGCAAACCCAAAGACTCACTCGCGCATGACCTAGCATGCATTATTATAGCGTGTTGTTTCATAGTACTTAAGAAATTATCTCTGAATTGTTCTTTGGATACCCGCAAACTACGTATCTCTCCTCATGAGCAGCTCCATTAGCACTGAAAGATGGAAAATAAACTCCTTCCCTGCAGATGTAGTATAAATACATGCCACCTCTACAACAACTAGCAGCTAAGACTTAACAGCAACAGCCCATGTGCATGTATTTAAAATATTCACAACATAAGGTTTCAAGTAGGCAAATCTGACAAGAATTAAATGAAGTTCCATAGAGGTGATGGTGCATTCAAACAAGCTATACACATTTAGGAATGCTGCCAGTACTGAAAAAAGGTTTGTAACGCTACAAAAAAGAGATTTTATAATTTTAAATAATTGCTTTTTATTTTGAGTGGCAAAATGTTTGCCAAAACAAGTGTTCCTTACGAACCATAGCCTACTGCCCTAGATTCCTCTTTGAAAATCATAATTATTTAATTACAGTAAAATAGTTACATCATTTTCAGAGCCTGAAATTGTAACACTGTCAAAAGACATATCACAGAAGGGTCTGGGTTGGAAAGGAGCTCAGAGATGCCCTAGTTCCACCCCCTGCCCTGGGCAGGGACACCTCCCACCAGACCAGGCTGATCCAAGCTCCATCCAGCCTGGCCTTGAGCACTGCCAGGGATGCTCTGGGCAACCTCTGCCAGTGCCTCACCAACCTCACAGTAAATAATTTCTTACTAGTATCTAATTTAAATCTGTCCTTTCAGTTTGAAACCATGCCCCGTGTCCCATCACTCCGTGCCCGTGTCAAAGCCCGTCCCCAGCTGCCCCGCCGGCCCCGCCAGGCACTGGTGCTGCTGGAAGGTCTCCCCGGAGCCTTCCCTTCCCCAGGCCGAGCAACCCCAGCTCTCCCAGCCCGTCTCCATAGCAGGGGGGCTCCAGCCCCCTGAGCATCTTCGTGGCCTCCCCCAGACCCGCTCCGACAGGTCCGTGCCCTTCTCGTGTTGGTGGCCCCAGAGCTGAAGGCAGCGCTGCAGGGGGGTCTCACCAGAGCGGAGCAGAGGGGGAGAATCCCCCCCCCTCGCCCTGCCGGCCACGCTGCAGGGGACGCAGCCCAGGGCACGGGTGGCTCTCAGGGCCAGGTCACGTTGAGCTTCTTGTCGACAACACCCCCGAGCCTTTCTCCTTAGGGCTGCTCTTAATACGCTGATAGATAATCCAGGGCCATCAGCTATGAAGTCTGACTTGCTTTAACAAGTCTTTAACAAAGTCTCAATGAAACTTCTCCATTGCCGCAGTGTTCATTAAGGAGACAGCGGTGAGCTGCCTCCAGCTCCACCGACGTACAGAAAAGCTCCGAGCAGCCGTAGTGGGAGCATTTGCATCTGTTTTCTTTGCTGGTAACCACAGAGCTCACAAAATTCACATCACTTATTTCACCAGAGGTCAGGAAAACAGCAAGCGGAGCAGAGGAAAGCACTGAAACAACTCAGGAACTGTAGATCTGACCCAGTCCCCCCTCAGGCTGTACCCGAGTCAGTTGCCAGGTGCTGGCAGCAGAGAGATTCAGATGCACTCTGGGCTCCGCGAGCTGGGAGTCCCTCACTGCTCAGAGATGAGAACAATGAAACATGTTATAAATCGGGCTAAGCATTAGGGCCTCGTGATGCTGTGCTCTAGTCTAAGAGAAACACCAAATAACTGACGCACAGCCACATCCCCAAATATTTATCGTGACACATTACAGTGCTGAGGAACGAGGCAAACCTCTTTACTTCTGCGGGAAGTCTAGGATGGAGGTCCACCCACCAAGAGGTGGGAAGGGGAAATCATGGAGGTGGACCTTTACATGAGTTTAAAGTAATCTTTCCAGCAAATTTAGCTTCTAAAGAACCAGAAACAGTCTTACTTTCCAACAGCAAGAAATAAGGGTCTTTCAAACTCTCCTGCTTTTTTTTTTTTTTTTTTTTTTTTTTCATATGCAGAATCATTACTGGATTCTCCATCTGCACTCACAATTGCTCTTAACATTTGTGCAGCCCAAAACAAAGATGTTCTCAGTGAGCTGCAGTCCTCTTCTGGCAACTTTCAGAAATTAAATGCCAAATCAGTCTGGTGACATCTTTGACCCATGACAACACTGCAAGTTCCTGGGAGGAAACGCCTGGATGAAATGAATACAGTGCTATAAAACCCTGTCATTTTTGCTACTGTTCAACAGAAGGACTGCCTCAACAGGACAAGAGCGACAGAAAATCCAGTCCCAGGATATGGCATAGTATGGAAAAGGCTGGACTGCTAGGGCTGCAGGAGCAGTGGCAGCTTCAGGACTACAACCCCAGTGGTACCCGCAGGAAACCTGTGCAGATGAGACTGCAAGGCAAGCCATGCTCCTAGATCTCCAGAATACCCACAGTTTGGAAATGGGAAAAAGAGCTTTCTTTTCGAAAAGAGGCACTACGTCGTAATCTATAAATAAATATATCATTTCAAGGGTCACTTTCCTCTCTTATTTTACCTGCTCGCTGCACAGCTCTCGCACATCCTGTCACTGACGATGGATAATACTCTTTTAAACTCAGGACATGCAAAGAGGGATTGCAAGTGCGGAAGACTTTCTAACAAAGACATTCTCCCATCCACGTGGGATGGGATATTTTACTACCCTTTCCATCAAAACAATATTCTCAACGCTACAACATGTCCCCATGGGCTGTACTTAACTCATGCAGAGATGTTCTGCATGCACGGCAGCCACATGAGGAGCAGCACGCAGCTGAAGAGCACTGATACAGCAGTTTCCCCTCTTCTACCTTTCAGTGTTATTCCACATTGGCATGTCCTGACTTCTGTCAGTTTGGGAAGACTGCTCATAGTTTTAATGAGACGTTGTTAGGAGGGCTACAGGCATCCTCCCCAAGCTACCAGCTGCACGATGCATTCACAATCCTCTGATGCTTCGCTATTGTCTCTGCTCCCACTTGTTTAAAATTCCTACGGGATACCGACATATTTCAATGGTGCTTTAATAATAGCCTAATAATTGCTGCAGACAATAACTTACATTGTATTGAGACCTTGCCTGTTGGGGGGGGGTGGGTAGAAGGGTTGCCTTGGAAACAATGAAAAAAATTGTATGGCAAATAAGAGACACGAAAGGACACGAGCTGATCCATTTATTCCCTCATCAGAAATCCGTGGGAAACAGTGACACTGAAACAAAAGTGAGGTTATTCTGGTCAGAATGTGTAAACAGCAATAAACCCCAACTTACCTGGAGGTTTAATTAAGGCCTAGGTAAAGATGATGTCATGATTTACGCAGTAAGGGCTGAAAGTAGCAGACACTACAAATTTAGCATGATATCAAAAATGGTCCTCAGTCTCGGCGAGATGGAAGTTTGTCATGTGAATAGCTTCATTTTAAGTGCTGGAGACAAGGTAATCAGGTCAGTAAACTCAAATGCTCCAAGCTTGTGTTTTCCCTTTGCTCTACTTTGATCAGCTTTCTTTGGCAGCTTTCTTTGAAAGACATCAATACTGTAATATATAGCAACTCAAGACTCAAGTTTTTAAAACATGGCAAGGATCGCTACTGTATGGCTGAAAATAAGCATGTACAGACGACACATTCTGCATTTGTCCTACAGAGCAGGAAAAAACACCTCCTGCAAGTGCAAGCCACCTAGCCAATCCCTCCGTCTTGTTTCTGTTCTCCAAAACTGCAGAAAAAGTGGCTGCTCACCAGGAAAAAGCATTGGAAAAATGAGGGTTATGATTATTCCTGACATAACGGCTCACAGGTTCATGCTCCTCAAAATCAGAAAGTGACAGCAGTAGGCAGAGCAGAGTGGCAGCCAGCAGCTTGGTCCATCCAAGAGGAGTTCACGTTAACGGATCTATAAAGCCCAACGTGCCCAGCACACGGCAGAGGCACAGCCAGGAGTCAGCAGCAGAGCCGGCACTGGAAAGGCTCCCGTACCACCCTCTCGTTTGTTATCTCAAATTAAATGCATTTTCCAAAGCACTGCAAGAACAATGATAACTAATAAAATTCCAGTCCCATGATGCCATTTTATGTCCGACTGTTTCTGAGAAGCTATTAATGGCTGGCCGTGCTTATATGTGCCGCAAACGTAAACACGGGGAAGCCACGAATCCACACGGCTCTATCTGGTGATCACACGTAAGATCACTGGTGAGAATCACGGTTGACTAAGGAGAACCAGGGACATGGTTCCTATGGCTGTGATGATGGCTAATGCACAATTAGGCAAAGATGACCCGTTTCTGTGGATGATCAGGCCCTGCAGAGGCTCTGAAAGCTGAACAAGGGGGGCCGGGGAGCAGCAGGAGCAGGAAGCCCGCTGATGCACCAGAGGGAGGAGGGGGCTGTCGATGGCAGCTTCACCCCTGCGTAAAGGCCGCCTCAGCCCTGCACTAACAAGGCAGCTCAAAGAGGGACACAATAGGCAAGAAATATCACTCGTAGGAGGGAGGCAGAAGGCTCTCAGAAAGGCAAAGGACAAAGAGCTCCTCTTCAAAGGAAAATGGCACAAGCTGATAAGATGGATCCCTTCCAGCACGCGTTTTTTCTTCCCAGCAGCCAAGTAAAGGGGTTGGGCTTTCTTAGTATTGCCTTTGGAAACAGGATCAGAATACAGATATTTAAAAAGCATGTTCTGGCACAGACCCAGTTTCCTTGCCAGCAAGATTTTCAACCTCTAACACCGAGCAAAATCCTACTAATTGCAGAATTGTTCTTTCTTCAAAGAGTCATTCCTACAAAGCTTTACAAAACCAAAGACGTCAGATGAGGCCAATACTGTTTATTCTCTAAAATACATAATGGCAGAAATTTAAACCTACAGGGATAAGAAAAGAAACAATATTCAGGACTAATTCTATAGACCTCACTCAATTCTGAATTTCACGTTTAAAGCCACCTGCAGAAAGCTGAAAGGGCTGCTGCTCACTTTCACCGTGAGCTGGAAACAGCATCGATGGAGGAGAAAAGGCAAATGGGGGTCGGGAAAGGGCTGGAAAGGTGAAAATCCCCTGTGACATCCTAATCATGTTTTGCTACATATCACAGGATACCAGACCACCTCAGAAATGGAAGCGACAGCCGTCTCTGCTATCAGGAACATTTATCCGATGCATTCTCAAACCTGGGAAGGAAAGAGACCGATGATACTGCAATTTAGTTCAGCCATCCAAATTGACTAACCAAATCTACAGATAGGACTAAAAAGCCTAGTTTATCTACAGAACTATGTTCAGATGTTTTTCTGTCAGACGACTGAGGGAAAAAAACCTACAACAGTCTTGTTATCCATGTTTCAAGATAAGCACTTAAGCCAGTCATCTCTATCTTTGATACCTGTACTCTTAAATTATAGATGCAAGAGTGAGGGTCCTATAGGAAACAGCTGTTTCTTCAGTTAAATAGGTTTTATTTTGAAATAAGCCAAATAATCTTTTCAATACCTGAATATCCTTTCAGCACCCCAAGCAAGAAAATGTACGAGTGAAAGACCACTCAGAATAAATTCCTAAGAATTGACAGATACATAGCCAGACGTATAACACTTTTTTGTTTTCTTTTAAATTAAAAACTCTGAGAACAGTTAAGACCAATCCTCAAAGGCAGGGAACAGATGAGAGATACCAGGACTACGAGAAAGTATCATGGATACTGAGCATATACTAACGCCACAGTGAGGTGAAAAAAGGTTAAAAAAAATGTAATAGGTTCAAAGTTAAGTTGACATTACTAAGCACGTTAAACAGTAAAAAAGCCAGGACGTTAGAATATAGGAGTACCATGGTAAGATTAGCCAATTACTATGCTTTTGCAACAAGAACAAAGCACGCTGCAAGCCAGTCTGAAGCACACCCAGGACCCCCTAGGAAGCAACACCAGTTTCTTGAATGTTAAGCAATGGAGGAAAATGGACATAAGCACAGAAATGCTTATTTAGGAAAGAATTTATGCTACAGCAGGCCTTTTCCACAGCAGTGTTGTACCTCAATGTAAGAATTATGAAGAACTGGCCTGCAACAGATTCAATTACAAAATTTAACAAGATTGGCCTTGGGGTTTTGTTTTTGTTTTCTTAAAACAGTATTATTTAAGGTCAGGTGCTCAAAAAAAAAGATGTATGATAAAAAAAAAAAAAAACAAACACAGTTCTCTGAGCTGAAAAACATACCATGAGCAAATACGAGAACTCCCACAGCTTGTTTGCAAACAAACTTGTATTTGAAACTTTAAGCAAATATAATTAACAACAAAATGGGCAAGAAGCTCTAAGTAGGCAGATGCCTGAACTGGTTATTTCTAAAAATGCAATAATTACAAAGAAGCTGGTAAAACCACCAGCTTGACCTTCCCGCCTCTAAACCTCAGGTCTTTGCCCCAGTCCACTCCCCTTACAGTCCAGCATCTGCCCTTGTTATTCCAGCCCAGCCATCTGCGGGGCTGAGCTCTGAATCAGGGAACTGACCCAGCTCCAAGCCAGCAAGCAGATACCACCCTTGCACTCCCCTCCTTCCCCAGCTCCTGCAGAGAAAACCTCAAAACTAGAACTACTGACTTTTTTTCGTTTGTTTTAAAGGTTTTAAGCCAGAACCAATCCTTTGCTTTGGTGCTGAGCACAGCTGCAGGGACTGCTGTGCCAAAACGCAGGAGAGGGAATAACCGGGCTCAGGCAGAGCAGAGGAGAAAAGTTTTCCTGAAGTCGGCATTGCTGCTGCTTTGTACTGTGAAACTGTGACTCCGGCTTCCAGTGCTTACGATGAAAACGGGCTCCCAGGACAATGCACCTCTAATTACTTGGGTCTTCTTAAGCTCATACGAATAGTAATGCATCCACTGGCAACGGGAGTCACTTCAGCAGTGGTCCAGTTCCCTAACAAATAAATAAGCATGCTTTATCTGTCAGGAGAAGATAATGAAGGAAGATGCTTGGATGTTCATCATCCCCCTTTTACTTCAAAAAGACACATGAATATACAGGCAAAACCATACAAGTCTATAAAAAAAAAAAAAGTGTCTTTAAAAATCTGTCTGAACTTAGAATGAACACCCTTTTAGTGCAGAGCCCTATTTCCAACTGTACAGACTGAATCCAGTGGCAATACTCAGCCATTCTGGATACAAGCCACCTGTCTGGAAGGTCAGCAAGTTCTTCTTTAGATGGACTTGTTTACAAATGCAGCAATTCTGACACAAGTTATACAGTGTCTGCAAAGGAAAGCTGTTGAGACTTGTAATCTGGAACAAGCAGAAAGGCCTTGCAGTCTTTCACCAATTGGTACTATTCCAGTGAATATTTCCTTTCACCTCAAAAAGCAAGAAAGCAGCTGAAAGGTCAGAAGCCCTCCAGATCATCTGCATCTCTTTTAAAAATGTCCCAGACAGCCAAGCTAAAAGAAAGATTGAGTTTATTCAGTATTAAGATGATGAATGGCAATGTTTTACTGCTGTCTGCAGCTGTGTAGTCAGAGGGTACAGAGAAGACGGAGCCAGACTCTTCTCGGAGGTGCACAGTAGAAGGACAAGAGGTAATGGGCAGTTACAACGTGGGAAAACCCAAAAGTAGAGAAAACTTTTTCACCACAACAGTCAAGCATTGAGAGTGAGTCCAGAGAGGTGGTGGCATCTCCACCTTTGGAAATGAGATGAGGTCCTTGCCTACCTGATCTAGTTGGAGCTGCTTTGAGCACAGCCTTGGACCAAAGACCTCCAGGGGGCTCTTCACATACATTATTCTCTGAAGCCACAAGGAGCATCTTTCATGATGGGAAGTATCACATGCAAAATCTCAAAATGGAACAAGAAAACAAAACACCCACGAAAAAACACATACACAAACCCAACAAACGTTTCTGGAGGTTGGATAGATTACTTGTTGGCTTTTTAGTTATGTCAAAGAAACATAATAGATGTGATGGTCTGTGGATATAGGCTTGATACTCTAGTTTTATTCTGCTGAAACTGTCATTATGTTAAGATTTAAAAAACAAAAGGGATATGCCTTATGGTCTATGAATTCTCTCAATGTAGTGGAACAGAAGAAAAAGGAAAAAAGATATTTGAGAGGTCTCAAAGATATTTAAAGCAGAAAGGAAAACTATATATACTTTTCTCAATTTCCCCTTCATGGTAGCTTCTCTACATACAGTAGTACCAGCAGAGAAAGAAAAGCAGCAAACCAAAACGTCATTCTGCTTACCAAAACAGGACTTGGAGCACCACTGAAGTCACGAACAGCATATCATTGCTGTTTTCAAAATTAAATTGCATTTGCTTGACTTCAAAGTGCTTTATCCAAATACGGGAATACCACAGGGGAAGAAAAATGGGTTCATTTAGGATGAAAACTTGTAGCTCAGAAATCTAAGCTGAAGGTTTTAAGGCATAATCTAATGATTAAGAATGTTTATCTATGTCGTAAAGAAAAAAGCCAGTACAACACCTGAAACAAATAAAACCATCTCGCATGGAAGTGCAGTTTGTTGTAAGGGCAAGTGCTCAGGTGCTTCATCTGTGGGCAGCATCAGCCAGAGCCGAGGGCAGAGTATTCCACCGCGCTCCTGCCATGGCTGAACTCTCACTGCCCCCAGATCTCCAGGACACAAAAGCTTTGCCGCGGCACTGAGATAACACACGTGGTCTTGAGATTAAGCGTGCCTGGAATTGGACAGGCTTTACCAGCCTATTTGCAAGGCTGTGCAGCAAGTCACGATATAATTTCTTTAATTTACAGAAATAAACTCCCCATATATTTTAATTATCTAGATGCGTGATCATGAAATACATCATTACCCTTAAGCCTGCTTTTATAGCAGTCTTAAAACAGTACCTATAGCAATCCTGGCTAGGTCCATCTCTCAGAGCCTAAAATTACAGCCCTGTCCCTGCCCAGGGCTGCACTGCACAGCTGAGAGCGGATCCCTGGATGCGAACAAACCCACTGCTGCAGAGAAAAGCTCTGATGCAGGCTCAGCACATCGCACCCATCTCCATCTGAAACCTCCTTTTTCAAATTATTTGCTACAAAACTGGTTTTATTAGAAGTAATCTGTTTTATTAATTGAAAACTGAGAGGAACGGGGAGTGTGTCTCTCCCTTAGCCTGGTGCTACCCAGCTGCGAGGGGCATCTCAAAAAAAATCCCACAACTTCCATCTAAAATTGAGAGCAGCAGGTCAACCCGTATTTTAGAAGCCACCAAAGCTGCCTCCTCGACAGGGTCACAAAGCTGTGCTTTGAAGTAGAGCGTCAATAGCGTTTCAGCAAGTATGAGTGGCACAGGCTTATTTCATGGGCAAGTCACCGCCGACTCCGCATCAGGGGACACTCGAGAGGGCAATAAAGACCTTTACAAGCTACAAAGTCATTGGTGGAAACCAGCAAAGGGAGGAAATACAGGCTCTGATCTTGCCTTCATTTTTGCAGAAGGCTAGATTGAGTAACAACACATTTGATGACAAACCCGTGGACTATGGGAAGGAGGTAAAACCTCAGAGCTTAAAAAAAATAAATATAATCAGTTCCACGCTTATTGGTCCCAAACCTGGTTAGTCTTCTGCCAGTTGCTTGGCAGGTGCCAATCTCGAGGTAATCTTTCTGTTGGGTAATTTTTTTAACGCATTTGTTACCCTGCCACGACAAAGCATTGGGCTGGAGGCACTTCCAGCCTGCACACAGGGCCAGCAAGGCACACGGCACCAGCCCTGAGGGCTGGAGACCTTAGGGGCAGTAGAAGGTCCACCCAACTCATCCGGCACCTGTGCTATCACAACCCAAGAACAGACTGCCAATTAATTTGACACAGAAAACAGGCACTTTCACATCATAGCCACTTTGTGACCTCCATCTGCACCCTACAGCAGAGAAAACACGTTTACTCCTAGCAAAACTGAGGTTCTTCCAGAGTTAATTTTTGCTTCTTCAACCTACGAGGAGGTCTCTACTTTCTGGCATCCCGTTTGCATGAAAGTGAAGTAGAAGGGGAGAAAGAAGTGGAACCGAGTTGAGACTTTCACTCACTGTGAGGAAGACATCTCGAGAGACCACTGAAGGAGAAAAGATATGTGAGTAAGAAGTATTAATGCAGGAATTATGTTAGAGTCTTGCAAATTTGTAGAAAAAGAACTATTTATCCCTTGTGGTTAACAAGGGACAACAAGGCTACAGAAACTGAATATAAACCCCCCAACATTTTAATGTGTGAGAGAAGCAGCAGTAAAGGTCTGGACTGCAAGCAGAGGAAACTCTGCCAAGAATTCATGTGCCATATGAAGGCTGTAACGTCAAGAGCCCCTAAAACAAAAAAGGAAAATGGGAAGGAGAAGGCTTAGCCAAAGCACTGCGTTTTAAAGCTGTCATCTTATTATCACAGTGTCACGAGTTTGAACAATATACGTGTTTGAGGCATACTGGAAACTGTGGGTTTTATTAGATATATTATGCAGGATGCTTCTGATGCTTCCAGAGTGCTTTTTATAGTCCTAATGCTGTGGCAACACAGGACGTGATTTTGAAGACTGCACTCCATACACAACCCCCGAATTCAGTATGTGTATGTGGCTGAATGGTAGGATGACCCACATTAGGAGTCAAAATAGAAGAAAGAATTAGAATACACCTGGAGTGAAGAAGCTGGGGGTGGGGGGTGGGGGGGGGTGGGGAGGGAGTGCAAAAGAATAAAAAGACATTCACTTAGATACAAGGGTGTGCTCTTCGCTGGAAAAAAAATCCTGGCTGGATGGCCATGCCCAAAGCGTGGTGCTGAATGGAGGTACACCCAGCTGGTGGCCGGTCAACCATGGTGTTCTCCAGGGCTCAGCCTTGCAGCCAGTTCTGTTTAATGTCTTTATTGATGATCTGCATGAGGGGATGGAGCGCATCCTCCACCACTCTGCAGACAACGCCAAGCTGGGCAGAAGTGTTGATCTGCTTGAGGGCAGGAGGCTCTGCAGAGGGACCCGGAGAGGCTGAATCGATGGGCCCAGGCCAGCTGGATGAGGTTCAACAGGGCTCAGTGCCGGGTCCTGCAGGTGGGTCACACCAGCCCCACGCAGCGCTACGGGCTGGGGGCAGAGGGGCTGGGAAACCGCCTGGGGGGAAAGGGGCTGGGGGTGCTGGGCGACCACCGGCCGAACGTGAGCCAGCAGTGTGCCCAGGTGGCCAAGAAGGCCAACAGCGTCCTGGCTCGTACCAGAAACAGCGTGGCCAGCAGGAGCGGGGCTGTGACCGGCCCCCGCACTCGGCACCGGGGAGGCGGCACCTCGAACCCTGGGGTCAGTGTCGGGCCCCTCACGACAAGAGGGACATTGAGGGGCTGGAGCGTGTCCAGAGCCGGGCAGGGGCTGGGGAAGGGGCCGGGGCACCAGGCTGGGGGAGCTGGGGGGGTTCAGCCTGGAGAGGAGGCAGCTCAGGGGGGACCTTATCGCTCCCTACAGCTGCCTGACAGGAGGGTGCAGCCAGGTGGGGGTCGGTCTCTTCTCCCATTTAACGAGTACCAGGACAACAGAAAACAGCCTCAAGCTGTGCCAGGGGAGGTTTAGATGGGGTATTGGGAAAAATGTCTTCACTGAAAGGGTGGTCAGGCACTGGAACAGGCTGCCCAGGGAGGCGGCAGAGTCACCATCCCTGGAAGTGTTTAAAAATGTGGTGCTCGGGGACATGGTTTCATGGTGGGCTTGGCAGTTTTGGGTAGGCTGGACTCCATGATTTTAATGGTCTTTTCCAACCTAAATGATTCTATGAAGGAGCAAGGTAAGGGGCTAGGTCCTCCTAGGAATGCAAAGGCCACCACCTCCTCCTTCCCTGCCATTGGTTTGGCCTTTAACACATTGACTCAAACCTATGATAGTTTTACTAAGCACTGCTGCTCTCAATCTCCAAATTAGGGTTGGCACACAAGAAGTCTGCATAGTACCAAGAAGGGAGCAGGAGACATGAGTGTGCATGCATGGAAAGACCTTTCCTCCAGAACCCAGCATCACTCTGTAATGAATCATGGGGCAACACACGCAGGGTCTTTTCCTGGCCAACCTATCAGCTGCACCATGTGCAGTACTTGTGTGTTTGGATAAAGACAAGAGTACAAGACTGGGAGCACCTTGAAAATTTAAGTTACACAAGCCACCTACCTATGCCATGACTTAAGAGATAAAAAGAAGAGTTCACCAGTTAAAGCGTTGGCTCTCACACAGAAAAGATGCAACACACACCCCCCGGGGGAAAAAAAAAAAAAAAAAAAAAAAAAAAAAGCAAGCATCAAATGACTAGGTACAGAGATTATTCCTGAACTACTTCTATATTGCGAGAGAACAGAAACATCTTACTTCATTGTGCTGTAAATATATATACACTGTAAAATGGGGTCTAGTTATCAAGACAGAAAGGATTAAACCCTGTATATCCACAAACTCACAATACAAACACATATAACAGTTCTGTAAGCTAGCTAACAGAGCACCATGACGGTATAGGTGTGAATGGGGAATATACCAAACTGGTAGGTTTGGTTTCTAAAATAAAGAAAAATATTCTAAGAAGGGTATTGGTGTGAGATGGCTGTACATGCTTAAATATGCAGCATGTGGAGATGCTCACCAACACCAGAAATGGTTCAGAGCTTTAATATTTAATAATCTTAGAGGGAAAAAAATCAGATTAGCCTAAGAGAAGATGTGCTTAATTGTGATACTCGAGAGAAGAAACTGAATACACATCACTGTTTAAGTGCTGTACAACTGCATCCTAAACACTAAATACTAAAGCTTCGATTTCTTCTATCCTCTTTCCCATCGTAAGCATCCAGTTCACAGGGTGAGATGTGTTTATTTAGATTAGAACTGCCATATTGAGTCAATACTACAAAAACGCTGCATCAGTTGAGATTCCCAATTGTCAAGTCAAACTTTCTGTGGGGGCTTCAATTTCTTCAGAACCGAGGTTATTGCTGAACCTTGGTCAAGAAGAAGGAAATCAGTCAGGAAACACCACCAAATGCTTCTTCTGTAGGAAAAAGACAAATATTTTCCAAGAAGAGGTAAGCTACGTGCTGTAGCATGCATTGCATTTGGTAAGACACAGATAAGTCATAGCTTTAAAGGTTCAGGCTGTAGTTTCCCACTGCCTCTTAACCAACTTTTTATATGTTTTTCTTTTTTATTGGATCTGTTTCAAGGCAAGGAAGTTATAACCAAGAAACAGCTCAAACAATCTGACTCCTTTAAAAGCCTGCAACAGCTTGAAGTTTGACTTATTTCCGAGTATACAAAGTCTTTATTTGGACCATTCAACTTTAAGAAGCATTATCAAGTGACTTTTAATTCATTTTTGTGTAGATGCATACAGTTCAGGGGGAAAAAGGCAAGTAGATCTTTAACAGCTGCTGGAAATATCACCAGTTTAATATTGAGTTAGAAATTTAAAGCTAAACAAACATTGAGGTCTACTATGTTACCTAAATAACAGTCTACTGAGAACTATTAAAGGGAATAAGAACAAATGCATCAAAGCAAGGAAGCGCAAATCATTAGCAGTAGCAAAAAAGCTATCTAATAGCAAAGAAAAAAATATATACATTAACATTTCAAAATCTCCCCTGGGCTTAGCTAATTGGTATGATCAATTCTGGTTTGTTCACAAAAGCCTGGACAGCTAGCCAGAGGCAGGTAAGGAAAGAACTAAGAAGAGGAGATGCAACTTTAATGAGCTTTTAAACAGTTAAGACAACATCCCAATTGACACGCAGGTGCACTGCAGCCCCAGAGACCATCCTCACCAAGCGCAGCTTCCCACCTGACAAGCAGCTGCGAAGGGAGGGCAGGATACATGAGCACGCATTAATCTCTTTGTGCAAGCACCACTGAATTCTAACTACCCAATTCATCTAAGTCAGCATCAAGAAAGATGCTCCCTGAAGCCAGCCACTGCTCCCCTGATTGCAGTCAGCTTTTTAACAAGTGGCTGATTAGACAAGCCAGAAGCACCCAGGCTTACATCATTAAAATAAAGAGCCATAACAGCTGTTAGGGGCAAACTTGGGCATATTTTGAATATTTAAAGGCAGGCATGCAATCTCACCTGTGTTTTGACCAAGGCATTAAGAGAGAGCTTTTGTATTATTAGATGTACGTCATCAGACCAGACAAAGACCATCAGCAGCCCTTCACTGTCTAACATCTCACGAAGTCGACACGCAGAACGGCTGGCTAGCGAGCCCTGCTTTGGGGATGGAAAGGAGCTGGAGAGCCAGTTGGGACAACTGTGCTACTTCAAGTGATGGACAATGTTTCACTTACCAGATGTTGTAATAAAATAATTAACTGTTCTCCAGAAGAAAAGAACTTCTGGTAACACTTATTAAACAACTCCTAAAATACTGGGGTTTATTTGAGGAAACAGGTACATTTGATTTCTGAAGAGTATTTACAAAGATTAGGAAACAACAAAACACTGGGACATATTCTTTTCAGTATAGATGACAAAGACATAATCCTCTTAATAGAAGTCTTAAAGCATGGATAAGGGTTCATCACAGCGCCCTTGTTCTTTTCTTCGCGCACAATCTGGGTCAATCCAAGAGCAAGGCAGTAAGGTGCTACACACGCACTGTTCACTACCACTTCTCACAGCTGACCACCATCCTTGTCCCAGTATCACGCTGCCAGCACAGTCCAGCCCTGCGGTCACTTTCACCTGCTAACTCGCAACTGGATTTTGAAATACACTTTCAGAGGTGAAACACAAACTGATTGTCAACACAGGAGCATCCTGTTCGCCTGTGGCACTTGCCAGTACAAAGATTACTTGGAAAAATAACATTTTATCAAAGCTATTTCAGCTCGGGCTAGAAGACAACAAAAAAACCACACCACCTCACAAGGACCATCCAATTTCATGTGTCCATAAGGTAGGAAAGCTTGCCATGTCAAGTGACCTTTATCACAGAGTTTCTACAGGATTTAACATACCTTTTTAAAGATGTGATTTCTTGTTTCTCTTTGCAGAAGGCACACTAAACGCAGACCACAAACCATCCCAGAGTAAACCTCACTGTGTCTGCAGACAAATCCTATGCCTTTATGCTACTTGGTTGCTTTGCCAAGAGGCAGGGTAAAATTAATGCACCATTCACAGAAGCAGGGACTGACATCTGCCCCACCGTACTCCCCTTTAAATTAAAGCCAGCAGAGGGGGTGTGACAGTCCCACCCTTTTCATTAATAACTTCCAGTAATTCTAAAAGACTTCTGACTACACACTTACTTTGTCTGTTTTGAACAGATGCGGTTAAGCCCCTTTGAGGTGTGAAAGAAAGACTGCATGTAAATTAAAATGTGCAAAAAGGGACACCTTCAGAGGTTTGCATTGCCAGGACACTGTAACAGCAAGCAAATTTTACAGTTCATACATGCTCTCACACAGCGATAGGTGCACTAATAAAGTAACCAAAACATCAACTAAGTGCTCAAAGATTGCTACAAGTCATTTTACAGTAATTAACAAAGATTTCTCACAACTATCACGTTTTGGCTTGAGAAAGCCAGGAAAATGCAAGCTTCAGAGAGAAACTCAAAGGATAATCAAATCCCGCTCTTCCACTGCAACAAGGCAGTTCTGTTCAACAATGTAACTGAAAAAATCCAGAATGGGTATTTTTAAAGATCTATTATAACGTCTTAAGAAAAGAAGAACTTTAATGAAGCACTTTTGCTCATAAAGCTTATGGTCATTTTGCCATATTATTACTGTATTACAGTATTACATATTTATATTATATATTTTTATATATAATATATATACCATATTATAGCTTTATTACCAGAACTGCCACACAGAGTTAGACAAAAAGGTGCGTTAGCCCTGTAGCTCATTCCCAGCACCATGCAAAAGTGGTTGTCCAGGGCAGAATGCAAGGACAAAACAACGTGTAAATGAAGCTTCCAAATAACCTCTCCAGAAGTAGCTATTTGTGGTTAAGGGGCTTCCCAACTTTGTGTTCAAAGCTTCAATATATTTGTCTCCTAAGGAATTTCTTGAACCCCTTTTTGAGCTCACACACTCCTAGCATCCTCTACACCTATAACAAGAAGTTAATTACTCTTCCTTTCGCCTTGCATCTGGCATCTGCTACTTCCATTTGATGTCCCCTCGTTCTTGTTTCGGAATAAAGAGTAAACCTTTCATCCTTTTAATCACATAGAACTCTATCAGATCTCTTATTCAAGGCTGAATAGTGCTAATGAACACAATCACACCGAAGCCATTCTACACCTTCATTCATCTTTACCACCCTACTTTGCACCTCTGCCAGCTTTGCTATAAGCCTTTTGAAGCAGAATGCCAGGCAGGGAGGAAGACCAACACCAGAACCGCACACAAATGATCTGATAAGAAAATCCTACCTTTTCCTAGCAGCCTTTCTTTCATGTGATTCCACTTTTCCAACCCTTCCACCAGCTGTGCCTGCTTCAGGTACAGACTACGGTGCATCAAGGCCAGCTCCTAATCAGAGCTCAGGTACACCCACAGCTGTGCATTTCCATACTTCACTACAACCCTGCATGCAACACAACGCCACAGCAATTCAATACAAAATACTGTCAGCCAAAATAAAAGACCAGCTGTAGATAAACAGGAGGGACTTATTTGGTATCCATCTTCCTCATGTACTGTCAGCTTCTAGGGGTCTCGTTCAATCATTTGAGTGTGCTGTCCTTGATAAAACATCAGCCAAAACTGTGAAAATAATATGCAAGAAAGTTGATATCGTTCCTTGATCCTAATTTCCACAGTTGGATAGCTATTACAGCAACATTTTGTTCTTGCATGGGGATGCGAGAGACAACTTGCATAAAATTCAGCTTAGTAAGATTAATAATCAAAGCAATAAATCAACATAAAGCAAGCAGAATGCTGAACCCACTTTGAATCCTCATGTTTAGTCAATCAAAACAAAATGAAACACACATATTTTGTTACTTATTCATGGACTCCCCGTACACCCACACACCTTGAACATTCAGCACATCAATACAAAGCACTTATGCATTACAAAGCTGTAGCATCCTCCCAAGTCTACCATTATACTTCCAAGTGGAGTTCTTGTCTTTTCTGAAACAGCTTCATCTGGCTTATAAAAAGAACAACATTCAGGATTATTAGGAAAACACGTATTCAAATAACCAATCCAGCACAACATTAAACATCTCCACCAAACACACATTTTCACATCTCAAGTGCAATAAGCCTGGATCTTTCAGTAAAGTGTTGCTAGTGTATTCAGACAGCAAGGAGAATTCAAGGACATGGCAGAGGCAGGCTCTCGCAGGGGTGGGAGGCAGCGCAGAACTCTGCAATCAGCTAGCTGTAAAGCTCAAGGTAAAGAATAGTACCATGATCATTTCAGAGATTAAAAAATGCTGCAAGTGCCATATTTAACACATGGTTAGTGTAAATAACGTATATTCCTTTTCAGGCATGTACTAGCTATATGGTCAGGCAACTCTCCCAACCCCTTATAAGCCTTTCCTTTTCCTAAAACCTGCTCCTCTCTTCCTTCTGTGACTGCTGTTCTAATTCCTCAGTTTCCAGGGAGATGAAAACAGATCTGTAACAAAAGACAGATCAAAAAAAAGAAAAATAAAGTGCAACTTCAACCCACACAAATGTCATCCTCACAATCTACCTGCGCCTGGCATCCAGCTGCCATTTAAACATTTCCCACCTCCTCTTCCTAAAGGACTGCGAACAAGCAGAGTAACAGTGAATGCTTTCACATTTCCCTTGCAAAAGTAAAGACAGAAAGCCAAGGCATTAACTTGACTATTTACTGCAAAAGAGGATAGCCAAACACTTTGCGCACTTTTTAAGGGCAAAAAGACTTTTGCTCCAATGTCAACTCCAACAAGATTGCTGTCCCAACAGATCGCTTCCCTGAAAGCGCCCAGGTGCAAAGACAGCCTCTTTGAAAGGCGTTTGTCATTTGTGGCTGCAAAGGACAATGCAATTAGCTATTCGTACTTCTGCCCAACCCCCTTCACAAAATTATCTCCGGTATCATGAGCGGTTCTCTGCATTTCTATTAGAAGTCCTTTCCCTGCCTGCCCCCCTTACATAGGGTTCACATGCCAGTGTGTAACAAAACACAAGTTATTTCCCTCTTGCCCTCTCCTAGATTATTAGCTGCAAAATTTTATGACATCTGAAGTCAGTTAAAGTCTCTTCAGTTTACAGCATTGATTTTTTTTCTGGTTGTTGGAACACTTAGATATAGTCACCCTCTTCTACAACCACTAACAGAAGAAAAAGGAAGCGTTGTAGCCCTGAGGAATCATCAAACGCGATCTAGCTCCCTACCACCTCCCCGAATGAAAGACTCAAGAAATGGGATTTAGAGTTCATGTCTTCTAAACTGAAAAACATTTAAATTATGAAGTGACAGAAAAAAACCCATGATTAGATCAATTTTATTTCTTTTAAACACAACCTATGCCAGCCGCTCTGCAAATTTCAGCCGGTTACCAGTGAGATATGCACAATGTATGAAGGAATAAACTCTATGGCTTCTCCTGGCCCTGGAATTCTCATGCCAGGTTATCTTGCATTTGCAGCCTTATTGAAAGAAAGAGAACAGTTTTCTGACAAATGTAAGTTTTCATATTCTTCAGGTTTATCCTCAAACCATGCTTCTGCCCTCTGACAGTATCAGAGAGCTTATACACATCGTTGTGTGTGCACATACGTGTGCATCAGTACATACATGTATGCACACACACACTTTCTTCCAAAGAATTCAATGGGTTAAATCTTCATAGCATGTTTTAAACCACTGCTAAGGTCATCCCTGCGATGTCTTCATTAACAAAGCCTGCATTTTCTAGGAACACAGCCAAACAAAACATACACTCTTCCATTGCTTTCCAATAGAAAGGTTCTTTGAAAGGCATTTCCCTGTTCCTGAAGCTGGCTTCCATAAGGTCTCTCACACTCTAACTTTTTTTGTTGCTTTGTTTGCCAATATTTAGAAAACTTGATCACACTGAAATAATTGTCATGCTTGCTAGCATATGGCAGACTGGTTTAAGGTGTTTCTTCTGTTTCTTTTTCCAGTGAAACTTACTCACCAAGTTGGGAATTCCCCATTCCCAGCCCCTTCCATCACCCTGGAGCCAATTCAGGAGACTGAGAACCAGAAATAAGCTTTGTTTGCATCCGAGTTGAAGGCACCTTGTAGGTACCAATTTCACATCTGCTTTTACAGAAGGTTTCAGTGACAGCTGTATCAACAGCAATGGGATATCCTGGCCATGGATGTATTTACAATTACACATAACTTTTTTTTTTTTTTTGAGAACTTTACTTTTCCAGGTCAAAAGGTGAACTGATGTGCCAGTTTAATGTATCCTTGTGTAAAGTTCAAACACCCTGAAAAGAAGCAGTTCCCAAGAAGATCACTGGTAGGATGTTTCAGGAAGGAAGTCCCCAAGACTATTTTGACACTTCAACAGCATCACAGATACATGCCATGTTTCTCACAGCATTCTCCCCCCTACTCTAGAAAACCTATCCAAGGAGAACAAAGACGCATTTGTCCAGGATCTCCAGCAGTTTCAAACAAGTTGCAGCCAACATGTAAGATGCTTCCCAAAAAAACTCTCCCCCCCCTTTTTTTTTTTTTTACTGCCCACATGCTCAGATGATACGCAGCAAATCTGATGCATCCTGAACAGAGCAAAGCCTGAAGTTCTGGACACAAGTGTGGATATGCTTTTCTGCCTTATGTCAGCCAGAACAGACTTAGGAGAAGCTAGAAAGCAGCTTTTATTTAAATTAAAGAAAAAGCCTTAAAGCAAGTGGGAAAACTCCAATACTTTTTCTCAGGAAAAGTCAGATACTTGCTTGCATTAAGAACCCACCTTGAGTTTCTGGGAACATAGTTGGATGATGGAAGTCTACACTAATACTCCCAAAGGCGGTTTCAGGAAAAAAAAAAAAAAAAAAAGACTAGCAGAGGTTTACAGACCATAACATTATATTAATAATAAATATAAATATATAAATAAAAAATCAATAGTATTTTTATCTCAATATATTAATTAGTATCTCAGCCCTGAGAAATCCTCAGAGTAACCTCTTCATTGCCTACCCATCAGCCCTGGAATCAGGCAGCAATCTGCAAGGAGAACTGCACCTGCTGTTCTACTGGAGCAATAAACACAAAGTTTTGAAACACTGCACGCTCTAAAGGGTCTCCCTGCACCCAAGTCCTTCAAATCCTCATACCGCACAGCTTCATGTAACCCACAGACAATGAGATAACATTATAAATAACAGCAGCATGTCGTAGCTGTTTGCCTCGGTAAATTCCACAGTGAATAAGGCTCCGTGACTCAAGGCTAAACAGCACTTGATTCAAGACTCATGGGGAAATAGTTTAAAACAAGAAGTGGGACACTGCTTTTCCATCCGTACCTAAAAGCTGTGCCCCTCTCATCTGTCCACAAAGGACAGCTGAAGGACAGCAAGAAAGCTGTTCACTGCTGCCAGGGCCTCTCTCGCAGCCAAATTTCTTGCGTGTTTGTTTGGTCTGCCTCTCCACTGCTCCACTCTTCCAGATTTAACAAACTCAAATTTAAGGGGTTCCTTTTCTGCAGCTGTATTTTCTTGTTGCTGAACCAAAGATCTAAAAGCTTGAGGGAAATCTTTTCCACCGACATACATACAGAGCACATGAAAATGTGCTTCAAGGACACAGCTATTCCTAGCTTACTATGGAGAGAAAAAAAAAAAAAAAAAAAAAGCTATCTTCCCAAGAAGCTGTACCCATGACCACTATAATGATGTGCAAAAGAACCAACAAAGTTCCCGCTAGAGCCACAATCCACCTTCATTCCAATAGTTAATGATTAAATATTTTCCATTTTAAAAGCCTCCTGCCTCTCTTTTCTTCTAATACAATATCAAACATTGGTGTTACCAAACCCCGAGATCACAGGATAAGGGCAAACAAGCTAGAACAATAAGACATGCTATCGCCATGACATCTCAAATAAATTTCAAACTGCATTATCAACACAAGCATTGTTAACTTCTGATCCATTTCTGTGCTGGATGCTATAATTTACCTTCATTTTGGTTATGGAGGTAAGCCAGCCAGCCACAACAGCATTACAAAATCATATAACTAGCCAAAACCAGTAGCAGTAATAGCTGTGTCAAAGTGGAGGGCTACAAGACAAACAGCCTGCTTGGAGCTCTTCACATTTAGTGGATCAGAAGAGGCATGCCTATACCTGCTACACACTTGTACTTTGCAGGTGGAACTTGGGAATATTATCCCTCCAGTTACTACATGAAAGAGTAACTCAGGGTAATGGTATTCTGGAGGAACAGTGCCTACCTGGCCTGCTATGTGAGCACTTCTGAAGGCAACCTGGTACATGGACCAAAAGCACAGAGAGGATACAAAAATACCCCAGACAGTGATGCAAGCGGCATTCGTTACTGGATCAACTGTTAAAAGTACACGGCATGCACAGGTAGAGCAATAAACTGATCTTGGCTGTGAGCAGAGAAACCTTAAGGAACTGAAATTAAGACAACAACCCCTGTTCTTTAACAAAGGCTGTCAAGCCCACGTCCACAGTGTCTCAACAACACTGCTGACTTGACTGTTATGGACTCCCTAAAGAGCCAGAGAAATTCCAGTGTCATAAACACCAAGGGCTTAAGACACAAGGAAGATAAACACAGACAAGGTAAACTTCAAGAGCAGCACCGCTTGGTTAAATAGATCTGGGCTCAGAAAGATCATGGTTCATAACCAAATCTCACTGACAGCATTGACAGATGCTGTAAACAGCCACACCTTGCAGATGAAAACCACGTTGCATTGCCAATTCTCAAGGCAACGTCTCGGTTCCTCGTTCCAGCACCAACACAGGTGCAGGCCATAGAAGACTTCATTCAGCTTCACAGCTGAGCTGGAGAACTTATACCCATATCCACAGAAGAACACGAAGCTTACTGTGATGAGCTTCATAACGTATGAAGCACAGTGGTATTTTATTTCTGACAAAATTTACTATAATTAAAGTAAATAAGAGTCAAATATAGAGCACTTTTACTCTGTTCTACCAATTAAGTGAAGCAAAATTACTAGGTGGGAGAGTTAGGTGGACAAACTGGGCAGTTACAGTTTTGAAGCTGGCACTAGAGACAAGACAACAACATTAAAGGACCAGAGAAGTTCAGAAGTTAAAAGAGCACACCAGTCCAGAGAAACAACTTCACAATAAATCCACTGGCAGGGATGTGTGCTCTCTATTCACTTGCTCAGCCTGGAATTTTACCAGCTGTTTCTCAGAAATAACCATGCAGATTTTCTGAAGTAGCTCAGTTTGCACAACATCATTGTAAGTTAAAGGAAAATTACCTCCCCTTTTCCCACTTCTATTTCACAAGTACTTAAGAAAATCCTCTAAAGTAATATTATAAGGAGAACATCAAGAAGAAAGAGTTAAATGCCGACCAACAAGCATTTCTTGGTTGGAATATTACATTTATTATTATTCATGATAACCCACTCCCTAGAGGCTCGTAACAAAACCCAGCAGTGCATGTGTATCTTAACTGGAGTACAGAAGGTCACCACCTTCTAAGGGGTAACAATTATAAAACTCTTAAGAGTTTATCAGCATCAAAAAGACATCCTCAGGCAGTAAGAACAAACACTTCACTAAGTCAGGAGAGGCTGCTCCACATCAGGAACTGTCTCACAGCATCAGTTCAGAAATGCTATGTCCAGGTCCTGCAGAAACCTCTGCAAGATGAGGCGGAAAAAGCTATAAATTTTAATTAATATGCTGCACTGTCACACGAATCATTTTACTTTGTGTTGTACTATGCACAAAGCCATAATTTAATAAAAAAAAATTCTGAGTTTTCATCACTGGTTTCCGTCATAGTGAACCTCACATTATGTTGCTTTATGGCCTGTTGCACTGCCTGGCATATCAAACAAGGGTCAAGACCACGACCTGGGATATGCAAGTCTAAGCAGGAATGTTTCCTCACCATAATCTGCAGCAGATTCACAACTAGCCTGGAATACAGGTCTGGCTTGGGGGGTTACTACGCAAAGGAGATGTGCCAGAAGTGTCTGCAAAATGTTTGACTAATCTGCTTAAACAAAGCCTCTAAAAGTAAAAACCAAAAAAACTTTTAAGTTAATTGTTAGTGAATTCTGACTGCTAGAACTATTTTATGTCTAGATGTGGTGTTTAAAGAAAGCCACAGCCTCGTACCCAAATCTTATTTTGTCCTCCAAGTCATACCAGTTCCCCGGAGTATGTGCTACTGCCTCAGATTCCTCCGTTTAGTTTTTTTTAAAGCACGAATGGCCAGCATAAGTGAGGTCAGGCTCCAGTGACCCATCAGGAAAGTACATGAAAGCTGGAGACAAATCTGGGTGATGCTCACTCATCTGTGTCAGCTCTTTAAAGAAAGAATTCCCCTTGTAAAACATGGGTACTTTTTATTCTGTGACTGCATTTGTAAGGTTGGAACAAGAAAAATCAAGAATAAAGGAAAACCCTGAAGAGGAAATAAATGGAAAAGATAAACTTCAGATGACACCAACAGGCCTCCCATAAAATGCCTTTATTCTCTGGTTCAGAGACCTCTTCTTAACTGCTACAGGAAAGTCTACAGTTCGCTTTGCAGAAAAGTCCAAACTCAACTTCATAAAGTTTAAAACTGTTAAAAACGTTATTTGTGTTAGACCTGAAAAAGAAATGCTTGCAAAAATGTTATAGAATCATCTATTATGTAAAACAAATAAATAGGATATTTCTGAAAAAAATCCTAATTGTGCAGATTTCTCCAAATGAGGCGTCCTTTCGACAAAGCCAAACCTCACTGGGTGATTGCCACTGAAACATGCACCTCATATCACTAGTGGTATCTCCTCAGGGAAATGCAGGCATCTATAGGAGACGACATATCAATGCTAGCACTCCAGCACGTCTCAAATTCAACAAGCCATTTCCTTGCTCATCAAGCTGCCTCAGTGATCTTAGTTATTAGAAATCAATTAGTGCAGCAGTTCAGAAGTTAGGTGCACCGTAACATGCAGACAGGCGGATCTGAAGCTAGCATGCAGATACTGAATTAATAACCAAGGATCTAAATGAGATGGGTTTTTTTCCCCAGGAAGCAAGGCCATCTGAGCCCAGTTTCTGCACATCTGACTTCCCACGCTACCTCTCTCACCCCTTACCCTGAAGTCTCCGAACCCATCAGCAGCTGCCCCAGGTAAGACAAAGCAGTAGGTGGAGTGGAGAGAATGAAACTCCCTGGAACCCTGTTTAGATGAGTTTCTGACGTGAAGTCACTTCTAAAGAAAAACTTCTGGTCTGAACTTGTACTGGGCTCAGACACCAAAATGCAACTAAAGAAACAGGGTGGGGAGGGGTGGTGGTGGGGAATCTCAGTTCCAGAGCTCAGGAAACATCTGGCTCCTGAAACAGGTATCTTTTACGAGTTGTGAAATAAGGTATCAATATCAATAGCCAAAAATGATGGCTATATAGTCAGATTCAAATACACACGATCCATTTTCTGACAGACATTGCACGAGAGGCCATCCATATCCTGCTGAGATAGCAACAACCGAAGGAGTGTATCACACAATTCGGTGTCAGCAGCCAAACCAGGTAGTAGTTTTAGCTAATAAAATACTCAGGGCGGCTAGAGTTCAGGAAAAGAACTGTAAGCCACCACATTCAAAGGCACAGGCGAGTAGCACTAATCGTTCGTGACAAGACAGCATAGCTGAAAGCCAAGAGGCAGGTAGGTTTCCATGATGGATTAAGGCTATCACATAGCAGGGGTGGTGACCGAGCCAGTACACTAAAATAAGACACCGAGGCTCCAAAACAGCTTTTGGCTCCTTACCTCTTAGGCACCTGATAAATGTGAAATGCTGAACCTCCAGCAAAAAAAAAAAAAAAAAAAAAAATAATAATAATAAAAAAAAAAATCCAAAGCTTACTTCAAAATCTGAGCCAAGAGTTTAGAAAAATTCTTGTCTGCTTCTTTTCAGGTACACAGGTCCAACTACTGTCAAAGAATCTCAAAAATGGGAAAAAAGGTGAGACCTGGTAGATTTTCAGACCATAGCTCAGATTTTCCCCTCTTCCCCTTCCTTTCGCTCCTCAGTTAACATCAGTATGTCCCACCTAGAGTAGCAACTTATCTCCCAACAGAATAGCTACTGCGAAGACACCTCTTGTACTTTAGAGTATTTGGCACAAATGTTTCTTGGGTTTCTAGAAATTACTGAAGAAGGTGCACTTTTGACCACCCAAGAAGATAGCTCAAGCATCAGAACTGTTAAGACCCTATAGACTAGAAAAGATCAATTTTCAAATAATCCTTTTGGATTGAAAACCAGATAAATTTCAAATTATCTTGCATTATCCATCCAATCCAAGTGATCAATGAAGTAGAGAGGTTTCCTTAAAAGAGTTATGAGATTTTAGTATCTTGTGCAATATCCGATATATGCTAAAACCCCATCACTACAGATGTTATAACAGAGGCTATGTCCTCATTATTTTAGCAGCTATCAAGTCTGAAATTATCACAGTGATTAACTGGAGATCATGTCAGCAACTTTCCTAACTTGAAGACAGATAGATAGAGCTGATCGCTCACAGACATGGACCTGAAACAAATTACCAGCTATAAAAATGGAATAAACATTGGCTCAATTCCTTCTGTTTTTCAATAAATAGCAAGCTGTTTTTCTCTTCCCATTCTATGTTAAGCTACCCCTAAGTTTCTGACGTCTCAAAAATACCCACCAAACAATACATGTTAAAGTTAGAAAATGCATCCCATTTAATTATGATGTTGTGGCAGTATAAGCTTCAAAACAGAAAGAGGAGGGCCCTCATGAGATGTTCACCTAAAAGAAGATGAAAGTTGTCAGAAGAATGCATTCCAACTTCTAGAGACTTCTAATTTCTACGTAGGAATCAAACTTAAATCTAAGTTCCTTGTGTTTGAAACTATACTAAATAACCAGTCCCAAACGCTCAGGCTACAAACAGCCTGTGGATCTGCCCCCACCAGAGCTATGACCAAATATTTCTCTTCAAGCATATGGTTGGCAACTCTGGCCAGCCCCCAAATCTCAGAAACAAATTAATTCTCTGACTATACAGCACTTCACAGAGGTAATTAATCTCCAGTAGGGTTAGCCTGCTGATGCTCAGAAACCACCGGTTATGTGAATAACCACCAAGAAAATCACAGAGAACTGCAACTCTGGTGGCGTTTTCAGACCCTATCTTACCTCCATATATTTGTGTAATTATTCAGTAGTAAATAAGCTGTTATATAGACAGGAAAAAAAAAAAGTAATAATGAAAGCAGGTTCCTGATGAATATCTGTTATCTCCCTCCAGCACCACAATGCAATAAACCAAACATCTCCCAGAACTACCACCGGTTATTCCTGCTCTGCTTCCTCGTGCAATCGGCACTATCGTGCTATGGGCATCGAAGAACCAACCCCAGACCTTCAGCCGCCTCTTTCTGCAGAAAAGGGGTAGGACCTTCCACCCTCTTATGGAAACAGATCATTATGCTGGAAAACTGAGGAAGAGAGAATACAGTCATGCACCTCACACCATCAAACCAGGCAATAAACCCTCACCGCAAACAGTGCGCTATTGCATTTGTAGCTATTTAGCTTACCTCGTTTTGTAGGGACAGTAGCACATTTGGTCCACATGTGAAAACAGACCGAGTTCTTACTTCAACCTCAATTCTAATTTGAAATGGTGGAATTAAGACACCGAAAAAGTGTAGAGTGCTCTTCAATTTATTCTTGATTTCTTTTCCCCCTGCAATCTATAAAAAAAACCCACCCCCCCCCCCCCCAGCTAGCTGTAAGAGCAGGTTACTAACATTTCAGGCCACACATTGGAAGTGTTGTTCATTTCAGGTTTGTTTTTTTTTTAAAACTCATCTTTCAGTGAAAAATGGTCCAATTGCTAGTTTTACTGTTTTATCACAGAAAATTCTCACGTGATCCAAGCTTTCAGAAAGTTACAGAGATTCCTATGCTCCGTTGCTAATACAAGCTACGTTTTCAGAATATGAACAAAGTCCTTTCAGCTGTAATTGCGCAGTGTAGAAAAATCCCACATTTTTCTAGACTGGGAAGGAATCTATGCATTCCACAAGTAACACTTTTACAGAAGCCAGATGATTTTTTTTAATTTCACACAACTTCTCAAGCTGCCATCTACTCAACTTTTCTCCTTCCTCTGAAGTTACAAGAGAAGTAAGCAGTTCACGTTGTTTGCAAATGTACAAGGGAAGCTTAACACCACCCAATTACTTTGGAAGGTTTTTGCCAAGAACTGCCCACAACACTAACAGAAACCTCAAATGTTTCATGCCGATCTGAAAATACCTTAAGTTAAAAGACCTGACACCCTCTTCCCAGTGGTAATATTTCTTACTAGTTTCAAATAACTCACTTTGGCTGCAGTGTGGTCATAAGACAAAATACTCATCGTTTGCTGGCCCACGCTCACGAATATTGAGCAGGTGGAACACTGGGGAGATCAGCTTGCTCTCCACCAGATCCCATTTTTAATCAGCTTGGCTAAAAGCCAAGGGTTATAGAAACCAGTGACTTGCTCAGAACTTTTAGATTGTTTAATCCTGGAAGTATGGCTAATTCCAGTATTAAACAATTTAAAAGTTCTGAGCAAACACCTGTGATGGAGCTAGTGAAGGTTAAGTCCGTGTACAAGATTAAAGCAGTTTAATGCCGCCGAGACCTGGTGTAAGCAACACCATCCTCCACCACGGACAGCACCTATTTACAAGTAGTAAAAAAAAAAATAATAATTACTCCTGCTTTAATAGCAGTGTGAGACTTTCATGCCATTGTCACAGTCACAAGTGGCTAAATTCTGGCAAAAAACCCTAAACAAAAATACCATGGCAGCAGATGTGATGAACATGCAGTACCCCCCTACAACTGCGTAGCATGTTCTGGGATTCCCACCAGGAAGCTATTCTCCTAAGAGTATTCTTTACTGCGTGTATGCATACTAGGAGTTGAGAAATACCAGCACTGCATGAAACTGTGACCAAATAAGCCTAGTTACATTTGCAGAGGTCCAAAGAACAGAACCATTAGACCTGCTTATAGCCTGTGTCACCATCACAAGCACCGGCTCTTCCAACCAGATCCAAGTGGCTTAAGAATGCCATCATTTGTTCCAGCACAAAAATGAATTTCCACAATTCAGCCAGTTGAAATGAATGTAGTTTTAAGCAGTTTTATAGTATAAACAAAGATCAGTGGAGGAAATGCAAAAGTAGCCAATAATTGAGATAATACTGCTTCCTACCCCCAAACCTCTCCTTCCAAATCCCCAAATACTAGGTCTGCAAGTGAATCCTCAAGCCTGGATTGCGGAGATAAGAAACAGGCAAATGGATGAACATCACAAAATTAACTTGTTTGAAGACAGTAAAGCAAAAAACCGCAGCACTGAGGGAAGCTTTTTTTTTTTTTTCCTTTGAATGCTATGAACTGAAGACTGCCAAAACAGATAACAGATGGCTTGCACTGGACAAGTAATATTCAATATCTATTGAAGCTGGAGTTGTCTGAAGAAGTTTTTAAAAAAGTTTCCCAAAAGTTAGAGAGACCAAAAGCATCCAAAGGAACATCAGACAGGTTCCGAGTATTGTAGCACAGTGTCAGGCTTCCTGCCATGGCAGGAGCAGATCTCCAGGTATCGGTCAGGACAGCAACGTGACCCAAGTAGTTACAGTACGTATGGCACCAGCAGTACTACAAGGAGAGATTTATTGAGTCTTGAAGGCACTCAGAGCTTTGCCTAACAAGACTTCACCACTACTGCACACTCTAAACAGCATCTGCTTAAAAACAGAACATCTTCCCTTAGTAACGGATTTTTACAAGTTAATCTACAATTCATATCCTTTAGTCTAAAACAGACATGTTAAACAGTGAGGTTTGGTTCGGTTTGGGGGTTTGTTGTTTTGGTGGGGTTTTTAACCCGAATTACGAGTTCACGTACATTTCTTATAAGAGGAGGTCAAACTCTTTCTCTTGACTGACTCAAATGAAAACATATTGAGACTATGAGTAAATGTAGCCAGCCATAAATCTTTCTCCCTCAATTAGCTTCTACAATCAACTGAAGAACAGCATCAAGAATACCCTGCAGATTTGAACAAGAAACAGCAATTTACAAGATATAAATAATCACTTTTGATACAATTGGGAATATGAAGATAATTACACACTTCTCTAAACATAGCTGCATGGGATTTTATCCATCCTTCTGGAGACAAGCATTGCCTTCCATCAATGTTTTAGTCACTGTAGACATCTTAACCTCCCATCTTATTCTTCCTGAAGTTCAGGTACTATCTATCTTTTTAGGCACACCAGAAGTTTATTCCAAGTAGGTATTCACATTACTACTGTAAAACCGTAAAAACAAAGTTTCTGTAAAATTTCTTTCTACGTAGCTCCTACCAGCATTTTGACTAGGTTTTGAAAGAGTGCCTTAAGTTAGCAAGTCTAGTTGGGCACTTCTTTCCATCATGCTGGAGTCACTGAAATCACAGTCACATGAAACCCATGGTTTGTCTGAAACCTTGGCTGTGCTCATTTTCCCCACATCTTCATTTCCCAGAGCCAGTGAACTGTATGATAAAATAAACAACTTTTCTATGAGTTCTCTTATGGACCGACATGACACAGGGCCAAGATTCTACATGCACTCGATGATGCCCTGATTTCCTTCCTTTCCATACCATGTCTTCCTCAGTCCTATTTAAAAACTTTTAGTAGTATTAATGACATACTCAAGTCATTCAACAACTGAAGAGCAAGACAGCTAGTAGCATCATTATCTGTTTTACCAAATTAAATATTTTCATTTGTGAGGGAGCCATTCTTACCCCACTGTAATCTAAGTGCGCCTACCTCAGCACTTCAGCTGGTCAAAGAAAAGCAGAGTTTAACAATTAGCACAGGGTCACAGCATGTTAATGGATTTTACTGCATGCTGCATATATTGGTATTCAGAAAGATTAATGGCAGAAAATGCATTAATTAATCATCTTAACGAGCCTGATTGTTTCTCTAAAGGAAAGGCAAGAAAACCAGTTCTTGCTCACAAGTGGGGAATGTGTGCTGTCCGCCACATACCTCTCTGTATTGTTCAAGTATCCTGGGGTTACTAAACTGCAACAATACGTGGCTCACTCCAGAACCCTACCGCCTCCAGCAGCAGCGTTCTTCTTCAGAGCACCCTGCACTGGTGAGCAATGTCGCCAGGGGATTCTCCATCCCAGGGTGACAAGAGGAAAAAAAGCAACAACGAAAAAATCCCACTAGCATGGCGGGTGGGGGTGCAGAGTTTAGTCCTCCGATCTTATCTGCATGCAAAGCTCTGATGTCACACTAATTCCAATGGGACCAGTTGTGTTACTCCCTGTAGGTACCATTCAAGACTCCAAATGATCACTTCAATTTTAGGTTTATTTTCAGTTTGCAGATGTATCAACAAGTTATTTTCTCCCTTCTCACTCAGACTCAAGCCTTCCAACAAGCATTTTAAAAAGACACACTTGACAATAATTACAATAAATTAGTAACACACACTAAAACTTGATTTTGGCAAATCTAAACAAATTCTAAAGTGCTAGCACACCTTCCCTTCAGCACTCAGTGACAAAGCACTGGTAAAAGCCATTTACCACCCAAGACTAACAGAACTTTACTCCACTGCCATTTGGAAATAGTAAGGAGCCGCCTAACTCTTGCATGATTACCGTCAAGACAAACCATCAGATACTACTGCCAAGAAGCTGATTTCTCTGCTCCTGACATTACGCCTTCTGTTAGATTAAGAGCTTCTCTTCTACTGTGAGGAAATATAACTTTCTTTTATTCTTGGTTTCAGCTAATGACATTTTACCCCCTCCTGAACAGAAACCAAAGTTAAAATGGAAAGGCTCAGGTCTACTGCTCTTTAAAATACGCTTTTACAAATTACCACCTCCTTTTATCATTGCTTCAACTTACGTTAATAAAATTAACATATCTTAGCTCAGATTTCTGACATTAAAGGTTGCAAGAGGCCTACACAACACCTTATCTAACAGTCCACCTCGGAGAAGCTCCACGCGATACAGATGTCAGAAGCTGCCTGCAGTTTGAATTTCAAAAGCTACCCCTATCAGCCTACATCAATCACAGGAAAATATAGATCTGTTTGCTTCACAGAGAAAAGATTTTTGCCTTTATAGCTGTAAAAAAAAAAAAAAAAAAAAAAGTTTCTTAAAAACCGTCTCTATTGATTTTAACAAGAGCAAGGAGCACTCAGAACACCAACAAACCAAATCACCTATTAACCCCTGGGAGAAAGTCCTGTGGCAAGTTTTGCAGCCCTTCAGCTAAACAGCTGCCTAATAAAAACACCTGTGTACAGTGGCCATGTATCATCATCTGAACAATCATCGTGCATTTTTCCCCCCCTTAAAATTTTTAAGTCACACCAGCTGCCCAAATGCATTTGAGGAGAAGCCTCATTCAGGCCAGGTATCACGTATTTGTCATTACACTTATTTGCCCCAAAGCACAAAGGCCTGCCCTAGAAGTCAGATAATTAGAACAGTTAATGAATCATTTTAATATTGCAAGTCCTTAAGTATCTTGGAACCTCTACCAGGTTTCATGAATTTCCATGAATTTAGTTAACACACACTATAAGGCAGGTATGAAATAGTAAAATTTTTGTTGGTTAAAGTTTCTTCCGCAGGATAAATTTACTTATTATGCAAAATCCGTTCCAAGATATTCAAATTAAATACCAGCATCACCAGGGAAAGCTCCAGTACTTTCATACACAAACAGTAAGAAAAAAGGCAGGCAGAAGGAATTTAGTTTTTTTAAAAAATCCTCAAGCTTGTACTCAAATGAAGTTCTTAATGCCACACTTCTGATAAAGATAATCACTGAGTGCAAATCAAACAAACACCACTCCTCCCTCCAAAGGAAATGCTTTAAATATGGGAAGTGGAACACTTAAAGAGGTTAAATATAAAAAATAAAAATCCTAATACACAGTGAAACATCTGAAATTCCAATGACCCACGGCAGAGCAGGACATGCAAAACCCTGAGGCTCTGCACCATCGGCAACGCACAAGGCAGAGCACAAAGCAGCTGGAGGACAAAGCTCCCTCTTGCTATCTTTAATAAGCAGACTATGATACCTTGCTCTCTGCCAGCACCAACTGCTAGGGAAGCTTAAAAGGAAGTTCATTACGAGTAAATTTTGACACCAAAACCAGCTACAGCAGCAGATCATGGAATGAGGTACAACGTGGCTACTATTTAAGAGGTCCTTCTTTGCAACTGGAACAGTCATTCTGATGACCAGTGTTAAGATGTTCACAAAACAAAATCAGCCCAACTGCTACGCTGAAAAGGTAGTTTTGGGGGGAGAGAAAAAAAAAATAATGAAAGCTTGCAAGAGAGCAGCTCACGAGAAACAGAAAACAACAGTGGCTTCACTGATCAAGTGCCACAGAAGGCGATCACAAAGCAGAAAAAATTAAACAGGACAACTTCCAAGTCACTCAGAACCCACCAGAAAATCTCTTCATGCTTCTCAATCATGACAGAATTCACAATCCATTTTCTACATTTCATGGTTTCTAGGAGAATATACACCACCATACATGTACTCGTTCGATAGCTTTCACTTACAGGCAATGGGCCAAGAAGACGCCTGCCTCATTAGGCACATGTCAAAGCCTACATTTCAATACTACAGAGCCATACACAGACTTCCAACAATTCAATAAATTTCTGGAAAAAAAAAAAAAAAATAAGAAACAGCCCATCCAGCAAAGTAGCTAACTCAACCTCAGAGGCCAGGCATGACAGACCTTGTTCCCAGATAGAAGACTTTTGCTTAGGAGACACGCAAGCTGACTACCTTTAACGTAATCTTAACTTTAATAATTTAATTTTTTAATTAACAAAATGATTTAAGTAAAATTTTAACTTGAATCTTAAAATTAATAATTTTAAAAATTCTAAGGAAAACAATGTCATACATAAACAATGTATTGGAAAGCAGTAAAGGTTCTGAGCTTACTCACGTTATCTTACGTTCCTCTGAAACAGTGTCATGATTTCAACAGTTTTACAAGACTTAATGAAGACACGGAGTGAAACAGCTCAGCACCATCAGTGCTGGGTTTTCCCCTTGCCAGCACCATGCCTTCTGCAGGAACTCGCTCCTGGCCCAGAAACCAAACCACAGTTTTCTGCTTCTTCCTCTTCCTCCTCAGCAGTTGCACATAATCCAAGTTGTAACGCTTGCACTAAAGTTTTACAGAAAATACAAGTGTCTTCACTCACCACGCTCTAAATTAGCTCCCCAAAAAAATATAAAAGAAATATTGTGGTCTATAAAAGCAAGATACAGCCAAACTCAAAATCAGCTTGTCAAAGAACCAGGCACCAACTCCTATTTCAGTCATAAAATTCCTCGCTATGCAGCAAGGAGGAAGCTACAATAAAAATAAAATGACAAGAGAAGGCTATTAAACAAAATCTGCCTTTAAAAATGATCCGATATCACAAATGCTACTTGTACTTTGTGAATGTAACCAATTTGACAGGAGCAGTAACTGGAAACAGATTGTAGTTGACACATTGACGTATTTCTACTCTTGATTTAACAGGGAAGTCGTTCAACTTTCTACTGGTTTTCTAACTTGAAATAAAATAACAATGAAAGTGAAGAGATGAGAGCCTCCCCATCCACAGAGAAGAGGCCACAGCTAATGGCAGGTGGTTCAGTTCTTCAGCTGGCTCTCCCTGCCCCATGACAGACAGCATTTCTGCAGACTGAATTCCTAAACCACTAGATCAAAGCTTGTGCTATTCATTTATTTTATTATTGACAGGTCCCAGAAACTTCAAGACTTGCACGAGTCTCAATTCAATCTAGGAAAATTAGGGTTTTGCAAATAATTTATATTCACAGGTTCATTGGAAAAAAGCCACAAATGAAAATGCTTAAGTGCAAAATATGTGAACATTTAATTGCTCTAAAAGCTATTTCTTTTTACATTAAGATTATATTGGCTGATAACAAAAACCATGCGTACAGGTGCACTTTAGATTAATAAAAAGCAGTATCAGAGACAAAGCAAAAAGACTGCTGTTGAACACAGCTACCTAAATAAATGCTGCTTAGGTGAGAATATCTGGTCAACTGTAAAACCAGAAACGTATGGCGAGAAAAGACACAACCTGATTGCCTACCTACAGCGCAAAAGACAACTGTAATCCATAACTCGTTGCTAGTTTCATAGACTTCTCCACTTCTGGGATAAATATACTGCTTGATAAGACAGACATACAGTCTCCGTGCAGGTTCTACATTCAGACTATTGATACACGTATGCAAAACAAAATCTCTGTTTTCACGAAAATTGTCCCGAAACCCACACCCACAGAGGATGCACTATATATTTCTTACAGCTATGTGAAGATAAACTTTGCACTGCCTATGGAACTATAGGCAATATATCTTTCCCTTAAAAGTAACCCAGTTCCTTAGGCTTTGAAATGCAGGAGTAAACGTACCAACAGAAAGAACAACACCTAAGTAAAATAAATAAATAAAAAAAGCCACCAACCACAAAACATCAAAACCAACAAATTATTCACATTATCTTGTCGACAACAAAGAGCCCGTCAGTTCAGGTAGGCCTCTTCAGAGCTGCCATTTCTCCCCCCCCCCCCTTGCCAGTTTAGTTCCACTTTAGTTTAGGCAGCAGCATAATCCTCCCGCTTTGATCAGCTGCAAAACTGCTTGTTCTAAACAGACGGATGCGCGGAGCCGTCACATTCCACAGTCAGTCATCTTCTTGCAGCTTCCCCAGCCAGAAAGTGAGCACCCAGCAGCAGCTAATAGAGCTGGGTTCCTTAATTCAAGATCAAGAATATTTGTAAATAAATATACGTACAGAACACTTACTAAATAGGCCACTTTCTATTAGGATCTGAACAGATTATTTTTCTCCCACACACTGAAGAAAAGCACAAAAGATTAACTCAAGGTCGGCAGGCAGACACGGTACACCACGGACCTATACAACCAGGGAGTAGATGCTGCCTCCTCCCTTACAACTCTTCTCAGAAACAGCCACGGTCTTTGAAACCAAACTATGAATTTCCCTTTCCATCAACAAATGATTGCACCAAGCACGGCGTAGAAGAAGGGCGCTGGATAAAAACCAGCAAACTCCCTGCTTTGTTTAGGTTTCAAATAGCCTTTCAAGCCCTTGTTTTCATTTCAAATAACCTCTTGTCATCCTCCAAAACTGAAGATCTAGATAAATTAACTTTCCAACGAAGATCAGCGCAACATTATGCAAAATAGAAAGAGTGCTGCCTAATCCAGAAGCTGCAAGTGCAAAGCAGCTGCACTCACTTCCGACACAGCAGAAGTGAATTCTAACTTAAAAATCAGAAGCAGGACTTAGTATTAAAAAAATCTCAATGTAAGTCTTGAAAGACTAAAAACAGAGCTATGACTCAAACCAAATCTGAATCCACAAATAAGACTCAAACACTTTAAATACAGAAGTTGCCAACTCTCACCATACACAACACGACACTCGAGCAACTAAGCGTAGTACTTCAGGCACTTCCTCATTTTTGCTAATTTCTGTAAATAAACTTGAAATCGAAAAACAGAGAATGACAAAATGCCAGTTCTCAAGCAGTCCAAAACATCCTGGCCAAAGGGCTGGAAAAAGTAAACCTAAGAATGGGAAGAGAACTCATGGTGGCAGTTTTCTCCATTCCATTAGAGACAAATATTATCATCCAGAAAAAAAATAAAATTGAAATAACACCACCTCTTTGGTTTACAGTTACAACCCACTCCTAAAAGATGAAAGCTGTGCTGACATCAGTTAATACTCTGAGAGGTTTGGGGTTTACTTCCTCTGTTTAAAAATCTCACAACAGCAGAACTGTGCAAAGAGTGTAAGGTCTGACGGATATTTGCAACAGAACTCAAGGAAGTTGTGGTATTTAACACTATGTCTAAGCTTCTTCCCCTCTACTTTTTTTTTTTTTTTTTTTAATTTGGAATATTTCAAGTGGGATCTCCTGTAACTGGTATAAAGTGATTAGACAGTAACATTACAGCACCAGAAACCGAACACTTCCATTCTCCAGACAACACTTAGACAAAAAGACCGTTTTCAAACTCCAACAGGATCTTGCTGAAGTAACTGCAAAATAATGAGAGAAAAGAGCACAAGTATAAAGTGGTTTCATGTAAATCGCAGCTTCTTGCAGTATTCAGAATAAATCCCCCTGCAATATTCTAATTTTGCACTCCAGCACAAGTCAGTATAGGACTTAATAAAAATCAAGCCCCTTCAGATACCAGAAAGTTAAGACAAACTGGAAGCTAGTATTTGAAAGGCTTTGGCATGGTTATTCAGTATTATTTTTTTTTAAATAATAAAATTCAAAAGCCCACAGCATCAACCATAATCTTGAGATTCTTGTGCCACTTCCCCTTGCCACAGCAGAGGATCACTCATTTATCTGCTGCTGCACATGGTGTTTGTCCAGCAAAGGTAACAGAAAAAATTATAGGCTGGCTAGGAGCCATAATGGCAACTCTCCTCAGCGTAGGTGGAAGTTAGGATGGAGAAATTCATAAGGCAGGAAAAGAATACTGACACTAGCTTTTTACCCGCTCTAAAGAGTAAAATGGTGCACGTAAATGAAAATCTCAAACAGACATCGGTCTAGTTATGTACAAAAGAACACACAGCGCCGTAATTTCTCTTCCTTATTTGATAGGTAAAGCTTCAAAATATCTCAGAAAAGTTATCATGCGTGATACCATGCACCATAGAGGCACAGTTGAACACTAACGAGAGTAAAACACCCAAACAAAACGAGAATTGCAGCCAAGGTCAGAAGGTGGTGATGGAGCAGAAACACCTCTTCCCAAACTCACTCCATTATCACCCATACCTCAATATCCATGAAATCACTCCTGAAACAAATGGAGGATGGCAAACCCCTCCAGCATACCCTGCTTGCCACATAAAAAGGGGTCTGTAAAATTGCAGTAGAAGGCTGCAGAATTGCTACAATTAAGGTTTGCTGCCTTTGGTTTCAAAATGGCCACTGAACATCTTTATGTAAGTTAGGTAGAGAGACCAAAGCCTTTAAGCACAGGCTATAAAGCACTCTGTGTAACTACGGAAATACATAACTAAAGGATTTGGCAACCTAGCCTGACTTTATTAGCAGGGGTGGGGGGACCCTTCTTCAGCTGGCGAGAGTTCCTGCATCAGCAATTCCTGACTGACAGCTGGGCTGTACCAGCCTCCCTCTCCGTGTCCCCAGGGAAATGAATTCCGTGTCTGATGACTAATTCATTATTCGGATTTGTGCTTAGGCAAGTCCAAGCCCAGATCATGCACCTTCCAACGCTGAATTCCTCCTCAGCCGGAAAGTGAGCGGGTGCACATCTGTTCCATCTAGAACATCGCATTAGCATGCGGCCACATCAACCCAGCTCAATCAGCTGAGAACAAAAGCCGGGATTGAATCTGTAGGAGCTGGCTGAAAGCAGAAGAAACTGAAAGGGAAATTGGTACAGATCAATTCTAGCAGAGCTGCATTTGGATTTCTAAAACTGGAGAGGCAGATTTGAAAGCTCTTTTGTCGGTACCTTTGGTGCCTTTGAGACTCGAGCTCTAAGTCCTATTTAACACTGGCAGCAGCAAACTAACCTTCCACTGTAAGAAGACATGGGTGCAGCTCACACCAGAGCCAAAGACACCAGCTGGGGAAGCAGAGTGTCCACATGCACACAGAAACGTGAGCCAGGAACCAAAAGCAGCCTGGCAAGCTCCACTCCGCACTGCAGCCCCTCCAAGAGCCGGGGGCTGAGCCCTGACCCAGCTTCTGGCAGGCTGGCTGAGCACAGATGAACCTGCTTCACATCTCCCCTTCGCTATCCTTCTCGCTCCTTCGCCTTCTGAGGCTTCAGCATGAAGACATCTGCTGAAGAGAACAGTATTGAAGCTGCAGCAGGCTCCCCGCTGCTGATGTATTGGTAAAACTCACAGCTGACACGGTGCATTTTTGCAGGATCTGAAGTGTTCACCAGAACGAGCAGTCACCGTCCAGCCAGGATCACTGCAGCAGATGGGGCCGGTCAGGTGTGGCAGACCCTACCAGCTCAGCCTCCTGTCTCTAACCTCTCTGCCTCCAACTGCTCAAAATGTCATTCTCAATCCATATTTTACCATCTTACCCTGTGAAACACGTAGTTTTAATAAACAAGTCTTATCGACATCCTACTAATTGAATCTACATGATAAATGAATGTCGTGTGTTAAGAGCATCACCTACAGCATCTGAACCCTGCAAACGCATCCTCTATATACACAATTATCACTCGTGAGCACTGAGGTTAATCCAGTTTGATCACAGATGAACAGAAGGTATTTTTGCTCCTTGCCTTCTCTGGGAAGCCACCTTGTCTCTAGATTACAGTGAACTGTAATCTCGTAAAGGCTTCACAAGGACATGAAATTTCCAGCCAATGTCTTCCTTGCACCCATGTTCACCAAGGTCTGAGCAGGACCAAGCCTTGACTCAGGCTTCTAACGGAGAAGCGTGTTCTCCTGTGGCTGGGCAGGGGAAAAACTGAACCTTTGCCTTGGGCTGCTGCAGAGCTCAAGGACCATTTGGCACATACAAAAGACTATGAAGTAACGTGGAATGCCGTATCAGGCTGCCGGATTATTTATTTCCTTGCTTCCTAATTGCTACTTCTGATTAGGGAATACAAAGTCATATCAAAACACTGAAGTACAAACCATTAACCTATTTATAGACTTTATCTTATAGGTACATCAGCCAATCCTGTGCATTATTATCCCATTTTACTGCATTGTCTGTGACTCACTCCTACAGCTGTGCTCACAAGGGAGGTGCCTTTAAAAAGCATACCTGGCTTCACAAATTAGCAACCCCACCGCGAATGCTGCCGATGCCCCGGCACACAGCATTAAAAATACAGAGATATTCACAACAAACTCCTATAAATGACCAATTAGCTACAACAGGCAATTATAAGAACAAAGAATGGGGGTTTAGACCAACGATGCCCATTTTTCCCTATAGGTGACACATTATGGAACTGACTGCTGGACAGGCTAGGTGGTACAGAACGGCTCCGTCTCGGCAGAAGCGAGGAGCTCAGCAGGGCTGTTCTGGAGAGCTGTGCAGGGACAGTACACTAGCAAAGGCAGTACCAGAATAGCAGCCCTGGCCACATGTCAGAACAAGCCTGCAGCTGTGGGACAAGATAGATCCCGAGTTAGCAGCTCACTTGCGCTGATCTCTTCAGCTTCTCTGCACTTTGTCCCACAAATACATTAGGAGCATTTATAAAAGCACGCTAAGCAATTACAGTAAAAATAAAACCCAGATTATAAACACAGTCTGGATGTCAAATTTGCCTCTTTTGGCTATTTAGAGCTCACATTTCAGCACACAAAAAACACACACCCACCCTAAAATGTGTGCCTGGAGCTATAAAGGACATGCAAAATAAATTGCATTTATATTGGAATGTTATGGCATGCAATTCCCCTCTTCCCAATCACACTGCCTGCCTCTCTTGTTAAGTCAAATAGCCTGTCAGCTTCTCATCAGAAAGCAGAAATTGGTTTTCCATCTCCTAGGAGATAAACAAGGCCTCCCCCTCTGCAGAGGGGAAGTTGAGCTGCTGAGTGCATAAGAGCCAGTGCCCACAAACCGGCGGGCAGGGGCTGGGGGGAGGGGGATGTCACCCGCGGGCTCTGCACCATCCCAGTGCCTCTCTGTGCCCACCACAGTGCCAGTCACCTTCCTGGACAGTAACGACTTTAAAAAGTCGATTGGTGTTATTTTCATGCAGTTTTCTTTGTGATTTTTAGCTGAACAGACACAACTCTGACTCACAGTGCTGCTGCCTTACAACTAAGGAGCTTTAGGTACCACGCATTAGTAAAATATCCTTTACACTTCTCTTGATGCTACACCCTTCACAAGGGAACAGAACCGTAGGATCAGACTTTTAGATTTAGGCTGTGCTAATACAGGGGAAAAGGGTTACCACACTTGACAGAAGTAGCATAAATGAATCTAAAAAATATTAACTCAACAGCTGTATCATAAATGGAATACAGTATTTTTTTGCTTTAATCTCAAGGCTTTTGAACTGTGGCATTGTAAAATTAAGATGCTGTAATTTTGCAGTTTTATGCTGTAACTAAAAGTTAAAGATTGTGTATTTACAAAAAGCAGAATTACATATTAAAATTAATTCATGGTCTATTTTTACTAAGAAGGGGTCAAGCTGCAAGGCTACAGATACACTGTAAAAAAAAAACAAAAACACAAAACCAAAAACACAGTAACAGGTGAAATGCGAAACTAGCCTTCATTTTTACTTCAGGTATCAGGGAAAAAGAAATACGACCAGGAGTGGGTTGACTTTTCACCACATCCTTGCTAATTTTAGAATTACTTAATCAAAGAGACAGACCTCCTCACGTTCAGAGACCGTTACTGTGGTAGCTGCTGCGTGGCCCCACAGCAGATGAAGGTATACACAAGTGACAGGACCGCTCCAGCAGGGAGGTGCCCAGGGACAGCCTTTGCTCTGCCACCACATCACACACCGTCAAGACTCCAGGGGGTATGGGCAAGTTGGCCACTTTTCTAAGGTATCTTATAAGCAGCTACGACGTAGAAGAATGAGATTTCCTTCCAGGGATATTCTGCTTGTTCCCTCGCCCACAGCATGCATTTTTAAAGACAGAAAGAAACCAATCAAATTTCATTCATATTGCATTATTCACCAAGTAGCTATAGTCTCATCCAAAATCTTAATTGTCTAATAATTCAAATCACCTATTTCAAATACAGCTCCAAAGGAATGACTAGAAACCCAGAGGCTGCCTCCTACACATGCACTAAATCTTGCTGTTAAGCTGTCTAGCGCAGTCTTTTTTTGAAACAAAGCAATAAATACTGGCCTCTTGTACATACATGTGTAATGCTGCTTCATTTCTACAGCCAAAATGCTGTTTGATGTTTCACTGCTGTCTCAGGAGTGCTTCGTTGAAGGCATGGCTGTCTGTCAATCTTCTAGTTTTGCAAATCTTTTTCTAGTTTACAACCCTCAAGTTTTGACCACCAACACGAAACCTGGCACACACCAGTTAAATTAAGAGCACTGTTAATTCCTCTAACCACTAAAAAGGTAACAGACCAGCATTTTAAATTACTGGAAAGCAAACACAGGAAGGAAAAAAAAGAGGAAAAAGAAAGGCACAATTGAGCTTTACCCTACATACATTGTTAAGGGATCATCTACAGCCCTTCTGCAGCTGGAGTGATAAGCAGTTTGCAGACTTGCAAAAGAAACCTTCCCCTAGGCCAGCCTTGACTAGCAGGTCCAGCTTTCACCGCTACCTCCTGAGCCACATACAGCTCTTCAATGATGCTGGCTTTAATAGCTCTTAGTACTCAATACCAAAAGATGCTTAAGTAAAGAAAAACAGGGTACGGAACAAAATTACAGGGCTATGAACTGCCCATCCCTAAGCCTTGAGCCTACACTTTTTGGTACACTTAAGACTCAAGTTCTTCACCCAGTGTGAATGCCCCAAAGCTCTCTGAGCGTCTGAGGAAGTAACCCAGGACAGGTCGGAAGGCAGAGGAAAAGGAAAGGCAGCTTGCTCAGCAACAAGGCGAGCTCCTCGGCTCATGCACACAGATGAAGTGGCGTACCAGCCCAGGACTGGTCACAGGGCAGATGGAAAGCATGAAGTCCGCTGTTTCCACCCATCGCAATCACAAGCTTCCTTCAGAAAGAAGCAGCGATCTACACTGCCAACCTACTAAACTACTTCCCACCACAACCTTCTTCGTTACCGGGCACGGTCCCACACCAGCTTCCCAGGGAAGCTCCCGTCTGCACCCGGGGTACTCTCCCACAGGCCTTCTGGAGCAAGCGGTTTCTGGGAACTGAAAGGTGCAAAAACACCAACTTGCAGCCCACAGGAACCAGGAGCTGCACGGAGGGCAGGAGCCCGAGCACACCAGTCCCTAGGGGCAGCAGAAGGGGCTGCTCCCTGCCACCAGGACAGCTCTGGGTGGACGCTGATGCCACAGCTGGAGAACCTGGGGTCTATGCAACAGTAATAAAATCCAAACTTCCATTTGGCCGGTTGTCCGCGCTACCAACAAGTTACTCTCAACCATTCCAGCTCCGTATCTAACCCAACCTTTATTCCACACCCACATTACACTAATTAATGGTTAAGCAGAACTCAGTCACTCAGTACTCAATACCTCTGAGGCAGTCACTATATCAACAGCGTAGGTGGCTGTGCATTACTCTGAATGAACAGAAAGTGGCATGCGTTGGTATGAAGCACGCAGCGCGGTCAGGCTCAGGGCTGACTCGCTGCAAACACTGTGCTGCTTTCAACAGCAAAACAATTTTTACCTGAGAACCATGGTACGCTACATTTTCATACAGGCATCTGTGCTCCAAATACTTTGGTGATCAACCAGCTGTTCTCCCACGCTACTCTGCACCCTACCACAACCATATGCACTGTTTACCTTTCAAATTTTACTGCCCCTAGGGTAAGAGAAATCAGACATCACCTCCTTTCCTAAACGCTGGTAAGCGGCCAAGTTCTCCTCTTGTCCACCGTCTGCATGCTCTGGAAGCCAACATTTTCAACAAACCCAATAACCTATTTTTCTATAGCTAGTCCCATACCTGGCATCGGGTCTCCAGCTGAGAAGAGGACAGTCATGGGATTATTTTTTTGAGTTTACAAACTGGTTATAAATACGGAGGCCTCCAGACTGAATTACTATCTGCACAGAATCAAGGACCAGCACCTAGGGTGTAGGACACCAACCTGTGGTCACATGCGTCCTTCAGAAGGACGCCAATCCCTGTGTCCTTTACGGGTATGTAACAACACAGTGAAATAAAGATCAAGCATTAATCTGCTAGTGGCTGCTTCATCATAGGTGATGTGAAGCAATTCTGTTGAAGATTCCCTTAAGCATTCCCATGTAAACAAAACCTCAGTCCGCTACCTAGTATGCTTATGCAATTGGAAATAGATGTTTTATTTTGAAATAGAAAGAAGACATTTGTATATACACAGACAAACCATAAGCCTTTGATCAACCCTACAAAGCACATCTGCATATAGCAAACAAAAACTGTCAGCCTCAATTTCCTCTGGAAAATAAGAACATGATTTCCCACACACTGCTTATTTACTAAGATTGCTTATCACCCTAAGAATATTGTTTTATTTAGTTAGTAACAGAGATAAATCCAAAATAAAGACTTGTAGCTATCAGTTAACACGGTAAGTGTATTACAAACAAAAGCAAACAAGGGTGTAACTACACAGGACATGCCAGAAGTGCTGGCACTCTCAGGATGTCCCCAACTTGCACCTCTTGCTTTTCTAATCCAGTGCAAGTAAACGGGCCACCATACAGGTTACAAGTACCAGCAGAGGAACTCCACGACCACTAAAGCTTTCCTCCTCCCAACCAAATGTTATTTCAACATCATCTATTAAGTCTGGGTTTGAGTTCTACCTTAAAGCACCCGTACTCCCCACTGGTATGCTGTTACACCATTCCAGCACCACACAGCCCTTCACCCAGCAGTGATCCTCGTTCGAAAGGTGCCACTGGAATTCAGGACTGGGGTTAAGTGGAATAAGTAATCTCCATAACAAGAGGATACAACAGAATGCTCTTGTACTGATAATATGAAGACAATGTTTGTTTACACAAGTATTAAAGGGAGATTAAATTTCAATATCTGAAAGACAAATATTCTAGGAAATACTTAGAGTGGACCCTGTCCATTCGAGCAGATAATCAGAATGAATAATTTACAGCCCCACTTTCATCTATGCTCAGCTGAGAAGAGCCGCATCATAAGGAGCTTGGGGAGATACAGACACATCTGCTCACCAAGTGGAATAATCAGGAGGACTCCAAGCAACAGTGGTCCAGTAACCCATTTTACTTAGTTGACAAATGGGACAGGAAGCAGTGGGAGGAAGAAAGAAAGCAAAAAAAAAAAAAAAAAAAAAAATCAGCATGCTCATGGTGAGGTCATTTTTTCATGCTTTTGCAATATTGCACATTCTGCCTTGGAGAAAACAAGTGGTACACTAGGGTTTTACCTCTAAATTGTCAGATTCTTCCTAAAGGTAGCTCAGGGTTAAGGAGGAGTGCTTGCTCACACTGACCTGGCATGTTTGCATGCAGCCTTCCTGCCATGCCATGAGGACTCATAAGCTGAGAATAACATCATGGCAGCATCAATTCATCCAGATTGTTCCGGCAACCAAGTAAGCAGCACGTATAACAAACAGCTAACAAAGCGAACGCGCATGAAAAAATTCTCCAGAAATTCAAGCAAGTCCCATCACACAGCTGGGAATCAAGCATTATTTGATACTTTCTCCAGTGATGTATACAAGATTGAATTAACAAACTGAACACTGATTTTGTACAGATGCTGCTCAGGTAGAAGGATGGTGCAGGTTTCACCAGGGGAAAGCCTTGTAAAGAGATGATGAGCATCTGGAGGACTAACACTGGCATATAGAAAACATGTTACAAAGTAGAGACGGGGGGGAAAAATGTACCTTTGAACAGATTAAAGAAATCTCTGTGTACAGCTAACAAATGCCAAAAAAGACATGCATACAGTCTGTTACAACTCTCGTGAAACACAGGGAGCCACAGCACCTTGCAGTAGCGTCAGGGGACAGCTATAAACAATCTCCTCCTATCCTACAGCCTTGACAGGTTTTGCTTATTCACAGCTAAAGGGGGTTTTGCTAGCATCGCAGTCTGTGTTTATTACCTGAAAAAAGGAAAAAGCAGGTAGGCATAGGTATGATTCAATGTAGCACAAGAAGGGTCACCAGGTAACTAGATAAGGAGCAGAGTAAAAGTTGCACAATTTAGAGCCAAGATTCTCCTCCTGGCAACGCTTTGTTCGCTAAAGTAGCACTAGGACCATCAGCTGCAGAGCTCAAGAGTCATTCCGAAGTTACTTTTGTTTACCCATGTCCCAACCACAAACAGGAGATTCCTAAATACAAACCCACTGAAATCTATTAATGATGGATGGTTCACCTATTACCTGCCTTGCCTATTACTTACAACATGCCTTGGCTGGGTAGCCCCCCCTTTTTTTCGCTTGTTTTAAAGGGTTTCCAAAATGCTTCCAGCATGCTACTAAGCAATACAAAGCATTTCTGTACATACACAAATTTACCAGCTGACATAGTAAGCAGCCTGCAGCAGAAATCTAAGAAACTTATTCACAAGTCCTGAATTAAACATCCAGCTGAGAGGAATAAGAACTAGGAACAGCCTCAGCTTCGGTATACAAAACTCACTCTTCTTCAGTGTCCAATGTATTCACTGAAGATTAACTTTACAGTACATGCAAGGTAAGTCAAAACCAACTGTGCAAGTCTACAGTGTGTCTGTGATCAACTAGGTCAATTAGAAAATGGATTTTAGTTAGACCAATCTAAAATGAGATTGCATTAGGCTCACACAGGGAAGCTGGGTTTCAGTACCATGCTCCTGCAGTTTCTGTGCTAAACTCAAAATAACACCGAAGTATTCATTGCAAAATCCATATTAAACTGAAAACATGCAAATCAACAGCCAGCCCCTGACAGCAGCTGCTACATTCTCCCACCAAAGTCCATGGAACTTGCTCCATCTCCTCCGAGAGGGACTAGAGCAGCGTTTTGGGTGCAGTTTGTATGCAGTCACGTACTAACCCTGGCCTAAGGCTTCTATGAACAAAGGCAGAAGGGCTTAAAGGAGAAGGAAGTGAGAAACAGGGATGGAGAGATACCCGGTCTTGCCCCATTCCCAGTACAAGCCTTTCCTAAAGCCACAGCTCGTGGAAAAGACATCTGCCTTCCCTCCATCACCTCTGTGCTCCCACAGGCAATGGCAGAAGAATCCGCTGGCTTGGACCTGCCTGCTCAGACAGCCCAGTCACTCCAGCGCAGGCAGCCTGGCCCCATCCCGAGCAACACCCAGTTTGCAGAGAGGAACCCAGACACTTAAAGAACAAAACAGATTCTAAGCAGAGAGAAAAAAAGGGAGGGAAAGAACAAACTTTTAAATATCCAACTGCCACGCATACACTCACATTCCCTTAACGAACAAAAGGTGAAGGAGTTAGTACAGATGCTCTCTACTTAAAGGCAGGTCAGGCAAGACAGAGGTAAATGTGAGTGGCTCAACACAGTTTGGATTACTGTGCTCTCTACAGTACAGAGGAAGCGACCCGATCCCCCCCCAAATGAACACAACGCTGTTCTACTTCTGAAAAGTGTCTCAAGTCATTACTTTCCTTTTGTTGAGGTTTTGAAAGCGTTGAAGGCAGAAGCACGTCAAAATTCTTTTAACATTTAAAAGAGCATAAATACAATATTATGCCATTTTATTCTTCACCTCCTGCTTTGCCAAATATGTTTATACACAAACATCACAGCACATTACAGAACATCAGTATACCACAAGCATTATAAAAAAAGAAACCAAAATGCTGAATTATAACACTTCCAGAGTTTTACGGCTAGCAGCTCAAAGCCCACCCTGAAATTCTCAGTGTTACCAGCAAAACCCAGTGAGTCACATCCAAACACGATCAAAAAGATTACAAAATTTTATTAGCACAGACACTATTTGTTCCCACTGTCAATAATAAACTAACAGATACAAGAAAGAAAAGGAATCTTGTAAATGCTCCAGTCTTCCATAAAACTAATGCTGGATTGTCAGTAAAATTAGAAAGTTGTCTTTAAAAGTTAATAAAGACAATCACTTTGGTCTACACAAAACACTTTAGCTCCTCTAAGCCAGAAAACTGGTCTAATGCTGTTGGGGAGAAAAGGTTTGTGGGTGGGTTTTAAGCAATTTTGGCACTCAAAAAAATAAAGCAAGATTTCCCTCTTTTGCCAGCCTATTGCTGGCAAGTTTTCCAAAGATAACCCATATATTTTAGATGATGCTAGGACCATAACCTTTAGCAATCCAGTTCTAGGACCTGCACTTTAGAGAAAAGGGCGACTGATTTAACAAAATTAAGAGGCTGAGCCAAGTGAGCAACTGTCAGGTTAAACCTAAAGATTATACTTGTCTGAGCATTGCTTCAAGGAAGTTTTCAGCCTGGACTGCACCTCTGAAGAGTATGAGGAAAGACTGCCCTGTCACACACACACACTTTGGCTATTAACTATTTGTTTTTAAATTCTGACCCAAGAACAGGTAGAGTTATATGAAAAAAAAATCAAAATCCCACATTATTTTAACTATGTCATATCTCATTTCCCAATTCTAATCAACACAAAGTAGTTAGTAAACTAACATTAATAGTGACTAGCACTACTTAGGTTAGCCAACTGACTACACTAGAAGCAGCCGTTGTTTTTCTGCTCTATAAATATGCAAGAAGCCCAGAACTGCATTCGAAGAGGTTAGTGAAATTAACATTACACTGCAGTCAAGGTGAAAATAATAAAGGTAAGGAGGTTTAAAAACCACTTTGAAATCCACACGAAGGGCAAGAAGTAGGGAGTGAAGCAACATAAAGGCAAAACCTAGTCAGTACTACAAAGAAAATGAAAGTAAGAAGAAAGATAAAGAAAGGGCTCTATTGACAAATTTTGCACAGATCACTTAATTAAACAGACCATTCAAAATGCAGTGAGCTCAAACCCAAATGCTGCACTGAAATATCAGTGGTAATAAATGCATGCAAACAAGAAAATATACTCATGTCCACATACGAGAGGTAGCAAAGCATTCAGGGAGGACGCAGAATGAAAGGACGAGACTCTTCCAGTTCAAATCACCGGTAACAAACCAATAACCAGTATCTCTCTAGCACAATTATCTTCCAAAGTGGCTAGCTGTCACAGGAAAACAAAGGTCTATTCTCAAGCGATGAAGAAAGTACTTCCACCAGTGAATGCCCTTATAAGCAAGAAGAATCCAGCTGTTACAGTCCCAAACTATACAAAGACATTTATTGTCCTAATGACAGAGGACAAAGAGTTCTAACATCAAAATTAGCACGCAGGCTGTGAAAGGCCAAGAATTTGCCCATCAGGATACTGAGTTTACCAATTTAGGAGGACTGAGGACAGAAAAGTAGCAGAACTACGTGTCCAGCGCTCAATGCCAAGAAAAACATGATTCTCTATCACAATTTGCTTACCTTCTATAGAAGGGGCCTGGTCCACAGCTGCATATAGCATCTCTTTCAAAGCCTGCAAAGGAGAGGAAGACAACAAGGAATACAGTTAGTACTAAAAAACCAGAAAATACATTATTTTGCTATGCCCGTTTGAAAACCAAAGCAATTAAAGCTTTTTTATCCTCTAGAGTGACACAGAAAGCTATGATACGTGATGTCAACACTATGACACATATTTCTGTTAACAAAAGAAATACAAGTTCATGTTTACTGACTGCTTTGTCCAAAGCCTGTTGCCTTATGAATCTATAAAATTTATTCCAACTGAATCTTTCAATATCTTCCTTTGGAAAAATATTTCCTAGTTGGTAGGATGTCAAAAGTTTTTTGTATAAAAAAAAATAAAGGCAAAACAAAAAATGTTGCGTGACACAAAGAAGATTGTCAAGGCAAATGGAGGAAAAGCAGCCTCGGGGATTTCTTATCACTGTTATATAGGAGTACAGAAAAACACATACGTTCTAAAAGCTGAAGACAACATGACAAAGGAGATTAGGGAACCAGGGCTGACAGCCTTCTCTTGAGGTGGAAGCTGAAGGACAACATTAACACCAGCCAGAATTATTCACCAGGTGTTCAGGTCCAGACCACAGAACAAGCCACTCGCCCACGCTCAGGTTGCCAGTGCAAGAGATGAGCAGTGCAGGCAGCAGGAGCAGGAGGCAGGGCAGGCCCTGCAGCTAAGTACTGAGCACCCCGGCAGTAACCCCTTTCTTTATCAGAGCCAGGAGGCAGGCACCACATCAGAAACCTCATCACTTGCAATTCCTTTTCGGAAGACCTCTTTCCAGACAGTCATGAAGATGCTGGTATCGTTCCAGTCATAAAGACTCGCCCTCTCTCACATCGCAAGTGCAAGCAAGAATCAAACAAACTGAATTCAGATCAACAGTTGAAGGAATAACCTGGACCATAATTTTGGAACTAGAAGCCACTAGGAAGGGCCCATTCCTACTGCAAAGTGAGTTGTTTACACACACACACACACACTACTTGATAAAGATAGGCATCTTAATGCTCATACTGAACGTGAGTGTGCTTCACGTGCAGCTGCTGCGAAAACTAGATTTTATTCCCTTCACTTTTAAGCCCACAGAAATCTAACACACTAAAGTCATACAGGTCTTTCTAGTTCCTGGCTCTTCTGCCCTGCCTGTTGCCCAACACATCCTGTAGGTCTATAGCCCCACACCTCTGCATTTACCATCTTGTGTGTCCTCCTCCCCCAGGTCAAAACATCACAGCCTAATTAACAAATAAATACCCTGATACCCTCAAGGCGAAAACCACGAGCTCAGCAGCTGGAAACTCAGCACTGTTGTAACATAGTGGTTATGATCCTGTTAAGCAAATACAAGGTCTAAAGGACATGTCTGTTTATCACAAGATATCCTAGGTGGCAGGCTACACCGGCAGCTCTGACCCGACTCCTGAGCCCACAGAGGTCTCAGCAAAGGTCACTTGCATAATTGTTTTCCCAACAGAGCCACTGCTGAACGATCCCGACTCTCGTTCCAGTGGCACTGCTCTCCTCTACCCTCAGTGGTTTTTTAAAATTCTTCCCCAACACTGGCCACTTCAGTCCTTTTGCTCCATGACTCACTGGGTCAGCAGCACATGATCTGTCTCCGTACATCAAGTGCTCGAAAAGCTTTCCACCTTCTTCAACCCACTCATCATCCTTCCCTACCTGTAACTTTTTCCACGAACCACAACCACATGGCACAGGATGAACGAGCGTGAAGAGACAGCAAACTGAAGGTCACTGTATTAAGAACTCCATCCCTTAAACCCACCCAGAGGTAAACTCCCAGCGTACTTCCTACCTCTGGTTTTACCAGTCATTAAAAAAAAAAAAAAGTAATTAAAAAGGACAACACTGTTGATGGCCCTGCACTGAACAATCTTGAAAGCTGAAGGTGTCAGTCATCCCGCAGACCTCTCCCCATGCAGACTGACATATCACAATCTGGCAGCTGCAGGGCAGCAGATTTTGTTACTGCTTACCTGACCTATATACATAACACAATAACCTGAAAGTGAAAGGCTCAGTGCTCCTGGATTACAGAATTTTAGAAACAATTGTTTCCAAGTTATTCATCACACTGTCAACTTCAACCGTTTAAGAATTACACTTTCTACCCTCAAACTAGACAAAAAGGGTTATTTCTTTGCTTTAAACTGCACTGGTGATACACTTCGCGCCAGCAGCAAACTTGTATAAATGTTCATATTAATAGATAAAATAACGAACAAAAAAGGCAGAAAGGAAACTGACTTAAACGCAACTGTCAAACCTTAACAGAGAATAAATCCAAGGACAAAAAAACCTCAAACCGCTTGAACAAAACCATTGTTTTAAAGGAGCAGCTTTCAAACTGCTTACGCTCTTCCAAGCCCGCCCGCTAACACCCAGAAGGACAAACAGTGAAATAACACAACAGATTTGTGTCAGGAGGTGGCAAGCCTGGGTGCGAACTGCCGATCATGAAGCGGGGTTTGATGAGCAGAGTTGGCCACCTCCCAAAAACGGAAAGCCTGTTTCTGGAAGGGAGGCTCTGAAGGCAAGCAGGCTACCTTAGCTATCAGTTTCATTTTCTCCACCTACTTCCTGCTGGAGGTTGTGCCTCGGAGAAATTATTTTAATACTTAGCAACCTGTTTCTCTTCTCTCCGGAGGCAGAAGTGCTTCAAACCTGGAGGCTTCTTAAAAGGGAAGTCACCCGCTCATACCTTTTGCCCATCTCTCTCATGAACTTTGCACCTATAACTGTTCTAATTCTCCTTCTCCCTCACATGCTGCAATTTCAAAGGTATTAAGCACTTTTTCTTAAAAAAAAATACCACCAGAATTCTGCATCCAGATAAACAAATGCAGGCCACATTAACTGAAACAAAACTGCCATCTGGCAATTGCAAAACTTCACTGGAGCAACACTCTCCTCTTTCTCCTAAAAGCACTCCAGAGACGGACACAAGAGCGAAGGAAATCTGCAGCATGGTTTACGGATAAACAGTGGGCTAGCAACCCAACAATTTCACCGTGTATTAAGTGAATTAAACTGAGTGAAGCACACTATTAGCAAAAAAGCATCAGCTGAAATTCATCTAAGAGTTATTTGAATTTGTTCAGTACTGACCACATGAAAAAGAGAATTCTGTTGTCTGACACAAAAAGATGGGATTTTGTTGGGTTTTGCGTTTTATCCTTATGCCAAAGGAACTGAAGAGTAAACAAACAGTCCAAAACTTAAGGTTTTAAGACAAGAAGTGCAGGAAAGCAGCACATGCCGCAGCAGTAATTTAACAGGCTCAGAAAAGGGCTACTCAACTTAACTGAAGATACCTGCCAGATCCCCTGAAACACGGTGAGCAAACCTTTTCATTGCTGCTGCCAGGGTCGGGGCACATCCCTGGGTCACTGCCCAGCAAGAGCCCGCTTGCTGCGCACTGCAGATGCTGCAGCTGCGGGATCTGAGTGCCCAGGTACGTGCACACACCCCTAAAACCGCTGCTCCCCTCCGCTGCCATCTTCGCACAGAGAAGGCAGCAGGTACAGATACTTGAAGCATTACTTTTAACAAAACAGGAAGTTTTTGGATGACAGCCATTGAAATCAGGACCAAAGTTGTTCAAAACTTTGGCATATTTAGCATTTAACACAATTAACAAGCATTTCCACAAAGGAAGCATTTGTCAATACAATGTTTTAAACCAAATCACATCCAGGGAGTAGCCTGATAATGACACTCAGTACTTCAACAATAAAAATGCCCCTTTACATTGGGATTCCATATTGTGTTATTGCCACTGGTCCCCACGTAAAGACCTGCTGATCACCTGGCACTGACTTTGGTTTCACGAACCATCAGCTGGGAACGGAGCTTGTGTAGTAAATGCGATGTAAAATTTGCATGCTTTCATGCAGTCTTGAGAATGGAAAGTCAAATCAAGCCAATCAAGGTTTGTGTAAAGTTCCGTGTTAACGCCAACTCGTGGCAAAGGTTTTTGTGAAAAGCTGAATGAAACAGAATAGCACATGTCATCATTTTTCCTCTTTTCTACAAGCCAAGTGCTCTTTCTCAAAAAGCAGACGCACAGTAATGGCCACTGCAGAGCCTCTGCTGAAAGAAAATAAGAACCTAAGCCACAGCTATCAAAGTATATCTTCTTTTTGTCTGTTTTAAGGAAAAACAACGGGTTTTTCTCTCTCTAAAGCTCTTCCATCGACTGATTATCTGCCCTAAGCCCAGGGAACTTTCATACTTCCTAAAAGTATTACAACACTTAAACAGATTATTGTTGGATGGAAAGATCACATTAATGGTAAAAACTTTGAGGACCGTAAACTGTTAAAAGACCACCTGAAAGTGAAACTACATTTTTAGATATTTCAAAACACAACAGTCTCATTCTTTCTCTTAACATTATCAGCAACAGACTACACCCTCCTCCCAGTTTGACTGGCGGTTGATGCAAGGCAATAATGGGATCATCGAACCAGAGACACATCACCTGGTGAGGATCTCACAAGTTACCTGGGTCTTACCACACTTTGGGGCCATCCAACTGCATGAGTCACCTGCACACCAACGGAACTAACTACAAATATCAGAGTAGAAAAATAAGATGACTACACGTAAGCTTTATGGTACAGAACGACTTAAAGCAATTTCTATACTGTCTTCTAGTCCTTTCACCAGCATCTCGAACTTGACACGGGAAGGCCCTGGAAACAGGAATAATCTTTTCAGAGTTAAAACCCTACACAACAAGACCTCTCACTTGATTACTGTTTTAATTAAGAAGGAAAAGATAGGAACTGTCAGATGAAGAAACATTCTAATGCTATTACATATACAAATAATTCTTAAAAATTTTACTATGATGCATGCTGTAAGCGCTCCTGCACACAAGTAACACAAGCAATGTTTGGCCTTAGGTCTGCTAATCAACAACTCAGATGATTTTCTTTTTTCTTGACAAAGGGGAGTTGTATGCTCTTTGCCACAAGTACAGCCAACAAGTAAGCCGAGGTAGCACCGACCTTCCATGCACCACACCCACACGACCACCAGTTATTGAATAATAAATGCCAGGCTCTTCCACTACTGTAATATGCATGAGCGGGAGGCTGACTCACATTCAGCCAGCTGCAACAAGGGAAACAAAGAGTTTTGAAAGTTATTACTAAAAAGGAGGGTGGGGGGTTGACTTCAATTCACTCTACGTTAAGCTATCTAGCCAAGGAGAAGATTACTTGAAGTCTAGAAGGAGTAAACAACTCGAAGGAAGTTTTTACTGGATGCCACCTTTATTTTAAATTGGGATGGGGGAAGGGAGAATGACATAATAATACTGCCCTAGTTAAAACACCTGAAAATTAACCTCCTATAATGAAAACAGTGGCCGATAAGCAGCAAGAGTTCTTCACACATTAATCAAGGTGTCATAGTTCACTGGGTCTCTCCTTTACTCTCCCCACCGCAGCTCTATCTGGTCAGGCGGCAGCCAAATCTTCTGCCCTTCTACTTCCTCCCTGACTAACCTCTTTGACCCACCTCCAAACCTTCTCTTAGCAAGACACACAAGTTTTCCGTTTCCAGGAACGGATAACAACCCTTGCACGGACAGCCCACCAGAGACACGATGCACAACTAAGCCGGTACTTTATTTTATCGAGAAAATGGTTTTCCTCCTTCTCAAAGACCAATGCATTCTTTGGTCACCTAGCTCTCCACCTAATTCAAGAAGATCACAGTTTTGTTCTAAAGTCAAATCTGACCACAGATTTTATTTAAACATCCCTTCCTCTGCAGTCAGGTAAAGGAAAGCAAAGGAACAGTCAAAAGGGCAAATATAAACTTTTCAAGTGCAACGTTATAACAAAGCAAGCCAAGGTAAACGTGATCTTCCTTGCAGATGCAGACAGATTAATAGGGATACTAGAAAGAAATGGCTTTTATAGTCCTACAGAGAAAACACAGGCCTTTGAATGGTAACAAATGTTGGACGGTTTTGACTGATTCCATCAGTCAGGAAGTTTGCTGATGGTGGCTCTCCCATAATCAGCTTTCCGTTGCCTAGTTTAATTATTACTTGTGGAAAAAGACCAACCCCAGCAGCACCAGCCACTTCTGCTAATGCTGAAATAGGAAACGGTTCCACTACAAAAAATCCACCTTCAGCTTCACCTAGTTAAAGGCAGGTCAAGCACCAGCACGACGAACCTGCAGCCAAGCCATCGGCGCGACATTTAGCAAAGCGGCGTGCTAAAACCCCAAAAGCTGTGTTCTGCAAATAATTCACAATTAATGCAGCGGGACTTTGTGTAACCGGCGCTGACAGATGTCCCGATGCCAGCGGTTTGCCTGAAACCGAGTGTGAAGCCGAGAGACGCAGAGCCTCGCTGGCCTTATAAAAAATTTTTAAAAATTAAAAAAAAAAAAAAAAAAACAAACAAAAAAAAAACAACAAAAAAGGCGCCGGTGCCAGGTTTGCCGCCGCGTTTGGAGCCGCCCAGGGAGCCAGCGAGGACCGCGGCCCCCGCAGGGCGAAGCCGGCGGGCGGGGGAGGCTCGGCCCGGCGGGCGGGGGGTGCTGCCGGGCTCCTCGCCGGAGCTGAGCCGCCCGCCCCGGCCGCCCCCCGCCCGCCCGGAGAACTGGCGGTGGTGCTGAACGGCCGCCGTGCAGCCGGGCTCGGCCGGGGACGCCCAGGAGCCGGGCGCTGCGCGGCCCCGCCGGCCGCACGGCCTCCGCCCGCACCGGAGGCTGACGGGCAACGACCGGCGGCGCGGCGCTCGTCCCCCGCGGAGCGGGTCGCGGAGGGCCGGTAGCCGCGGGGGAGCACGCTGCTGGCGCCCGCCGCCAGCCATCGGGCAGGACAGCCGCCCGCGGCGCCGCGGCGCGGGTGCGCACTGGAGGGCCCCCCCGGGCACCGACCGCCCGCCCCGGGGGCGCAGCGGGGCCGGTCCCGCACACCCCGGCCCGGCGACGAGCGGTGCCCGCGGGCGGCGCGGCCCTACCTCATACTGGATGTACTGCTTCCGCCACTCGGGCGTGATGTGCGCCGCGAGGTGCTCGGCGAACTTCATCCTGCCGCCGCCGGGCCGGGGCCGCGCTCGCTCTGCGCCTGCCGAGCCGCCTCAGCGGCGCCTGGCTGCCGCGGGGCCGCCGCCGGTAGTGGGGGGCGGGGGGGGGGCCGCCGCCGCACATGGGCCCCCGCCCGCCCGCCCCGCCACTCCTCAGCCCGCCTCGGGCCTCCTTCAGCGCCGCCCCGCCGCCACCGCCGCCGCCTCCTCCGCCGCCGCCGCCATCTTCCCCGTCCCGCCGCCCCGCCGCCGCCTCCCAACCGTCAGCCGGCCCCGCAGCCAACCGGCCGCCGGCAAGGCGGCATCGCCACGGCAACCGCCGCCGCCGCCCACCGCCGCGCGGGGCGGGCGGGGCCCGGCGGGGGGGCGGGGCCCGGCGCGGGGCGGGGCGCGGGGCGAGCGGCTCCGCCCCCTGTGGCCGGCCCGGGCGGGGGGCAGCGGCGGGAGGGCGGCCCCGGCGCGTTGTGCCCGACCTGCCCGGCCGCGGGGCCGGTTCGGGGCCTCCCGGGGCGCCCCCGGCCCTCGGGATGACTGGCCCGGGCCCCCCAGGGGCCATGGCAGCGCTGTGGCCGCCCCAGGTGCGCCCTGGGCTCCCCGGGGCTGGCTGGGGCTGGGCTGGAGCAGGGTGCGATGGGGGTGGGAACGGGAAGGACAACGGTATGGGAATCGGATGGCAACAGAAATGGAATGGGAACAGGAATGGGATGGGGATGAGGTGGGGATGGAATGGGAACGGGAATGAAATGGGGAACGGGGATGAGGATGGGGATGGGGATTGGGATGGGAACAGGAGTGGGGATGGGATGGGGATGGGGATGAGATCACGGTGGGATGGGAACAGGAATAGGATGAGGATGGGGATTGGGATGGGAACAGGGGTGGGGATGGGATGGGGATGGGGATAGGATCACGGTGGGATGGGAACGGAAATAGGAGGGGAATGGGGATAGGATGGGGATTGCAATGGGATGGTGTAGGAACAGAAATGGGATGGGGATGGGGATTGGGATGGGAACAGGAGTGGGGGTGGGATGGGGATGGGGTTGAGATCACGGTGGGATGGGAACGGGAATAGGATGGGAATGGGGATAGGATGGGGATTGCAATGGGATGGTGTAGGAACAGAAATGGGATGGGGATGGGGATTGGGATGGGAACAGGAGTGGGATGGGGATGAGATGGGGATGGGGATGAGATCACAGTGGGATGGAACCGGAATAGGATGGAAATGGGGATAGGATGGGAATTACAATGAGATGGTGTAGAAACAGAAATGAGATGGAGATGGGATGGGGATGGGGATAGGAAGGGAAGGGAATGGGATGGGGATGGGAACAAGAATGGGATGGGGATGGGAACGGGATGGGATGGGAACAGGAATGGGATGGGGATAGAAAGGGAAGGGAATGGGATGGGGATAGAAAGGGAAGAGAATGGGATGGGCATGGCAATACAGCTGGGATGGGAAGGAGATGGGATGGGATATGGGATGGGATGGGATGGGATGGGATGGGATGGGATGGGATGGGATGGGATGGGATGGGATGGGATGGGATGGGATGGGATGGGGAGAAGCACAGCAGGGGGAGCGGTGTGCATGGGATTGAGAGGTGAGGGGATGGGGAGGTATCAGCCCGGGGGAGGGAGAGTGGTCAGGGGTGTCAATGGAGGGGAAGAGTAGGAGAAATCACAAGAAAGATGAGTAAGAACTTAGGGAGGAGGGAAACTGGCTGCCAGGCCACAGAAACCTGGGGGAAAGGGAACGAAAGAGAAGACGGTGCAAAGGAAAATGAGGAGGGGAAGAGAAAGGGGGGAAAAAAAAAGGTAAATTCTCCAAAAGCTGCATGATCACAAAAGCCTTTGCCCTTGCACCGCGTGCCATGCTCACTGGCTGGCTGCCGCGCGCCCCATGGCTGGGCGAGGGGGAGCAGGGAAGCCCCGGGCAGCACCCAGAGCTGCCCACCCGTGCGGGGCACGTGCCCCCAGGTGCAGGGCCCTGTACCCATCACGCTCCTGTGGGAGAGACCAAAGTGGAGCCATTGGGAGCAGGGACTTTGCAGCCCTCCGTTACCCCCAGGCATCCCAGTGGCCCTAATCTTGCCCCTCCCCAATTCCCATATTCTGGGAATTTGCTGCGGTTGCGATTCATTTGGGTTTTCCCTGAAGCCTCCCAACCTCTGGCATGACCTCAGATGATAGTTTTCCCCATTTTCCCGTAGCTGCACCAGGGCCGACCCTATCCCAGATGCCAGCCCCTGGGCACAGTGACGTTCCTCCCCGCCACCACAGGCAGCTGCCCAGAGCATCGCTCCTGCTGCCGTGGGCAGGAGCAGGGCTCCTTCGCTTCACTGATTTATGGGGGTCCTGTCACAGGCCCGAGGACCTCTGATTTGTGAAGGCTCTTACCCGTGCTGAGATTTACCCGGCAGTGACAGCGGCACACGCAGCAGCGATGCTCACCGATGCTATCTCTTAATTGTGTTTGCAGAAAACTAGTAAATGAATAGAGCTTTAGTGCCCCTCGTCTGAAACTTCACACTCAGCAACCTGCCCGTTGCTGACCTTAGCGTGAGCCAACCGCTATGTCACAGCTTGACTTACGTTTAGCAGGTCACCAGCTTTTTAATGCGTTATCTTTGCAGGCTTGCACCAGATAAAATCACTCCAGCTCTCAGCCTGCTCCCACCACCATCAGTGGCACTGCCTTCAGCAGGAGCAGGCGGGAGGGGGGGCTTTGCAGCTTCGACCTTTTGAATGCTGTCAGGCTTCCAGAGATAACGTGCAGCATGGAGGAGGAGAACAGATTAAGAAATAAATATTATTTTTATTACTTGCTGGGTGCATTGCATGAAATAGGTACTGTGATGCATAATAAGTGAATATCTTCTGATACAACAGCTTCAAAAATCAGCGATGAAAATAAGTAGTGAAGCCCCCTTCCACTTGTGCCTCAGAGAGGTTTTTTCACCGACATAAATGCTATTTATTTAATTAATACCAGTAGATGCTATTTATTTATTTAATACCAATAAATACCACTTATTGAATTAATACCAATAATTACCAATTAATGCTGTTTATTGGTATTAAAGACAGAAGACAGCAGGGGAGGCAGGGCAAAGGCTGGACTCTTTACTCACCGTTGCATTGTTCTCTAGCAACAGCTCCATTTAAATATCTGATTGGCAAAACCCTGCCTCCCGTTATCAGACGCACCCTGGGACCACGCTTAGCATCATGTTTCGCTGCTCTGCTGGAACCTGGGGCTTTCCAACTCCTTGAAACGTTTCAAAACTCAGCTCTGCATATCCAGGGGCTGAGGGAGGGAGGTGGGAAGGAGGAGAGGGCAGGAGAAGACTAAAATGAAGGAGAAAGGGCCACCACCACCTGCCTCCACCACCCTCTGCCCATGGCTGGCCTGGTGGGCAGTCAGGGGGAATACAGGCATCTCATCCCAGCCAAGAAGGGATGCCGATCCCAACCGATCCCCATCTGAGGTCCGGATCCTGGTCCCTGTGCCTCAGGTCTGGATTGCGGTCCCCATACCTCCCTTGCATCAGGCTGCTATGTTCTCCTCATCTCTCACTCTTTTCCAGGAAAGAGTTGGCATTGTGCTTTTCCCCCATGCTGTTGTAGCTAGGAAAAAATAAAAGAAGCAACATTATTTGTGTTTTTAAACCGAGCAAGGAGAAGTCGGGAGTGGGCTTTCCGCCAGTGCAGTCTGGCACTTGCTTTGTTGAAAGCATATAGAATAATTTATAAATAGCATGCCGGGTGGTTTTTTTTAATATAATTATACATTTAAAGATCCTTCATTGCTGGGGAGAAGGACTTTTCAAAAGAGGCTTTAGAAAAAGAGTCTTGCAGAGGGAAAATTTTCTTTAATGGCATTCATAAAATCACGAAGATGAGGGTTTTCCACAGCAGGAGACAATGCAGGACACCCACAGACAACCATTCCCACACCTTGCTTCATACCTCCTCCCCAGGCAGCTGACGTTTAAGATGCCTGGGGATTTAGGGGCTGGGTTTGGCACAGGAGGGGATGCTGTCGCAGCATGACCCTCCCGGGCCCCACAACCAAAGCAGGACGTGTTGAGCCTGGACTACCAGGTGGGTCAGCCTCAGGAAGAGCTGGGGAGATAAATTCATCTCCATCGAGACCAGAAGAAATAATGCCTGAGCTCAGAGGGCCGAGAGCAGCAGCGTGCCCCTGACCTGGGCATGGCGAAGCTGCTCTCTGCCACCTGCCAGAGCTGCTTTGCAGGGGCATCATGCAGGGAAATGGCTGCTCCCTGCATCCTCCCCCGCATCCTCCCCTCCATCTTCCCCTGCATCCACCCCTGCATCTGCCCCCCGCATCCTCCCCTCCCCTGCCCTGCCCTGCCCTGCCCTGCCCTGCCCTGCCCTGCCCTGCCCGGGTGGTGAGTTCTGCTCCCCAGGGAGGACCAGGGGCTTCACAGCCATTGCTTGGAAAGGAAGGTGGGGAATAAATAAGTACAGAAGTAAAAGCAGGTCAGGGTTGAGCTTGATGTGGAAGGACAAGGGGATATGGTACATCACACCAAGGGATGCTGCCCTGCCTGCCAGGATTGATCGAGCAGCAGCCCTGGGCTTCAGACACCCTCGGCATCCGCCGGCCAGCCCCCAAACCTCCCATTATCTGCTTCATCAATACCAGTCTTGAGAAATGCAATAGATATATTGGTATTTCCCAGAGACAGTGGTGCAAAATGCACAAATCCTCTGGCAGACTGAGCTGGAGCTATTGATTTTTCACATATTCTCCCTTCCCACCCAGCAGTGGTGGAGGACGAGGGTGTGATGATGAGCATCAGAAGCCAGGGGGGTCTCGGTCCCCTGGGCAGAGGCAGCATACAGGGTCAGAGCAGGAGCAGCACAGCCCAATACACTGGGAATTGTCAGGGTATTTATACAGCCAGGCAAGCCGCCTGCAGCAGGTTTTTTAAGTCAGGAGCAGCAGTGGTTTCCAGGCAATAATAATGCACTGGACGGGCCTAATTCTGGCAGCAAGGATACTGGTACTGATCTGGCCTCTTCCAAGCACTGTCCCAGCAGCCATAACCTCCCACAGCTCTGCCAAGCCCAGTAAGATGATGATTTCATCTCTGTTTCAGCTGAAGCCCGGATGAGACCTGCCAGGAGGGCATGTGCCTCCCACCGCCTTGGCTGCAGGTGGGTCACTTTACCCACCGGCTGAATTTGATCCGTTGGGACTTGAGCCCATCACGGAGGTGGATTCAGAACTCAGGATCCCCAACAGTCAGCCCCGGGGATGGGGCAGCCCTGTCCCCAGCTGCCAGCTCATGGGCATGTGGGTCTGTGGGCAGTAACCATGCCCTGCTGGGCTTATGTATTGCCTCCCCTGCACTCTGCAGGGCAGGATTTGGCCCATACATTGCTCAGCTAGTGTCAACACGCTTGATGTTAAAAATCCCAAGGTCGGACAACAACATACCCCTGGCTGTAAGCCCATGCGTAGAGGCACAATTGCTATCAAAACACATAGGGATGCAGAGACATGGAGCAAAATCCAAAGCGGCAGCAGCTCCCCTTTGCCTGGAGCCTGCCCCATGGAGGGAGCGGGGCTGCTCTGCTTGCTGCCAGGTGCCCCGAGCAGGCTGACCTTTCCCGGGCTGACTCACGACCAACATATGCATCACACGTCCCCTCTGCTTTGCTGGAGATCGTGGGGGTACGTATCCTGCCTGGAAACCCAGCTGGGGAGTAAGAAAAAACCATCTGCCCAGACGGTTTAGGTCAAGGTGCCCCTGCCAGGTTGCTTCCAACCTTGGTCCTGTGCTGTCAGGGGTGCAGGGTCCCCCAGCAGCGTCAAGGGACAAGCCCCGGGGAGCTGTGCTGCTGGCGGCTGGGCTGGGGACTCACTGTGCTGTCTTACAACCAGGAGCAGATGGGGGGTTTCACGCCCTTCGCTGGTGTGTAAGTGATTGCTCCTGGATCGTTTCCAATACATATATACGTGTCTGGTTTAATTTATGCACACCTGCCTTGTGCAAGAAGACAGCAGCTGACCAGTGGTTAAGAAAACTGGACACTCCGAAAAGATCTAAAATTAGAGAAGAAACAAGAGCTGCTTCCTCTGAGCCCCGGAGCTGCCTGGGCTGCTTCCAGGAGAGCCTCGGGAAGAGCCTCTGACTGCTCTGCTCCAGCCCTGGGACTGCCCCAGTGCTAAATCCCCCTCCTCACCAGCCACAGCATGGGGGGAGCGCAGCACTGTCCCCCCAGCACCTCTCCACACCTGTGGCATTGCCCTGCTGTGCCCTAGGGCAGGACAGACCCTTATCCCTTTGGGATGTTTTCCAGGGGACAGAGGCTGGTAAAGTGCCAGGTGGCCTTGGAACCATCCCTATCCCCTTTACCCCAACCTCATTTGCCCCCTTAAACACACTCTCACCTCCCTCTTGCCATCCTGGCTGCTGGGCCCTTCCCAGGGGGATATAACACACGAGGGGGAGGGGGAGGGAAGGGGGGGCAGCGGGCACCCTGCCAAACAGTGGGAAGGGAGGTGATCCAGGATAAGAAACATCGTCCCCAGAGCTGCTGCTGCTGGCTTAGGCAGCCAACGCCACCATCACGCCGGAGTCACGGCAGGTCGTGGAGGAGACATGAGCTATGGGTGCATCTCGGTGTATCCATGCTGCTGGCACCAAGCTGCCACAAGCACAAGAAAGTGGTGGGGTGGCACCGGCAGGCACCGTGCTTTTTGCATGGGTGATGGCTCCCTCCCTCCCACTGCCTGGAAAGGAGCCCATGCCGAGCTGCTCTCTCCCTCCCTCCGCTCCGGAGCCGGCTGGACCTGGGGGTGCAGGGTAGGGCTGGGGGGACCACTCTTTTCAGTGCTACCCCCACGGTCGATGGGCAGTTGCTGAGGTTGTGCCTTGGTTCTGGTAGAAAGATGCTTTATGTCTGGCGAGCGGTCCCCGCTCGGAAGAGCAAACCACAGCTGTATGTGACACCGTGCACCGGCGTCACTGCACACTGTTGGATGTGCCGCTGTGATTCTCTGCACTAAACCTGCGTCGCTTTAACCCACATACCTACAACGACAACAACAAGCTGAGTGCAAGTGAGGTTGAGGTGTGTGGTAATAGCTACGGCAGAAATCTCCAAAGCTGGCCAGACTTTCTGGGAATTTTTGGAAATCCTGCCATAGCTTTGTGGGTTTTTTTCAACAACCTCTGGACCTTATCACAGTGCACAAAAGGTCACAGGTTTCCTATTTGCAAGGGCTGCATTCAGAAAACAACAGCAGCTCCTGCCAAACCTGGCTTGACCCTGCCTGGCTCGAGCCTTGCATCGTGAGCATCCTCAGGGCAGTCGGCTCCTGCGGGTGTCCCCAGCACACTGTAGGGGACAGACCCTGTTCACAGCAAGTCCATTTGGTGAGGACTTGCTCACCAAGTCCTCCAGCACTAGGTTAGGCTGTTTCTCCATGGAAGCTCTTGCTTGGCCAGGAAGGAATTGTGTCTCCAGTTCATTCCTTTATACATCAGGGCTGAGCATGAACTGTCCATCGGTGCCGTGACACACGGCTCTAGGTCCTGCAGCCTCAGGACAGATGTCAGATTGGACAGAATCATTTAAAACAAGTGGGGACGTGTCCCAAAGGTCCTTGTGCCACCGGGGCAGAGAGCGAGAGGCAGCGCGGCAGCTGGGTTCCCAGCCCAGCTGTGGGCTGGGGAAGGACTGGGCTGCGTCCGTGCTGGGGACTCCACATCTGCTCCCAGCCAGCTGCTGGGAAAACAGCAGCTCTGGTCTCCAACAGCAGCAGCAGGGTGGACACAGCCTGGCTTTGTCCTTGCTGTAGGACTCAGTCCTGGTGCTACAAACCGCACGTATGCGGAACCCCCTCAGCATTTCTCAGTGCCTCTGATCAACGCCAGCAGTTCTGGCTAGGGTCACCCCTACAGCCTGAGACCCCCATCGTTCCTTTCTGGCTCCAGATACCACAATTTTATGTCTCTGGCAGGAATTAGGCTAACCCCCCTCCCCTGCTAACAGGGACCACGGAAGGGACAGGAACAGGGGCTCATCCTCAGCTGGGTGTCCCCTTCATCCGAACCACCCCAGCCCATGTGGTCAGGACACGCCAACCTGCAGCCCAAGCCCTGCCTGCTCTATTTTATGGCCAAAACAAGCCATAAATCTCCTTCTGTAGAGCTGGAAGGTGCAATTGCTTTTCTGTGGTGCAGGTTTTTCCTTACACGAATTGTAGCATCATGTGAGGGAAATCTGTAAGTAAAAGTCAGGCTGGAGCCATTTATAACAGCAGCACCGTGATTGTTGCTGCTGACAGCTGCAATTACAGGCACTCCCTTCTATCGCTCCTCACTCAGGGAGAGCGGAGCCAGCTCCAGGTGGGGAGGGGGTAGGTAGCAGCTTTTCCAGAGCTGTGTTCCCTCTCTGGTGGACCTTGTCACTCATGGGCAGTGCTCAGTTTCAGAGAGAAACTTAGGATGGAGAGTAACCCCCAGTAAGAAGGGTTTGGGGAGGGATGCAGGATGCTCCCCAGTAAGGAGAGTTCATTGAACTCATCGGCTGGTGTCCACCTCCATGGGCATGACATCAACTGATGCTTGTAGAGGAATTATAGAGGAATGAAGGCAGGTTAATTATCATTGATAAAATACAGCTGTGGGCTTGCTTCAAGGGCAGTGGGTTGGCTGATGTGGGTAAGGTGCAGCTGTGGCTGGTTCCTGTTAAGTAGTTAAATAGCTCTAAGGGGTATGAAAGAGGAGTGGCCAATTAAAAGGGATCTGGAAGAAGCAGAGGGAGGAGAGAGAGACAGTGTGCCCAGGAGACGAGGAGGAGGATGCAGCAGAGGCAAGAAGCAGGGTGGACTGGCCTGAAGAGGATGGGTAAATAGTGTGAACAGTAGAGGAACTGTTAAAACCTTGTGGGGAGGTTGGTGGCTGTGCCAGGGCAGGGTGTGCTGATTACTTATTGGAGTTAAGCTGGTATGTGATGGTAAAAGCTTTGTTGCAGCTTGATAGTTTTGATAGTGCTGCAACAGATGCTTGCCTCTGTGGGTGTGACATCAGCTGGTACCCATCTCCTTGGACAGGATGGAGATTGTCCTGGGGTTGTGCAGGGACAGACAGCAAGCACTTGGGCTTGCTGGGGAGAAATGGTGCTGGTAGCCCCAGATAACCCCAAGGCGGGCTGCAGGTGAGGGCAGCATCCCATGTGGGTGGCTGCTGGGCACTTCTTCCCAACATCATGGTCTTAATCCCCTACCTGTGGGATGTACAGTACATGCTAGCCAGGTACGTACCAGGGTGCCATCAGCTGCAGTGGCTGGGGAGCTGCTGGGTGATTTGGGATCTGGGTACCAAGACAGATGCCAGGAACCTTGCCTGGGGGAGATGGAGAGCAAAATGAGGGACATCTGTGGCCTTGCAGTGACAAACGGACCACTACTAGCTGTCTGCTGCTGCATGGAGATGTGAGATGGAGGGGAGCTGGCAGGGGAGTGTAGAGGTGGTGGCCCTGCAGCAGCCAGACCTCAGCTGGGCTTTTGTGCTGAATGCCTTGGCTTTGTCTTCTCAACATGGTTTTAGGGGAACTGAAACATCTGAAAGTGAGCTAAATTTCATAGTTACCTTAGGTGGGGGGAAAAAAACATCCATAAGTAACTTTTTATTTTGCTGTTTTCAATGAAGAACACCTAGGGTTTTGTTTCAAAACTAAGGGCTCTGCTGCGGTTTTTGTACATGCACAAAAAAAATAAGAAAGAGAATGGATGAAGCGGGAAGCTGGGTAAAGTGAAACAAAATCGAAGTTTTCAGTGTTTCACACAAAGCAAAACAGACTTGGTCAACCAAGCTGACATTTCCCCTTCTGTTTTTAGTTTGAATTTAGAAAACAAAATGCCATACAAGACTTCATCCAACTGCCCCAAACCAAAATGACTTAGTGGTGAGATATCTCTCTCCACAGAAAGATCCACTATTTGCAGAGCTCCAGCTGCAACCTTTGAGCCGCTGGCCAGCCATCGTGTTGCAACCATGCTGTTGCTGCTATCAGGCCAGCAAGGCTTCAGGCATGCTTGGGGAGTAGCACTTGGCACCTGGCAGAGGAGTTTTTCCATCAGTGTTGAAGAGGTTTAATGATATGCTGGGGAAAGGGGAGATTTATGCGCTTCTGAGGGGGGTTATGCATTCCTTTTCCGTTGCAGCTCCTGATTTGTATTCACCACAGCACAGGAATTTATGGAAGGAGGGAATCGATGTTTTATATCGATATCTAAAAAAACTATATGATGGATGTGCTAATTACATGCTTTTCTCCCAGACCACCTTTATTGTACACAAACAAATGGCCCTGGTGCTGTAATGAATGCAGGTTAAATGTGCAACGGAGCCCAACCTGGTGGAGGTGAGGCATGCAAGGGGGAACCTTGCTTACACCAGGGCAGAGACCTTGGCCCTTTGTTTAGCTTCTTCCCTGCCCAGTATTGAATTTTAGTTTCCCGTTGCCTTTGACTCCATTTCATGGGAAACACCTCCCTTGTCAGGACTGGGGGCATGGCTCTTGCAGCCACACTGCGGGCTCCTGGCTGCTATAGCATCTATCAGCTCCCAAAAATATTGAGCAGGGGGAGGGTGTTTGCTCTGCCTTGCTAATGGGGGATATATGCACAGGGTGAAAAATGAGCAGGTTTTTTTATCTCTGTTAAAGCAGTGAGTGTGCAGAGTAGAGGGGCAGCAGCTGGTGGTCATCTCCCCTTCTCATTCTCCCACTGCAGGGGTGCAAGCTGCATGTTGTGATACGTGCAGTAATACATGTAAAAAAAGTATTTGGGATGGAAATCACAGCTTAAGACAGGCATATGCTGCCCCATCTCTGCCTGACCAGCTGGGCACTGCTCCAGCTCTAGCCCCATGCCAGCCCTCCTCCTGTGGGTCCATCCAGGGAGGGCTGATGGCTCTGCCCAGTGCAGGGAGGCAGCGGTGCTCCAGGGTCTGCTTTCTGCATGGGGAACGTGTTGTTTGGGAAGCCACCAGAGCAGTGAAAGGACCTTCTCGGTGCAGGACCCGGAATAGATACAAGAGGTGGTGGCACCATAGAAGAGAAGGTGGGATAAAGCATGGAGCCCGAAGCACTGCACCGGTGTGATACCTGCCAGAAACTTGCAGCACGGCTTGTTTTTTTCAAAGTTAAGGACATTGACCTTGGGGGCCAGGGGAAAAGCTCTTGGCCATCAACTGTGTCCTGCCAAGAGGAGGCTTTGGCAGGCAGTGGCCACCTGTGCAGCTCCAAGCAATCCCAGCAGGCAAAGCCTGGCCCAGCCTGGGTGGTCCCTGGCTTTGGGGACGCTTGGCAGTGCCCCACAGGGACGTTTGGCAAAGGCTCAGTCAGGACCAAGTTCCCCCTTGGTCCCTCCTGTGCCCTGAGCATGGGAGCTCCTGCATGGGGATGGTGGGAGGCATGATGCAGAGAAGGCTTCTCCCCCCATCCCCACCCTGGGCGCAGGCACAGGGGGCAACCCCCCAAGAAAGATCGATGAGGGAGACGCAGGATATGAGAGCGGTGGGATGTCACACGAACAGGTAGCCTGGAGGAGCTCAGGAGATAGGGGGGACATTTACAATGCGGAGGCACAGGTCTGCCCGCAGTGGAGGTGACACATGGTGGGTCGAGGCATGCGGGGGGCTGTGCCATGGGAAGGAGCACGCCAGGGGCTCCTCATGCCCCTCGCCCTCGGGAGGGTACAGGCATCCCCAGCCTGCAGCCTGCTCCTCCTCTGTAGACAGGTGTTCCCTGCAGTAAAATGCATGGCTACAACCAAACCAGCCCTTAATTGCCTCTTTCTCCTTTTGTTATGGAAAAAAAATATGTAATCATAGCTTAGCTTGCAGGGATCCCTTTGAATGTTCCTTTTGGGCTGGCCAGTGTCTGGTGTGTGCCGTGGCCTCTGCCCTCTGCAGAGGGACAATGACAGGTCTCCAGGGTGATGGGCAAGATGGATATGATAATTATACAAGGATATTTTTTCCCCGCTCGGCACTGCTGGTCACAGCCTGTTATTGTGTCTCTGCAATCCCAGCACGGGACCTGGGGCTGACCCACACATGCAGCTTGTGCAAGGGCCCTGCATGATTTTCTTTATCCCTTGGTGCCCGTAATGCTTCTGGGTTTGTGCACTCTGCAGCCAGGGACTGGGAGAATGGGCTGAATTTGGCCTGGCTCATACTGGGATGACTGGGGCACTCGCAGCCCTGTGCCACTTCAAGTTTGCAGGGGGTGGTTAGTGCATCTGGCATGAGGGCATCAGCAGTGGCATCCACTGAGCCCTGGTCCTGCCCTCTCCCAGGCTGCTGGGGACCAGCAACTAAATAAGCATCACCCTGCAGAGCAGGCACAGCATGTCTGAGCCTAGCACCCCCATCCTCAGTGTTTCCACACCAGGCTCCTAGAACCTCCATGGTGCCTTGCATCAAGCCTGCTCCCACGCCTGCCAAAGCAAAGGGGTGGAAGAAAGGATCAGGCCCTCGGTGCAGTCGTTCTGAAAAGGCAAGGAAAAAGTGAGAGCGATCTAGTAGGAGCTGTAAGTGCTCTAGCAAAGAAACCCAGCAAGGTAGTTAGGCCTCTCTCACCATGGAGACAAGCTGGAGAGCGTGTGGAGGCTGTGCGCTTCAGTTAATTTGCTGCAAGTACTTTTCCCAAGCTATTCAAAGGGGGTTTCATCCTGCCAGCCTGCCTGGCTGCCTGTCCCTTGCTGAACGCCAGCCTGCTCGGACCAGGCGGTGCTCTCCCGGGGCGAGTGGGGCTGGTCAGGGTGACACAGCCAGCTGGATGGAGCCAAATGGCTTTGGTGGAGAGCGGCGGGGAGGATGAGTTTGCTGTAAATATTGCGGTCTGTTTATGAGGCTGGGTGTTAATCACATACTGGAGAGAAGCTATTATTTTTTTATTTGCAAGTGGCAGAGCCAAGCTGTTTCCGCCTTTCCTCCATTTCCCAGTTGAAACTGGGGCTTCATCACCCCTGCACAGGCAAGGAGGCTGTGTGGGCCACAGACCCGCTCACAGGGCACACTCTGTCCCCTCAGCAGGCAGCCCTGGGCAGAATGGGCACTTGCAGGCACGCTCCTGCCTCTGGCACAGCTGAGCCCATCTCTGCTCTGGTACTGAGCAGAGTCTGAGACCCCACTGCCCCTCTCATAGAGGCTGGGATGCAGGGGTCCCCTCCTGCTCCGTGCAGGGCTATGGTGTACTTGATGGCCCTGCAGGGCTGTGTCCAAGTGCTCCAGCGATGCTCCAGCTTGCTGCCCTGGCTGTGTTGGGGCTTTTTTACTCCTACGCAAAACCTTCCACACCCAGTGAGGCTGTGAAGGGAGTAAGAGAATAAAAGCCAGCTTATTTAGAATCACAGTTATAGAGTCCTTTTGGTTGGAAAAGACCTTGAAGATCATCAAGTCCAACTGTCAACCCAGGACTGACAAGTCAACCACAAAACCGTGTCTCCAACCACCACATTTTCAAATACCTCCAGGGGTGGTGACTCTGCCACCTCCCTGGGCAGCCTGTTCCAGTGCCTGACCACCCTTTCAGTGAAGACATTTTTCCCAATACCCCATCTAAACCTCCCCTGGCACAGCTTGAGGCTGTTTTCTTTTTTTTTGTCACTTGTTACCTGGGAGAAGAGACCGACCCCCACCTGGCTGCACCCTCCTGTCAGGCAGCTGTAGGGAGCGATAAGGTCCCCCCTGAGCCCCCTCCTCTCCAGGCTGGACCCCCCCAGCTCCCCCAGCCTGGTGCCCTGGCCCCTTCCCCAGCCCCTGCCCGGCTCTGGACACGCTCCAGCCCCTCAATGTCCCTCTTGTCGTGAGGGGCCCGACACTGACCCCAGGGTTCGAGGTGCCGCCTCCCCAGTGCCGAGTGCGGGGGCCGGTCACAGCCCCGCTCCTGCTGGCCACGCTGTTTCTGGTACGAGCCAGGACGCTGTTGGCCTTCTTGGCCACCTGGGCACACTGCTGGCTCACGTTCGGCCGGTGGTCGCCCAGCACCCCCAGCCCTTTTTCATTCAGGCAGCTTCCCAGGTCTTTTTGCGAAATCTCCTGCGTTTCCCCCCGCAGGTGCGGGGGTGCGTTGCCCAGAGATGGCGCAGGGCAGGCCGCAGCACCTGGGACAAGTGACCGAGAGCAGCCAGGCCGAAGGGTGGCACACCTTCATCCTCATCCTCACACCGGGAGAGGGGGAGCACATCCATGCTTTGTCGTGAGTGGGGGGATTCCTAAAACTCCGGTGCAAAGTCTGGCTTGCAGCCTGCTGCTCTTTCCCACAGCGTGCCCACCCATGATAGGGGCTCACACCGCGGCAGCCCCCACGCGTGGCACCGCGCCCGGCCGGGGGCTCCCACGGGGGCCTCCGGGCCGCCATTTGCTGAGGCTGGAGGTGGAGGAGGGAGATGGACTCGACAGCTGTGCCAGGCGAGGGGGGGAAACTTTCCACCCGAAGTAGATACCGGGTTAAATATAAACCGCCTTTGGGCTGGCACTTGGCTGGGACCCCCGGGGCGGCCGGCAGGGCTGAGCCGGGCCGCCCCCGGCACCCGCATCCCGGGAGGATGCAGGCGGCCACCCGGCCCCCGCCACCACCAGGGGCCGGGGGCTCCCCCCGCCTCGCCGGCCCGAGCCGCGGGCGGCCTGCGAGTGCCCTCCAGCGGCGGCGGGGACGCGCCGGGCACCTCTCCCGGCCGCCGCAGGAGCGGGGCCGCCGGGCCGGGCCTCGGGGGGTCACGGGGCCCTGCCGAGCATGGAGCGGTGTTTGGGGTCGCCGGGAGGACGGGGGACGGGGGGGGGGTGTCGCGGGGGCCAGCGCTTCCACAGAGCATGAGGGTGCGGGCAGCCCCTGTCAGGCCGTTCCGTTTCATCAGCGGAGCCGCGGGCGAGGGGGATACGGGGCCGGGCCGAGGGGACGCGCCCCCCGCCGGCCCGCTGACCCGGGCCCGCCGCCGCCCGGAACTGTCGGGCACGGGCGCGTTTCCCGCGGGCAGCCCCGGCCGCGCGTACCGAGGCGTGAGGGGGAGCGGCGTGGCGGGCGGACCTGGGCGGGCGGCGGGCCGCCATGGCGTCGCCCCCGCTGGCGGCGGCGGCGGTGGCGGCCGAGAGCGGCGGCGAGGCGAGCTCGGGGTCTGAGGAGACGGGGCCGGCGTCGGCGGGCCGCGACCTGGCCGCGCTGTTCGAGCAGGCGGCCGAGCGGCTGCCGGCGCTGCTGCCCGCCGCCAGCAAGGAGCAGCTGCTCTACCTGTACGCCCGCTACAAGCAGGTGAGGCGGCACCGGGGCGGCCCGGCCCGAACTGCGGCCTGAGCCCGGGCGCCCCGCGGGCCCGGCGGCGGGCGGGGAGGGGGCAGGCCCGCTGCCCGAGTGGCCGCGCCCGGGGCTGTGCCGGGGCCGGCGGCCCGGGGCCTGCGCGGCGGCTGTGCGAAACGGGAGGTGCCGGGCGGGGAAAGTTCTGTGAAGGGCTGGGGGGGGGGGAGGGCGAGGGCCGGCCGGGCCTGCCGGGACTCCTCGCCCCCTCCGCCCCGTCGCCTCCCCCCTGCCCGCTGCGGGCAGCCCCCGCGCTGCCCCGCTCCCCTCGGCCCTGGCTCCCGCGGGCTGCGCCGTGGGGTGCAGGTTGGTGTGGGGGGTCGGGCCGTGGTCGTGGCAGGCTGCTGCTGTGCTGGTGGCCCCGCCGCTGGCTCTTCGTGGGATGACAGGGCTGGTGGGTACTGCCGCCTCGCCCGGGCTCTCGGCGATGGGGTGGCTGGGACCAGTTAAGGGTGGCAGTGGGGCGGTGGGTAGCACATGGCAGCGCTGGCCTCCCCAAGCATCGGGCATCTGCAGCAGTGACCCAGGTGCAGGCATCAAGTCTTCGGGATTTTCACGCGACCACGTGAAGGACGTGCCTGTGCGGATCTGTCTGTGGAGGGCTTTACAGTGCACTAGGAAGCTGAACTGGTTGGTTTTAGTTATAACGTTGAACATGACTCCTTTTCCCATTCAGTCCCTGTGGATTGAGCAAGCTTGTAGGATGTATCTTATGGGAATACACCGTGTGGCTTTTGCCTGTGGGAGAAGTTTCATTAAAAAAAAAAAAAAAAAGCACCAGTTAAGATACAAAGGACTGTAATAATCGCCTAGCCTGGAGAAACAGAAAAAAATTGAGTATTGTTACACCTAGAAGACTCAGGTATGTGGCAAGAGGTGCTGCCTTGACTTGAAAACTGAATCCCACCCGCTTGGATTAATAGTTGAAGTTGGGTGTGCACATCTTCCCCATGACTTCCCTCCCATATAGAATGCCCTTGTCCTGCTACTTACAAAGGCTTTAATTTTTTAATGCAATATTTAATTATCCTCTAAGCTGGTGGCTCCTAGGCTGTGGTTTGTGGACCATTAGTCTTATTAAAAGCAAACTGGTCATGTGAGGTTTTGGGTTTAGATTTTTCTAGTTCTTAAACAGGTCTCCAAGTTTCTCTTCCCCTTTTAAGAAAAAGGAGGGTAGAAAAAAACATTAGGAGAACTTTTAAAAATAACAAAGCCATGCCTGGGATGAGATGAAAAGAAAGGGTTGGTTTTTTTCCTCTTCTGTATTTTTTTCCTCTGTATTCTCAGGAAACTTGTTGCAAATAACCTCTTATTTTTTGCTCTGTTGCAAATGCTTTGTGGCTGTCCTAGGTGGAAACAGGAAGGCGTTACTTGAATATCGGCTCATGATTGTCCACAGACTCCAGAGGGTTTCCTGGTGGTAGTTCTGTAAGACCAACAAGGTGTTTAATGTTGAAAATTATTTAAATCAGAAGCTATTTTGCAACAGTTTTGATACAAGTCAGAAAAAGCTGATAATTAACACTGTGTCCGCACAGATTTCCAGTTGCCTTCAGCTGAAGGGAACAGGGTGCTTCTGTCCTCATATCCTCTGTCCCTCTTGTCCCTGGCCAAGCAGGATGCAACAGCAAGTGCCTTTGTGCTCCTTGGCTTCAGGCTGTGCTTGGCTCCGTGTTTCCATGCTTTTGGCTGCCCAGTGCCTTCCAGAAAGGTGCCGTCCCTGTTACAGAGTGCCTGGGAAGGTAGCACTGGCAGTGGAGATGGGAGAAGTTTGCTAACACAGCTACTGCAGGATTACGCTCCACTAACTTTGAGTTTTGCAGCATTTTGTGCTTTAAATCAAAACGAGGGCGCTTAATGCAAGTTTTCTCTATTTAATTATAGCAGCTGTATCAGTATGCATAATGGGCTGCTAATATATTACTCCGGTGGACAGTAGTATTGCTAGCGCACAAAAGGTGCTGACTCAGATCTGTCCACTGTCCTTGATTTGGCATCCTTGTCTTTCCTCAGTTTAGTATTTTATGTCACTAAGGGCTTTGATTTAAGATACAGCACCATCATAAAAGAGGTGACAGTAACAGCTGAGCTCTCTGTTAAAATACTGTATATTATTTATTTCAAACTGTTTGGGTATATAGGCATTTTCCTGGAATTTTATTACCTTTTATTGGAGGCCATTTCAGGATTTTATTACTTTTCTCTCTGATTTTGTTTATGTGTCAGAGACTTGAAAATAAGGGAATTGCTTAGTTGTCAACTCCAGTGAGGTTTTTCGAAGATGTTGCTGAGTTTACGACTCTGCCCCAGAACAGACTAGTCGGTAGGGCTCTGGACTGGGACTGATTTTCTTTTTCTCCCTCTACTTTTTGTGTGGCTTTGGGCAAATCACTCCTCTGTGTCTTGAGTCTGTTGTAGTGAAACGAAGGTAGTGCTTGCCTGTTGTGTTCAGGATGTGAAAATCTGAGGTTCAGTAGTAACGGAGACCAATGTAGTGGTCGTCATTTAGGGAGGGGAGGGAAGCCAGAACTTGCTGGAAACGATTGGACTGAGAAAAGTGATAGGACTGAGAAAACTGCCATGCCAAGAGGAGGATGTGCCAGTGCCTATGTAAATGCTGAGAGGTGCAGGCAAGCTGGGAACCCAGTGCCGCTGGCAAAATGGAGTTTATGCTGTCTCTGAGTGTAGGCTCAAAAATATAATCCCGTTTTTGCGTGATGTCTTTCAAATATTTTAGAACATCCTGTTGCACGGAATAGCGTGATGGTGCTGACTTGGTTGTTTCCAGCGTCACGCTCTCTGTCCCTCTGGGATATACAGCCCCTCAGTCATCAGGGCCAGGACCCCTTGCCTTCTGTGGTTGATGTTTGCTTGTTCTTCCTTACGCCCCGCTTTCAGTTGGTTAAGTACAAGGCTTTCCCATGGGTTGGGGCAGGTTAACAGGGCAGAACTTTGGGCAGGAACAGGCAGGAATTCCTGTCTTGCCAAAGAAATTCAGCTTTATTGGTGTGTGTACAGTTAGAGCTTAGTCCTGCTGTCCGTGGCAGTGAGTTCTGTTCTTGTTAGTACTCCACAGAGAAGCTGCAAATATGATTCACCTTGTAAGATTTATGATCAGATAAGAATATTTGGCTGGAACTCCCTGCTGTATAAATGTATTAGTTGAAAAATTAGCAAAGAGCAGTTTTCCTACCACCACTGGGGTAGGGATCAGTTGTGGAGTAATGTGTAAGGAGAATCTCAGGGCTTCTCGCAGTCTGGACCAGCAGCTGAAGTTGTGTGGGGATGGTATGCAGTGCTAACACATCTCCGAGCACCTCTTCATGTGAGCGCTCTTCTGAACGGTGTGACCTGCAGCTCCTAGGTGAAGGCTTCATCCATTTTCGCCACAAATGCAGATGCCTACAGACACTGCCCATTTGGAGCTGCCTGGGTCATCTTTTTATACGATTCATGAGTGTAATGCCTGCAGGCGACTCTGCATGCAGAAGCAATACTAGGAGGGTATTTAATGCATTCTGGCAGTCGTCTTTTTTTAATGCAGTTGGTGAGCTGTAAGTGAGGAGAGCTAAGCATCAAGTGACCAGTCAGCCCCCTAAAGACCATCAGTAATTATTTTGCAGACACAGAATGAGAAACTCTTGGCTTGAAATACTAGGATGGGCTCTTGTCTTTCTGCTGGTTAGGGAGGAAAAACAGCTTTTGAGGCCCTCCAGGGAAGTAGCAGGAAGACAAGAGTCCTTCATAAAGTTCCACCCTCCCTGCCCAGCACTGGCATGTTTAGCTAAAACTCCCCTTCCTCAGCTGTCAGGCTTGGGTCCCCTCTCATGTTAGGTTCCTGGCTGGTTTCTGATGCATTATGGAGTCTTGCAGCAAAAAGAGGGAAGCCAAAACCTTTATCTTCTTCTTTCCAGCAAACCACTGCGTCTTTTTAATATATTGTAAAATAGCAAACAGGGCACAAGTGCGCTTTTTTTCCCCTCTTGATGGATGAAATTTAACTACTGTTCCTTGATTTGTATTACTATTGATGTTACTAACAGTCTTTCCCGACGCTAGAACAGCCTTTGAATGCCAAATCTAAAGAGAGGAAACTGCTGTCGTGTTTTGATGATGGCAGTGGAAAATTAATCTTAAAACAGATTTTTTTTTTATCCCTCTTGGCCAATTTTTTCAGGTTAGATGTTGAACTAAAGAATTGCCAAGCAGGCGTTTTCCATACAGATAATGAATTTGCATTTTATTTCCATGTTTGTTTTGCTTTTTAAAACAAGTAGTCCCATCCACCTCTGAGTACATTTACACTACATGAATTGTGATTGATTTGTAGGACTTAACTGTTGCTAGCCCTTTCTCCTATTTCTTCATGAAATGCGATATGTTGTTTTAAAGGCCAGCTAAGATTTCTAATTTGAATGAATTGCTCACTGGGAGACAGTCAGATGTACAGAAAATTAATTTCAGTTGCAGTCACTCATATCCTCTAACACTTTAAATGAAAACATAGTGTAACTAATAAATATATCTCAGTATGGGCATGCTCTCTTTAAAGCCTGATTAATGATTCCATCCTCAGCATAAAATCCCCACCCTGTTAAGGTGAAGAATTGTTAGTTGATTTAAGCACTTCACCTGCCTGAACACTTGAGCGTATTTCATAAAACATTTGATGAATGCGGTTTAGTTTTGCCTGGCTAACAAAATGTTCAACTGGCAGCCTTTGCCCACCTCCAGAACATACCTGTGTTCCCCCTGCGGGGTCTGTTTAAATACCCCATCTGTCCTGGCCTTTCTCTGCTCTCGGCTGTGCTTGGTGTTGCAGGGATGTGCTGTGCTAACTGCTTCCCAGGGGCTGTTGCATTTGGAGCTGTGGTTCTGCTCTGGCTTCTGCAGTCTTTCATCCATCATCCCTGTGGGATATATAGCACTTTCATTAAAAATAAGTAACAAAAAAGGCAAAACCTCCCCCTGCCCCCTCCAAACAAACCAACCCCCACGTTTTGTGTAAATTCATTCCCTGTCACAATGATATTTTTGTTTCAGTTAGATTGATTTTACCAGTGACACCTGTGTGCAAGAGGCTTGATTTTCTATGAGAAAGGGGCACTGATAACAGCCAGATCTGATGGGTCCTGACCCATATTCCCTGGCTCTTCCAGGCAGGAACAGAGACACATTAATTTATACATTCTGCTGAGCTGACTTCAAGAAAATATGTTACCTAAATCTCAGCCTGCTAATTGCTCTGTTCTTGAGGCAGTTGTCAGCACTGGCCTCATTGCAGGAATGTGATTGTGCAGTTGGAGTCCTGGGCAGGCGTAGCCTGTCAGTCCTCTGTACTCCCCTTTGGGGTGAGCTTATGGAGGAGATACAGCTATTAGACTTCCCTGCAGTGGGAGAAAGGGCTTTGTATTTGTCCCATCAGTACACCACCCCATGGAAAACTGCCTGAATCCCACTGGCACCCTGTCTGTTTTACGCTGGCTGTAAGATATTTTAATTTTTTTTCCATATCTCCATCCACTGTTCTGGCTTATTCCCTTGCTTCCTTGTGTTTCTTATTTCTCCCCCCAACATTTTAATTTTTGGCTTGCTTCTGATGGGCTGGATCATCTCCGCCACTCGGGCCTTGACTTGTCGCTCACGGTGCTTTCTATGCAGCCAGATGTCTTGGAGCAAATTCAGAAGCTGCTTGGCATTCCTTCGCTCGTGGTTTGTCCACCTGCCTTCCAGAGGACCTTGAAAATAATTAAGTAAATTCTGTTTACTGAACTTTGGGTGGAAGCAGGTGAATTTCAGCCTTAATGAATAATCATCTCTGTAGAAACCCTAATCAACAGAATTTTTCTTGATACTGGTGGAGGATGAGGCATTTGGCTGGGTAATAAACATAACATTAAGTGAGAAATCACTTGCTGGTTATTCCTGTTGGCTAATGCATGCAAAAGAAATGAGCTGCCTAACAAAATTGCTTCCCTTGCATCATGCAAAGAAAACACAGGGACGCAGAGGTGCTAATAACTGCGAGAGCGCTAAAATGAGGGCAAGATGGGGTTCAGTTGTGACAGTTCTTTCCCTCAAAAACCTTCCCTCTGGCACAAGAACAAAATACCCTGAAACCATCAGAACCCAGTATTTCCTTATGCCAGTCCCCTTCCCTTTGACTTGTTCTAACAGAAGGAAACTTTTTTTTTTTTTAGGTGAAATTTGGCACCTGTAACACTCCCAAGCCAAGCTTCTTTGATTTTGAGGGAAAGCAGAAATGGTAAGAGGAAATCCTTGTAATTCCTAGCACTTTCTGGGTCTACTTTTTGCTGCACCTTGTCTCATCTGTTAATTGTCTGCCACTGAACTGGCTTTAAAATTCTTTGTTTAATAGGGAAATGTTTACTGCTATGCATGAGGCAGACATGAAATAGCAGACTCTTGTATTTACCTTGTTCATCCAGAATTAGCCTGCATACAAGAAAAAATTTGTGAAAATAGCTTCAGCTTTATGAACAGCTTTGCTTTGTGAGTGCAAACTATGTTCCAGGCTGGATCAGGGTCCCCGAAATATCCTTTCACAGCAGAGTGCTGCACTGACAGTGGCCATTCATGGCTTCAGAGAAAAGTTGACTGTTTCAAACTGAATGAAAAATGGCTTCGCACCCCCTGAAAGTATTTAGATGAATCTGTTCCACTGATGGCAGTATAAAACCGCATTGTGCTGTCTCCGGGCGGCTCACTGATGTTTTGCTCTCTCTCCTAGGGAGGCTTGGAAAGCCCTGGGAGATACCAGCCCTCATCAAGCTATGCAGGAGTATGTTGCTACAGTGAAAAAACTGGACCCCAGTTGGAATCCACAGGTAGGAAACATGAAAATATTGTTCAGAAAACAAACCAGCATTTGTCTTTGTAAAGCTGACAACGGTTCAGCTTCACACAGATTTTAATTGCTGCTTGGCAAACTTCATTTTGAGCAGATTAAAGTCTTAAATTAATTTTTTAAACTCCCCTTTTGTTATGACTGAAACATGAAGAACCGTCTCTTTCGTAATTATCTTCATTACATTGAGCACATGCACGGGGTTGGTTTGGCTATAGTGATCTAATTTATTTTGCTTTTATTGGTTCATGCTGTATTTAGCATGTAAAGATACTTTTTATCCTTTTCTCATCTTTCTCTTTTCAACTGCTATTTAAATGTTGATCAATACAAAGCAATCTCCATGAAAGTGACATGAACTGAATGATCAATTCTAAAAATGTTTCCTTTTTGTTTCGATGCAGTAAATTACCAAATCTGATTATGATTAGGTACTCCAACATAACAAGTGTATTTGTAAGTCCTGTATGTGTGTGTTACAGGGAGACTGTACTGTCATTTTAATTAATCTCTTTCATGTACCAGGTTTATTACTTGATTGAATATTTTGAGGATATCTCCCTGGCTATAGACTGATTTTTATACATTTTTTTTTAAAGAGGATTGCTCTTCAGAAAAAGTATTGCCTTTGATTGGAGATGGAGTGGAGATATTTCTCTAATAGCAAAATGCTGAAGGCATAGTAATTTCTTTTCACGGTAGGAAACTGATTCTTTTTTGGTCCTGTGCTTTGGAAGCAAAATCTTGTGTGAGCACAAGCCTCTGTGAATCAAGGATTTGATTCTCAGTTGTCTTCTGATGCTGTTCTGAAGACTTAAGAGTAATTCTTTTTTCTTCACTAGTTCATGTTTCATGGCGTTGATCCTGTTTTTGTGGCAAAGAAATACTGTCATTTAGAGGAAAGCCTTTTTAATGCCCTTGGGGAAAATAGTTGTAATGCTGTGTGGTGCAGTTAACAATGTGCTGTGCAGTACAGTTAGCAAAATCTAGCTGCATGCTGTGTAAATTCTTGTCCAATCTAAAATTCTCATACAGGAATAAAATAATTTTAAAAGAATCCGTGTACAATCCTGACTGAAGGAAGTGTCTAGCAGTGTAAAGTGGAACACACAAATATTCATTAAACAGTGAAAAAACCCTCTGAAAAGCCAAACCACCTAATGCTTTCCTGAAGTTTTATGGGTAGAGCTTCAGTTTATAAAAAGATTTGACGTGCATGGTGACAAGTTTTAGCTTTGGGTACTCCCTTCACTTTCTTGCTTCAGAGAAATACTTATTGTCACAGGCGTGACCTTCGGGTTACAAAGCTGTCGGCTAGGGAAGAGGAATAATCTGTTAGGGTTTTTTAATAAATAAACAAAGAAGCCATATAGCAAACAAAGAATGGTTTGCAGCACTGCTCTTCCTCTCTTCCCCTAAGGTGAGGAATGAATGTGTGTGAGCATGTTTCTTCCCATTGCTGTCCTTGCGTAAGCCTGTCCCAGGACTCAGCAGAAACTAGACCGTGCTGGGTAATGCTGTTGCACCAGCGTGTTTGCTCGTTTAGGTATTGCTTCGTCCTCCCTTTTTGAATAGTTGGTGCAAGAAGTGTGGGCTTGCAGGAGGAGGGCAGTGCTGGAGCTTGAACAAAAGTTTCTGGGAAGGTAGCAGGGCTGAGTTGTCACAGTGGTTTAAAGAAATGTGGGTTTTCTTTGTTGAGATGCTTATGTTGCAGTGTTTCAATAGCTGTGCTTCTCTCACTATTGCAATACGCATATACATATAAAATGCATATATTTCTTGGCTTTTTTGAAGCCAATGATTTTTTTCCTCTCTGTGGTCACAGTGCACGGAACTATAATATTTAATGCTCAGGAAAGCCTGTAGGGTGTTACTGTCCCTACGCTGCTGCGCAGGTGCCATGTTTCTTGATCTGATTTCTTTCCTTTTCCTGTGCCTTGCCTATGGCTGAGCTAGAAACCTGTTAAGAGATCTGAGTGCTTTACATGGAAGGAAGATGCTGAGGTGCAGAAAGGCCTAGCAGAGGAAGTTACGTGAGCTGAGAATGTAGTTTAAAAGTTAGCATTACAGTACAGGCGACACTTCTTTCAGAAAAGTCACCTGTCCTTCCTTCTACATCGTCCTTTTAATTCCAATTTTTATACAGCCAAAATACTATCAGGAGTCCTCTCACTCTGATCTGTCTCGTGTTGCTCTGTACTCGTTAATTTTTTATTATTACAATTTTTTCCCCCCTACCAAATCCACCTTCTGGAGCCACGAGAGGGAGCTCTGTTCCTTAAAATGATGGAGATGTATGTGGCAGGGGATGGAGATAAAATAGCTATTTTAGTCTTCAAATTTCAAATTGGATTTATAGAAAAGATCTGTGGGTACATTACAAGGTGCTTCATCACTGTCATTGTGTCTCCTTTGCATGCTCATCTGCTGGGTTCCTTTGAATTTTTCTTACGTTCAGTAGATCATGAATGAAATACTCCTAGTATTTGGTTTAAAAGCAGTATAAAGTGCTTGGTACAAATCTGAAAAGTTCGGCTTTCAGATCATTATGAATCTTTAATAGTAATTATAGTACAAGGGTGTTGAATTTCTTACTGTGAAGCTTCATGACTTTTGCTATTGTAAAGCTTTCTCAATACTACCTACATACTTTATCTTCAGCAGTTCATCTCATCCCTTGAAGTTGTTCTTGTGTGTTATCTTAAATATTCCTCAGTCTCCTATTTCATATTTTTGCAAAGGGTTTTAAGAAGTCTTGATCCTTTAGTACTAAATGTGCAAAATTTAAAACTTAGGAACACCTTATCTTTTTCATAGGTTCATTTTTTTTGCAGCAGATTTGCTGCTGCAGCTTTCAAGCTGTCAGTATTTTTCTTAATAAATAGGATGGAACTAAGTGCAGCGTTTCTTTTGCAGTCCAAATAGATCCACTTTTTAATTTCTTTTTCTTGATTCTTCATTGATTCATTCTTTCAAATTGACCTTGCAGTTCTTGTATTAGTACATTTTCAGCATCAGACTGTAATTGCTATCATTTAGTAATCCTTTCTTGTTTTGGAGGAAAAAAACCCAGAAGTAAAAACATTCTGATGCAGTAGGAGCACCCTGAATTTGTGTTCAGAAGCAATGAGAACACCAGTAGGAGCCAAGACCTGACCTGCTGCTTCCTGCATGGAGTTCGGAGTAGCCAGGACAGTAGTTAGGACACAACTGAACATGGAGAAGCAGTGGCACAGCTGTTCTCTGCTCTGCGAAGCTGGTATGCCACTTTTGACAGTAGAGGCACATCTGCTGGCTCATCTCCATGGCTATTTCCAATGTCGTTTAGTTTCTTCTTCACCCTCGCTAACAGCAGGTTGTCTGGTAGTCATGCCTGATCTTTCCTTTCAGAGCCTTGTCTAAAACCTGGATAGAAATTATACTGCATTTATTATTAGCAATTTCCTTGTTAGGAAATCTTTAAAGTAGCAGATGGCCTAAGGGGTACTGAGGTGGGATCCATTGTCTTTACATTCACGAAGCTGCAGGAATCTCCTTGCTGTATTTATCTTGAATCCAGAAGTGTAGAGCCAATAATCACAATTGCCTTTCTGGATGCTTTGCAGTTACGTCCTCCTGGGTTGGCATGGTCATACTGTGTTTTGTGTCGTAGGTTGTTTTGTTCCTTTTCCCAAGAAGAGCTGTTAGTAGGAGGTCAGGGCTATACTTTTCCGTGCTTGTCTCCATTCTCCTCTTGATGCAGTCTTCCTTCGTCATCTTCTACCTTTTAGCGCATCTTTTGTTTCTTGTTCTTTCTTGTGAGTCATTCATTTCAGTCTGAAGTTCCAGGCAGTGGGAAGGTAATTGCTTGGACTGGCTCAGCTCTATTTGCATATTTCAGAGACATCACCTGTCCTTCAAGTCTATTCACTCTTCCTCCAGAACAGGGAATAATTTATGAAGCAGTTCTTTTGCATTCTCTATCCTTAAACAGAAACCTTTCATGCCGTCAACACCTCCCACTGCTTTGGGTCCCTTTAGAGGGGTAGTGTCCCAGCTGCTTTGCTGCTTGTACGTTCACCTGTCTTCTTCCTGCTTTACTGGCAGCAAATGACATGTTGCTTTCAGAGGCTTTTGCTGACGTGTGTGTGAGTTTGGCCGTGATGCTCATCTGCTCTCCCTGCCAGCCACCGGCAGCTTATTGCCTACATGTGCTCATCCCCTGGCCCCTCTCGTGTGGTGGCTCTGGGGTACCCGCTGTTGTGGTGCTCTCCAGAGGTCTCAGCAGTGGGTTTGGTGATTTAGGGAGGTTCACCTTCACGAGCTGGTTGTCTTGCATCTTTATGCAATAACTTTGTTCCTGTGTACATCGCTGTCTCTACTGTATAATTGGGTGCTTCTAGTACTTGCCGTTTTTGAGATGGTCTCCATGGCTGTACTTCCATTCCACCATGCACTCTAAAATTCTGATCTGTCCTGTATTTGATACCACAAATCCCCACTGGCTTTTAAGCACCCAGATTTTTCAAATCTCGGATTGGTATGGGAGTCTGTCCACAGGCAGTGACCATCCGGGGGCAGGACCGGGACAGCACCTCTTCTGCTCAGCAGCATTATACACATCTCTGCAACTGAGTTCATGTCGCAAGGGATGTGGGTGGAGGTGTGTACACAACGCTGCAGTGAGGCGGTTAGGAGCTGTTATTGATTGTTTCTTGTAACAAGACGGTTATATGGCACAGCTTAAACAATAAAAATAAATAATAAAAAAAGCATCCATACTTGCTCATCAGTTTTAGCCTTCCATTTGCTGATTGCAGTTTTGGCATCTCTTGATTCTAAATATTTCCTTTTCCTATTTCTTATATTGCACATTTACCAGTTCCAATCTCAACAGCTTGTCATGCTACTAACTTCAGTGGCATCCTTCCCCAAACACTGAGAGGCCTTCTTTCTATTTGTTTTGACTGCTGAAATTTGCAGGAGGACTTAATGATTTTTCTATTTCTGTATTAAAAAGAAGCAAAATTGGCATTTTGACTTGACTGGGCTTCACCAATAATGCACTTAGTAAGATTTGTGCTGTGTAATGAGGAGAGTTGAAAATCTGAAGAGAAGAGCCATGTGTCTAAGGCAAATCGGGAAGACAACTCGATTTCAAGGAAAGTAGACATTCACTAAACATCTCTTTCAGCTGTTAAAGGTCTGAAATTCCAGTGCTGATGTCTGCAGGAGAGAAAGCTGCCTGGTTTTTTTCCAGTACTGTTCTGTGCCTTGTTGGAGCAGAGGAGGATTTATTTCTCTCTACTCTGGACCAAGTAGTCAACAGGGGTAAATGTACCTATTGCTCTGTTGGCGTGGGAGCACCCAGTCGTGTTCGGGGCAGCTGGGAGAGGACCCCTGGGGAGCAGACAGTCAGTCTCACGGAAGAGAAAACTTCAGAGTGAATGAAATAGCAAATGCACTATTGCTGCAGGCTCAGAGCAGTCCAGTAAGCTGGAAAACCTGCAGGAATAAAGCAAATGGATTTGTCCAGTGGCCAGTGGGTGTTTTTGCAGGAGGTACTGCAGGGGGCAATATTTGATAAGGTGGGTAGCCAGCTCCCCCACGCAAAGGGGTGGGCTTCACACACCCCCACACCCCCCACTTGTTTCTGTTGAAATAACCTTTCTCGATCACATTTAAATGCAACAAGCAAGTTAAAAACTAAAATGTGGAAAAGAGAATTTGCAATTCAAGAGTACAATGAAAAGCAGGAGAAACAATTTCCAGATCTGCAGAGGAGTGGAGTTTGTATGTATGCTTTTTGTAGGTTGCACTAGGTGTTACTGAAATATTTTAACAATTGATTCAAATTGATGAGCTTGTTGTATTTCAGTGGGATCTCCCAGGCAACTTAAAATTTCTGTAGTGACTGAAATACAAACTGTGTATCCCATGATGTTAAAGCAGGCATTTGGAAATCCAAACCTTAATTTTTCTTAAATTTGAACTCATTGCTCAAATCTGGCCTCATGTCTGAAGCAAGCAGCTTTGCTCTTTTGCAGTTTACAGGTTTTATGTTTGGTCAACTTCTTAGAATTACAGTAGTGAATGGTAAATCAAAAGTAGTTTCAGGCTGAAATCTGTGGATTTCTTGGTTAGTACTGCAGGCCGATGGAAATTAAGAAATGCATTAGAGAAACTGCAGTGTCTAAATAAAATGAGTGCACCCATCATGTTTTCCTGTTTTGTCTATCAGTCAAACAGATGTCTCCCTTGATAATCTGTCCAAGCAGCCACCGTTTGGGGTTGGGAAAGAGCAGCAGAGTGGTGTGGGCAGGATTACAAGGGGGATGGGAAGAGCAGGAGAGGAAAAGACCTGTTTGGGTCTCTGTCTGTCACCAGCAGCACCGTATTTACATACCTGCTATGCAGTTAGTTTGGGTAAACGTCTCAATTTATGGCTTGCTATACTGCGAGGTCAAAAACTTTGAAACTAGTGACTTTATTTCTTTTGTAGTATAAAAGCAATTTAATTGCATCGTGTAAAGTGGGGACTAATCGAGTTATGGCTGTGCTCCTTAAAGCTTGCCTTCCTGTGCTGCGCTAATGCAGCACGCTGGGGAGAGCAGCCTGCTGCGCTCCTGTGAGCTCCGCAGCAGTGCTGCCCGGGGTCTTTGCTCCTCGCTGCTCCTGTTTCTTTCTGGGTGTGTATACATCCTTGTGTGTCAGTTCACACTGAGTGAATTTCATGTGTGACTTTCTGTTTTTCTCCCAAATGTTAAGAATAAAAATTGTACCAAAATGCAGAAAACAAACTGCGCTATGAACTACATATAATTTGAAATCTCTTATTTTGATGGATGACCAGATTGGAAAAAGCAAATTACTGAGATCATTCACAAACTCTAATCAGGCTCTTCCCCTTAAAACAAACAAACCCCAAAACAAAAAAAAAAAACCCACAACAAAACAAAGCAACAAGCCAATATTTTTTTACTATTACTCTTTTAACGGAAAAGGAAGGACTAGAAATTAAGAACAAAACCAAGAAACTGAGCCACCCCAGGCCTCTGGCCTTGGAGCATGTAAGACTGCAGTGTTCTCTGGGTTTAGGCAAACCACAGAGTTGGGGGTTTTGGGGGAATGGTTTTGCAGTATGTGTTAGTTTGGTGTCCTGAGGCGGGTTATATCTTAATACACAGAGGAATTCTTCTGCCCTGCTGCCTCTTGCCAGCTGTGCAAGCGGGGTTCGTGGTGGATGCAGCCTTCCTGTGGGAGGGAGTAGTCTATGCTGTGCATGGCTAACAAAAGCTCAGTTTGTGTACACCTTACTCATATGTGGAAGACTACAGGCAGAGTCACCCACCTTATTTTATCCACTTGGGAAAAATGGCAGTTTATTAGCTGTATAAGTTAGTCCTTGAGTGTTTTGCTTCAGGAGCATGCTTTCGGAACTGATTTTTCTTACTAGCAAGGGGATGTTTTCTTGTTCCTGTTGTGTAAGACAGTAAAACATCACAGAACAAACATGAACTAGATTTCTTCATTCTTCTGCAATAAAAGTGGAGAGTGTTGCATCCTTTGCTTATCTGTACCTTCTCATGAGAAAAGCGTGCTGATGCTTTATGTACTCGATATAGGTCCTATTCATAAACATAGCTGTCCATATGTTATTTGCTACCTTTCTGTCCCTGTCTTTGCATGTGTAACTGTTTATCAATTTTATTCCATGCAAGATAGCTCAACTCTGGCACACCAGATAGGAGGTAACGTGTTGCCTGCCTGCTTTGTTGTATAGACTGTTACGCTCTCGGCAGCACATCAAATTCAGTTTCCTGTTTATCCTTGCTGTTTTTGAAAGCAGCACAGGCTCATGGGCAGTACAAGTCCTCACTCAGTACTGGGAAGAGAATGCTGCCATCCCTTGGCTGTTGTTTAAGTGAGAGAGTGGATTAATAAAATAGTATGTGTAACTTCTGTTCATAACGATGACAGCGTGGATGGGAGCTGGCAGTTGTTTGCCATGAACCCGTGGCCTGAGGATGGAGTTGTCAGAGATGTCCTGAGGATGCTTTGTTCTAGCAAGTAACTCGCGTGCCAGGCGTTGGGGTGCTGTGCTGGTGGGGCTGTCAGCCATGGTGGTCTGGGAGTTTGCCTGTGGACAAGCTTGATAAATTATAGGGCTTATTCTCTTCCGCAGCTGCATTGTGTTGCAGAGCACAAAACAAAGTGCCAGATCCAGAGTGAGATTTTCGGGTTTTTGGAATTGTGGTTCTGGAAAGCTGTGCAGAAGTGAAAAAGTTAAAATGAACGAGTGTCTCATATAGAAATATAAACAGCTGGAATATGTGTCAGCCTCCCACCCCCTGGGACTCTGTTGGATTGTTCTCTTTGATTTTACATCTCTACAGAAATTTATGGTCTCAGCTCCTTTTATTTATGACATTGCAATCCTCGTTCAAGCGATTGATTGAAATACAACAGTGTCAAGCTGCAAGCCTGTATTTTAGAAAGGTTGAAGTTTAGAAAGCAAACCAGCAATGCAAACAGTAGTGTATTGAAAGCTGCGCTGGAATCCTGTACAGAGGTTGCCCATGTTTTTATGATCCTGAAATTCCTCACAGTAAAGCATTACCATGACAAAGATTTATACCTTTTCTTTGTCCCTCCTTCCTACAAACATACTGTATGTTAAGTATGCAATCTTACTAGCCCTACAAGGGCTAACTTTTGCTTGTAACGATGTTAGCCCCTGTGTTTCCAGCTCAGATCCAGCAGTGCTGATGCACAGTATTGTTAGCGTACTGTGGGCAGCATCATATATTCTCTCGCAACTACTCAGATGTAACAGTAGCTGTTTTCTGGGGTTGTAAACAAGAAATTGAGGGGCTTCTTGGTTTTGGCTCCCAATGCAGTGATTTTGGTTAAAAATTCAAGCAAAGATGAAATATTTTTTTCCTTTTGAATTTGTCAGTGAATTAACTTTCATCATCTTGCACTAATTCAAAAAAATACCTTGTACTATCTGGAATGTATTCAGAAAAAAGACTAATTAGAAATGTAGCTCTGCCTTGCTGATGCTGAGTGTGCTGCTGCAGCATAGTGATGCGTGTGGCACCCCAGCGTCATGATTCCTGGCTTACTGGTGGATTAAGACACTGCATGCTAGCCAGATATACCAGAGGCAAACGGAGGAAAAATCCCATCAAATCAATTTAAGTATATATATCAAACTACTGGCATTCAGTGATGACAAGATGTAACAGAATGAGGCAAGGTACTTGCTTTAACGTGTAACTTTCTGTGGAGCCGGGACTTTGGTGGTTTTCTTTCCCCTGTAATAGATGTCCAGAAGTAACAGGTTTTGCTTTATGGCTGTAGTGCACGGGTAGCAGTCCCACAGCACCTGGTTATTCTGTATTCCCGCAGCTGTGGGGCTGGAACCATGGGATACAGCTGAGCTCTGGGATCTTAAAACTTGACTTGAGCAAGTGCTCTCCTAGCTGAGAAAGCATCTCAATATCAGAGAAGGGCCACCAGATCAGGTTTAAGTTGCTGCTGATTCTCTGCTGTGGATTGTTGCTGCTGTGGCTGAGTTGACAAAAAATGGATAGGTGCTGATGCTTCCAGGAAGAGCCCAAGATCATGGCTTAATCTGAGATGGCAAGGTTGAATTTAAGGTGTCAAACCACAAGCTGAAGTGGCTGAGGTGCAACCAGGTGTTGCCCTCTGCCGTTTTTTTTCCTTGAGGTGGCAGTTTCTGGCAAAGCAAGGAATGGTTTTAAATGTCACATGCAGAATGTCATACACAGTCTTCATTTGCTGCAGATTTTAGCAGCCAATGTTGCTTCTCGCCAGCAACAAAAACGTGGATAACAAAAGTATGGGAAAGCTTGTTTTTATGAAACAGCTGTGTAAAGCTGGAAGCAGAAAGAGCGGTGTTGTTGCATGAGAAGTGTCTCCACCAGCAATCAAAACTTTCCTGTTAGGTTCATTTCTGTACTGACATTCCATGGGCTAAAACAAATGGGAAAATGAAGCTTTCAGTACTGCTAAGCAGCATTACAAAATTGAGATCTGGGGAGGTTGCATCATGGGCTGACAGAGGGAAGGTGTTGAACCAAGCAGGATGGTGTCAGGGCTGTAGGGACAGGGCAGGCAAGCAGGCAGTGAGATGAGTTAGGGGCTTGAAGCAGAGGCTGAAAGAGCAGGCTGAACGTAAGGCTGATGTAACAGGAGGTCTAGAAGGGGACAAAAAGCAGATAAGAAGTTGCAAGGAGAGGTGGGGAGGAACAGCATGGTAAGAGGTGCTTTCCCTGCTCAATTTTAGCTTCCTGCTGGCCTGGCCACTTCCCAAGCAGCAGAGAGTCTCCCTGACATCTTTGGACCCCAGTATTTTCCTGGGGTGCTCAGAAGAAGGTGGGCATTCAGGAGGCAGACGTTCAGTTGCTCTACAGGTTGCTCAGGAGATCGTGGTACCCTCTCATCCAAGTCTTGCTCCTGTTTTGGCCAGCAACCCGCCAGGCTGTGCTAGCAACTTGACGGTTTTAAAAGGGGTAGGGTGCAACCTCTAATTAAAAATCCAATTTTTCAAAGTAATTGAAACTGTTACAGAAATTTCAACGTGCTGTGTCAGATGCTGTTACAAAATTCAAGAACTTGGGTAGAAATTACGAATTTATCTTACTGTGCAGTATGTAGTACCTTGATTTTTTAGGTATAGAGTTGTAGACATTTATTTGATGGTATTCAGACACAGGGAGGGTCCGTGTACCCTGCTGCTTCCATTCGGTTGTGTAAAGGCTGGTTTAAAAGAGAGCATGTGTTAATTAAAAATAGCATATGCTTTTCAATAGTTGTAATTGTTTTGTGTGTAACATAAGCTATAGCATAATTAAGCTGTTTCTTTAGTGAAAATACAGCTTTTCATGTTAGAACAAGGTTAAGTGGTTATGTTTAGCTTGCTCTTTACACAAAGTATCAAGGAGGTATTGAGTGTAATTACTGGAGATTAAGATGTTGTTTGGAAATTAGCTAACACATTGGTTAATGTCTTGTAAATGCTATTTGTCTCTTAGAGTGGAAAAAGAGTTATCCTTTAAAAGAGCAGGTATTGTCTAGTACTTAGATACTTGGGCACTATTGTACCCCTTTACTGCTATTGTAAGAAAAGATGGCACTCCTTCAATGTCTCTAGAGCATCCTGTGAGTGTGTTGAGCTGAACTAACCAACACAAAGGCACTGAAAGGCTCAGACACAGCGGCAGTGCAGGGCGCTGGGCAGCTGCCTCCAGATCCTGCTGCATCCTTCTGGCTGAGCCTGCAAAGGGTTACACCATAACGTCAGAAACCTTTGTTCCTGCTGGGATGCTCAGATCCTTCCCTTGCCTGAGCCTGTGGGGACAGGGACCAGTGAAGATCTCTTCATTTTATATTTCTCTGTCTGCAGAGCTCATAAATCCACCCTCTGCCTTCACAATCCAGATCTGTTGGAGGAAACACATTTCAGTGGTGCTGGTCAAACAGCCTTGGAGCCGTTCCTTTTGCGAATGGGGAAATTGGCCTCTGCCACTGCTGTACTGCTGTCTGGCCCAGTGTCACTCCAGAAAGTACAGGATGACTATGTCAACAGGCAGGCTGGGGGTGGGGGCTGATGTCCTTCCTTTGTTTCTCAAAAGTGAGAGTTGCCTTTGGCTTTCAAGCTTCAGAGCACGTGTTTCATCTCGAGCTATGTAGCCTTTCAGTATTTCCAGTTTGTCTCGGAATATACTTCTGGCTCATACAAATGTCTGTGTAAATCTATATAAATGAATATCTTGCATTAACTTGACCAAAACCAGCAATTGCAGTACAGGCTCTGCTTGTATCTATAGCTTGGTCCCCTCTGCCTGGGCATTTGTGGATTTTCATATGGGTGATGTGACAGAAGTGATTGATTGCTTCCAGGGCTGACGATGCAATGCTCTGTGCTCCCCTCGTGAAAGCTCAGATTTCTGCAAGCTGCCTCACGCCGGGAGGGTGCAAACAGGCCACTCTCTTCACCCTTTGGTCTGCAGGCTTTGGGAGTCTGCAAGTTACTGCAGGGTCCCCAAAAAGGGGATGAGGAAAGGAAAGTCGGCTGGTGGTCTTGTGTTTGCCACCTCTGTGTCTGGTTTTCCATTCAAAAAAAAAAAGCTCCACAAATCAAAACGTGTTGGAAGCCACTGCATTAGGGTTTTTTTGATTGAGCATATTATTTCATTCCATGCATATGTTAAAATGTACACAGTGAGTCACGAAATCACAGCTACTGGCAAGTATAAAACTTACTCAAAATTATGTTAAGCATTTTACATTTATTTCCACTCCCCTGACTGTCTTTACTACTAATTTCCAACTGTGATTATGGTGCAGTTATTAACTAACTCGTTATAGGTTAAATGAGTAATCTGCAAGGCCTTGTTTTAGATCACAGTGCTGTTTAATTATGACATTAATTATAGTGTGTTTGTTTTTATTTTTTGAATGTAATCCGGAAAATATTTTCCATGTCTTATGTTGTGTTTTTTAAGAGGAAATCATGTGATGAGGTTTAAAAGGACCAGAAAAGTTTTTTTTTTCCAAATGTAGCCATTAATGGAATATTAACTAAACCGCCCCTGCAATATTTAAAACAAAACAAACCAACAACCAAGCCCCACGTTATCCTGCGGAGTGTACTGCCATTTTTTACAGGACAGTTTGCTCAAATGGTACAGATCCTCAGTGGTCTCTTGAAAACGCTCCAGGTGCTGAGTCATGTGCACGCTCTCCCTGAGCTGCTACCAGGAGCCAAGAGGGATTGTTGAGAGAGGAATATTAAAATAGTCTGTTTATGACTGCCATTAATACGCCTGGTGCGGAGCGTACAGCAGCCTTTCATGAAAGGTGGCTTTGTAGCAGAGGCTGCCCTCAGCCAGGGTGTGTTTTTATCTTGTTCGGATGTCACTGGCCTCTGCCAGTCTGTGAAGAGTGGTGAGAAATGCTGAGCTCACGCATTTTAGCTGGGAAAGGAGGATTTTGCATCCTGCTTGAGCGTTTAACGTAGTACCTAATTTTATAGATGGTAAAAAAATAATTCTTCTAGTAGCATCACCTCTGAAGGGTTAATATTATCCTGCCCTCCTGCTGCAGGTAGTGTGAAGTTCAGCTGAGCTGTAAAATCAGAAAGATACAGGTGGAAAATACCTTTGGAAGAGAACATTGTTTGTCCTCATTTCATGCTTCATTAGCCGATCTGCCAGAGGACACTCCTGCATTGTTCTGGGGTCAGGAGCCTCCTGCAGTGCTGGGGGAGAAGGGACATCTCCTCCCTGTCCAAGGGCTCTCATCTTCGGACCACCTGCATTTGGGGTGGAGAGCACCCTCCTCCCCTTGGCTTTCCTGGCACTGGCCTTAACTAGCAAAGGAAAAGACGGCAGCAATTATGGCACACACAATTAACGAGCTTCTAATCTCCAGCCTTGTGTGTAATTGCTGCTGTCAAATACAATTAGTGTCTGCCCAAGTTCCCTTCCCAGGGGGATGGCCAGGCTGTGGCACAGGGGGAGAGGAGGAGGGTGAGTATCTGAAACTTTAGGAGAGTTTACATTTTCTTGTTAGCTTCCTAATAATCCTCACTCCTCTCAATTTGTGTCCAGAAATGTTAATCCAAAGCATTAAGGGGACATGGTGGCCAGCAAAGCAGGCCTCGAGGTCTACTGTTGGGTTAACTGTGAAGTGTCTTCTATAAAATTTGTCACCTGAGACTGTACCAGCTTAATTACAATTCAATCAGCACACTTCAGGGATTTACTGGTACCTTTATGTGAGCCTGATGAGGTTGCAGGATGTTGCTTGTCCTGTCGTGGCAGCTGAGACTGGAGTTGCTGATCACCTCTCGGGTGTATTTGGGGGCGCTGGGACCTGGGCTAGGGTTTCTCCTGCCCAAGCAGACCTCTGTGAACATCCAGCACTTGCAGCTCCTCCAGACTGTCCAGTTCAGGAGCCTCAGTTGCACCCCAGAGCCCTTGCAGGCACCCTGCGAGGCCAAGGCAGATTTTGGTTGGTTCTTTGGTGGCTGCTGAAGGCTGCCGCGTTCCTGTTGAGCAGGGTGTTTCACTGTTCTGCTGTTGTGTGTCTGCACCTTCCTGCAAAGTGGTACAGAGCAAGGTAATGTGTGGCCCTGGCGCTGAGTTCTGCGCAGGGCCACGCGGGGAAGCCAGGGAGCATGCTATGGAGAAACCCTCCTCTACAGCTCACCCATTGCTCCAAGAAGGTGAATTATGCAAAACGCATGTAGACTGAACTCTGTACTATGTATTTGCTGCTGTGGAAACACTTGAGAAGTTTTGATAGTAGTAATTTTGCTGGGAGTGCTTCTTGTCTCCATACCATAAAGCTGGATACAGCTGCTGCTCTGCCTCAAGTTGTGTCAGATTCAGAGGAGGAGAAAAACAGTACAGTAAGTAGCCTCTGAACATTGAATCATAGAATCATTTAGGTTGGAAAAGACCTTTAAGATCATGGAGTCCAACCGTTAACCCAGGACTGCCAAGCCCACCGCTAACCCATGTCCCCAAGTGCTACATTACATACCTTTTTAAGTATGCCCAGGGGTCATCCAGTATCTCAGCCACCTCCCTGGGCAGCCTTGTTCCAGTGCTTGACCACCCTTTTGGTGAAGACATTTTTCCCAACACCCAGTCTAAGCCTCCCCTGGCACAGCTCGAGGCCTTTGACTTGTGTCCTATCACTTGTTACTTGGGGGAGGAGACAGACCCCCACCTTGCTGCAAGCTCCTTTCAGGTGGTTGTAGAGAGCGATAAGGTCCCCCCTGATCCTCCTTCTAATCTAAAATAACTTCTTCCATGCGCTGCAGTGGCTCAGGTGTCAGATCCTGATGCATAGCTCATTTAAGTTGTCCCACGTTTCTGTTTCCAAGATGTGTGATGATGAAGAAATTGGATCTTGACCGTTTTAAGCCGTTAGCCAATGTAACTTCAAAGATAAGTATTTTGATTAGATGAACCTTTTTGCTAATGGCTTTCTCTTTTTCTTAAATATGTATTTATGTGAAGGTACTTAAAGGTTTTAGGTGTGGAGAAAAGCCAGAGTGAGATGTGAGGGAATTGGGGGGGTTGATAGTTGTGCTGGGCAGCACAGCCACGTGCCGTGCCAAACAGCTCTTGCTGCTGCGTGTGTTGGGTGTCTAGATGTGTGAAATTAGCCAGGCAGAGTTCTTGTTTTGCTCTGGATCAAGCTGGGGTGCCCTACATTTAACCAATGCCTAGGGTCTAGCTGTTCTTTTAACTCCAAGATCTGGGTTTGGTGTGTGTAGTGTTTTGGTGTTTTTTAAAGCTTCACTGAAACTTGTGCTGTTCCTGCTTTTTTGTAGTGTCTTTGTAGGACTTCGCTGTACCTTTCCTTCTGTCAGATTCATGAGTGCCTTGCCCTACATATAAAATAGCTGTGTGCCGTTCGGTCCCAGCTAATCACTGATGATTTTGCATGATGTTCACTTGCATCTCTATAACAAGTGATGCAAAAATTCAAGAGGAGAAATGGATCATGCGGTGAGCATGGGAGACTTAAGACCAAAACAGAAGGTGAACTGAAAACTCTCACAAAGAAAACGTTTGTCTCTAATGGTTTATTGTTTCCATAATGCTTAGTATGATAAAGCTATCTTCTCTCTTGCCTTTATTTTTCGATCATGATTAGACTTTAATGTTGTTAAAGCTTATAAGTGAGTTTGAGCTACTGTCTTGTTGAAGAGAAGATGGAGCTGAAATTTTCAGTGAGGCATTGGACAGGGTTTTTTAATGTGTCTGTCATTATATGTTAACCTCTGAACTGGGACACGACGTCTGTTTTATGGCTGACAACAATTTAAAAGTATACATCTTGACATCATGGATAAAGGAAGAAGGGGGAGTGGAGAAAAAAAAGAATTAATGATGTTAGCAAATATTAGTCCCTGTATTTCCATTTTGCTCAGAAAGTGGTTGTCAGGCTTTGAGGCCGTCTGGAGCAGCATTGTCAGTGACAGCCAGTCGAGATGCGATTGTACCTTGAATCGAGCTGGTCTTTTATTGACAAATACAGTGCACTCGAGGCAGGGATGAGGATGCTCTGCTGTCTGTTCCAGGAGGAATGCGGCTTTTCTCCTGGCATTCCTGGTGACATTTGAGAAGGATAGTTCTGGGCTTAGTGGAGTTCTCTGCACCGGTCTGTGAGTGCATCGGGAGTCAGGGGAGTTGAAAATGTCTCTTAATGAGTACGTATGCTGCATACTGAAGCACGTATTTGCCCATGATTTATGCTAGCTTTGGTCAACCACATCCACATACTAAAGTTAACTGTCGAGAATAGTACTGACTTTGGTATCAGCTTTAACTGTACACGAGCAACCAAGAATCAATGGGCAAGAATTAGGGGTAAATGAGAAATTCCAGTGCCTCTTAAGGCCTCTTAATACTTCTTTACCATCTCTTTCCAGGTCTCTTACGTGCTGCTGCCTGTGCTTTGGCACTTGAGCGCAATCCTCCATGGTTTCTTCCTGTGCTGTCAAAATTCCCCTTTATTCACGCAGTTTTTAACTGGCAGTTTGAAGGCAACCCCCTCACACTCATGGAACCCACAGTAATTTTTGTCTTTTCTATAGCATCTCTCTTGCATGGTCCTCGCTGCGGATAATACTGCTGTCATCTCTGTTGGATTCAGATTGCAAATTATGGGAGCTTGGGATCATGCTATTTCTTAACTATCATTAGTTACATGTGTATCTGCAGTGCTTTTGGACAGCGCTGCCAGCAGTGAAAGAAATTGAGCTGGCTTAATTGAGAGCCACATAGTTAATTATTAGCGCCTCTTTTAACAGAGGAGAGAGAAAATTTGCAGTGTCAGTTTTTAATTTCATTGTGGTTTGCAGGGTAGTGTGGCTTTAAACTCACTGGTTGTTATCTGTGTATATGTAGCATTTGCTTTCCAGCCTTTTTCTGTTGTAGAAATGTCAAGAGATTTGAGAAGGAAAGTGCATCTGCACCCTACCGATCCCTTCAGCCAGTATGGGCAACGAATAAAAACAGTGGTTCCTGTTAGTGCAATAGCTGCGACGCGGTTTGGAAGGAGTAACTGCTTCTGTTCCACTTCTTTCATTACCCAGTTTGGTACATCGTGCTCAGATACTGTGTGCAAATCCCTGGCAGGCTGGGTAGTGCAGATATTGGAAGTGGGCAGATGAGCTCATGGTGTATAGGCAAGTTGTCAGGGGCGGCTGGAAAGAAACTAGTCTGTATCTACGTCAAGGCAGAGTTAACGTTTTGGGAAAGAAGCATTCCTTGTAGCTGGACAGATTCCCCTTGGGAAGTCCAGTGGTGATGAATGGTGGAGCCATGATGCTGTCTTTCATGGCTCTGCAGAGTCGGGGCACACATTAAATTCCGAGAGGATAGCTGACACTTTCCTGTACATTTTTCATAAACTTGTTCTGCGTATCGAAGACTGTGATGGAATAAGCTTGGTTCAGCATTCATAAATTGAATATTGAGTTACCTATTTCTTTGTGAAAGAGATGAGATAAAAGCTACTTGGACGAAGTAACCTGTGTATGGATTAAAAGCCAGAGAAGTTTTTTGCCTGAGCATTTTTGGGAAGCCTTTATCGCTAAGTTTCCCGATGACCTTATGCGTACTCAATCAACGTGATTAATCTTTGGTAGAAATTCATTGGTTGTGCAAAGAAGGTGAATTTAATCCAAGAAACCTTTTTTACAGTTTCTGCCTCTAGAAAGACAAAATGTATTTTCTCAAGTGTTGTTTCTGACTTTGAAAAAAAGCAACAACCAAAAACTGTAGTGGGAAGAGATGAAAGAACATAGATTAAAAATGCTTTGTAGTTTCTGATACTGGTTGAATGACCACTGTCCCTCAATATCGAAGGAGATAGACTAGTTGTGAATATAGCTTCCTTTCATAGAAGTAACTCTTGCATGTAGTAGGAGATGATCTGAAATTAATTTTCTTTATAAGTGGTGTGGAAATAATTGATGGACAGTAAGGTTCTCTGCTAAATAATGTTTTAAGAGGGGCATTGCACTGTAAAGACTCTGAAGCCCTTTTCCTTCAGGAAGGGAGAACTTTGTGTCACCTTTTTCTCTAAATTAGAGAAAGCCTACTTGCCATAAAATAGGTTTCAAAGCCAATTTCCTTTCCATTTTTTCTCATAAAGAAATATGTCGGTGATATCTGCAAACCCAAACATTACAGCTTTGAGCAGGTACAGGAGAGCTGAAAGGTGGAACTGGTTGGCTCAAACTGGGCAGAATGTAAAAAATAAATGTATTATGGAGAAACAGTAAATTGATTTAAAACAAAAGCAGTCTAGAGATCAGGAAGACAGACAAATGGAAACAAGTTTTATTAAAAAAATAATCTAGTATCTTTCTAGGTAGAATTCTGATGAGGCAGCAATGCTTTTTGGTGTAATCAGCAATGTATTTCAGCTACTGAGAGACTGCTAAAGGTTGGGACGGCTTTCCCTTTGCTTCTGATTTTGTTCACCCTGAGTGTGATAATCTCTCATCACGGAAAGCTGCAGAACTGTCCACTGACAACAGCACGTTGCAATTAATGGGCTGGTTTTATAAAGAATTCCTGCAGGGAATTGCAAACCAGTTTTGACTGTTTACCTGAAGACCAAGAAACTAGATGCCCTAGAAGAGTTAGGGCTGCCGGTGCCCTGCACCCCCTAATAGGGTCAGGCTTTCAGACAGCGTGCACTTAACCCTTTCTGAAAGTCTGGCATCCATGTAAAGTCAGCCAGTTGGAGATACCAAACTGCAGGATGTTTTTTTGAAAAGGTAGGCCTGAGGCTCCGTATCGATCAATCATTATTCTAATTGTTCATTTCTATTATGGTGGGAATCATTCGGAATCCTAGAGTTCCTGGGAGTAAATCATTTGGAAATGCTGCCCATTATAAAATTTAATTTTAAATCTATATTAAATAGATTTATAAAGGCAAGCTTTGCAATCTAGTAACATAACATTATGCTACCTCGCAGAGGCTCAGCTTTTGGGTCCTAAGGGGCCACGGCTGGGAGTGCTGCAGAGGCCGTGCTTTGGCTGGTCGTGAGCGGGACAGCAGGACTGCCAAGCCTACCTTTCAGGTGACCTTCTGGGCCACCTTCAGAGGAGCATTGACCCGGTTTGCTGAGAGATCTATCCAGCTGCTCGGGATGGAGCAGGGTCGTGGGGTACCGTCTGCCGTGAAGATGCGGCTTTCAGAGGGCTGATCCCATCTCTGGGGCAGGGGAAGGGGTGGGAGGTGGCAGAGGGGTGGCACAGGCTGGAACGGAATGGGAATCAGGATGCTGGACCAATCTTTCTTTTTCTTTCAGACAACAGAGAAGAGGGGAAAGGAAAGCAAAACTGCATTCGGAGGCCCAGTTGTCAGCTCATTATATCAAGAAGAAACAATCAGGTGATTATCTGTGCTGGACTTCAGTTAAAACCAGTATTTTTCTAATGTCATTTTGTTAAGATTTTTTTTTTTAATATTGCACAAATGTGGTGGCAACTACAACAGGATAATAAATGACAGGAAAGAACTTTTCAGGTTCATAATCATTTAAATCAATAACTGCCTGTATCACTGCCAGGTAGTAACCTTTCCCTAGCGCAAGATGTGGAGGAAGGGCAAGGCTTCCCATTTTTCAGTTATATGGCTACAAAAAGGTAATATTTGATATTTTTAATAGAAAGCTATTCAGACAGTACCTTTTTCAAATAGTTATTTCTTTACCAATACATTCATTAAGGATTGTTCAGTGAAGGTTTTAATGTTGGACAATGTTTGCCTTCAGGGAGAGTTTGTACCTTATATCAAATTAATTTCTTTCTAGCTTCTGCAGTAGACATAGCAGAATCGCATTTACTGAACTAGAATGGCTGCTATTTAAAAACTGTCAAGGTGCTAGTAGTAAGTGACATTAGCTACTGAATAAGGACAGCTGGGTTTTTTTGTTTGCTTGGCTTTTTACTGTTCTAGACTACTAATCATGGGTATAATATTAACTCCAATACCTAAATGATTGCCTGGAGGATCTTTCAGCATACAGCATCATATTTTTAGTTAAAATGAACAGTCAGGGAAGACTAAATTTTTGAGCAGTGTTTGCTGTCATGTTACAGTCACTCATTTATGTGTATGTGATCCCATTTGTTTTTTTGAATGTCTTATATCATTTTAGCCCCAGGAAATTAAAAGATAAACACTGATTTCTCTACATATAGCTTCCCAAGCTTGCTGAGAACTTTCCCAAAGTGTTAAAACTCTAACACAGCATTTCTTTGGCTTTTTGTCACAAACTAATGAAAAATAAATCTTGAGCAGGTGGCTCCAAACCCTTTGCGAGGAGCTCAGGTAGAAATTGATATGGCTGTTCTGCCTAAGCAAATAGGGTGGCAGTTTTCTGCATGGCAGTAATGCAGACACTTCCCTCGGTGTTGCAGTCCTCTTCATAGCGAGATGGAACAGCTGGCGAGGAGTTGCCTTCTCTGCCTTATGTGGAGAGCCAACACGTCTTTAACTTGCCCCTGGATCTTGACCAGAGTTGGTCAGGTATGACCTTGGTTTAACACACTGTTTGGGGAATTATAAATAGCACTTCTGCTAGCCACAAGCTCCTTTTTCTTCCCTGCTCTGTCAGTGTAGGTCTCGGCCAACATCCTTGATCTCATTTTGACCTTGTGGTTAAATCCTGTTTGAGCTCTTGTTTTAGGAGTGGAACATATGAGTGCTGCCCAGTGTTGGTTGTTAAGTATGAGCTATGTTTAGTCTTACAGTGCTTATAGAGTCTCAGCTATCCCAAGCCTGTGACCCTTCCTGGACACAAAATACAGCACAACATAAAGGAAAAGAGAGTTTGTTCTGGTTGTCTTGACTAGTCTAAATCTTCTTGTCATATTTTTATTTCCATGAGAACATGACTTGTGCAGGGCTTGAAGATAAGTACAGTTTCAAGTAGTTTTTTCCCCCAAACATACCATGAGAAACATACGTGTTGCATGTTTAGTATGATATCGTTGTAGTCTTTATGAATGAGAGTGTAAGCAGATGTAGTCTCTGACGCAGCTAGAATAGGATGATTCTGCTGAAAGTGAGTTAAATGAAGTCTCCTGACTCAGCTGGCAGAATGGAAACTCACGTTAGCACAGGTTGACTTGCAGGCATCGGTGCCTTCAGCTGCAGGGTAGGAAGTGAGTGTCATAATCTCACTCACATGCAGGTTGTACAGCTTCAGCTTTCTTGGTGCAGTTGCCCATGTGTTCTGGCTTTTGTCTACTTTCATTCTCTTACTGGAACAGGGAATAAACGTTTGCAAGTTTAGGCACATCTCTAATGGTGATAATAATAAAAGCATAGTCCTCATCAGCAAAATTGCACTGGTACCAAATTTGCAAGCAGATGAGCCAAAGGAGGGTGGCTCTGGACATTCAAGTTGGCATCCAAGTTTATCTAGAGCGTGGAGTGAAATGGTTTGGTAGATACCACTCGCCTGAGAAGGGTGACACTTCTGAGGCTGAGAGTCGTTACTTACAAGAACATAAGGTTAGCATTCAGTAACACTTCAGTGCACTTGTAAATAGAATGTAGTCTTAAAAAAATAATGCATTTTCTGTAGGGGAAGAAAATGTTTAAGGGGAAAGAAAATAGCTTGAGCCAGCATAAATCTAAATACATTGATAGTTACAGGTAAGTCCCATGCTGTAAGTTCAGTGTCTTATGTGTATGCTACCTCAAAACCTAAGATCTGAAAAAAGAAACTTTGATGCAGACTATTTCATTGACTCCGTTGTTTATGGTGGGCCTACTGAAGCTTTACAGTAAGCTTGCAACGATTGGAATATAAATGAAACCACTTTAGTCTCTGTTTCCCAGGGCTGTTGATAGGATAAATATTTTCTAGTTACAGGATCATATTAAGGCACTCAGAATAAGCAAAAAAAACCCTTATTTTGTGTACTAAAAACTAAAGCTGGAGTCCTGGATTCTGACAGACTGCTGAAAGCAATTTCTCAGCAGGCATTGCTCTGCCAAACACAGCCTACCGCATGCCCTTTAGGATTCCGCTGATGCAAAGGCAGGAAAAGGCTGTCTAATTTATCTGGAGCTCGCCATCGTCACGACCTCGCCTTGCACCAGGAGATAGACGAGAATGCAAGTGCGGATTTTTGAAGGTTCACCTAAGCAGGTTCGCTTGTTTTATTCTTACCAGCAGCTTTTGAACAGTTTATCAAACGGTTAACATTCTCCAGGCTGCTGCCATGTAATAGGAAGATGAGAGCTCTTGTTTTAAATAGTGTAAACCACTAGTTTACCATCAGCAGTAAACTACCAAGCAAAGCAGCAATGCCATTGCTTTCAAACTGGGTGTCTTAAAATTATGCATAAATAATGCTTACATTGCTTTTGTGGAATAAAATGCTTGGGGTTTAGGGTACAAATCTGTAAATATTGGTAACTGTACTTTGTCCATACCCTCCCCTAAAGTCAGCTGGATCAGAAGTAGGAGGAACTGGGGTGGTGCAAGGGCTGATTTTGCCTTATCGCTAATTATCTCAAATGTTTCTGCTTTGAGAACAAGACAGAAAAATGGTCAGTCTGACTCACAGAAGTATGTTGCACTGATTCCAAATAAATTCAAGAGCATCCACAGAAACAGGTTATGCTGATCTAATTAAATCAATTTAGAAAGAGATTCAGTTAAATCAGTGCAATTTGTGTGTTCATAGATCAATCCTCAAATCAGGAGAAGGTCTCTTGAGCTAATGAGGTGTAGCAGTTATTTACTTTGGGGTGCTGGGCACTGGTCATCAATTAGGAGTCATTAATAAACCCTGGCAATAAAGAGCTCAAGTGCCCCCAGTGACTAATGGGGAGCAGTTGCAGAATGTATTAGCGTAGTGCTCTGCCTCTGTGTTTCTCTGCAAATCACTTATCTCACTTCGGGCGTTACGTAAAAATAACGCATGCTGATGATTGAGGATGGGACTTGGAGGTTCCCTGGGATGGAAGGATTTAGAAATTGTCTGTGATATCAGGCTGGGTATAGTGGTGAGGTTTTTTACTGCTACATAAAGCTTTATGTCTCTTTTCTGGTCTTATTACAAGAACAAAAGCAGTAGTAGTTGAGCTCTTTCATGATCAAATAGCTATAATTACAGTTTCACAAACCTGGGAAATGAGCAGTGAGATGAGGTTGACTGATGTGTCACCAATATAAATCTACTCTGAGACACAAACTGAGAGAGATGCCAAAAATACCATAGCATTGGAAAATCAACTTTAAAGTTATTTTTCAGGCAGTTTTTTTTCACGTGGGGGCGAGGGGGAGGCAGTTTCTAAGCGTTTCCAGCAAACGAAAGCATTGACTTGGCAGGTGGAGAATGCGAAATAACGTTGCCAAACATCCGTGTCCCTTTCCACTTCCACTGGAGGAGCCCTCCTGCTTCCACACAGCCTCGGCATGTTGGCATGGGAATGACATCCCCGAGTCGGCACGGAGGCTTCTGCCATCCCAAGGGATTGCTGAAGAAGCCCTTTTCTGGGAGAAACTTCCACCCTTTCCCATAATGCTTGGGAGCAACCCCAGTCACCAGTGGGGCTCTGTTTCGGATCGGGGTGCAGAGAAGGCATCCCTTGTATTCAGGAGCCTGCCTGATGCCATGTAATCTATCAGAATTGTATTAATCCCACTAACGCAGCCGCCATCTGGACCTGCTGCTGGGCCGGCTTGCGCGAGCCCCCGTGATGGATGGCCTCGGGAATTGATTAGTTGTTGTGCGAGACAAATGAACTGTTTTGGCAGAAAATACCAGAGGTCGCTGCGTGTGGTCAGGCACAAAGGCTGCTGAATTTTAAAGAGCTGCTTCCAGCATCCATTGCAAGGATACCGCTTCAGAGCGGTGATGGCTTTTGAGACGAGCCCAGCGCTCCCGAGCACAGTTGGGGTTTTGTTCTCACCCTCCAGTCCTGCTTTTGGGAACTCCAGCACTGGAAATGAGTGCAAAGCTGCAGAGATGTGGGAGCTGGCATCCTTGCCATGTTGGGAATTACGGGCCCGTGCCGGTATCATGCGTGCATTTGGGTGGCTGCGCCGCAGATGTCTGTCACTCGTGTGGATGCTGGGCTGTGCAGTCCCTGCGGAAGAGCTTTCCCGGTGGTGCGGAGCCTGAGCAGCCCGCAGCGTGCTCAGCCATGGCGTGTCTCAAACAAAACACCTGTGAGTCCAGGCAGCTGGGGTTTGGGTTTTTTTTTCAGGTCAGTGTTGTTTAGAAATGGATGCTCTTTTGGTGCCGTTTAGCCGGCAAGTCTCTGACTTCGAAGATGATTGCCAAGTTTATTGCTTCCCCTGCTTTTTATTGTCCCCGGAGTGGTGACCCTTGGGGCTTTGCTTTGTTGTGCAAAGGGCCATCTTTGCCAAGGCCCACTTTACCTTTGGGAGAGCGCATCCTTCGGTGACGGTTCCTATTTGGGGGTTTTCAGGGCCGCCTCCTCTCCAGCGCTGCCGCTAATCTACCAAAGTGCGTGCGGCGGCGTGGTGACGGGTGGGGAATTGGATGACACATGTCTCGCTATGTCCCGGCGGCTCTCGGAGGACAGCATGCGAGTGTGGCAGCAAGTGGGCAACACTTCCCCTGGGATGGCCTGCCGGTTCAAAATAAACTTGAGTTATGGATTTATTCAGCTTGTAAAACCTCAGCTGGCATAAATAATTGAGAAAGCAAAGATTTGTCTGTGGTGCATACCTTAGGGACCCGCTCCTGCCTCCCTCCCTCCCACCACCCTTTCTTATGAAAATGATCCCAGTTGCACTGATAGATAATAACAACACCAAGCAATTAAAAGCTATGGGTGGCTGGAGAGAGGAGAAAAGGTTCAGTTAATGAGCTTTTCCTCTTCCTGTGCCCAGGAGAGCCTCAGAAGTGACGAGGCGATTAAAGCGAAGAGATAATTATAGATTATGTGAAAATGGGTCCCTTGGGGGCCAAGGGCCTTGACATAAACAGTAAGTGTTGCGAGTGTCTCTCAGCTCCCCGCACGCTGCCTGCTCCGCTCCGCCGCGCTCCTGCTCGCTTAGCAGCACCGTGCCAAGCAGACGGGCGAAGCCACCTGTTAGCGGCACCCGGGGCCGCTCTGCTGCGGGGCCACTGGGACGTGGCTTGGACCAGCCCCGGGAAAAGGGGAGAGGATGCCCAAAGTAGCACCCGATCACAGCCCTCTTCCCAGAGCTCTGTGCTGGAGGTAACCTGCGAGGGGGGAGGAAGGGGACAGGGCAAACCTGGAGGATGCTCTCTGCGCGAGGGTAGAATGTCTGAATTTCAAGTCTTTTTTTGTGCCCTTTGTCATGGCAGTTCTCAGTGTCTGCTTAGAAAGCAAGGAGCCTTACAGCACTCCAGGTAAGAAGGAAGTGAAGCCTGATTAACTGGCAGCAGATCTTTTCCATCAGCTGTTTAAAAACTGTTGGCTCAACACGTGTGTTGGACAGCATATGAAGAAGGCTTGTGAAGCCTTCCAAGCTTGGGGAGAGGTGGCTTCATTTAAGTTCTTCCACATCCTTTTATTCAAAGATGGAGAAAGCTGCCCATGTGTTACCTGCAGGCAACAGATACGCTTCAGCTCAACGTTAAATCAGAATTAGCATCTCTTGCTGGGAATGGGGGAGAGCAGATGAAAATACCTTTGGGGGCTGAACATGTGTCAGCAAGGAAGAAGAGAAACCCTTCTGGCCATCCTCAGAAAATAGATGTAAACACGTTCACTGCCTTTACTGACAGTCAGGTGGTTGCTGACTTGAAGACTCTTTTTTAGCTCGACAAAAAGAGCCAGTGCTTGTATGTCACACAATCTGACATGAAAACAAAACTGCATCTGAGTCTTCCTTGTAGCTACAGGTTTTAAATAATTGTGCATATCTCCATGAGACTGCGTTTCATGGTCTTTCACATCTGAAGATGCCTTAAGTGCTGTATTTTTACGTAAATTGAGATTTTTCTGAAAACTGATAGAAATGCTATGGGTCATGTACCACCACCACCACCCAACATTACCTGAGCAGTGTCTTTGCAGTCTTACTTACTTTTGTATTTCTGATGTGCTTCTGTCTGGGTTTAGATTGTTTCTACTGGTTTCTGGGCCCTGCTGTGGACTCTTACTAGTTTTATGCGGAGTGCAAATTCCTGCTAGGAACCAGTTTGATATAAACACTGCATCCTTTTTGTTTTCTTGTAGCTACTGCAGTGGAGGGATTATTCAATATATACACAAACACACGTGAAATAAAGGGGAAATAAAAACCAACTGAGCTCCAAGGCTTTCAGGCTGTGTTTTGTATTTGTCCTATGTGGGTTTGAATGCAAAGTCAGCAAATAAGAATAACTTGTCTTGATTCCATTCACACCATTCAAGTGGAGCTTTTTCCCCAATATTGGTCCCTCCAAAAATCTGGTTTTAACTCCTTTGAGCTCTTTTCTCAGTTTCCCTTCTTGGTTTTTGGCACGCAACTAGATCAAATTGATTTAAATGTCTGGAGTGCAGCTCTGCATGGCTATTTTGTTTGCAGGTGGAATGTCTTCATTACAACTGCATGGGCTTTCCTCAAATTATTCAGAAAAGGGCTTATTTCTCTTTGTTAATGTTTATAGAACAGTTGGAGATAATACATGCTAAATATTTTTTTTAAGGGGCATTGGGAGTAGAGGAATGGTTTAAAGCTTGAGAAATAAATGCAGAGCTGAAAGATGAAATTTCCCAAAACCTTCTCTTAAGGTGGGGAAATTGCTATTCTGGATTAATTCCATTGTGGAGACTTCTGGAAGGAAAGTGGCTTTTTGGAAGGGGGATATATAGAGTATTTGCAGAGGTGGCTATTCCAGAAAAGCTAAATCATATCCAAATAGCTGTGTCAGGTCGTTTCCCCTTTACAGACTATAATTTCCTTGGGAAAAAACTGTAAAGGTCTTGTCTGGAAGCTGCAATGGGAAGATGGCCTGGGTTTGGTATGTCAGCGTTAACGTGTCGTCTCTCTGCCGGTTCAGGCCCTGCAGCATGCTCCCCATGGGGCACAGTCAGTTGCTTTATCGCTGCCGTGTACCTTCTGACACCTCCGGTGCTGCCGAGCAAGGTTGGCAGGGCTGAGCCACCCAGGCTCTGCAGCACGTGGGAGTGCCAGTGCCCAAGCTGACCGGGTGGCATCACTGCTGGGGATGGAGGGCGCAGCCAGAGCTCCTGGTTGTGACATGGCAAAGCAGCCGAGAGTAACTGAGGATGGTTGTGGGCTCCTCTAGCGGGGAGAGGCTAGGCTCTGCTCTGATGTTAACAGGAGAGTGATCTGTAATAAATGAAGTGCGTGACTGTGCAATGGGGAAAAAGCTGCTGGAACCAAGTTATTGTACAGTGTTGTCTGAAAAGCAGCTTCACCCAAAGGACTGCTTTCAGCAGCCCAGGGTGTGTTTGAGAGGTTGGACTAACAAGGTAGGACTGGAAGGACTTCCCAGCATATCAAATCAGCCCTTGTTAGTAGGGGCAGGCACGTCTCATGACCTCCATCATGAATCTGTCAAGCTCCATCTCGAGCAATATAAGCTTTTGCCTTTTCTAATCCTACCATGAGATTCTTTTTTTCTCCAGAATTCAAAGTAATTGCATCTAAAGCATGCGGTGATCTGTTTCCCAGGAGCCTGTGTGTAGTGAGTGGACAAGACCTCCAACAAATGAGTTCATGAGAACTGGTTAAGAAACTGGAAGACCCCTGTAATGTGCCTAGGCCTAAACATGGAGTGTGAAATCTTGTGCAGCAGCCAGCTCTTCACTAGAAAGGTGCAACTCTTGTCTGAAAGGACTGTTTGCATACCAAGAATAGCGGTGATATGCAGGAGAATGGTGCTACTAATGGAGCAAGGTGAGAGAGATCAGAGGAGGTGACTTCTTTGGAGAAAGCAGCATTCCACTCAGCTGGACTGACTCAGCTGGACTGACTCTTGACTTGAGCTGAGTATCGGCACTTTTTCCCATCTTTTGCTGGCACTGAGGAAGGAAACAGATGCTTGAGGTCTGAGGAATTAGAGTGTAACTGTAAGCTAGATGCAGAACAATAAAAGATGAAGTCAAAGCTGTCATGGAGCTCTGCCTGTCCTGATGGGAGCGGGGGATGTCGTCTTGGTGACATAGGTATTTTCTTTTTTGGGGGACTGCAGGTCAAACAGCCTAACTTTTTCTTTGCAACCTGTTGCTCAGAAATGCAAATAATGTTTAGACTTTACTTTTGCTTGGTCTGATGCTTTTCAGCTTGTGAGGTTCAGGAGCAGTGCAAATGAATAGGAGGGGAGTACTGCTGCCTTTTAGCACCAGGGGATGGGTTCTCAGTGCTCCATTGCATTGCAGAAGCTGTTCTGTCCTGCCCAAAAGACTCAGAGGAGAGCGACCTCCCTACTGGGTCTGACCTGCTCCAGCAACTTCCCATTTTGATGAGGAATTTCCTTTGAGGCTGTCAGGTCTGAGTCCTGCTGAACTTCCAGACTGTCTTAAACTAAGGTGATTGAAAACTGGGGATGTTGTGAGAGCCAGCTACTTTGTGTTTAACTCCTGTGAAGCTGCCAAGTCCCATAATAATGCTGATGGATTCATTTGAACCACCATTTTCATCTGGAAACTAGAGAGGGTAGTATGTGGGTTTACTTCCAGAAAACTAATGACCTCTCTACTTCTTCCTAGCAACACAGTTCTATCAGTGTATCTATACCTAGTTATTATTGTGAAACTGCCTCATGCTAGTATGGCATAGCCGCTTTTCCATAAAAAAATTGGCTGTGTAAGAAACTTTCCACTGGCATACCAGCACGGATGGTAGGAGAGTTGTACTTTCTCAGCAGTACAGGTGTCAGTAACTTCCCACCATTAGATAGATGAGTGCAGATTTATACAGCAAGATAAATATGTCTTGGTTCTGCTCTGTCCGTTTGCTAAAGATTCCTACCACCTGCTTTTTTAACTGCCACAAAGCACTGTAGCTCCAGTCACTCATACAAAGCTCTTTTGTAATGTTTTAAGAATCTGTGAAAGGTCTTAACTTTGTTAGAGATTCTGTTTGGTTGGCTGCTGAGAACAGAAGTTTCACTGTAGAGCTTTTAGCTCTAGAAGAAGCTATGGGTGTAACTCAAGCACCTGTGATACCACAACCTGATCTTTCTGCCCCCAAGAAGACCTAAGCGAGCGCACACCGGTGTCCTGGCACGTGCTGGTCCCCCTGCCTACACCAGCCTGCTGCTCTCGGCGGCAGTCATGGTCAAGCTTTGTCTTAACACTGTCAACGCAAAGAGGAGGAGTGCAGTTGGGTCACTTGCAGGCTGGTGAATAAAAACCAAGCCCTGTGGTCAGGCAAACACCAAAGATGTCATAAATCCCTGGACAATTAGTTACCGAAGAGTACCCGATAATAGCAGGCTCCTGTTTTAAAGCCACCAAAAGAAAGTATTTGCCCACTTCTCACCCCTTCAGACACAGAATATGAAGTTGTAGAGCTTGTCCTTTAGAGAGGCCAAGAGTATGACTGAGTTAAAGAGCAGAACAGAGTGGAAAAAAGACCTAGAAGAGGCTAATAAATATGCTTATTTGGATGCAGGTTCTAGCTACAGAAATCCTTAAACCACAGAATTTCTGACACTGGGAGGATCCAACTGGGGACAGATTTGCTTTGCATGTGTCCCTGTTTCTTCTGCTTTTTTTCTCCAAGCCACTGTTAGTGGCCACTCTCTGAGATGGATGGCATCAGAAGGGTCTTTGGTCTGACCCAGGGTGGCTGTTACAAGTCTGTATAGTAGGGAGAAGAGCAGCTTTAGCCTTTTATCTTCTGTAGGATTGCAGTGATTTATACCAGGACTTGAACATGGGTTTTGCTGGCTAGTTTTAAGGACTTCTTGTGCCAGTTCACAGGAATAAGCTGACTTTTGTGCTGGCCTAATACTGTTAAAAATAACCTTTGTTTTCTAGGAACCAGGATCTTCTGTCTCTTTAACTTGGGGGGGAAAAAAAAACACTATTCTGCGTGTGCAATACTAAGTGTTTCAGTCCAATGGTAGTATTGGAATGTCCGTAGCAAAGTTAGAGCATATGATGTGCATGTGGCCTTTGTATTGTTCAGTAACACAGCGCTGCTTTTGCTTTTGTTTCCTGAATAGGGAAGAGGACAAGAACATTTTTGATTACTGCAGAGAAAACAACATTGACTATGTAACCAAAGCCATTCAATCAAAAAAAGTGGATGTGAACGTCACAGATGAGGAGGTATGGACAAAAAGATAAAGACCATCAATCTGCTAACTGTTTTGTGTTTTAATTCAGCACCACTCCTTTTCAAAGTTGCCTGGTTAGGATTGTTATAACAAGGAACCACAACAGTTGAACAAACGCTTGGTCGTTGAGACAATCTGTTTGAAAATAGCTTTCCCCTGGATTTCTAGTAGTGTGGATGTACTAATAGTTGTGCTGTAGCATATCATAAACTTACTTTCTATGTTATTTTCAGCAATATCAACAGCCACATGCAGAATAAGATGCAAATACTTCCCTTTGCCCACCTTGTACACTAAATGTGGTCAAATAGAAGTATAAAGTGAAGGAAATGGCTTTTTTGACCCAGGAACTCTGTTCATGGGTGAAGTAGGACTTCTGTCATTCCATCAGCTTGTCGTCATTCCCAGGTGGAGGGAAAATGAGTGAACACTGCCTTTCCAGCTTCACAAAAACAGTGACGGTATCCAATCGTTCTCTGCTCATCAAACTCAAAACACCATAGGGAGATAATACAGCCATTGCTAGAAACATCAAGAAAAATGTAAGTGTCTAGAATTGTGAATTAGCTTGATCCTTTTCTTGGTAAAAGTAAACGGCTGGTGTGGGCAGTTTCCTGTTGATCCTTCAGGAAGTCCAGCAATACCAGCTTTATTGCCTTGGTTTTGATGCTTGCATGCTGCCACCTAGCCCTGCTCATGGTCCATCGTATCTACAGCTACTTTTGCCCTCTGCTTTTCAGCACATTGTGTTTTGGTGAACAGATGAAGTGCTTACACATTCATAGACTGAGACGCCACAAATTCAGTTGGGTTCTCCTGTAGCTCTAAGCAGATTTCTGCCCTCTGAGCCATGACAGCCCCGGCTGGGGCTCTGAATGCTGATGGCAGGGCCTTTTATTATTAATCAGGAATTCATGTGAATTAATTTTCATAAGAGAGGAGGGAGGGTGTTCATGATCAGAGTTGGAATTTCACATCATAAATTCAATGAACTGAAACTGTCATGTGCCAGCGCCATTACTGAGCTCCATCCCTCCTTCTGCCGATCACAGGTTACGAAAGTAAATGTCCAGGGCAGTCCCACAGAATACAGCTGGAGTCCTTTCATTAATAATAACTCATTTTGGAGATCACAGGCTTGCAAGAAGTGTATAATAGCATCACGTTAGCACTGCTTCATTTCCACTGGCAAGATGCTCTTTGGTAGCAGTGTTCAGCTCATACCTTCCTTTGTGTTCAGGCAACAAATGTGCTTGGTTTTAGCCAAAGAAATTTTGGTTGTTTTTTTTAAAAAAAAACACAACAAAAACCAAACCAAAATATTTGGTGAAAGATGGCTGAAATATTCTTGTACTCTAACAACTTAAATACTTAGAGTTGGATCTGAAAACTGCCAGGCGACATTCTCTTTGGGAGTTATCTGTGAGTCTCTGATGTAGGGGAAGACTTGTTTCTGAACTAACAGATATTAGCACTTGACTGTTGGCTGGGCATGGAGTTGCTTCAGCACACATAGGAGCGTTTTGAAAACCCTGCCTACCTGTGAAGCGTTCATGGGAAGATTCCCACTGGTGCAAAATTCCACCATAGATGAAAGTCTGACAGCCTCAGTGATTCTGGCTTGCCCCAGCAACTGCTCAAACGGGGAAGTAAGAACCTTTTTCTAAAAAGCATACCAAAAAGAAAAATCTGAAAGAAACACTTATTTCATGTTACATTAAGGAGCTGAAACAATTACCGATGTTGTTTGGTATCCAAATGTGTGCTTCACAGTCTGGAGGGTAGCTTATTTTCCGGTATCATGCAGGTTGGTTGATATTTCAGAACCCATTTTAGACTAGACATAACCCAGACCGAGCCTTTGGCAGAATGAAGTGTATGCAAGCATAATCTTGTATTTTTTATTAACTGTTCTAGTGTTACCATATAAATACATCCTGCCAACTCCAGAAGATGCCTCTGCTAGCCCTCTGAACATAACTCACGCTGTCAATCCTTTGATTTAAATGCATATAAATTTAAAATGGCAGCAGTGATGTGTACGAAGAGTTAACTTGTTATGAAACAAAATCTACTGAAGCACCAAATAGTCTCATGCTAAACTGCAAAGACTAGGCTCAGGCTTTCCTTGTACAGTAAAGACTTGACTAAGGTTGTAAGGTGCTTAGATTTTATTTCTCTGTGATACATTAGTACTGCAACTGTATCCCTGCATTTTGTGCAAACCTGAAATACGTTAGCAAAAGGAGAAAGGGAAAATGAAAATGTAAAATGGGGACAAGCCAACTTCCTCAAAGCAAAAGGATTTCAGAAAAGGCAATAAAGTCTCAGGGGTTGAGATAGGTGCACTAGGCAGCTTTCATAGCCTAAATGTCTTTTCCCTGCAAGAAATAAAGATTGTTGTGTACAGCATTCAAGCCAGCGTACCTGCTAACAGTTTGGATATAATAAACTTCAATTTAGAATTAAACAAAGAATCTAATGGCAGTAATCATGTACAAGTTTCCATTTACTGTATCTAAATTGCCCAGAGTTCAACAGAATAGCTTGCATTCACTTAGAAGAAGTAGCCCAGACTAAAACAACCCGTTTCTCTTACATATGACAGCAGGACTAATGAAATAAGAAATGGACTGTGGCTGTGGAGTCACCACAGGCACGTCCTGGTAGCGTGGGTTGCTTGCTGCCTTTTTGAGAATGGTGTGTCTTCAACAAACTAGAAGCTGCTGAAAGGCATAGATGAGTTGCTTTGGTAATTTGTGCCAGGGGCTGTGGAGGTTGTAGACAGATAATATTTTTTTAATTGCTGGAGAAATCCCAGTAAACAAACATGTTACCTGTGTGCAGTAGTTAAGCCCTTGCCAAAACTTTAATGAAAGGCATCTGAAATGATGCTCGCTTAGTCCCCGATCCTCGTGCTTTTGAGACAGCAAGTGCCAAATTGGTGCCAGCTTGCCAAGAAAAGGCCGGGGGGGGGGGGGGGGGGAATGGGATTGAAGAAGTATCATGTTCTCCTGATTTGCAGGCTTACTCCCACTAGAAGAACTTCCCCAAATGTTTCAGAGCTCTGAAAGTGATTGGCTTCCAAATCAAATCTGAAGTTTACCTGTATAATTGCAACAATGGCCCTTCCATTCACTGTTTTTGCTATCACAGGGGGATGCAACCAGTCTATATATCTCTCTTCTTAATTACTGGTAATAAAACACTTGCCACAAGTTAGAGTGGCTTTCATTACTATACAGCCATTACAGCTGCAAGCATCGTGCCTAGAAGTATAGCTTAATATTGTGGCACATCCATTCAGTTTGGCTTTGTTCTCCTCTTTCTCTGCACTGGCTAATTGATGTGAAAATCATTCCCATCCGTTTGTCTGCTGAGACTCGGCATATCTGAGACAAATCCCTGTCCTGTGCTTTGTTTGTGAACACCCTGTGACTTGGAGCTGAGCAAAATTGATGTGCTGTTGGCTTGAGAAACTGCTGTAGAAGCTGGCCAAGCTGGCAGTGGTTATCCAAGCAAAGCACAGAAGATTTAAGAGGCAGGGTTAGTGCACTGGGGCTATTTTTATGGGTTTTTTTATTAAATACTTCAAAGGTGGGGGAAAATGCATCCTCTCAAGTAACTTCTGCGACTGCAGTTGTGTTTGAATTGCACGGAGGGATTACCTTGATGTTTGGTTGCATTTAGTCAAGACCTCACTACTGCAGTGCTTTCCTATGTGCAATTATTCGTGTTGCTTAGAGTCTCTTACTGCTTAATGAAATAGTCATATGGGAAGTGTTTTGGGAAAGCTCAATCTGTGGCTCTTAGATTTCTGCTATGTTATTATTTAACCACATAAACACATGTTACGTATGCTGATATAAAACGGCAACTGTGCGGAGTAAGGAGTTTTTCAACACACATAGGTGATACCCATGCTATACAAAGAGTTGGGTTGTACCTTCAGTGTAAGTCTGTCTTATTGTTGAGGTTTGTTTTAAGGAAGACATGGGAAACCAGTGGACTTTGTAGTTGTATAGCTGCTTAAGTACCTTAGCTAGAACTCCCGAGTGATTTAATTTGGCTGATACTATGCAAACAGTAGCAAATATTATCTTGGTTTAAATACAAGTTCCTTAGGAATGCTTTTTGTTACGTAGTAAGTAGGCTGAAATTCTTCTGCAGATATTTTTGCTTCCACATGAAATTGTGTGCTCTTGCGCAGAAGATCTCCAAAGTCCCTTACACCCTGTGTTTAGGGTGTAGCACACTGCAAGGATGCAGACATTTCTTGCATGGAATGTGTCAGCTTTTTAATAGTGAACAATTACAATACAGAGCCATTTAAGACACTATTTAGAAAATATTGTATCCATTTAGAATTGCGGAGAAAATATATAGGTAAGCAGAGTGTAATTACCCAAAGTGGAATTGGCCCAAGAGTTGAAATCCATACTCCTGCAAATAGCACGAGGAGATTTTTAATGACTATAGATGATCACGCTTCACTTTCTTGTCTTGTTCAAAAGGCAACTTTTGCAGTAGAACCAGCCTTCCAGTGTCAGGGGATGAGACCGACTGCACCGTGGTGCAGTACCCCCTGAGCTGACAAAACTGGCAGCACCGTCTCTCCCAAACCGTTGGTTTTCCATCATTGGTCTCAGCCAAGTTCAGCACCAACAAGACGAGATTCTGCTTGTCCAGAGACAAACGCAAACCAACATATTTTAGCTACTAAGCTGTAACGTGCATTTTGATATAAAGGATAGAGGTACCTTTATATGGTTGTGTAATTGCGCAGTAATTACAATTGTGTAATGACTGTTATTCCTCTACACATATATAAAGGAAACTGAAATCATCTATTGAAGCATTTATTTCTGTTGTGCATATTGCAAACAGCGCTTCTTTCTTTTGAAATAAACCTGTGTGGCGCAAAAAAAGTTGGTATTTATCCAACCAGAATCCTGTCTTAAGTGATTACCAGTCCAGAGATGAGTTAAGGATGCTAAAGATGAATTAAAGATCTTTCCACGTTTACCAATTGCTTTAAATTGTACCTCTTTCCTCCTTTTAGACTTTGATAGTGGTGTTGAGTGCAAGAACATTTAATTAATTAATTAAGTGCCCCATGGATGTCATCAGTGCTTCCATGTAAAGTAATTTTCAGAAAATTCATTCTAATTCAAGGTTAATTAGTGAAACATTAAAATTATGTGTTACAAAAATTAATTACTTGCTGGGTCAAAAAGCGTGTTAAAAAGCTTAATGCCTTGTGTCTGACATTGCATTTTCTGACTGAAAATCATGTTCTGCCTCTGCTGCCCTGCCCAAGAACATCCCCCAGAAGCAGCGTGAGCTTCGGTTGCAGGTATCTTCTGCCCCTCCTGCTGCTTTGGCACCGGGGTCAGGAAATTTGGCTCACAGTTCCCATTAGCAGATAAATGAGTTGCTCACCTCGTTCCCCACTGCTCTGTTGAGAGATTTATAACCAGGCGGGGGCTAGTTTAACTGATTTTATCTGTGAAGGTCTGTGGCTGTTTTCTGTAGCATACTGGAAAACGCAGGTCAGCCTGACAGTGTCCCAGCTGGGGGGTGGTTTCCTGGTTGTCTGCAGGGTGATTTCCAAGGAATCCCCTGCAAACATCCACATGCCATCCTAAATCAGGAGAGACTGATAGTAACAGTCTAATTTACTAAGGTACATGGTAAAGGAGAAAACCTTCTATCTCAAACTGCTTTGAGCAGCTTTTCTCTTTGGAGCTGCCAATACATAAAATCTGCGGTTTGTAGAAAATGCGTTAGAACTGCGTGTCAAACTGTTAGTGCTTTGAATGCGTGTTTGCATTAGAAGAGGATTAGCTCTCCAGCCTCAGCACAGGGCTGTACCAGTCTATGAAATCGTACCCCAGCTCTGCTGGGATGTCCTGTTGCAAAAACAAGCATTACCTTTCACAGGCTTGGCTGTTTCAGCCCAGAACCAGGGCAGCCGGCACCCATGAACCCAACCCCAAAAGCTTGGCTCCACTACTTCCGAGGCCAGCTGGGGTTTCAGATGTGCATGTCAGCCCTCAGAGGGGTCCTTCGCTACTTCCCACGTCCTTCACAGCAGGAAGAGCTGAACTTCCACTGCATCCCTTCCCATGGTGGCAGGGAAGTGCAGTGAGACTTCGGGTGTGCGGAGACTTAGAGAAAGGGGATGGGAAGAAAACTGCAGAAATTTGGGAGGGACTGGAGGCATGGCTGCAGCAGCCTGTGTTGTAGAGCTGAGAGGGGGGCTGGTCGTGGGCGATGCCTGCCCAGGCACCCAGTTTTAATCTTAAATCACAGCGGAGGCAGGGCCTGTGGGTTGAGCGTTTTGGACCTGCCAGAGGAATGAGCTTTCAGGGACTTGGCATCCCAGTGACTTCGGGTAAGATTTTTCAATGCTGCCTTGCTTGGAAGGTGTTGCTCCCAGAAAAGTCAGAAGTGTCAAAATCCTAAATCTATATAGGAAAACAAATCATGCCATGGCTCCTGCTTGTCATGCTTTGCTGTTTTTTCCCCTCTAAATTTTTTGCTGGCTTGTGGGTTTGATGCTAAATTTATGAAAAATTGAACTGTGTGTCAGTTTTAACATTTCTAGCGTTATTCTAAGTCCAAATCAGGAGCAATAGTATGTTACAAACATTATTGTAGGGGTTTTTTTTAAAGTTTGTGTTAATTTTGTTACTGGTACTCAATACTTAACAGCAGGGCTGTGATTCTCTGTGCTTTTGGGTTTTTGCTGGCTGTGTTAATTTTCTCCTGGATGTTGCAGGGCCGGGCTCTGCTCCACTGGGCGTGTGACAGAGGACACAAGGAGCTGGTTTCAGTACTGTTACAGCATGCTGCTGATGTTAACAGCCAGGTAAGAAGGAATAAAAGCCTGAATTTGATTGATGTGTTACGGAGCCTCCTGCCCGAATGTTTCGTGTGAAACTGAATTCCTCTAAAACTCCATAGTGAGTTCTCTCGGGGCTCTTAGCACAGAGGAGAACATCCAAAAAGGTAACCTGGGAAAAATAGCAGAATTTGGTTGCATGAAATACGTAGTCTTAAGGGATGTTTTCCAATTCTTGCTGAAACTTCTTCCTGCAGTAAAGTTTTTTGATCAGCTGGCTGTGGCTTCCAGTGTGACTCGTGGCACTGACGGCAAGAGGAATTCCCTGCGTACAAGGTGTTTGGTAGCTTCCTATAGAAAGTGCATTCTCCAGTGTAATTGTTGTAGCACTACAGTCTCAGCAGAACTCTGTGGACTAATGGAAAGAGAATCCCACTTTGCCTAGCAGAACAGCATCTGATAAATGCCTCTTTTCAGCAGAGCACACCACAGGGGTAGGTGATGTTTCAGGTCACAGCGTGGTGGCCATGTGACAGCTGTAGTTGGGTCTGGGTGCTGACTGACGGCAAAGTCAAACAGCTGACACCATTTCCATCCCCACATACCTACCTCACCCCCTTGGGGGTCACCATTTCTAGCACAATTTGACTTAACATAAAGCAGCAGCTTTTTAGCCACTGCAGTTTGTAGCCCGTGTGTCTGAGCTTAATTAGCAGCAGTTTTAGGGTACCATAGTAGACCAGGCTGTGAACTGTGCTGCTTCAGCAAACGCTTTGCAAGTGGTTCATTCCAGCCAGCCAGCTTGAGTCTGCCTGCGCCTGTGAGTCAATGCTCCTGGTTTTGTCAGCTTGTTGTAATTAAGGGCTGACCTGTGTAAATGTGATCGTGTTCAGAAATAATTGTTCAACATATTTCTGTCAAATTATGATTGACTGCTTTTTAGCAGTGTGGCATTTACTGGCTTTGCTCTTCTGCCCAGTCTGGCCATAGATACACCTCTGCTGACAAATTTGCTAACTCTTACCAGTGAGATCTTAAGCAGCGTTGTGATAAATGCTTCAGGAATTTGTAAGAGGTGGCCCTTAAGCACAGTTGCAATCTGATGGCTGATCAGCAGACCGGTGGTGTTCGCAGGCTACAAATAGCGGTGTTGGTATTTACACACACATGAAATTGTCATTAAAAAGTCTTTCTTGCCCTTGTCTGGGCAGAATTGCTAGTGGGATGAGTATTAGGAAGCAGGGCTCTGCAGTAGCTGGTGAGAGATGTATCCTCATGCTTAGATCTCGGGAATTTCAGTTGTAATGGATTTTATAGGATTTTTTTTTCTTACTTGGAAGAGGAGCAGTGGAGCCAGTACAAATGGGAGGCTTTGCATGCCCCACTGTCAAACTAGAGCATCGCCTTTCAGTCAGAGCTAGTGGGCAAATGTGTTGGGTATGTAGGGGAACAGCTTTGCATTGAAATCGGGCAGGAGTTGGATCAGGCATGCGCCCATCCCCTTCAGCCTGGCAGCCTGGGAGATGGTTCTGTCTGGGATGCTGTACCGCCGCAGCAGTCTGAAAAATCACTTCCCTTTGATGCTCGTCTCATTTCTTCAGAGGTAAAGTCTGACTCTTAGAAGAAAAGGCTGAAGGGAGAGTCATCTTATTTTTTCCCTGAGCATTAATTTTCTGTTAAATTCTTCTCTCTTTTTCTTTTTGATGTATTGCACATTCTCTAACCAGATTATTTTTGGCTGGTAACAAAAGGTTAATAATAGCCATAAAAAGAAGATCAATCTTTGATATTATTTTTTTTCCCCCACCAAGGTAATAAAGGAGAATTTTTTTATAAAGGTCTCTGTTCGCACGTAGGTGTATGCCCAGAGAAAGCAGACACATTTTTATTCTCAGCCATATATAAATTGCAATAACATTTCAAGACTTTGTGACCTAATGTTTATTTCTCTTTTTTTTATTTTGACCTTTACCCTGTAAGAATTCATATCCAAAGCAAGAGCAGGAAGAATTTTAAGAGCAAGTAGAAGAAAACGGGAGAGGAAGAAACTCTGGCTTCCTAACAGGCCACAAACCCCACAGTGCTCAGGTCTTTGGGTGGTTTTCTGTCTTGTTCAATTTTGCAGCAGTACGTACATGCAGGCAGCATAAGAGAAAAAGAATAAATTAGGGATTACGAGGGTTATGAGCAGGTAGGGAAGGAGAGAAATATAGACCAGCGTGAGGTTTTTTTTTTTAATTGCCTGTGGTTTAGTATGCTTCTAAAAAGTTAGTCAAACAGCACGACACATTTATGCTCTCTTCCATTACCTTTTTAATAAATGCTCTTCCCTCTTGGCTCTCTTGGAGTATGCAAAAGGATTTAGCTGCCCTAAGCAGATGGTGACAGTGGTGCTTTGCTAGGTGACCTGCAGCAAGTCATACCAGTTCACTGTGCCTAGAGATGTGTCTTAGTCACTTTTTGCTGCCTTATTTTAGTTATCTTTGTAGTACCTATTGTCAAAGTACTTGCAGTCTCTAGATCAAGAGGGTCCTGCAGGAGTCAACTTACTGCTCTTCGCTGATTAACAGCTTGGAAGCTGGAGAAGTTGCCTGGCTCTGCTCGTTCCTGTAGCATGCTCGAAACCGCTTTAATTCTGGGAATAACCAGCCCTCCTGCACCGCAGCTGTCCAGCGCCTGTGCTTTTTGTTTTAACAGTGGCACTGCAGTTTCAAAAGGGTGGTTCACTAGCGTCACTGAAAGGCTGCAGCCACGGAGTTCTCTGATTGTTCATAATTGGCTCTAATAGCACGTTTAAAGGTGGTAAGCGATTGCCATGGGCAAGGGGATACAGAAAGGCAACAGGCTTCTCTGCTTTGTTGCAAAGGGGCGTTTGGGTAATTGAATTACCTAAATCTTCAGAGCCAGAGGCCATTTCAAAGTGGGTGGTGGTATGGTATTTTGGAGCTCTGCTGAAAATACCCAGAGCTTGGCGTTCAGTCTGAGAACAGCCTCCTTCCACTAGAACTGTTTGCCTAAAATGTAGACTTTTAATTCAGCGTTGAAGTGAAAGGAAGGGGAGTATATTCATAACTTAAGAGTTACGAAGGAGCTTGGCAATGTGATTGTAGTATGCGTTTCTAGCTCGAAAATACATGAAGACACGAATGAGATTTCCTTGCAGAGGATGAGCAAGAGGAAAACCTTTTTCCCGTACAGGGAGAGTTTTTCCTTGCAGTATTTTCTCTTGACCAGGAGGTTTTCTGGGGCCAGGGAAGGCACTGTGTGCAAGCCGTGCAGAATTACACCCCAGCTGTGCTGTGGCATCCTTGGTGTTCCCTGTGCCAGAAGCAGCAAGCTGGCCTGGTCAGAGACTTTTCTTTGTCCTCAGTTGTATCTGGTGGTGCAGTGCCAGTGTGGAGGAGGCGGCAGAACTCGGCTTCACTCCTGGATGTGTGACACTGCTCAACCAGCTTTCAGAGGAGCTCCTTCAGTGTATTTAGGGGGAAGATCGGCAGTGCATTGCTTCAGTGCTGTTTGGTGGAAGAGTGCTCTTGGGACAGGGTCTAGGTCTGGTCGCCTCCTCCTGCGAGAGCAAGATGGCTTGAAAAGGAGGATTCTGTGCTCTGGTGCAAAGATCCCATGTGATTGCTCACCCTATGCAGGGAGCATTGCAGGTGTACAAATTACTAGTGCTGTTTTAAGAAAGATGAAGGGCATCGTGGTATAGTAATTGTCCAATGAGAGATGGACAAATACCATCTCTCATTTGTAACACCAAAACAGTAGACCGTAGACTTTCCTCCTGGACCTGCTGTGGCTGCACTTTGTTCCATTTGTAGGTATTCTTTACTCCAAAATAATAATCTGTATTGTGTTCAGGGTGTGCCCTTGGGAATGCCTGGGGAGCTCTCCTGGAGTTGTTGCTGCAGATCACTTTACTTTGAAAAAGCTTTTCAAGCCTATCTGGCCATGTCAACAAGTCTTAAAATAAATATTGTTAGTTGTAGGTGGAACTGTATCACTTGACACACAGGATAATCAAGGGCTGTGTACATATCTATATGGTAGAGCAGCTGAGTTAAAATTGTATCTAAATATTATTTTATGATTTTTAAACTACATCATTGTGCAGTTCTGTTAATCAACTTATCAATGTAATGGTAATAATTGCTGTGTGCTAAAATTGTACTATAATTATGACTAGAGATGAAAAAAAAGCTATAACTGATCTTCAGTTTTTATTTGCTGACCTTCCACTTTCCTAGTGAAGGTGCAGATCACCATACCGAGACTTTAAACCACTTGGCAGCAAGTTCTTGGTGGTCACCCATGGACCCTCAGGGGTTTGAGAAGGAAACTTGAGAACCAAAGCTGAAAATCATCGGGTTAGGAAATCTGTTGCTAGTATGTGTGGATTTTATTTTATTCATTCATATACACCAGTAATTTCAGTGAAAAGCATCTAGTGTCTGTGCTGTCTACAGAGAGAGTTGGTTGCTCTTTGATGCCAACGTTTTATCTGTGTCTTGTGCCAGTTCACACAAGGCTGCACAGCTGTCTGAAGTCGTGCTTGTTAGCTTGTGATTTTGAGTTAGCTGGATTTTTATTTATTTTTTTTTAATAAGACATCTAGAGCATCAGGAGGAGTGTGGTTGTCTCTCCAGCTTGTCTTTTTTCCCAGTCCCCTGCCACGCACTTGTAGCAGACAGCCGCTTCCCTGCTCTGTATTTGCATGCTAACCCATTTGTGAGTCAGAGGGCTTCTGGAAACCGGGATGTGGAGTAGCCATCCCCTTGTAATACCTTCACTCACATCCTCATTGGAGACAAAAAAAAAAAAAAAAAAGAAAAAAATCTTTTCAAATGAAGACAATACAAACATAATAAATGGCAGGGAGGGTTCATCTCCCTCATGACTCAATCCTTCTCAAACAACATTATTATTGACTGGCCTATTGGTTGCCAAAAAGGAAAATCAATTGTACTAGAAGTAGTTGCTGGGCCACAGATCATGGTACTAACCCAGCAGAGACAGGTTGATTTTTATCAACTATCCAAAGACTAATTTCCACCATTAGCTAAAAATGAAGTAGAAATTATGGATATGTCGAAGATTGCTAAGATTGATGGTCTGTTGGTTTTGTTTTATTTGTATGTTCTTTTCTGTTTTTCTGTCTGACTCTAAAAGGATTGTGTCTGTACAGGATAAAAAGAACTAAGGAAAAGTCAGGCCTGCTTGCCTGCCTGGTTTTTTTTCTTTTCAGTGTTGTTCATTTGGAGTTCACAGCAAGAATACAAACTGCTTCAGTCTCTGTATGGGCCTCGTGTTGCAGGCGTTGCATAGACATTTAAAAATGAAGCTGATCTCTGCAAGCATGCCTCCTGCATCAAATATAGGTCATGCCCTCATTTTTCTGTATCTGTAAGGAGATACTGAGGAAATCAGTGTGGGCATCTTGACCATTCTGACCGAGCACCAAAGGCCACAGGCTGTAACCACAGAGCTTTCCCCCTCCCCAGTGAATGTGTATGTGTGTGTGTGTCCGTCCATGCAGCCCACCACCTTTACTGCAAACTGATGGGTGCAAACACACTTGTAAGTAGTATGCCAGCTGCCAAAGTACTCTGCTGTTACGGCCATTCTCTAAACCTGGCTAAGATTAAAAAGGAAAATGTCTGAGCCTTGTGCCCTTGCAGTTAATGTCCCTAATATAAATTTCCCCCTAAATATACTAAAAGCCTGGCTCATAAAGCCAGGAGGGACCCTGTCCTGGATCTGATGATTGCTGCAGAGGGTTTGGCGTAGTTACGCTCACAGCAAGCAAAGCAGGTACTGCTGAATTGACCATTGCTGCGGTAGAAAGGCACAGTGGCAAACGGATGAAGACACAGAACGAAGATGAAAATCAAAGCAATGAGAGCAGAATTATTAACTACGATAGTTTCACTTTTTCCTTACATACGCACGCACACCCTGGCCAATCCCTGTCTCAATATTTCTGAAGTCAGCTTTGCCAGGCAGATCTCAGAAGACTCTGCAGGCTCGTACCCCTTCAGTCTTGACATTGTTGCCAATGGGTGTGAAAGCCATTAGCCAAAAGAAAGGAGAGATCTGCTTAGTGACAGAGGGTAGCTTTCTACATTAAAGCATTGACATGGTGCCAGTCACGCAGTTATTAGAAGTGGCACAGCTCCATGTCTCTCCTGCGGGTCTCTCTGTAGAATGTAGATTGGCAGCAGGTTGAATGTTAAATGGTCACCACTCAGCAGATGCTGATTTTACCTACTGGGAGAAAAGTCCCTTTCAGCAGAAACATTTGCAAAATATTTGCAGCTGTAAATATATGCTGGGAGATGCAGAGATTTATCCCAGGTTTGCTCTTCAGCATCCAAAGACACCTCAAGCCTCATCAACACAAACTGTAGGTCGTACAGATGATGAGATGTTTCCTTCTGCTTGTGCAGGCTGGCCATTTTTGCATTGTTTCTTCTCATCTTCCAGCTTGACATGTACAGTCTTTGTTTCTCCTGCTCCCTGTAGACATATGAACCATTGCTTCATTGCTGGTGCAGCAAAGCGGTTGGCACCCTTGCTCAGGCAGTACGCGTGCAGCATTGCCTGCAAAGCAGGCTCACCAGCTGAGGAAGCAACTGCAGGCTTCTGTGGCGTTCCAGCCATGATTTCAGGGTCCACACGGTCCTTTCAACGACTGCATGCAAAACCACCGTTTGAAAAGTGAAATCCAAAAGCTGGTCCTGAAAAAAATAGCAGTGGTTTCTGTTGCTTTAACCTCAAAATCTAAAGCTGCTTTCAAGGTAATCAAAATGCAGGGTTTAAAGCCGGGACCGAGGACAGCAGCACATTTTAGTGGATTGCTGTGAGATTGTGTGGCTTGCGGGCTTCGCCTTGTATTGAGGGCTGTCTTGTGCAGAGCGAGGCACTTTCGTGGCCAGTGCTGGTGCAGGAGGAATGCGGTCTGGCAGTAGCACATCATTTTAGCTCGGGGAGCGTGACCACCCTCTGCATCAGGGAGCCTAGTGCTTGTTTCCGTACCCAACCAGCACAGCTATTTTGTGGCATGGTGGCTGCAATCTCTGGCGATGCTCACAGTAGGCAGAGGCCAGGAGCAGTGAGCTTTGAGGTCGGTGCAGGTGGCACCGTGGCGTGTTGTGTGTTCTGCTGCAGAGGAGAAACAGCTATCTTATTCTCTACTGTCTTTGTAGAGGCAAGAAAAGAGCTTTACCTTGAATGCCTCCCTGGGAGGAGGACCTGGGATGGTCCCATGCCCCTTTGTCTCTTGGTCTGGGGGTCATCTTTGAAATAAGCATGTGTTAAAACACCTGTAATTTGTGAAGTCATTGTTGGAAATGCTTTAGCCCCTCATTAAGGTATTTGGTTAACTGCGCAAACAGGATACCACTGGTAGCCAAGCTGGTTTTTCAGGTGAACGCATCACCATAGGAATGGTCTCTAATCACCATAGGAATGGTCTCTAGCCTTGCTTCATTTCCTATAGCCTTGGCGTCACCTCTCCCTGCCAGGGGAACCACCTTTGCCAAGCAATCAGCTACTCTTTGTTCGGGAGAGATGGTTCCTAGAACATCTTTTTTTGCATTCAGCCGCTTGGAAGAGCTTTCCCTGTTTTGAAAGAGTTAAATTCTGCCACTCACTTTATCCCTGAGGACTTTCCAATATGAGAAAGTCTGGTTTTACTTTCCAAATAGAATTTTGCATTCATTTGTTGTCAGCAGGTGTCTCTCCCAGTTTGCTCTGAAAAACTAAACAAACCCACACACAACAAAACACCACAAAAAAACCAGTTCTTACTAGCATCATTGGGACATCTGGAATTTGCAAGCTTTGGTGCAAAGTACTTTTGTTAGTTTTCCTAAATAAGACTGTTCTAACACTTCAGATGTCGGGGGAATAACTCTTTATGCTTATTTTGTTTAGATTTTAAATAAGATTTTTGATGACCATAGGTATTTCTTGGCTCCGTGGATTGTAAGTGGCAAAACAGCACTCAAACTGGCAAAGCTAATTTAGGAGGTTCCTGTCTCTCGTTTTGCACATCTTACTTCTGCATTCATGAGAACAGCTGTCAGTGCAGGAGTCTTTCTAGTGTAGTATTGTGTCTCCAGTGGCAGGGAAGAGTGAACGCTTAGGGGACGGAGTAGGGTAAGCATGCAGTGATAATTTCATATATTTTCCCAGAGTCTGTGGCTTGGAGGCTTCCTGAGCCATTGGTATTATCTTTGCGCTCCTGGATTTTTCTTTGATAAATTTCTCTCATCCCTCTTTGGATTCCCAGCCTTTTATGCCAGTGGGAGTTCTGTAGTTTAACTGTGCATTTGCTTTGCACTTGCCACAATAATTTCATACGAGAGCCCATCGTTCTTGTGTAATGAGAAACAGTAATTGTTCCCCCAGTTACCTCCTCTGTCCTGCTTTTGACTTTATTGGCCTCCTTGATTCCCCTTGATCACTCCTTTTTCAGACTAAGGAGTTTAATCTATTTAATCGTACCCCATTTGGAAGCTGCTCAGTAACTTTGCTCCTTGTCATTCTTTGAATCATTTCTAGTTCTTCCTTATTTCCTTTCAGATGAAGGGAGTAGCCCTTCTTTCAGTGCCCAAGCTGTAAGTGCAGTAAGAGGTTTAATGAAGCAATATAATGATGTTTTCTTATTTCCTCTTCTTCTTTTTTTTTTTTTTTTTTTTTATGTTTTCATGTTGCTTGCCTTTTACTAACTACTGTTGAATACTGAGCCGGTGTATAATAGAGCTGTCTATAATAACTCATGATCTGTTTCCACAGAGGTAATAGTTAGTTCAGAGCCCATCACTGTGGATTTAGACTAAAGATTGTTTTTCCAAATGTGCATTACCTGGTGTGTATTAGCACTGAATTTCATCTGCAGGTTTTTTACCCTGTCACTCTCAGATCCTTTTGTAGCATTTTATAGTCAGCTTTTGGTTTAACCGGCTTGGATGCTTCACTCTCACCCTGGTTCCCCTGTTCATTTGTGTGGGTTGAACAACCCAAGCCCTTGCATAGATCCCTCAGAGACTCCAGCAATCACCAGCAGTTGTGCAAGCTGGTGGTTTATTCCTGTTCAATCTTTACTTTCGTAATCAGTTATCAAGCAATGCAAAGACCTTCCCTCTTGCTCTATGACAGTATCATTTAATAACCTTTGATGAGAGGATGTATCAGAAGGCTTTTGGAAATCCATGTGAGCAGGCTTCCCTGCTGGTGGGAGCGATAGCAGGTCTCACCAGTGCTTTCCTGTATAGGGAGACAGAGGCTGATGCCAACTCCCTCAGCCTTCTGCAGAGAGACTGCTCAGTTACTCCCTTTTGCAACAAAACAAGTCAATCCTATCCTGGAGTAACCTTCTAGTTTGTCTAACAGACCAGTTGGCTGCCCCAGCTTAGACATCCCATGTTGAAATGAGTCTTCTGTCCTCTTACAACAAGGCTCAGTGTGGCTGGAATAAATCACACTGTCCTGGGAAGGGTTTCTTATAAAATGAAGGCCTGAACTTAAAGTGAAGGTAGAAGGTAAGTTAAAGTTGTCTGCCACATTTGTTCTCGGGTTCAGAGTTGGCTGGCTGCAAGCTGGGTACCAGCGCTGGAAGAATTGGTAAACTTCCATCATCTAAATCTGTTTCTGCTGTTCCAGCCAATTAAACATTAAAATGAGCGTGACAAATAAGTGTTCATTTATGGGTCAATAACTGCATAGTATGTCTGTGACATGGCTGGCCGAGACAATCCATTTCAGTATGGTCCTGGGCAACCCGACATCTTCAAGTATGTAATTGCTTTTATAGGGAAAGAGAAGTAATAAGGATAATGTAGCTATTGGGCCCCAACTCACTAGTTCCGAAACTTCCCCTTGCCAATCAAATTTCTTTGGTATGCAACCCGTTGTAGGCTCATTCCAAAGGCATTATTGTGATGTCAAAAAATATCCTGATGGATATATGCATTTTCTCCAGCGTTAGATGTTACCTTCTTGAAGACACTGGGTTTTGTCTACCAGCCAATTAACTATCCATATAAAGAGCCCTCGGTGCATGCTTTATGGCAATAGACAGGGATGCCTTGTCCCTCTTCTTTCCTTTTCTCCTCCCCTATTATATATTTTTTTTCTCAGCGCTATTAGATTATTAAATGCTTAATGACTATTCCATTCCTGCTAACTATACTTTTGATGAGCTGCAGTAATAAAACTTTGTAACAGCAAAGTGTGTGTCTGTTTCCTTTATAGGAAGGGCACATTTGGGGAGCTGAAGTAATGGGGGATAAAACTCAATTAATGAATAGAAATAAAAAGAAGTAAATGAGGTAATCAAACTCAGAGAAATTAGTATTGGCAGGTTCTGAATGATGCTCTTGGATGAACAATCTTTCAAAATCCTTCCTTGTATGCTGCTGCCGTCTCTTTATTTATTATTAAAATAACATGATCCATGAGGCGCTCGGGGTGACTCCCAGCCTAGCTAATTCTAATTAATCCAGTCAGGGAGAGCAGCAGGGTAAGTGGAGCAGTCTATCGGATTGAAATTCATAACTTAATTGAGGTCAAAGTCCCGGGTTGGGAGAACAAAAGTCTTTCGCTGGGACCAGGCAGATCAATAGCAATAAATATCTGGCTTGGATACAAGTAGCTTATAGTGACGGATTATCTGACACTGGCCAGAAGTCTTGGTCTTGTTCGGGGCAGAGTCCTATGGCATGTACAGTGTAGGGTGACTTTAGTCAGTGTTCCCTCCAAAACCCCGAAGAACCCATAAAGGGCTCATGGGAGCCACAGAAGAAGGATGCCTGTAAAGGACCCCATGTGAGTCATGCTGAAATTTGGATTTGGTTTCTCAAGGTGCGGGTGTCTCATCGGTAGCACAAGGGCATGTGTCACATTAGTGCTGATGGAGGTTGGAAGAAGTTGCTCAGGCTTACAGGAACTTGGAGCTAAATCACAGCTTGTCCAGAGAAAGACCTTTAGGATCAGGGGAAGCTGAGCAGTAGATTGATGGGCTTTATGCCAAGTCTGTATTTATAGTATGTTTACATAAGAGGAGAGAGGAAGGTTGGAAGAGCGAAGCGTAAATAATCATTAAGGTAGATTTGTAGTGTGAGAGAAACCAGCAGAGGCAGATGTGGTCTCTCCTGTTCTTCAGAAAAGCAGTCAGTGTCTCTGCTCTGACCTCCAAAATGTTGTGTTTTGTAGGGATTTGTATGAGTTAGTGATGGCCGGTTTCCCAAGCCCTTACCCAAGCATGGCACGACTTTGGGTGTTGACCACACCACTGATCCCCTAACTCCTAAGCCAGGGAGGAAGCAGGAGGTCCTAGCCCGAGACCTGTGGAATTGCATCATACACACAGCCTTCCGTAGGAGCGGGTACTGAAATAGTCGTGAATACTGGCAGCTGAAGAAGCTTCTCTGAACTTTTAAGTAAGTAGGTACTTCAACTGGAGTTCAATATTAAAATGCAGTCTTCACCCAGTCGGTTATTAATGCGATGTTTATGCAGATTTGACTGTTCTGCATGTATCCTCTTTGCAGAGGACAGATACTGCTGTGGTCAGCATTCGATACGCCCCTGATGGATGTTGTTCTGCCAATGTACTTCAACACATCTTGGAAGAGAGATGGAAACCGCAGCTTGGACACAGGCGGTGACTTAGTTTGACATACCTGCTCCTCCCATTAACACTGCATAAGACTAAAGCATCTGTTAACGTCCAACCTGCCAGAAACATTCAGAAGATCTCTTGGTCTCCACTGTTCAGGCTTCGAGGTCTAGGTCAAACACCTTGTCTGGTCAGCTTTCAGGTTTTGACATAATGAGCAACTGTTGATATTTCTCTGTGTGCCAACAGTTGCTGTACCCTCACACCCTTTTGAAACTGTGTCTGGAAGACACCTCTGGTTTTCCACTGCATAGGGACAGAATGTCGTGAACAAGGCAGCTGTTCAGTAGATGCATATACTTGCATTACTGTGTACTACTGTTACTATATACTGCTGCTCTCCTTCGGGTCCCACTCACGGCACAACCTCAGCCTCTTCCTTTTAAATTGGTGGCTTCACTCTCCAGGTTTCTGTTGTTGTTTGTGCATTCCTGCTGCATTCCTGCTTCATTCCTGCCCAGCCTGGACGGGAGCAAAACAGAGTTCCTGAGGCTGTTAGACATTACAGTTGCAAAAAAAACCCACGTTGGCAACTGTTGTTTTCTTGTGTTATCAGGGGGAGAGGCAGGGTGGGTAATTTATGTCACGTGTGTATAAAAACTAAGAGAAAAATCCAGATGTACCATAGTGCTGAACCATTTAACGGTAAAATGTTACGAGCAATGCATGTCCTGAATGCACAGAACTTTGAGATGGATATTTCCCTTTAGCTTACATTATGGCTCTGCTAAAGTTTAAGGAAAAAATTTAAAATAACGAGTATTACCATTGTTTTCCTCTTCATAGAGATGCACCTGTGATGCTGACCTGCTATTTGAAATTTTCAGAACCAGCAATCGATGTGCTTTCAGGTGCTTTTGCTAAACTTCAGGCTCCCCCCATCTGGTAGTGGTGGTAGGCTAGTTTTATTCATTAGTGAGGGAATTTGGCATTTTTTTCAGCTAAGAGAAGTAACAGGAACCGTCCATTCAGAGCCGAGTTATCCGCAGTTACGTATGTTATGAAAAAACACAGTGGTAGATACCCAGATCTGTAGAATCCGTGTTGATTCAGTGAGGAAGTTCCCTTTATGGCTATTTTCAGAATCGAGTTCAGGTTTCTAATTCTCCAGTTTTGCTACAGAATACAGGCGTGACCTTGAACAAGTCACTTAATTTCTTTTTGTCTTGGTTTCCCATTTGCGAAATGGTGGGGCAAACAATCATTTTTTTTCTCATGGATATAACAAGATTATAAAAATATGGTAGTTCTAAGATCCTTAGAAAACTGATCAAATGAAATTAAACAGATCTTGCAGTCCAGATAAAATGAGATGAAACAAGCATGAAACTATTAGTGAAAGAAATGTTTCTTTATCTTCTACAAATAAAAATGCAAAGTGATTAAGTGGGTCTTTTCTAGCTATTAGCAATAACGGCTCTAGCCAGCTGACTTCTGTCACCCTGGAAAATTAATTTGTGGGGTACAGTCTTGACTTTAGTGTGCTTACAATAAATACCCCTAAAAATGCTGTCACCTTCTCTGATGCGTGATGTTACGGCTGCGATAGTACTGCAATTATTTGCCCTGCAGATAAAAAGTGACTGCTCTAAATGAGGTGCTCTAACACAATGGCTTTCAAATTTCTTTTAATTGATTTTTGTTTTCCCCTGCCATATTTCCTTCCTTTACTGTACATCCAGCAGTATTTTTGTGAGGTAGGGGAAAGGAATGGGAATAGCTTTAAAGGTTATTCTTATCCAGGACTATCTCGGAGGTCTGGTTCATGGGGTGCACGTGCACATGGCTGTGCAGCGGAGCCGTGGAGAGGGGTGGCCCAGAGATGGAGCTGAGCGGCTGGAGGTGGCTGTACCTCCACGCAGCTTCTCGGCCGCATGCTGGAGAAAACCACACACGTCCCTGCTGCTGCCAGTGAGGTTGAACACGGTTGGTGATGAGCTTTGTGTGTCTGAGAAGTGTTGCGAGAGAGGAGGAAAACACCAGCTCGCTCTATAGGCATTTTCCTTCCCTGACCTGGTGATCGGATGAGCAACGTCTCCCTTTCAGCATGGCCCTCAAAGCAAGGTAGTGATTAATGAAGAAAAGAGTAAGGTAGGAGTTTTGACTGGGTTGATTTTCTCGAACACAGAAGGAAGACAAGAGATGTATTTCAGAAAGCAATAGGCTGGAATATGCTACAGAGAAACCTGGAGACATGTTTGGACTTGGCCAGGGACCTAGTTACCTGTGTACGGAAATTTCAGTTTACTCTTTTTTTCTATTTATCTTTTTTTTTTTAAACTCAAGTTTTAATCACGTTCAGACCGCGCAGATGAAATGTGAGTCAGAAGCCAGGTCTGCAAAAGCTGCCTGGTTATCTTCTCGGTGATGCCCTATTCCTGCTGCTATTGTCAGGATGTTTTCAAGCGGTGCTCACAGATTACATGGTGATTTGGCTTTTGAAGTGGTATGAAATTGAGCATTGCACTTTAAATTCCAGTGGTCAAACTCAGAAGATATTTGTAAAGTTATGGCTTAGCAATTGCAAATGATCAATTTTTCATAGCTTAATAACCAAGTGCTTGTTTTTTGAATGACGGGAAGTGATCATATACACCCTTACCTCCAGTCCTAATTGCAGAGTTAAAGAGGTTAATTTAAAGCATGAAGGCAGTTTCGATCTGGATGTTTCACAGCAGCAGAAAAAGTCAGAGCTACGGTGACTTCAAATCATTAATTTTATTTCTCAGATGGAAAAGTTATGCATGGATGTGGTCAGTTTGCACTCATTAGCTGGTAAGAACAACTTTCTAAGCCAGGGGAGCCCAGTTGCTTGGGATAAATCACAAGGTAAAGACAGATTATAAATGTGTATTGAGTCTAAAATCGAAGATGATATAAACTATTCAGGTAGACCTGTTCTAAATCTCCAGGTTTGTTTCTTTTTTGGCTGTCAGCTCAAGCATTCCTCTTGTGCAGATGTAAATTGTAATATGAAACAGCTCTTTGAATTTACCAAAGAATAGCTACAAAATCATAGAGAAAGTGGTACATTTTGTTTTGCCTGGTGGAAAGCCCAACTTGAGTAGAAAAGAAAATCTTTTCAAGTTTTTAAAACATTTACTAAAAATGCAAGTTTTCATAGCTCTGCCCAGTTCTGTCCTCAGATGCATGTGAGTGGTGGATGTGGCTGCAGTGCCTTTCCATGCACCGGCCAAGGCAGACCTGTAAACTACCCCATCGATAAAGGCAGGTTTAATTTTGCACTCAGCTCTTCTACCTTATTTTGTCCGTAGCAGCCAGCAGAAATGTCAGTCACGGCATCAAGCAAGAGCAAAGACCATCCCTATCCCAAAGAGATCATCTTGGCATGAGATGCAGTGCAACAGGTAGCGCAAATGGAAAGGTTGAGTGAATGGAAGGAAAAGAACAAAACAGGGATCAGCAGAAAAATGGTATTCTTGGCTCAGTGCTTCCCCAAGCAATGCCAGACAGCAGTGACACAGAGGGTCATGGCAGAAGTAGTCTTATTGAAGATGAAGGATGGTAAGGTGTCATTACCGAGGACTCCTGATGAAGGATAAACACGTGAATTCCCAGCTTAAGTCAATGGGACTTCTCTTGGCATGTATCTCAGGGCTGAATGTGTCCCTTTCTGATCGGTTAAAAAAAAGCCCCACAAGTGCTGTGTTTTACCAAGTCCATTGGGAGATAAATTCAGCGATGGGGAAGAAATGGGAGACTTTTCATAGAGAAAAAAAGAAAATTGCTTCATTTGCATAGGAATGTATCACAGCTGTAGCCAGCGCAGAAAATGTTTCCTCATGGGATAGGGTGGTTTAAAATGTTAGCTCCTATGGTAGCATCTCCTGCATCATCAAATAGCATATAAACATCCAGCTCAGTGCTTTTCAATCATCATTTTGTCTTTGAGATGCTTAGTTTGTAGCTGGTGCTACCCTTCAGTGAGTCAGCTGTGTGTCCTGCGAATCTGGAGTTGTAACTAGTCACAGATGGTCCAAGAGATCAGAAAATAGATATAAGATGATGTTGGGGGTGTCTGGTGTGCTTTTAGCAGCACTTATTTCCCAAACACAAGCAGATTAGTGGTTCCTTTATCAGGTTTGCTTTCAGTGCGGTAGGCAGGAAAGATCACTGCATCTCTGGAGAAGTAGAAAAAGAGAAGGGTTTTGCCATGTTTTGTTGGCTAAATAAATTCTCCTGAAAATGTGAGTTCTAGTTATTGTTGCTGCCACCAACTTTACATCCTACTCTGAGCCTGAGGAGTTATATTTGAGATGCCATATCAGGATGTACCACCATTGCCGTGATGTCTTGGCCATGCATGGTTTTTCCTGTTGTACTCCATTCTGGCCAGATACTATTTGCTTATTCTCATTTTAAAATACTCGACCAGTTTTCACCTGCATTTCTCTTGTGTGTCTTGTGTGTAGCTAAGCTACAGGTCTACAACACGTTAAGTGGCTAACGCCTGCTCAGGCCTCCTGCTATCAAGGTCTGTTGGAGTGGGGTGCCTAGGTATCCCCGGGAGCGAATCCTTTTGTTTTCCTTTCCCTAACATCTGAATTGTCTCATGCCCACGGCTTCAGCATCTGGTATTTTTGCACCCAGTTACTGGGCGTTGCTCCATTCTGCTGTAGCCGATAGCATGTGATTCCAAGTGCTCTCTCTGTGATACTATCTGGGGAAAAAGGGAGAAATGCGGTAAATGTCTGATCTTTAGCACTGAGAGTTTCGTTTTGCTGCAAAAAAAAAAATCCTCAGCAGTGTTTTAGTGTAAGATTCAGAAGGTTTCAAAGAGGCATCAGTTCAAGCTGCCTGCTCTGTGATAGCCAACAAGTGGATCTTTCAGATGTCTGAGTGTTCCCTGGAGGTTCACGTTATTAATATCTGCCTTATGACAGGGTGGCTGTGCTGATGCCAGGGTTTTTTTCCCAGCCGGCATGATTAATTTTTCTTTCCTTTCTTAATATCTTGGAGCCAGATGCTTCTAAATGTCCTCATAGGGGTGTACTGCTGTTCTTAACCGCTCCTCCTTCGCCCCCCCCACCCCTTTCCAACTAATTCATATAATGGCTCCAGAGATGCGTTTTGTAGAGTCACAAAAAGCAAAACTTTGAAAGCCTCCTAAGGTGATGGACTTGACATGTGCAGATCTGGCCTCCTGACGTTCCTGGTGGGTTTGAAAGCTTAGTGCCGGGTAGTCTGTCAATAACGTTTCCCATTTCAGAGTGTGCTTATTTGCCTAGCACTTTACAAATTATATCCATGCAGAACTGCTGAAATGCAAGTATTTCTGGTGGGAGAATAACCAGTGTGTTGGACTGAAGTTTTGGAGAAAGCAAAGGAAGTTTTGGCTGAGGAAAAGGAGGCACACTTGTATTCTTTATGGGAAGTGCCATCGATCTTCAAGCACAGATTTATTTTAAAGCCTTCAAAACATTGCTGACTGTTTGGTACTGACAAAGGTCTTTATTTTGCAAACAGAAGTTAATTCTCCTGGAGAGCTCTTGTTCCGAAGTGCAACTGCACAGGCTTGAGTTTTACCAGGTCAGAGAGCAGAAGACCTTAGCAAGCTCTACAGCAAATGGCTTGTTTCCAAGGTGTTCATACTTTTGCCGTTTCCATCCATCAGTTCCCTGCAGATTACAGATTTGTGGGTCTTCTGTACTTCTCAGCTGTTTTCAGTCGTTAGTGCATTCACCTGTATCTCGGGGGATTTTTCCTGGGGGAAGCAAAACCCAGAAACAGAATAGTTAGTGGTAAATAGATTAGCATTTACCTGCTTATTTTTGAGTGTGTTTAATACTGTATGTGAGAGGCAGATCACTGGATTTAATGATGAAAGTCTTAATTTAAGAAGCCTGGAAAGCAGTGTTTCTTAAATTTTTATGGGGCAGGCTGAAATCTCCTGACATTATGTTCTAGTGGTTTTTTTGGTTTTTTTTTTTTGCAATTCAGCAGTGAGGAAAAGTATAATATAAAGCAATGGATTTGCCAGCATAAATAAAGCTGTAATTAGGGGAATCAAGTCTTTACTTTCAGTTTTCTTTTTTGTGGGTATATAAAGATACTAAGAATATCCTCAGAGTAAGAATACTCCTAAGAGTATCTAAGAGAAGAGCGGGAGGACTCCTACAGTGTTCCTCTCTGTAATAGATAGCTGGTCATTTAGCTGTGTATCAAGCAGCCCTTTAGCCCACAGCAGCGTGGGAATTAAGTTAAAATTAACTAGAGTTTGGAAAACAACTAGCACCACTTTATTTGTCCATTTAATTGAATTATATGACACTGTGTAAGTATGCTGACCCACAGACGTAAATTGCTCCACCCTACCCATTTCCCTCCTTAATTCTTTCATGCTAATGGAGCTGATGGGGATGTTGACTGCACAGAGAGAGAGAGGAAAAAAGGCTGGAAATAAAAAGGACCGTTCCAGCCTCGTGCAAACCTTCCCTTTCGGTGAAATGCGTCTGAGTGTCACAGCTGCACTAACTGCGCTGTGATCTTTGTTGCCATTAAGCTGATTATATCTGCTGAAGGATTCATCCAACTAATCCCGCAATGCTGCAACTGGTTGCTTTATATTTAAACACAATTTTTATTTTTTTTCTAAGAAATAAAAGTCAGTTTGGCTTCACTGGACTCTCAAAATGGGTCAGACTGTTACAGGGAGACGCTTATTTTTATGTTCGGTTGGTTAATACAGGAAAATAGGACACATTAACGGGCTCCATGTATTAATGGATGCACTCAGTTTGGGAGAGGTCTGTGCACGCATTAGGACTCGGCAGCGTCTGGCGTAATTTTGGGTGGATGTGCTGGGAAGGTGCTATGCTGTCACTATACCTTTGGCACTGCATCATTTTGTGTTTTGCCTGTGTGTGCAGACCATATAGGCAGCAGCTTTGCATCTAACAGCGACTCTAATGAGAGAGATTCTGACAGGTTGGATTGATTTAATTGATTTAATAATCAATTTAAATTTAGTTCTTGGTTATTTTTCTAAGGAAAGGTTGATTTTCATTGGTTAGTAGCCATTAAAATATGTTCATTTGCAGCTAAATATAGCCTTTCTAGTAAATTTAGTTGTTCTTTTTGCTAATCAGATACACAATGTCTGTCCACGTTTACTTAATTATGTAGTTAAACCTACTTTATTCACATTCTTAATTTTTACATTTGAATCAGGCTAGAAAACAGCAAATGCAGCATTTCTTCTCTGTTAGACTATTAGTTGTTTTGTTTTCTCTTATGCCTGAGTACATCTGAAGGGAAGCTAGAATTTAATTTTTAAAAATCCTTACAAGGAAGATTTTCAAACACTTTTTAAAAACAGATTAAAATCTCATCATAAATATGATGTGTTTAGTTTTGGAAGGGAATTAATAACACACTACTTAACGGAGGTGATGTCTGACACATTCAGGGAGTCAACTTCCCTGGGCAAGTTTTGTTAACAAAATCGAAGATTGAAGGAGCAACTGGAGAAAAACAAAGACCAAAGATGGGTTTTAATTCTGTCATTAAGCATTCAGTGTTCGATGAAGTTTTATCCTCTTTTCTCATGTTGTCTGTTGTCTACCCTGAGACTTTGGCTGCCCAAGACGCACACTTCCCATAGTCCAGGCAAACTGAATGTGGAAAGAAAACACTGTGCATCCAGTGACATAAATTACAGAGAAGTGTGCATAATGCCATGATTTTCGTGCAAGGTTCTGCAGTATTCTCTGAATTTCATGTCTTCTAAAAGCTATTCTTTCAGACGTAGTGTGCACTACCACTCAGATACTTCTAACTTTTTGCAGTGTTGCTGAGACTGCTGTCATATACAAAAGCATATAGTCATTCTTTCCAGTTCCTCAGGATTTTAAAACTAGTGGTTCTGTTGTCTTGTAGTTAATTTTCATCCGTTAGTATCTGAAGCTGGTCCATTACCTTAAAAGAATAATTACAGGAGTTTACAGAGTGACTTTACTGCTTTGTAGTTCAACTTTCTTTAGAAAGTAGGCGTCAGACGTGTGCTGCTTGAAAAGATGCATAATTTTTCATTTAATTGTAGTGATTTTATGGAATTGTATTCTGTTGAGCCATTGCTTAGGTTGCCCTAACTTCAGAAATGTTAGGGGAGTATTTTTTATTTTAGCAGGGGGGAAAAGCATGGAATTTCATCCCTCCTAGGCAGCAATTGTAACTAACGTTACTGCGGTTTCATAGGAGCTTCTAGAAAAGAATTGTTTAACAATTCCAAGTCCAACTTTTCATATAAGCTTTAAGGTCCCATTGAAGTTGGTTGAACACAGTATATTAGTTCCTTTTGGATATTTTTTTTTAACATTTAGTTGTTCAATTAACCAAGACTTCTAAAGCTGCCTGCAAGCAGTCCTCAATAAAAATGGAAGAAGACTGAAGATAACCATCCAGAAGGCATGTGCCAGCGTGCCGACCCAGTTGTGGTGGGTCTCCTTAGCAGCTGGGAAGGTCTCAGTTCACAGCTTACGGTTTCCAATTTTTGGCTCTTTGTTATTTTTTTTCTTCCCATATTACTCAATGAAGGCAAGATTCTCACTAAATGTAGGCTTAGGTGAAGACAGATCTTAAAAGAAGAGGGAAGACCTTGTGTGGGAAAGGACAGCATGTCCTGATAGTCCCAGCGTAGTGCTGGGAGCTCAGCATCCTGAAACTAATCCCAGCTGTGGGCTGTGTTCCACATTTGACCTTGAGGAAGTCAGACAGTGGGGTTTTTTGTGTGTCTCGGTTTCTGCAACGAACATGGGAATACTATGTACATATATCCCTGGGTCTTGCCTAGATTAATAAATCAATATTTGTAAAGTAAGCCTTGATAAATGCTAACTGTATTAATACGTGTACTTGAACCTTGCACAGAACTTTGGAAATGTGTCTGCGTTTCTGCATGCAAGTGGCTGGAGTACGTCAGGACCCTGGGCCGGGGTGGTCAGCGGCGAGACACCAGTTGGGGTTGTTTTCTTCCTCCCAAGGGACTGCCTGTAGCACATATCTGCAAGAAGGTCTTGAATACAACTTTTCCACTTAACATGCTCCCCCATCACCCACTGTCAGCAATGAGATTAAATTCTGTGCGACTGCAGAGGACGTTGCATGATTAAAATCCTCTTTTAGAAATTAATATGTACCATCGCTCTATAGTACTGTGCCCCTTCTCGGAGAAGGGTATTGTCTCCTGAGCACTCAAGGTGTGAAAAGCCACCAAGTGAAGCTATCTATCTTTGAATTTTATGCTGTTGCACAGTTGCTCTGATGACAGCTACAACTGCATAAAATCACAGGGACTTGGGGGCTTCTCCCTTCGCAGGGTCATGGCGATGTGGGGTAAGTTTTGCAGAACAAGCCATAGAATAGCTAAAAGAGTGCTTGAACTAGAAGTCCTCCGTACAGCAGGAAGGGTTTCCTGAGGGAGAAGGATGGTCAAAGTCCACATTCACCTTAGGGAGCATCTCCCATAACTGAGTATTCTGGAAAAAAAAACCAAACCAAACAAAAAAAACACTTTGTCCCCAGATATTGCACAGCTTTTCCTTACCTTGCTGCCTGTGTCAGCCCAGACAAATAACAGTAATCAGTGCATTTGCATATCCAAATGCAGTCTTAATTAGGCATCAGACATTGGTGCAGTCCACAGAAGGGCTTTACTTACATAAACTTTGCATGCTCTTGGTCGTTAATGTTTAGATGCACAGGGCTGCTGTTTTCAGTGCAAATTGAAGTTCTTGAGTCATTTGGGTTCTGCTTTAGTTGCTGGGAGGCTTTGGGGCATGACCAGGGTGTGCCATAGGGTAAGTTCTCCTGAATGAATCGATGCTTTTCTGGAGGAGTTTTCTGGAAACAAGCAGCTGATATTTGAATATCCACATTTAATATGGCTAGCAGGCTTCATGTTGCTTTGCAGAAAGCTGCAGCAGAAGTGGCTGGCTCTGCTGAGAGGTCTCATTTTCCACTCACACGTCCTTGGTAGCTGTAGCATGAATGTGATTTCTACCAATTTAAATCCAGTAGTGAACCTGATGTTCTGAAACCCTGTTTAACGCTTCAGTCCTGATTGGTAAGTGCAAATATATTTGCTGGTGCGATTATCTACCAACTGAGAAAGTGCTGATGTTGCCAGCCCACCCCATGGGGCTGGTGTCCATGGGAGAGTTCTCCTGCCCCTGTAGGGACACTCCTGTGGGCAGGGGTTTGCCCTACCAGACCCCAAGGCTCCTTTTTAAAAGCTCTCTTATTCCAGCCCTTGCCAGCTGGGATAGGAGGTGAGAATAGGAACTGTGTCTTTTTTTACGGCAATTAGTATTTTGTCTTGGAGCTGGCTTAGTGAAGACTGAAGAGATGTTCTCAGGTTTGTTCAGGGCTCCTTCAACTGCAAGAGATTGCTTTTAGGTCACTGTTATCAGATGGAAATCAGTGAGGAGGATGTTAATCTTTTCCCCTTGATCATTCTTTTACAGTGTGTGAAGAAAATTTTGAAACGGTTTGTTTTAGAAGGAAGGAGGAGAATGCATCTTTAAAGACGGAAGTCCTAGGTTTTAACTATTAATTTTATTCTAGCTAAAACTATGTATTTCAGAGGGAGAAATCTCATGTGATGGAATGACTTTTCTTGTGAGAGCCTGTAAAATAGTGCCTTTGCTTGCTGTTAATGTTTGCCTGGCATTTGAGTTTAAAGTGCTCTTGTTAGGGCACTCCTCCTGCGGTGCCTTCAGTGGGTGATAGACAGCACTTCCACCCCTATTGCCAAGGCTGGCAAACAAGACCTCTTGTGAAATTAGGTTTTACTAGGTTAGACCTTCTTAGCTTTTTCTAATCTCAAAAAAAAAAAAAAAAAAAAGGCAGGAACTTCTCGACATCATGAAGAAGTCTTTAAAAAACATAACGGTTGCAAACGTTTTTCTTCCCTGTGTCAGTAGAAGTGAGCTTTTTAATTATTGATCTTTTCCTGGAGTATGTTTTCTCTGCCAGCTTCCCATTGTGTTTTATTCTTCTTTCCCTGAGTTGTACATCAGACATCAAAGGGCTCTAGGGATGTGATTTCTTCACATCCATTGGTGTAGCATTTTTCTGTGCTTCAAGCAGCTTGATCATCTCCCTCAATTTCCTGATTTGCTGCAAGAGGGCCCTGGCTTATTGCTAGTGATTGTGCAGGAGCAGTGGGATTTAAGAGGAGTTTATGTCTCTTCAAGTCCCTTAGTCCTGTTGCATTCTTAAAAGTTAATTCAGCATGCCTTGGAGAAATAGCTGTCTTCAGAAGTGTGCACACTGGCTGACGCAGGTATACAGGCTAAGGGGTCCAGGTGAAAAATGATCACATAGGTTTGCAAGGTGGGCATGTGTCCGGTGTGTCAGCACAGGCTGGAGATGGACCTTTCCTGCTGGACTAAGGGGTCCTGAGCATGCTGCTGTGTTCCCTGGCCTGCATCGCAGGTTGGGAAGTGGGGAAAAAAACCCGAGTCCTTTTTCTAAGGCTGGGTCTGAAATACCTGCTGGAAGGAAGCGTCGATGTACTTTTGTTTATTCCTCTGTAGGACTTACTCCCCATTTGTGTCTGATGTGATCTTTGGAATTAGATGCAATTCGGGCATTGTGTATGGTGGCCTTAAGGCATCTGTGCCTTTTTAGACTGTACTTTTTCATGTATAGACAATGCAATGAAGTTGTTGTCGGGCACTGCAGACTGGTGCACAGGAGCTGTTCTCATCCCGTCATTCAGTCCCTGTTGCTGAAGCATATGCCGTAACTCCTGCTCTCCTGACCTGCCTGAGTACAGCTGCCGAGCCTCAGGCACACGGCTCTGCTTCGGCTTCATTCCCCTTCGACAGCTTGAGGCACAGGGACGAGTGCCCCAGCTGGAAGGCACATGACATATTCCCCATTTGACAGGTGGGGAAACTGAGGCACAGAATAGTTGGGGTTTAGCCACCATTTATCATCAGTGCTCCTTCTTCCCACACTGTGCCTTCCCCATCTCTGTAGGGAAGAAGGGCTGCAGTTAAGACTCTGAACAGGGATACTTTTGCCACAGGGACTGGATCATGTGGCAGGCTGGATTTGTGCCTGCTGCTTCATGTTCTGAACGTGTTTTTCTGCTAAAGCCTTTCCCTGGCTGCTGGCAGGCTCCTGGATTCCAAGAGCTCAGTCCCATTTTTCCTTCAAAAAACAGAGGATCTGGGGGAATTTAGAAGAACACTAACTCAAAGTGGACACGTTGTTTCCAAAATTGAATCTGCCTTTCCACAGCTTTTAGCGGAAAGGTTGATTTGGGTCAAAAATAATGCAAACACTTGTGTAGACCATTTAACGTTTAGTTTATGGACCTGTTAAGGCAGCAGGATAATCCCTTTAGATTACCCGTGTAATTCCTAGTGAATATTTATTTTAAAGTGACTTTGGTGCCCTTAGTCATTAGCAAAGGTTAGTAATGCATCTTACAGCTGCCAGACTCAATACAACAGCATTTGTCAATGGGAGGGTTACTCCTTTTGTTTCCTTTTTTTGTTTTGTTTGTTTTTTAACATTTCTCCAACTCTTGCTGGCTTAATCCCATGAGCTCACCTCTAATCACGGGGAAGCATCCAAGCTGCCTTTGCCGTGTTGACTTCCACTTGAGCGAGGCTAAGGAGGGTGCCTAATCCTGGGCTTTTCTCCTGGCTGCCGAGGGTGTTGGGTACACAGCCTGCGTGGGCTGCGGGGGGGAGGATGGAGTGTGCTGCGGGTTCAAGGACACGCTCCCGCTTTAATGTGCGCAGACATGCTCCCGCTCGCTCTCTGATTGGCAAGGTTAACTCGGAGAGGCTGCAGCTTTTTAAACTGATTTGATTAGACCCACTACTTTATCCCATTCCCTCCCCCACCACTTGGCCCACCACCTCCTGATCCTTTTAACACAGCCCTTGGTCCAATAACCAGCCAGTCTGATATTTTTTCCGCCCCCCCTCCCCCTTTTTCCGATTTTCGTGCTGAATTTTGACATTTTGTAAAATAGATTAGGCAGCTTTACAGGGAAGATCAAGAGGCAGTGTCAGTCTCAGGGCTGTGTTTTATTTTGACTAGTTAGGAGGCTGGGATTTGCCTCCTCTTCCTCACTTTCCCTGGCTCTGCACCTTTCCCAGCTCTCGGTGTGCACATGTGAGTTCAGGGACAAGAGGATGAGGGCTCACATACACCAGCCTGGATAATCGTTGCCCTCCGGTTCATCTTCTCCCTTTAGAACCAGGGCTGGGGAGAATTACACGGTCAGCCCAAAATGACTTAGCACCCCAGGTCCTCTGCTGCGGTGGTATGACGACGCGTTCACTTTTTACAAAAAGAAACAGGGACAGCGTGGATAGAGAACTCCCTTATCCTGCAGGAGCAAAATAATGTTGTATTTTAGTAGCGTTTAGTTACTAGTTGGGATTACTCTGGCAGAACAGACCACCCGTAGCTTCCAGTTTACGGGCTGGCTGACAAGCGGAATGGGCTTGGAGGGGCCAGGAGAAGCTGGTTTGGCATTAATGCCCACAGCCGTTGGGATGGTGTTGGGTTAAAGAGGAATGGAATAATTTAGCAGGAAATAACCCCTCGCTCCCTGCCTTCCAACTCTGTCACCGAGGTGAGAGGTTGGTTGCAGCTAGGGTTAAATTCTAGATGATGGCCAATTTACCGCTATCAGTCCAGTCTTTTTTTTTTTTATATATATACATAGTCCGTTTACTATGTATATTAAACTACCACGGGTCTGGATACACTGGATACAGCCATGGCATGGGTTGAGTGGGCACCAGCCCAGCCTTCGAAGGGTTTGTGACCCTGTTGCTGTCTCTAGCCGGTGTGTGTTAGCGCTTTCTGTGCTGCCAGTTTGCAGTTCTGGTTCTGCCTCCGGTCTGCAGCTTATGTTTGTCATATTAAATACTCCAGGGGAATCTGGAGCCTTGCATACGTAAGTGCCTCTTCCCAAGTCTCTCTAGTCCTCCTATAAATACGTGAATAAAGCCTATAAATTACAGACTCTCTCAAAACCAGAGAGCCCCAACTCACAGAACCGGATTACTGGAGAGTGACCGTCACTGCTGAGTTTTTGGGAATCCCAGACTGATCCAGGAGAAGCTGCATCTCATCTCGTTATCACTTGCCCGTTTGTTTCACCAGAGCTGATCTAAAGTGGCCTGGGTGCTGGCAGGGACCAAATCCAGCAAACAGGACTGACCCTACAGACTCACCCTGGTGAAACAGCACAGAATATAGACAATCCCCTGCACGCAATGTATTAAACCTTGACATACTGCATTACTTAAGAGGTCTCTGGGAAAATTAAAACCCTTTTGACTGGGTTTTGCAATGCAGGGAAAATTTTAGTGACATTTAAAAGGTTTCTCTTGTGTTCCTCTAATGGGATAAATAAAAAAAGGCTTGTTTTAGGCCAGCAAATGGGGGGACAATCCAATTTCCCTGATTCCATCAAGACACTCTTAAAGCATTAGCTTGTGCAGTTTTAAAAAAACCCACAACAGACTGACCCCTCTGCCTGATGGCTTTGAAAAGTGTCCTGATGTGGAGGTATTTATCCTACACAACATGCTTCATCGAGGCACTCCAGCAGTGCTCCTAAATATACTCCTTTGTTAGTAAACTATTTAGGAGGACAGCATGCACACAAGGAAACACAAACACCGGTTTATTATTTACTGTGGCAATCCATGCTGGGGCTGTGCTCAGAGGCTAATGTGTGATGACGTGCTCTTTAAATTTCGTACTTGGAAGAGAAAGAAGATGGCATTAACTAGTAATGTTTCTGAGGAAAGGCCGAAACCTAAGCGTGCCCTTAACTTTGTGTTTAAGCGTAGCTTTGGCTCGAAATACATAAAGATTCCCCCACGGCACATTATATTTGCAGTTTGTTTCCATCAGTCAGGAAGATTAATGTATCAACACTTACTTCGGAGGGGGCTCTGGGGATTGATAATGGGAGATAGGAAGCCTTTCACCTCGAGGTCACTGGTTCAGCTCTGCCCCACGTCGGTCGCCACCACCAGTACATGCCATCTGCTCCTCCCCAGCCATCCACCCAGTATGAAATGGGCTGGTCCCAGTTCTGGGTGCTGAGGACAGATGTCCGGGTCCCAGCAGGCTCCCTGCGCTGCTTTAGTAGGAAATGGGACGGACCCGCTCAGCTCAGCCCCAGATGTGACTGCAGCCCCAGCCTTTGGCTCGGGCTGAGCACCACCCAGGGAACTTGACCTTCTGCCACGCTTGTACAACCCATGAATGGCAAAACTGTGATTCCTGCCCTGTGCAGAATAACTCATTCAAAAAGCAGGACGTCCCTGAACATAAATCTGTCCATTACAAAGTTGGCCATGGTTTTCCCTGGTTATCTCCAGCTCCTGCTGAATTTCATTAGGAACACCTCTATTATACAGCACAAGGAGGAAGCAAGTGCTGCCTCTAGACTTTGAAAGAGCCCTTTAAAGTGAAGATAGTTTTGCATCTCACTAAACAAGTAATGACAGACCAGACTGCAAGTACTTAGTTCAGCTTTATTTTAATAGCAACGTGGCTCCATCGAGAAGTCCCAGTTACTGATTTAGTGTGATGCCCTGAGGCAGTTTTCTCCAGACATTTTTCCTTTTTTCTTTAGCATTGGCACTTTATTAATAGCGGTTCGGAAACCTGACTGTCTGTGAATAAGCAGCACCAATAAATGTTTTCCCTCTCTATTTATTTCTCCTTTCTTCCATCAGGAACAAGTCCCAACGATCATAGACTGAGACGAGAGTTTTCAGAGTCTGACATCTAGTTGTACTTGGTGGTGGATGATCAAATGAAAGAGCAGCTTCATGCCTTATAAAATAAAAAATGGTAAATCAGCTACTAATAAAATTCACAGAGGCTGCTAAAAGGCTGTTGGATGTCACAAAACCAGCAACCCTTTGAGGTGATGAGATGGGAGCTTCTTAAATCAACACATGCAGTCAGCTTCTCCCTGGCAGTGGTCCACTTTGGGGCAGGATCCAGGCTCTGATGCCTTCCCCCTCTGGCAGACAGCTGTGAGTGTGCGAACGTCCTCTCTAATTCCAGATTAGACACAAAGAGGAGTCATCATCCTTAAGAAACAGGCATGCTCGGGAAGGAAGGGCTGTCTGGAGGCTGCAGGGCACAGCACTGTCCTGAGGTGCTTTGAGATGTCCCAGCGAGGTCCCTGGTGTTGGGTTTTTCTAACGAAGCAGAAGAAAGAAGTGTCTTTGAAGCTGTGGGCCGAGGGCCGCTGTAAGTCAGCTCCCTTGCTAGCCCAGGCTTCCCCAAGCTTGGCTTAATAAAATCCAGATCCCATTTAATGAGGTCAGAGGATGCTTCAGATCATCTCAACACCTAAAGTTTTGATTTTGCACGCCAAACCAAGGAAGGTTTATGAGACCAAAATAGAGTCTCCAGAGCCTTCAGCCTCACTGACTTAAAAAAGATCCCTGGGCCATTAGCAGCACCTCTGCCACTCCTGCGGCACATGGACACGTGCAACTTGGCTGTGCTTTTGCTGCAACTGTGCCTGCGGTCGTCAGTCATGATACTGCAGCCTCCCTGCCAGCGCTCCAGCCGCTCCTGCAGGGTTCTGGGCATTTCAGCTGAGCCTGCCTTTGCCCAGTTCCGTGGAAATGAAACTCCTGGGTTCAGACAGGGCGCTGCTTCAGCCTACCCAGGAGTGGTTTCTCTGCTTGCTTTTGGATTGCTTTGTCTCTAGTGGTCCCTCGGCTGTCGGCTTTAAAATGTGAGTTTATCCGAAGAGGACCACCTGAAATGCAGAGTGGCAGCTCTTGGTCCGTTGTAGTTGACAATTAAAAGTGCAACATCTCCTTGGCCACCCAGGGCTGTGGGTTCAAGCCTGTAGGGTTATTTCCAAAGTCCTGAATCCCTTTAAATAAATATAAGCCAGCATTTGCTTTGAAGTCGGGAAGGACTCAGGTGAACTGAGCAATGGCAGCAAGTCTGTCGGCTCCTGCTGTCTCCTGTCCAACTTGCTAAATTTAGCAGCCTAATCAAGCTTCCTCCTCTCTCTCTTTAATCAGGTGGAGCAAGTGGCATGTTGACTTGCTGGTTGGCGCTGGATCCTATCCTGCTCGCAGCATTTCCAGCCCCTCGGTAGTGGCCGGGGGAGCCATATGCAGGGGAGCAGCATGTCTGATAGGCCACCACGGCAGCGCTTCCACTTAATCTCTCTGCTCCCATCCACACGTGCTGTCCTGATATCCGACAGCCGGTCCCATGCGGGCACGATGCCAGCAGTGACTTTACAGGCTTTGTGGCAGAGATTATTTAAAGGAGATTAACCCTTCTAAACCCCTTAGATTTTAATTATTTCTGTATGTATTTATAAAACCTGCAGTCTGCTAGTTCCAGGGCACAACTGCCCCAGTCACTATCCTTAACCTGGATTCGTGAATACACAATGCAGCCACATTACAGGACAGGGGCTGGGCTGGACAGGGGTCATTTGACTTATTTATTTATCGCCGTTCTGGAGCAATTCACATCTGGGATGAAAATGAAACATTATGGTTTCAGTTTGTAAAAGGAGCTAATAATTCGAATGACTTTAAAATACTAGCACTAATACTGCATTAATTGAATTGTTTGAGTCAATGTGGCATCTCTCGCTAATTGTTTTGGTCAAGGCAGCTCTGTCATTAATGCATAGTGTTGCCTCCCCACGGCCCGTACCGTGAACACGGAGCACCCTGCATCTCTTTGCAGACAGGGCTCTATAGGGTTGATGTATTGGCAGCCAGGAGAGGGAAGGCCTCTTCCTTTCGGTCAGTCTCCTAGCAAGTTTTTTATATGCATATTGATGTCGTGAAATCACAAAGTCTGGAAAACTGTCGTGGCTAGCAGGTACTGTTAAAAGGAGGGGGAAAAAAAAGGGGGGGGGGGGGCGCACCTGCATCCTTTCATGCTTTCTCTCCTATTTGTCACGTTAGTGCTGGGCTAATTAGTTTTTTAGAGTCAAGGAGTGATGGAGGTAATGTTTCCGCTCTGCATGTGAGCTGTAAAATCCAAATGAAACTGGAAATACCTTATTTCTGCTTCACAGAACAACCTGGCTGACCTGAGATGATACACACCTTGCAGAGGTGGGAAAGCCGGTTAAGGAGTTGGTAAGCTATTGCCACTGAGACTGTCACATCAGAGATGTGCCAGAGGCCACCTCTCAATATGGGGTACAGTCCTGGCATGAGTGCTGTAGCTCTGTTCCTATATATTCTAGGGTTGCTGCTGAAAAAAATGACAGTATTTAAATGTATATCTGCCTGTTTTGTAAATACAGGCATAAAAGGTGGCTGTTGGAAGGAAACAAAACCCACAACATTATGGACCCCAGTGACCTGAGGCAAAAATAGGTCATTTTGGATACATTTCTTAAAATCAGGTGATTTTTATTTATTCTTGTCTCTTGAGCAAGGAAACAAATGCAGGCAGTGCCAAGGAGTCCATAAATAAATTTTGTTCTTGGAGAATCTCTTTAATATGCACACGGTCCTGCTTCTGTAGTAGTGAACATTTGACCAGTAGCAATTAATTTCTTATCACAGTCTTTCTATGAGGTAAGAAAACATTAGTGTCTCCATTAGGAGGTGGAGAACGGGAGCTCTCCGAGAGCAAATGATGTGCCTTGCTTCTGTGCCCTGCCCCGCAGCTTGCCAAGAGCTGCTGGAGGGAGAGAGCCTTGCAGCGATGCCTCTCCAGCAACGGATGCTCCTCTCCAGGTGGATCTCTCCTCCTAATCAAATGATAGACTCGGAAAACGCTCAATAGCTGTATATTTCAGAATAAATATCGTTAAGCTAATGAATTTTCCACCACTTACTGTGAAGCATACAGTATTTCCTTTAATGGCAGGTGGTAAAATAGAGAGTAATAATAAAAAAAAAATAATAAATTAAGGTGCCTGGTATAAATCTCTCCTGTCTAGAAAGGATGAAAAGAGGGCTTCTTACAAAACCAGCCTTACGGAAAATAACGTGTGATCCCATGGCATGTAGATGATTAGGCAAAGCGTCCCAAAGGTTAATACATCTTTTCTCATTCAAATGGGTATGATCTTGAGCTGAAAGTGCCGGACCTGTGCCTTCAGCTGTGTGCCCTGGGGAGGGGGAACAGGGAAGCCAAGGGTTAAATTTCGGGGCTGTAGAAGCAGATTGTGTTTTCCTTCTATGATGTGGGCTGACAAGACATCAGTATTCTATTCATCTGTTGGGAATTAGGCTGTTAATCCAATCAATGACTCTTGAGCTAGCTGCAGCCTGCCTCCCCACTGGGGAACAATCGGATCAGACGGGAGATTGTTTAAGAGCACAGCGCGGTCCCAGTGTCAGGTGGAATTTCCAAGCGTTCCCTAGTGAATTGGGGATGGGAAAGCTGTCTCAGCCCATTTATCCTGCCCCTTAAATAACCAGGTATCTGCTTCAGCCACACTAAAGTGATAAAGCAGTACAAGAGCTGCTAACTTTTACATGGGGAGGGGGCAGGGAAGCACCCTGAGAAATGCGATTTTAGCATCTTGCCTTTAGGAATATTGTCCTGTTTGCCGCCTGGGATGGCGTTTGCATAGTTTTGTTGGAGGCTGCTGGCTCAGCTGCAGCGCTGTGACACTTGTTACAGCTCTAGGCACTGGCTCTTGATCCCTGGGCTGAGGAAGCCCGCAGCTTCCTGGCAGCTTTTCTATTGCACCAGCGCACTTGGGTTTTGATGAGCAGCAAGATGCCTGGTGCTGGAGGGAACAGGCAGCAGCAAATATTCTTTGGAGCAACCTGTAAACACGTACGTACAAATACACCGCTGTGCGTGGAGTGACGGCTGCAAATTGGGATGAAAATGCTAAACAAGAAAACAGCCCGGAGAGTTTCGGTGTCGCTGCGCGAGCCGCTGTATAGATTCAGAAATGGGTTTGTTCTGCAATTAAAGACAGCCACGTCTGCGGCGGGATATTGAGAGTCTGTATCTGTGCCAGCAGCACTACACGCTGATGATAGTAGATGTGATAAATCCCACTGAAATTGCACTTGGAAATTTAGGTACACCACCAGTTAGAAACTAGGGCGATGAGGGATTAGCGTAACCCTGGCACACTGAACTCCTCGGGCCAGTGGCGTTTGGGTGCATTAGCAGACGCAGGCTCCGGGAGGGAGGGGGTGGCAGCTCCTGAGCCTCGTATTCTCTCTGAGCTTTCTTAGAACTGGTTTTGACAGCAGCCTTGCAAAGTGGAGGGCTCCTCCAAATTAGTGCACCTAAATGAATGAGGAGTGTGAGCTCAAGCAGCGAATGTGAATAGGGAGGTCCCCAGACAGAAAGATCCCCAGCTCGGAGGCTTGGCTTTAAAGGGCTTCAGCATCCCTCTTCCCTTGATCATAATTTTGAATCAAACAAAAGCTAATGCAATTTTCTTTGCCTTTCAGTAGCAGATTGTGCTGTAAGGGTTCATGCCATTAGAAATGTAATAATTGCTTCTCTATGCAGATCTAATTTATCTGTGAGGCACTTAGAAGATAGGCCAAATGATAGCCTGGCAGGTAGGCGCTGGAGAAGGGCCCAAGAGGTGATGATAAAGATCTGTCTAGCACCTTCCATCCCTACGGCTGTCTGCCCGGCACAGTGCAGGAAAAGGTCTGAATGGAGGGGAAGGGGACAGAGGAATGAGCTCGGGGAAGTGGACAGCTCAGTAGGAGAGGGGTCCCCGCCAAGCCTGCCCACATGCAAGGGAGGTAGGTGGAAAAGTTCATTGAGGAGCCAAACTTACAGGATAACTGAGCCCTGCACTTGTCAGCCTGAGCTATTTGCAGTCCCCAAATAGCAGCCGTTCATGACCAGCGCATGGATTTTGGTTTTGCTTCTGCCAGAGGTTGCTCTCTATCCTTTGTCCCACAGTGTTGGTCCTCGGGGAGTGCCTGAGCCACCTTCGAGCTGGCACCAAGGATGCACATGGTGATGTCTCACAACAGCCTTTACTTAACATCAACAACTGCAACCTTACAAGCATTTCACAAGCACCAGCTAACTAATTATCCTTGTGTGGGCCAGCCAGTCTGAAACAGCAGGTGAAAGTAAGCGGGCACAAGTATATTTTGGTTTAGCAAAATCAAAAGCTGAAAAACGGGGAGAAAACATAAAGATCTGCTTTATTTTTCTAGGGTCCGAGCTATTTGGGACTCTAGATGCTTTGGCACAAAGCTGTTAGATGGTCTTGTTTCTCAGATTGCACTGTCGCTGGCATCGCTTTATGGCTCAGGAAACAACTAGAAGCAAAAGTCTATTTGCATGTGGGGGCCTACTGGTTTAAGGTAGGGATTTTAAAAGAACAGGATTAAATTCCAAACTAAATTCCATTGTTTTTCTGTGCCAACATTTGCACACACAGCGATCCACTCATCTAGCTCCTTCAGTTGGACAAGCATTCATTTTACATGTGTTGATATATGTGTCCAAACCTAGGCTGCTGTGTGCAAAAGCAGCGTGTAAATGAAAATAAAAGCTGTGCTGGGGCCATCTACTGAATTGTCTGGTGGAGTTTGAACCAGTTATATTAGCCTGCATTGCCTGGTTTTACATATTGGTGGGTATTAGCATGTAAATTCTGGTATGCTTTTAGCTGTAGTCACGCCCTCAGTTGTCTTGGGGATAAAATTTCAGGGAAGGAAAAAGAAGGTGATGAGGTTAAAGTAAATTGTTGGGATGTTGAAGTGTAAAGTGGAAATAAATGAGAAATAAACCCCTTTTTAAAAGTGGAGGGAAGTATTTTCTTGCTATTTTTCATCTCCCTGGCTTGAGTGAGTGTGTGTCGTGAGGCTGCAGAGATTTAGATTTACAGCTCCTAAGCACCAGTGCTTGTTCGGAGGCTGTATTATTCTAGCCTTTTCTATTCACTCACCTTCTAAAGATGTAGTGTAAATATTTATCTTCCCTCCGGCCCATCTGTGCTGCCCAGAACCCAGTGCTGTTAAACACTCTTATCACCTCATCGGTCTTATCTCCTGTGATCCCTGCCAACATTGGGAGTGCGCCGATGGGAACAAGTGTGCACCTTCAAAAGTGCCACAAATGAACAGAAAGAAGAGGTGATGCGGGGAAAGAATACCTTAAAATAAAGGGTGCTTGTGCTATCCCCTCAAAAGAGCAATGTCTATGTTTCCTGCTGCGCTTTTCCTGCTCATCGTGTCTATGCTTGGGGATGTGATTGAAGGCACAGAGCTGAGGGCTCAGTGTGGGCCAGCACCCGAGGAGGTATGGGGTCCCGTACAGACCCCTGCAGCTGGTGTGGAGGGCTGTCCAGCCCCAGCTTCATCACCGATATGGGGTCTGGCTGGACCAAAGCTCACCCAGGTCACCAGCATGGTTTTGGTTTTCCTCTTTTGCGCTAAATAAAACAGAGTAGATGGAGGAAGCGCCAGCATCTCCCTTAGGGCTGCCATCCCACTCGCCGAGGTCTCTGCACACACCTGGGAGAGCACATGAGGCAGGTCTGGAAGATCAATGTTTAGATAACACTGTTTTAAAAACTGTCCCGTGAAACCAGCACAGTGGAACACCGGCTCGTCAGGGTCTGCTTACCGTGGCAGAGCGGCAGCAGTCAGGTTTTATAGCGCGTGCAGCAGCTCAGCAGGGCTCAGCCATGCCATTTCCATGTCTCTGCCCCTCAGTCCAGAAACCTTGTGTTAGGTTAAGCAGGGTACAGAAATTCCCAAGGAATGAACATGGGATGGCAACACCGATATAATCCTATCACTTATAAGACAAAATTGACGTGCAGTAGCCATAGTACCACTTAACGGATAAGACAGTTGGTCCATCTGCGCTCGGTCCATCTTCTCTCATTTCTCTTGCTTAAATTTCTCAGGAGCAGAACAAAATCCTGTTATCCAATAAGTTACCCACTGGTAGTTGGATTTTCATTGAGTGACATCTGTCGCAGACCATGGATGTGGGAGGTACTGGTGATTTTGTAGCATCTTTTGTTTTGAGGGGGTTGGTAAATGTGGACATTTGGGTTTAGTTTTGAAGTATTTGGAAACGTTCTCATGTCCCTTGAAGGCTGTGCAGCTTGACTGTCATCCTGATGTGGCCAGTTGTGCCAGCAGGCTGTAAAAGTCACCAGGGATGGCACACAGCACTGAGAGGAAAGAGGAGAGCTTGGAATTGATCTGTTGTTGGTCAGTGACTTGCAAGTATGGGACTGAGTGTCCTGCATTTGAGTGTGTAATGGTCTTTCCTTCATTTCTGGTCACCTTCTCTCTGCCTGGATGGGTTCTGCCATTTCCACAAGCTCCTCCTTTGTGTAGACAGGATATTGCTAAAAGGGCTCTGGGGCAGGAACCTGCCAGTGCCTGACAAGCCGAAAGCAAAGCTTTACAGAAACACGCAATACTGCTTTGAGCCTGGCCTTTTCCCCCTTTTGTGTTGAAGTTCACTGAATCAGAGCACTGATTTCCTCCTTTTTAACCTGTCGCATTGACGTTGTTCCAGCTAACACATGGACGAAAGGGCGTTTCTCAGGGGCATCCTGGCATAGAGCAGAGCTTGGTGTTGGCCCCAGAGCTGCCCATCACTTATTCTACACTCCCTGACATCAGCTCCCCTACTCAGCACCTTCTCTTTGCGCTCCTGTCACACTACAGGCGCTCATATTGGGGAGGGGGGGAAGTCTAAATTTTTTTAACATGCCTTAGCACAGAAATGATAATATACCATGATTACCTAACTTTCCATAGGCACAGTTTGGAAATAACTAGTTACAGTATTCAGGTTTTTACATTACAGATTTAAGAAATGATTGGTTTCAGTGTGTATCAGTGGAATCTAGGTCTTGGTGTACTTGCAGCTCTGTATGATTTACATTGCTGTAATCAGAAAGCTAAATGGGAGAGAGAAGAAGTGAACAGTCACAACAAACATCCCCCTCCAACTCGGTGTTTTGTATAAAATAAGTCAACAAAAATCCTGGTGGCTTTCAATGGAGAAAAATTAGCTGCCCCTGCTTGTAAGACAGATGAGCAAAATGGTCCATCGGATCACTGCCAGCATCTCTGCACTCCTCCCAGCTGCGGAGGATGCGATCGGGACATCCTGCTCCTGACCAGTGCCAACGCCCCCGGGCTGGGCAGTGACAGTTACCAGTGTCCTGGGCAGGGTGCAGCAGGTTGTCCCTGTCCACTCACCGTTGGGGGTCATTTGTCCTAAGAGAGGCATGTCCTGGCAGAAGGACACACCACACTTTGCATAGGATGCTCCAGAAACCACTGCTTTCTGTTCCACTTTGGGAGGTATCCCTTGCATCACAACCAGCTAGAATTCATCTTAAGACCACTTCTACACGTCTTGTTTTGTTGCAAAACATTTCCAGCGCCTGGTAGGCGATACTCATCTCATGTAATTTCCACGATGGGAGCTGTAATCCTCACTTTCACAGCCTGTCTGTGATTAGTTTCCAGGTGTGACCGTTTTGCACCGAAGGCTCAGTGTTGCTGTACATGGAGCCAAGCGCTGTGCGCAGAGAGGCCAGGCACGTTGGCCTCAGATTAGCCATGGTGCTCCAAAAAGCCAAATCAAAGAGGGATCGGGATCAGCAGCTTCCCAAGGGCATTTCAAGGTCCTTAGTGAGTGACCACGCTAGAGCTTTTTCCATTTACCTGGATTAAAATTTGTCACAGAGGAAACACAAGCAAATAGCGTAGCATCTGAGAAGTATAACAAATAGCATTTGGCCAGCCGTCAGGCTCAAAGGAGGGGGGGGGGGGGGGGGGAAATCCACAGTGTAAATAAAGTGTAAACAATGTTTGCATAACATGGGATTAATAGTTCTTTTAAAAAACCACACTGGGATTAAAGAGACACATTTTGTATGCTGGGACTTGCGCTCCCTTCTTAGCCCCATAAATGCCAGAAAGTCCACCTAAGAGAAACAAAAAGCCCTGCTAGCCCGCAGGCTGCTGCTGAAGCAGCAGTGCTTTACGCAGGCCTTTGGAAGAGGAACAAATGGCTGTAGTGTTCCTGGAACGGTCCTACGTATTTTTTAAGGAGTTTTGCAGCAAAGCGTTCCCATGGAAAGGCATTTCTGCTGCGCGTCTCCAAGCCCGTTCACCGGCAGGTTTGGTCAGCTGTAATTTTGAAGGCGGGGATGCGGAGGGGAGCTGGCTTCCCATCCCCCAGCACACACAAAACCCGCGTATTTGAAAGCCTGCCTTTCCCATAACTCATTTGTAGCGCTCCTGCCTCTTCTTCCCCAGCCCTGCTCCGTATTTTGCTGAAGTCAGTGCCGGCCCTGTCACTCCTCCGAGCAGGCATGTGCTTAAGGACCGCACCGGGGCTCTGGCTCAGATCGGTTACCTTATTAGTGTGGAATAATCAATGGATGCTGCCCTTGATTTCTTCAATTGTTTGCTTTGCGGTGTCTTCTAATGACACATATTTGCATTACGCTCCCTACAATTTGGGCAGAAATAGGGTCCTTGACACAAGGCACCTCCGAACGCTGGTGTGAGTGCCATGGATGGGGCATAGCGGCACGTGGGAGGGAAAATCTGAGCCCCCCCCCCACCACCACCTTTTGCTCAGAAAAAACGTGAAATGGATGTTCAGGCAGCAAATGCCTGTTAGATCTGGCTTTTCTCTTTTGTCCCTGTTGCTCCTGTGGTTGTCGTGTTGGTGTGGAGTCCCAGAGCAAAGCATGGCACCTCCCAGCCTGACACACAAGTCATTCCCAGTTCCTTAGCTGAACAGGGTTAATATCAAACAGAATAACAGGCTGGGAAACCAGAAGTCTCCAAACAGCTACGGGTGGGAGTTCTACCTGTTCTCCTGTTCTACTTTTCCCTTTCGCCTACTCCAGAATCCACAGCAGAGTGCAGAATTTGCACCTTAATCCCGAAGATGATGGTAATTAAAAACTTAAGTCTCCATAAACAGATGCAAATAAATTAAGGAGGCAAAGAACTGAATTAGAGGCTAATCCTGGTGGGGTAGTGAAAGCAAAGGGGCCGGTAATTCTTTCCTTCTGTTATTTCACCTGTTCTTGTGGCAGGATGAGGCTGTGGCGCAGCGAGGTGCCTGAGTTTGTGCTGCTGGACATGCCACGTGAGCACCAACCACTCACCAGCAAAGCCCTACCCGTGCTTGCCAAGTCTGGGAAAGGGGACACGCTTCCCAGACCATTGCAGCTGATGCAGTGGCGTACGTGTTAGCTCGAAAAGGGAGCTGCGTGCCAATGTCTTCAAATCATGCGGTTTGCTTTGCCCTTGCGCTGCAGGTGTTTCACAAGGATGAGTTCAGCCACCGGCTTTCATTCCCGAGCGCTCTGCGTAGCCCTTTTCCCTGCTGTCATCCTGCAGGGATGCCAGCAGCCCAACAGAAATGACTTGGGCTTCGGGTCCACCTTTGGCCAGACCTGAATTCAGAAGAGCAGGGACCTAAGATTTATTCAGATGGAAGAAAAGTGGGATTATTTTTTTTCCCCCTGTGTGCTCCTTGGTGCTGAAGAGTGCAGCACACTGAGCTGTGCCAGTCTCCCGGTGCTTTACCCTTCTCTTGAGCAGCTGCCCAAAGCTGGGCTTGCACAGAACCGTCTTGCACTAAAGCACCAGGTTTAGTGAGGGTCCCAAAGCAAGGCTGTAGGACTGAAATCCTTCATTTTTATGGGCTGGAAGTGATAACGCTATGAACTGAATTATACTTATGTCATGACGTGATCCACACACTCTGATGGGTGGATAGATACTGATTATCCGTCAATATGGATTGATGGTGGAATGGTGGCTCAAAGCCTAACTGCCAGGTAGCTGAGTGTCCCGGGCTGTTTGTCTAGTCAATTAAAATATCACTGTGATTCAGCTTATTTATTGGAAACTGGGATTTACTTGTATCCGCACAACGTTACCTGTACCTCTAATAACCAGTCTCTGTCTCTCTTTCAGGACGGAGAAGACCAGACTGCACTCCATTACGGTAAGCTGCCTTTCAGCTTGGTTGCTCCCTCTTCACAGGATGGATTTGCAGGTGGAGTAAATGGTCTATATACAGAAAGCAAATTTCAGCAGAAATACGAGCAGGGAATCTGGATTTGATTAACCAGCAGCTACCTCCACTGGCAAATCCCAGCACATGAATAAGAGCGCTGGGAGAAGCAGCGAGGAAGACGGCTGGCCTCCCTTCATTCCCCTTTGCAAATGTCACCCTCAGCCTTCCTTTTCCCCCAGCTGATGATTCACTTTCCGCAGAGTTTTCCCTCTGTGCCTCCAGGCCGTGGTTGTGCTACCTCCAGAGCCAGGAGTGGCGCTGGTTAGGGGATGCTAAATCCCTCAGCCATCGCAGGGTGAGAGGAGGCTGGGTACCAGCTTCCCCAGGTTCCGCAGCTGAGGGGAAGGGGCTGAGTGTCCTTCCCCTCATCGTGTCCTGGTGACAAACCTGTGTGATCGCAGCTGAGAGCAGCAGGTTCTCCACTAGCAAAATCAGCAGAGCGAAGCTACAGTTCCTGTCCCTCTTAACAATTAACGTGCTAATTAGATGCGCGATTTTATAGTGATCTTTAATTGAAAGATTGTTCTAGTTCCAAGTGAGAAGAGTAGAGACTAAAGTGACACATGCGGTTCTGATGCGCGGGGAATAGGAGAAAAGTATCAATTTAATCTGTATCACTTTTTTTCCCCCAAAATTAAGACATACCCAGTTATTATTTTATACTCTCTCTCGATGCCTGTCAGTGTGTAATTAAGAGCATACTTGTAATTCTCAAGTGTTTGTGTCTTTTTCTCTCTTTCTGATCTCTCCACAAGGACATTAGCAGGATGGCAAATTGCTTTGCAGAACATCAGTGCAAGGCACGGCATTTGGATCTGGATCTAAACTACCAGATTCCAGGGCCCCTGAACCGATCGCTGTAATCACCATAATGTATGATTTCTCCCCATGTGATCTTTCCTGTAGGATGCTCTCATTTTTCAATATTTTATCATTCCGACTGGAGTAGCAAATCTGTTGCTTAGTGCAGCAGTGTCAGCAGAGTGACAGCTTCTGGTGCCACATTGCCTCTTCCTCTGCCCAGCTCATGCCACAGTTTGGGCTCTTGCTCTCCTGGGAAGATTCTCTCCCCTGCTCCCAACTCCAGCACTGACACCTGCCTGCTGAGGGGTGCACAGTGGGTTATAGTAGGTTGTGCAAAAGCGTAGTGTGTAAGTTATCCAAGAGCACCTGCTTCAAGCAGGTCCAACATGTGAAAGTAAAAGGTGGATGCATCACCTCCATGTAAATGACGTGCAGGTGGATCCCTCTGGCTGGTGGCTGAAGCAGATTGTTTAACACAAACACAACTGATTTAAATAACATTATTTCAAAAATGGTTTCTCTGATCCGCCCTGCCAGCTCGGATGTTTCAGTAACAACAGTTTAGCAGGGTTTTTTTTTCCCCAAATGTTTTAAGTGGTAGAATTTTTTCTTCTTCTTGAGTATTATCCCAGCTCCCCTCCCTGTACATCATCTTTGGGGAAGCCTCTCTGGGTCGGGTGTGCCCACAAGTGCCCTGCTGTCCCTGGCTGACCATCGCTGCGCCCAGGCTGTCCTCGCTCCCTTACTTAGCTGATCTGGTCATAAATCACCCTGATCTTGAAAAGAGCTTGTTAAATGCATGCATGGGTTGGATTCAAGTGGCTATTGGCCTGAAACTGGAACTCACTGAAAATCTCCTGATACCATCTCAGTAAGCACTTCGTAACCGAGCCATTAATTGCAGCAGAGAGGCATGAGAGCTCCTGTGAAAACTGTCTGTGGCGGTGCTGAGCAGAGCAGTGCTTTTACAAGGCCTTCCCTTTTGTTAGAGGCTGTTTGGGGAAGGGTTAAATCCCATGAGCAAGGCCAGCGAGGCAGCCACTGCTTTTAGGGTGTCTCCATCCCTTTTTATGAGCCAGAGTGGCCTGACAGCTGTCCTTGTGGTGACAGCTCTCCTGATTACAGCCGGTGTCAAACTGCATCCTGCTGCGGGTTATAAATCCTGCCTCCTTCCGATCGGCGCCGACCCCGGGTTTAATCGGAGGTTAAGCGGAGGCCAGCTGGCAGCACGGTCCGAAGGCACCGGCTCACCAGCGGGACCCACCGCTGGACCCCCTCTCCCCTGGACCAGAGGCAGCGGTCGGTGCTGTGATGATGGGTACGAGCATGGTTTCTCGGCTAAACGGCCCGTTAGTCTTCGACTCCTCTCCATCCATCCATCCACCCACCCGCCGGGAATACTAAAATCATTGCCGCTGCCTCTCCCAGAGGAAATCAAGGCTTCTCCGAGCACGTGGCCACGGAGTGGGCAGGCTCTGTATCCTCATGGGTGCTCCGGCTTCCCTGCAAAGCACCATCTGTTCGGCTCTTTCTGTGCCGTGGCAGGGCAGTGGGAGGGGACGCTGGAGGGAAAATAAATAATAAAAAAAAAAAAAAGAAAGAAAGAAAAAAAAGAAAAGAAATTCATCATCTGAACCCTGAGGATTAATGGAGTCAGAAGGCAAACTGCGCTGAATGGAAATTCATCTTCACCCGTGCCAGTGTCAGGGCTGCCGCTCCGGCCCTTGACAAATCGAGGGTCTTGGGGTGCGATAAATCCAGCAGCTGTGCTCATCCCTGGGGAACGTCCGCAGCCCGCTCGAGGACACGGGCTGTCAGCACCCATGGCAGCGGCACCAGACGAGGATGCTGCCTCTCCCCGTGCGGGCACCAGCTCCCCATCCCCAGGAGCTGCCAGCACCAGCGTCCTTGGCACCCCTGGCGGTCTGCTTTCTGCAAGAGTGCTGTGCCCTCGCCCCGGGACACGTCCCCTGGCCCTTTAGCTCAGCCTCATCCACACCCCCACCTGCTTCCTCACCAGCCCCTTCCCCCTTTTGTTCCCCTTTTTTTTAATCTCCTTCAGTATAAGCTCCAATCACACGTCAAATTTATTTTAATTAAACATTGCTGCTTGTCCCTTTGGGTTGGTAGAAAACTGCGGAGTAATGCAGAAGACGTTCTTAATGACTACATTTAACAGCAAAAAAGAGTTGGTCGGTTATGTTGTAAAAGCGCCTGAAATACAGTGAAAACCAGTTGCCACCAATGCAAGAAGAAGCTGCCGGCTGTGCAGTCTCATAAGGCAGCTTGTGGCTTTGCTAGAGTCTGCATTGCACGGGCTTAAGGGAAGATCCAGGGACTGGGACTTCTGCTGACGTCAGCCAAGCCCAGCTCTTCAATGTTAAGAGTTTTCCTGGTCTTCCTAGTTCTTTTATTTTTTTTTTTTTTGTTTTAACGTCCTTCAGCCGGGTTGGAGGGGGAGCTGAAAGCTGCCAGGCTGTTACATCCTCGGGACAGGGAAGAGCTCAAGTCAAACTTGATTCTATCTTGACAGAGTAAATCGTGGTTGAAAAAAAATAGTTGCTAGTGGAGGTGTGAGTTAGGAATAACCAGTGGTGCTACTGGTTGCCTGTGGGCACAGGCACATTCCCTGGAGCTTAGGGCAGGGCCAGCCAGCAGCTAAAAACCATCTGAATTTTCTACAAGGAGAAACGATGGGTGAAAGCCGGGTGTGAGGCAGTACTGATGATGTCCTGCCTGGGACCTGCTCCCTGTGGAGCCCTGGAGGTTCAGGAGGCGACTGAGGAGTAGGGGCTTACGGATACGTTATAAATGAGAAGTGTGTTATAAATTCTGGGTACCAAAGCAAGCAGGCAGTGCTTTCCCAGGTGGCACTCTGAGGCTCTGTGCCATGCTGCAGTTGCACTCTGGGGCCCTTCCCAAGATGTGTCTGCAGTCCTGGGGGCGAAGGAGCATTAGCCAGACTGTGCCCAGGCACCCCGTGCGTCATCCCAGGTGATGCCCGGCAAACCACCTGGCTCCCGGTGGCTCCGTGGCTGGGCTGCAGGCTCTGGGTGATGGCTGCACCGGTCACACCCCCTCGGGACTCCTGGCTTGTCATTTCTTCCACTCTATCTTGTCTCTTTCCTTTGCACTGTTAAATCCAAAGGCAAGTAATACATTGAGTACCGAACACTGCCCCGAAAAATGATCTGCTCCGCCTGGCCAGGTGCTGAGATGGCATTTTTTGCCTCTGGCACACGCATGAGATGTTGACAGCTACAGCGCCGCTCCAGAAACGCCCATCACTGCCGCCTCGGGTCAGGCTTCCCAGACTAATCCTTCCCTTTCTCCCTCCAGCTGCCGCCTGTGAGTTTTTGGACATCGTGGAGTTGTTGCTGAAGTCAGGGGCCGACCCTACGCTCCGGGACCAGGAGGGCTGCCTGCCGGAGGAGGTGACAGACTGTAAAGCCATCAGGTCAGCTCTGCAGCAGCACACCGCTGGCCAGACCTAACCCGCGGCCATCGCGGTGCCCAGGACAGAGATGCTCCGCAATAACGCCCCTTCTCTTCCCCCGCTGCCCTCCGGAACACCGCGGGATCCGAAGGGGAGCTTTTAGAGCACAGGGTCTGGGTGGGCTCGCCAGCACCAGGGCTGGCTGGCTGAGCACATATCCTGAGCAGGATGGGAGCAGGGTTTTGCATGTTCTGACATTTATCAGTATTTGGGGGGGTGGGGGGGGGGTGGGGGGGGCAGCAGGGGAGGGGAGAGAGGGCCTTAAGAAGGCCCCAGTTACTGTTTTAACATATTAAACACAAGTACTGGATCAGATGTCTCACCTGTCAGCCTGTGCTGACTGGTCGGCTCCTCTGTAGGGAGGGCTGCTGGGCCAGGTGAGATGCTCATCTCTACCGTTTGGTTGGGGTTTGGCTTATTTTCTTTTCCCATGGGTCCAAACAAAATATTATAAATAAAAGCACAGTGTTGGGTCACAGCCTCTGTGTGTTTTTCATGCAGGGAGTGGCTTGGTTCCCCAGAAGCAATATAAGGGTGGGAGGCAGCTCAGCGCTGTCACAGCCCTTGGAAAGCTCTGCTCAAGCCCTCATCCTGGGAAGAGGGGACTACAAAAGGCAGCAGGGACACACAGCTGTCTGTCCATCCCTCTGGTTCACACCTAGCGCGTGTAAGATGAGTGCTTTATGGATAACCAGCCTCTCCAAGCTGACAGGACTTGTACCACATCACACAACCACTTTGCTGAATTAAACACCGTTAAAACTCCACCTCCATCAGCAGCTCCGGGTCCCCCCCCAGTCACGTGCCAGTCCCCAGGGTGGCTCATTCGGGGCTGGGGTTTTGTAACAGCTGGGCACAGACAGAAACTTGCACTTGCCCTGTCACCCTGTGGGCCTGTCTTGGCCATTTCATATTCCTCCCAGCTGGCCAAATACCCAGAAAGTGAGAAAGATGTGCCTTGTGGCGAAGCCTGGGGTGCTGGAGTGAGGTGGGATGCTCGTGGGGCTTACTGCTTCCTCATCGGGATCTACTGGGCTGTGCCGGTGGGTCCAGGGGAGCTGACGGGGATGGGGTTGTACTTTGGGCTTGGCAGGGAGGGAGGCTGCGGTGTCGGGTGGGTGGACGTGGCAAGAAGAGGCTGTGCCTTCCCCGTGGGGCATTGCTGTGCCGCTTGCTTTTCCCTGGACAAGGAGATTTACAGCCTGGGGGGAGTGTAGGAAATCTCCATCACTGTGATGGGAAGCTGCTTGCCTTTCTGCAGCACTTCCAGCCTCCAGAAAAATAAATGGGAATGTTCCCTCCACTAAGGACTGGCTGGGCAGGAGGCACACGTGGGTTTTGGCCCCTCACGGCAGCGGCCGGGCTCCTGCCAGCTTTTGCTGACACGGAGGAACTGCTGCACCGGCTTCAATGCCACCAGCAGCCAAAGCACCACCACGGCACGGCTCACACACGCGAGGCGCGGGCCAGACGTGGTGGTGGGGACAAAATGGCTTGGGTAAGTTAACGGGCTGTATGGGCCATTGTATTGATCACATCAACTTATTTCCCATTAATTTAATATTGGAGGGGTCTGGTGGGCTGGGGAGCCATGGTGGCAGTCTCTGGTGCTTTTGGAGAAAAAGAAAAAAAAAAAAACCAAACCAACCTTTAGGGCTTTTTCTGACGTCAGTAGGAAGCTCGAGGTCTAAGCCTGCTCCTTACAAACATCCCAGAGAAACTGCCTTCCTAGCTGGAGCTTGGATGGCCAAAAATAAAATACCCCTTGTGCTTCTGTTCGCAGCCACCACGCACACACCAGCCCCTCTGTGTTGGAGGACGGTTTGCTGCCCAGTGGTGACAAGGGGCTGGTGAAACAAGCTGGCAGGGAGCTGGGATGCGGAGAAGCATCGCCTCGGTAGCATGAAGCAAGCTGCCGGTGATTAATGCTCTCCACTAAACGTCAGATTGCAATATTTTGGGTCCCTACGGGGCAATGCTTACCCGATGGCGGTGATACGACACCCCTCTGACCCTGGGGGAAGGCAGTGGCTCCTGCTCTCCTTCACCCTGTCACGGGGCTGGTGGTGCCTGGTCCCACCGCAGTCACAGCACGTGCGGTCAGAATGCAACGGGTGCTGACAGCAACGCCGGTCGCTTTTGCATCCAGATGCGGATGAAGCAAAGACCCAACCCCAAAGCTGGGGGGCTCCGCCTGGAGCTACCCCCCTGCCTGTGGGATGGAGATGTGGTGGCATCAAGGTTAGGGACAAGCGAGGCCACCCTTGTGCAGTGCCATAATGCACAGCCACCGCCTGGCTTGATGGACAGGCTGGGTAATAAAAAAAAATCTCTCTTAAAACAGGGATGGAAAGCGCTGCCCATGCTTTCAGAGAGCACGTTGGGGGCTGAGCGCTCAGCCCTGGAGATGTTTATAGCACTTTAGGTCCGTTTGTGAGGTTGGAGCCTTTCCAAAAGAAAAAAAAATATATAGCGGGGGGGGGGGAGGAGAGAAAGACATATATTATTGTTTATAATCTGCTTTATTCAGCCAAACCTTTCCCCAGCAGCCTTGCGGATTGCTGTTTAAATCCCTTAGTGCCTTTAACTACCGATACAGAAAGTGGTTAATGTGCATTCGCCCTAAGCTTGGCATCTACTCCAGGAAATCACTTTAATTGAGAAGCATTAAATGTTAAAATGATTAAAATACAGAAAGCCAACACACCGGTGCCTGTGGAGGGGCTCAGACCCCCGCCCCGGCATGGCTCTGCCATCTCACCTGTGCCCGCCGAGTGCTGTGGTGATACAGCCAGGTGATAGCGGTGGGCACGCTGCGGGCATCGCGGGGTGCCACGTGGCAGGGCTGGAGCTGCCCACCCCAAACCCACCCACCTCTCCATGCCCACAAAAAGCCAGGGAACGATGGCCATGTCGCTTGTCTCATTCCAGGGATGCCAGCTCCTCCATCCAGACAAGACCCAGGGATCCAACACCAAAGAGCCGATGGTGCCGGGGCAGGTGATGCTGCTGGTGGCTGCTGCCCTCCCATAGAGGAAGAAAATCCCAAAGACAGCAGCTGCTAAAGAGCATCCCGAGTTTATTTGACATCGCTTTCCCTCGAGGCAGAGGGGGTGACCGTACACATCTCATGCCAACACACCGGAGGCAGGGTACAAAAGCAACGCCCTGGGTGCGAATTTGGGGGAGTTCGGGGCATCCTTTCTCCCCAAAGACAGGGCAATAAATAAGGTTTCATTCTTTGAAATGTTTTATTATTATTATTATTATTATTTTTGTTGGGTTTTGTTTTTTTTTTCCCCCAGGAAACAAGACTTTCACTTTCTGGTACTGTACAAAATTTACACAGCAAGGGGAGGGGGCGTTTGGCCTTGTCAAAGGGGGATGGAGAGCAGTGGGCACGGCTGCCCCCGTCCCCCTCCCCACCAGCCGTCCGTGCTGCCCGGCGAGGCCGGGGGCTTGGCACAAAGCAGCACCCAAGGTTGCAGGGGTGGGGGTGGGGGGAGGCACATGGGTGCAGCTGGGGCGACTCCTGCAGCACCAACACACCCAGCTGGGGGGGGCAGGGAGGGACAGGGACATACCAGTGATGTGCTTTCTTGTGTGGCATTTTTTTTTTTTCATTTTTCTTCTTTTTTTCCCTTTGCTTTCAGAGCCCCCCCAGCCTCTGGCAGCAGCTGGCTAACTGGATCTGCCCGCAGCCCTTCCTGAAGGGCAGGCGGGATTATCAGCATCACCCCAGAGCTGGGGGGGATGGCAGGGACCCCATGGCCAGGGCATCACTGTGGGCCTGGGGCAGAGCCCGGCACACCGGGCAGCAAGCATGGAGCTGGGTTTTATCCATTGGGCTGAATGCTTCAGCCTGGCAAGGCTGGGGGTGTGGGGGAGCTGGGCAGGTGGGTGTCACAAGCCCAGGGATGTAGGTTTTGAGGAAGGGGCTGGAGGCTGGTGCCAAAACCACCTGGGTCCTCCCCAGCTGCCTGCACCCACCTTTGGTCCCATCAGCCCCACAGCCCTGAAGGAGGTGGGTAACCTATTCCATGGGGGTCTTACACCCCGACACCGTCCGCTCCCCACCGCGTGGGTACTTCTGCAGCTGATGAAACGCTCTTTTTCCCTCTTTTGGGGGGAATTTTTTGCAATACCCTCAGATCAAACATTCCCCACCTCTCCTGCCCACCCTTCCCCAGCACCTGCAGCGGCTGCCATCCTTGTGCCAGCCCCGAGCATCCCAGCCCAGCCCAGCCCTTGGGCACCCTGGGCTGGATCGAGGCTTTTTTTCTTCTTTAATTCCTCCCCGACACACCACCAAGGTAAAACCCACAGTGATGCATCGTAAGCGCGCCCGTGCACCCAGTGATAAATCGCTGCCCCACAGCCACCGCAGGACGGCTCTGCTCCCACCAGGCCAGGAGCGGGCGGCATCGCCCCCGGGCAGCGGGGCAATGGCCCTGCCCGGACAGGTCCCCAGCCTCGCTAAAATAAATGCTTCTACAATATAGACTTTTTCTTTCTGCTGAGGCTCCAGGCAGCGCCGAGTCATTTCAACTCCGTATCGAAAAATAACTCTTGAAAATAGCAGCGGTGCTCAGCAGGAGGGGCGCGGGGCTGGCACGGGCGCCGGGATGGACGCTGCCATCCTTGATTGTCCTTCCCTCTCGCCAGCCCACACCGTTACCAGCGCTGCACCGTGCCCCAGCCCTGCGCCGGGGTCCTCGCGTGCATCCCGTGCGCCAACACCTCTCTTGTGCTTACACCCAAAGGCATCTGTGCCCCCCGCCCCAAGCACAGCCACCCCCGGCCATCGCCGATGCCGCCCCCCCTCCCTCCAGCCCTCCAGGGCCCATTCCCATGGGAAATCCTGGAAAGGTCAACCAGCGGCGGGTACCCTCAGTGCTGAGCTTGCAGGCTGGGGAGGGAGCGAGGGGGGCCGGGGCGGGGGGCGAGCGGCGCTTAGAAAGGGGGGTGATCCATGTCGTCCAGCCAGGAGGCCGGGCTGGTGGGAAAGTCTGGGTACCCGACGCTGCTCCCCGTGGAGATGTCGGAGGTGGGGCCCCCCCCCGGCCATGGCCCGCAGCGTCTGACTCACCCCCTGCGCCCCGTGGGCCACCAGCCCCAGGCTGCCGTCCATGGCGTAGTCCAGCCCGTTGAGCAAGGGCGGGTGGGACGGCAGGGAGGAGATGGAGGACGGCGACTGGGGGAGGCCGTAGGGACTGCCGTCCCGCAAGTCCTGGTACGACTGTCCCGTCCCCTCCATGGAGAAGCCGCCGTTCAGCAACTGTCCGCCCGCCACGTCCCCCACGGTGCCATAAACCCTGTTGGTGTGGCCCAGCTCGGAGAGGATCTGGTCTTCTGCCGGGGAGAGGAGGGAGAGCAGAGGAGGGGGGTCAGCGCAGGGGGGAGCCCTGCAGCCCCCCTGCCCCCCACCAGCACCCTGCTCACCGCGGAAGCTGAGCTCGCTGTCGCTGACGCCGCAGTCCTCGGCCGAGCTCTCCTTCTCCAGCTTGCCGCCCCCGCGGCTCCGCTTGACGCTCTTGTAGAACTGCCCCCAGCGATGCCGCCCCGCGTCCTTCTTCAGCCGCTTCTCCTTGGCCCGCCGGTTCTGGAACCACACCTGAGGCGGGGAATGGGGACATGGATGGCACCCTGGCTCCTCTGCATGCCAGCACCCCTGCAACCCAGCACACCAGCACCCCTGCAACCTCGCATACCAGCACCCATGCCTCCCAGTATGCCAGCGTGCCAGCACCCTGGCATCCCTCCAACCCAGCATGCCAGCACCCATGCAACCCAGCACCTCTGCAACCCGGCATGCCAACACCTATGCAACCCAGCTCCCACACACCCATGCAACCCAGCACCCCAGCACCCCTGCATCCTGGCACGCCAGCACCCCCGCAGTGCCTCATGCCAACACCCCTGCAAACCAGCACGCCAGCACCTGTGCAACCCAACTCCTACACACGCATGCAGCCCAGCACCCCTGCAACCCAGCAGGCCAGCACCCTGGCAGCCCAGCAGCCCAGCATGCCTGAATCCCTGCAACTCTGCATGCCAGCAGCCCTGCAAGCCAGCTCCCACACACCCCTGCAAGCCAGCAGCCCAGCAGCCCTGCAACCCAGCTCCCCGACACCCATGCCACCCCAACACCCCAGCACCTCTGCATCCCCTGAAGACTGGCACCCCCTGCAACCCAGCACTCAGACACCCCAGCGGGACCCCTGTGTCCCCCTTCGCTAGGGGCAAGGTGGAGAGGGGCACCCCCACAGCCTCACCTGCACCACCCTCATGTCAAGCCCAGTCTCGGAGGAGAGCTGCTCCCGCACATGCCGGGCGGGCTTGGGGGAGTTCTTGTAGGCGTTCTTCAGTGTCTCCAGCTGCTTGGCCGTGATGGTGGTCCGGGGCCGCTTAGCACCTGCCTCGGAGTCATCTGCAAGCCAAGAAGCTGGTACCAGCCCTGACTGCAGCAGCATGAGCAGCTCCACACCTCCAGCCCACACTGCTGGGGAAAAGCTCCCCAGAACTGGCTGCCTCAGAGCCCGCAACAACACCTTCCAGCAGTGACACGAACCGTGGCCACCCCTCGGTGTGATGTCCCGCCTCGTAGCCCTTTCAGGGTGCCTACCGTTCTGCTTGGCAGTCTCGTAGTCCTCCTTGCAGACCAGCCGCCCGTCCTCCATCAGGTAGAACTCGTCGCCAGTGGCCAGCTGCCGGCTGCAGATGATGCAGGCGAAGCAGTGGAGGTGGTAGACGAAGTCCTGGGCTTTGCGGACCACCTGGGTGGGGGGGATGCCCTGCTGGCACGCCGTGCATTTGGTCCCGAAACGTCTGCAAGGAGAAGTGGGTGACCCTAAGTCGCCCGGCAAGGTGGGCTTCGCCAGAGATGGGATGGGGACCAGGAGACAGGGCAGAGTTTAAACCAGCAATCAACCTAATTATGCATGACACTTCACACGGCAGGGGTTTATCTTCTTCAGTGTGAAAGACCAGCCTAATGGAGCTGAGGAAGGTTTGATTTTAATGGTTCTTTTAACTAATGCTTATAGGCTGCCTGATTTTCCCCTGCAAGGACAGTACATATTTCATCCACATTAATACCAAATAAATTAATTACACCGCCCCGCTAGCATGATGAATCCCAGATTAATGCAGAATGATGGGGCTCTTACACCATAATGACAGCCCGATGGGTGCGTTGGGTGTGCTGGCTTGGGGTAGGCGTGGGGCCAAGCAAGTCCGCCGACACGGCTGCAAGGAGCGTGCAAGAAGTGTGCAAGGAGTGTGCAAGGAGTGTGGAAGCAGCACACAAGCAGCCATGCAAGGATGGGATAAGAACGTGGAAGGAGTAAGCAAGAATGGTGCAAGAAGCTTGCAAGGAGCATGTAAGTATGGTGCAAGAAGTGTGGGAGAAGCATGCAAGGACCACGTAAGAATGGTGTGGGAAGTGTGCAAGGAGTGTGCAAGAGGAGTGGAAGAAGCATGCAAGGAGCGTTCAAGGAGCATGCATCTCTGCCAGCAGCCCCCGCGGATGGCAGGCACTCTGCTGCAGAGAGCCTGGGGTGCCTGCCGCTGTGGGTGCACCCCAAGCTGGGTGCCTGCGTGGGTGCAGCCGTGCCGTGGTGGGGGGCAGTTGCCCCTGTAGCCATGAAGGCTGACACCCAGGTGACACCCGGTGTAAACTGAACTAACAGCGCGTGTGTGACACATGCCACGAGGGGGTGGCAGCACGAGAGAAAGTAAAAAATGAGTGGACATCCCACTGGTGGTTCCAGCAGCAGATGCTGTGGGCTTTGGGGCTGGCAGGGGACAGATCCCCCCCACCTCCCACTGGCACCACAAGGGCTCTCCTGGGTCTCCCCTGCTCCCCCCAGCTCCCTCAAACACCTCATCAGTGGGGCACTGGGACCCCACGGAGCCACCCAGGTGTTGCAGCAGCAGCTCAGGCAGCAAAGCTATCAGGATAAATTTGTCCCCTACACCTTGAACAGACCCATCTGCTTCGAAGGAGGTGGCCCAGCAAAACCCAAGCCCTTTGGTTCCCTGCCCCAAAAGGGGCAGGCAGTGGCATTTGGGGGTGCCCAGGGGGTACAGCCACCCTGGGCACCTCTCGCTGCCCCCCTTGAGTGTTAAACATCCCCCATCATGTAAAATCACCCCCCCGAGCCCCACAGCTGCCCGTGCCCTCATGCCATCCAGAATGCCAGGGCACAGCCACCAAAGCTGGGTCCCCACGTCACTCAGGTGTCACTCAGGGACGGGTGGCAGGCACCCCGGAACGCGTGGCACCAGCATGATTTCAGCAGCTGTCCAAAGTGGTGTTGGAAGCAGAAGGCAAGGAGGGAAAACCTTTTTTTTTTTTTCTTGTTTTCTGGGCTTCTATCCTAAAGGGAGAGTCCCTGGACATCTGCTGGGGAGACCTCAGCTCTCCTGGAGTCAGCTGGGAGGGAGGGATGGGAGAGGGAGAGGGAGAGAGGGAGGGATGAAGGGATTGAGGGAGGGATGAAGGGATAGAGGGGACAGAGGGAGGGAAGAAGGGGTGAAGGTACGTACAGAAGGAAGGATAGGACAGACAGCAAACACCTTTCTGTGCCCAAGGCTGAGACAGTGCACTCTGACACCCCCATCCTCCCTCTGCCCACCCACCCCCACCTCACCCAGCACTCCTAAAGCCATTTTAACACACATCCCCCAGCATCCCGGAATATTTCCACACCAGCTGGGAATAGCCAGAACCAGGACAGAGCTGCCTGCAGCTGAGGACCAGGAACTACGATTTGGGGGAGGAAAATAAAGATAAAAAATAAAAAAACCTGGTCTTTTCAGAAGCAGCTCCTGCATTGCAAACCTGCCTCTGAAGTTGGTCTTAAATCCTCATGTCTCCCGCAGGTTACCTACCCCAAAATCAATGAGCGGTTGAAAGAAAGGTGAGGCGAGCGCCTGAGCGAGCGCTGAGATGCTATTGATTGGCACCAAATAATCCAGGCAGGACCTCATCTAAGAAAGTCGCTGATCTTTCAACTCTAATTAACATTGATTACCCGCACCTTTTGGGCGACTATTTAAATGACTTGGAGATTAATAGGCTGGAAAATATCAGAACTGAAGTGTTATTACTCAGGCTGTAAGCGGCTGCTTTGATGGCCGCACGCTCCCCAGCTGGGGAGGAGGAATTCAAGCTGCATCCTTGGCCCTGATGGCTGGGGGGGGTGGGTGGGGGGTGGGGAGAGGGGCACGTAGGAGGCCTGACAGCCCAGGGGTGGGCAGGCAGGGAAAACCTTGCCCAGGGTTTTGCACCGGGTGTAATGGCCATCAGTTGGTTAAGCCAGCTGGCCGGCAGCGGGGAATGATGTGGAGAGCCAGCACAGCTGGGAAAAAGCAGATGATGGTGCAGGGAGGCGGCCCCTGTCCCTGAGGTGCTGCAGCTGCTGTTCACCAGGGCCCTGGCACCTGCACCCGGGCAGCAAAAGGCACCTGCTGGCCAGGATCGGGCCCCCTCCCCGCAGAGGGGGCGAAGATAGCGTTTCACCACCGGCAGAGCTGTGCCCAGCCCTGCTGCAACACCCTCTGCCATCCCCTGGGAAAACTCCCAGGTTTTGCCAGCAGCCAGGACCAGGGCATCCCTGCTGAAAAGGCCGTTTTTAATGGGAAACAGGTTGTCCTGTCCCAAGGGAGCAGGGAAATGCCGAGGCTGGGCCATCGCACAGCTCGGAGGCAGCTGCCAAAGAAATCAAATGAGGTTTTCACGCTACTGGGAGCAAAAAAAGGATTAAAAAAAAAAAAAAAAAAAAAGAAAAGAAAAGAAAAGAGAAGACAAAAAAAAGGTAAAAAGATGAAGGGAGAGAAGCAGCATCAGCAAACCCCGGCGCGGGCAGGAGCAGGCAGCGCTGCCGCTGCCTTGTGCGGGTTTCTCCTGCCCTCTAGCTCCGAGCAGAGCCGGGGCCACTGCCGAGCCACCGCAGCTTGCCACCCCACGGGGCTGGAAACCCGCACAGGGGAGGGACAGGGGCATCAGGGAGATTTGGGGCTCTCAGAAGGTTAAAGCCCAACAAACAGCATCCAGCCTGCGGCAGCTATAAAGCACCAACATTCCAGTTATTTCCATAAGAACGACAAGAAAAACCTCAAAAAAAAATTATAAATTTAGATTTTGGGGAAAGTCTACTTCAAAATAGGTTGTGTCTGTCTGGTGCGTGGGTGGGAGATGCTGTTTTCGGGGGGCTGTGCCCCCAAGTGGTACTCACTTGAAGAAGTCCTCCTTGCAGTAGACGCTGCCAGCCCGGGAGAAGCAGCGGTCAGCCAGCTGCATCTGGCAGTCGGCACACTTGAGGCAGGAGCTGTGCCAGTGCCGGTCCAGGACCTTGAGGATGAACTTGTCCAGGATGTGCTGGTTGCAGCCGGCGCACTGGGGGATCTCTGGGCAGGGGGAGAGAAGAGCAGCGTCAGCCCCCTCGGTGCTCCCAGCCAGCCGGCACGGCTAGCAAAGCCCTGCGCTGGCACATGCCGGTGCTTTGCAGGGTGATGAGCTGCCACCCCTCACCTCGCCGGTGTCCCGGCACACCTTCCTTTGCAAACCTTTGCCAAAATCCTCTGGGATAGCAAAGCCCACGGCCCCACCAGGCAGAGACACGCACACGTGGTGCTTTTTCCTTCTGCACCCCATTTTTCAGGCTCTGTCTTGCTCCCTGCCACCCACTTCCCTGCCTGCCTCTCGCTCCCTCTGGGCTGGCATCCCCCAGCCCAGCCCCCCACCAGGGACATGGCTTGTTGCTCCCCGCAGCCACCCCTTTCCCCCGGGGCCAGGCTGCCGTGGTGACCCAGGGGTTCAACCAGGGGGTCTCTGCCATGACCCAGGGGTGCAGGCCACCAACCACCTCCACCCCACCCGCAGAGGCAAGGCCAACGTCTCTTCCCCTCCACTCCCACTGCACCCCAAGGACCACAAGCCACCCGTGCTGGCCACGCTGCTCCCCCCCCCCAGCAGCCTGCAGTGCCCCTCGCCCTGCAGTGCCAGGGCACCGGGGGACTTTGCATCCCCACGGTCCAACATGCCTTTGGATCCCAGTTTTCCTGTGACAGGGGTAGAGGGTTTCTGCCTGCTTTCTTCCATCCAGCCAGGGTGTTACAGACCCCTGCCGCTGGAAAAGCCTGGAAAACATGGGCTGAAGCAAGGCCATGCTGGACCACAGCACCAGTAACCGGGGACAGCAGGTCCAGCCCCATCCAGCTCCCTACAGCACCCACACTGTGGGAGGATGCTTGGAGGAGGAAGGCTCTTCCTAAGGCAAGGTGTATATACCCAGCCACCCAGGCTCTGCCTATAGATGGACAGCTTCTATAGATCTGGAGAGCTGGATATTTATCTCCCTCTCTACCTGCCCGTAGTTGAGAATAAACAGGAGGTGCTGTAAAAGTCTGCAGGAGAAGATTGCCCGGTAAAAGCCAGGCACAGAATGCTGACACGCATGCATGAAAGCAGATTGATTTTGGGGAGGAACCCCCCCACCGTGCCCGGAGCTAGAGCCTAAGAGCAGGAGAGATGTTTATGTATAAGGGCTGCCTCCCTCCTGCCGGAGAGCGGCTGACAGTAAATACCGGGGGGTGGGGGGGTGGCGAGGGGGAGGCGGGATATTTTTTTTTATGGCTGCTACAAGTGCTGGGGAGGCTCGGGGGGCTCTGCTGTCCCCAGCCGAAGTGGCCGAGCAGGGTGGCTCCTTACTGACCCGCGGGAAGCTGATCCCTGCGCCCAGGGGCTCCCAGCGCCGGCGGCCAGGGGAGGGGACGGGGGGGAATAGCCCCCTGGCCGGGCACGGCGTGGGCAGGGGGCTCGGCAGCGGGGCACTGCACCCGGAGCACAGGGAAGGAGACTGGGAAAGGGGGAAAGCGGGGGGAGAGGGAAAAGGAATGAAATTAATCAAGGGAGGAGAAGGGGAAAGGGAAAAAAAGGAAAGAAGGGGGGGAGAGGAAAGAAGGGAGAAGGGGAAAGAAAAAAGGGGAGAGGAAAGAAGGGGGAGGAAAGAGCAGGAAGAGGAAAGAAAGGGAAAAGAGGAAAGAAAGCAGGAGAAAAAAGGGGAATGAAAGGAGGCGGAAAAGAAGCAAGAAAGGGGGGGAAAAGGGAAGAAGGGGGAAAAGAGGCAAGCAGGGGAAAAAATAGGAAAGAAGAAGAGGAAAGAAGGGGAAGAAGAGGAAAGAAGGGGAGGAAAAGAGAAAAGAAAGAAGGGAAAAAGAGAGGCAAGAAAGGAGGGAAAAGAGGAAAGAAAGGAAGGGGAAAAAAAGGCAAGAAAAGAGGGGGAAGAGGCAAGAAAGAAGGGAAAAAAGAGGCAAGAAAGGAGGGAAAAATAGGAAAAAAGGAGAAGAGGAAAGAAGGGGAGGAAAAGAGAAAAGAAAGGAGGGTAAAAGAGAGGCAAGAAAGGAGGGAAAAGAGGAAAGAAAGGAGGAGAAAAAGAGGCAAGAAAAGGGGGGGAGAGGCAAGAAAGAAGGGAAAAAAGAGGCAAGAAAGGTGGGGAAAAAGAGGAAAGAAAGGAGGGAGAGAAGAAAGAAGGGGAAGAAGAAAGACAAGGGGGGGAAAGAGGAAAGAAAGGGGGGGGGGAAAGGAGGGAAACAGCAAGGGAGAAAATTGTTGCAGCCTTGAATAACATTATTTATAAATACTTTGGGGTACTGACATGCATCTCCAGTGAAGGCAGCTTATTTTATTATTCACAAGGTTAGATAGTTACAATCCCAGTGCCCTTCAGCCCATATTTATTGCTGGCATTTAAGCCCGTGTCGCATTAACAACAGTAGAATAAATTTAAAAATAAAAAAATTTAAAAAATTATCTACAGCTTCCATAGGTCCCTCTTCTCCTTCTTGCTCTGAAAATACCTGGCTGCTTCGCCCCCAGTATGCTGCTAGGAGCGGCACCAGGGCTGCAGGTGGGCAGCAGCCACATTTTCCGTATTTCATTTGTTAAACCTGTTTCGGAGCGATGTGGAAGCCGCTGGCACAGAGGATGGCACGCAGCAGAGCATCAGCCCCGGGAGAAGGTACATTCGGTGGCATTGCAGAGTAAATATTTCTTATTTATTTCATAAACACGTATGCACGCTTGTGAACCATGTTTTATATATAAATGGTTATTTATAGAAACGTGTGGATGCATATACATCTACATACACATACTCGCGTGTATATGTGCGTATATACACACACTCACAAGCTAACAAACAGCTTTTTCCTTCCCAAAAGCTTAATTTCGGCAAGCAAACAACTGCAGCAGATAATACAATATTTTCCCCCACGTTTCCAGAGAAAAATATGTGTGGGGTTTTTTTTTAACAAGAGACACATTTTTTGCATTCGATCTGTCCCTAGATGTACGGCACCAACCAAATGCACACAGGTTTGTGTGTGCACGCAGCGATGGGCAGAACTCGCACCCGTTTGGCTGCTTTCCCCTGTGCATTGACAATAATAATAATAATAATAATAATAATAGGGGGAGCTGCTGGGGTACCAGGAGGTGTCCCAGCCAACCCACTGGTTTGCTCAGTGCATGTAGAAAAAAAATATCTAAAATACAGCCCCTGCGCTCTGCTTTGTGCTTTGCAACGGAGGCGGCTGCGCCGGGGCCAGCGCAGCGCTGCCTCCCTGCCTGCCGAAAGCCTTCCATTTATTTTACTTGTTTTAACTAAATTATTTGCTATAATAGGAATAATGTTAATGGCGTTATATGTTGCGTTGGTGCCTTTGCCCAACAGCAGCTCAGGGCTGGCTCTGCGTGCAGGGTGCTTTGATAGATGCTCCGACAGGCAGACCTACATAGGGGACAGCCCCACGGCCCCCTCCTCTCCACCCCGGGGACATGGGGACCACCCCAGGGATGCAGCAGCCAGCCCTAGTGCAAACCGCTGCCGGGGCGGCGGGCGGGTGAGGCTGGGGGTGTCGTGTCCCCCCCAGGGCGATGTGCCGGGGAGGAGGACGCGCAGCCGGTGTGCATCCCTGCATCCCGCCGGCGGCTGCCCGGGCAGGATTTGGCCGTATCCCATTCAAAGCCGTTGCCAGATCTGCAATCCCCCTACAGCTTCACGCAGCCCCCCACGCTCCGGGGCAGCCGAGCAATGGCCCGACACGGTGCGCCGGGATCCGACCCCCGCCTGCAGCGCGGCCGCCGGTGCCATGATATATTAGCGACGGGTCCAGCCTTCCATCCCTATCCCTCCCCGACGAAAAAAGAAAGAAATAACGATGGAAACGAAACAAACTGGCGGGTGGCCTCAGAAATCCCTCTGAAATCCCAAAAACCTCGGAAGCCGAGGGGGGAGGCGGTGCCGGGGCAGCGGCCGGGGAGGATGCGCAGCGCCGGCTCCGCACCACCCCGGGCACCGGCTGGCGAGCTGCCCCTTCTCTGGGGTTTGGGGTGCGTTGGGGTGTGTTTTATTTTTCCTTTTCTTTTAAGGGGAAGGGATCGTCACCCGCGGAAACGAAGGTGCTGCAGAATCGGTACCGCGGCAAATGCCGGTGGGAAACCGGAGCACAAAGGCGGTCCCGGTCCGGCGGTCCCGGAGCCTGCACCAAACATCCACGGAAAGCACCAGGTCGGGGACTCCCCAAAAAGACTTTCTTGGGGAGAGGAAACCTCATTCCTTTACATGCAAAAAACCCCTCCGATTCATTTCTCTGCAGCGCGCAAACGACTTTCCCAGCGGCGATTAATCAACTCCCCCCCCAGCCCGTTGGCCAGAGGCTGGCGGCACCCGGGCACGATTCCCACAGGCTTTGGCAGAAGTTTTTGCTTCGGTGAGATTTGCAAAACAATATTCATAAATAATATTGGGAATTATATTTTTAACAATTCCGCCTGCAAGGCTGAGCAGTAGCGAGGTTTGCCCTGGGAGGCGGGGGGGGAGAGGGGGAGGCTCAGCTCCCCAAAACCTTGCTGAGGAGGATGCTGTAAGAAACAGTCGCTGCTAATAAATAAACAAAATAATGAAGCTGGGCAGTGGTTAAATAGCGAGGAAAACCAGCGATTTAATAGCGATTAGATATGAAAATGTCACGTATTTTCATGGCGCACACGATGAAATACCGAGGGGCTGCTGGGGGTGGGGGGTGGTGGGGGGGGTAACCCCGGCGCAGGCAGCGGGGCTGCATTCCCTGGGGAAGGTGTTCCCTGCCCGGGGCCAAGACCCCCTGGCCCGGAGGGGGCCGAACACACGTGTAAGGGTGCAGGATGAGGCCTCAGGCGCGTAACGCGGAGCCGGGAGCCGGCCGCGGGCGCTGGAGCTGCCCGGCGGCTGCGGAGCCCTGGAAACTTTTCCAGCAGCCCCCTCCCCGACATGTTTTGGTCCTGCCATTAATTTTGAAGCTTAAATAAATAATAAGAATCGGATCTGGTTGGATTGTTTCCTGGTAATTACGGATATGGGGTGCAGAAACGGCAATGTCACGGGCAGGGGGGCTTGGTGGCACCCGCGGGGGCCAAAGCAGGGGGCTTTCCTGGGGCGATTGCTGCTCCAGGGTGGTCGAGGCACCTGTTTTCTCCTTAAATCAGTGGGGCTGCGGGGCACCCTGCGGCTGGGAATCGGGGCCGTTATCCGGTGGCAAGGGGACGGTGGGGACCCGGCCGCGCGACAGACCCGGGCTGTCCCCGCACCGGCTCCGTGCTCCTGACGGGGAGGTCTCTTCCCCTCTGCTGCGGTGAAATCCGGTTAAACGTGGCTGCCCGCACCACCCCCCCCCCCCGCGGCCTGGCAACGGGGGATAACGGGGGCGACCCCCCCGCGGCGAGGCAGGACCGGCTGCTCCCCCGGGCAGCAGCGGGCCGGGGCACCGGCTTCACCCCCCGTGGAAACACCCACGGAAAACGAATTACAGCCGCTGGGGGGGGGGGCGGGGGCCGGTGCGGGGCACGAAACGGCGGGGGAGGCTCTGGGGGGCAGCGGCAAGCAGCGGGGCGCAGCCCGGACCGCAGCGGGCAGGTGGTCGGGATGCGCACCCCCCCTGCCCGACCCCTGTGTGTCCCCCGAAATGCGGCCGGACCCCCCGGCACAGCTGTCCGCCCCCAATTGGCTCGGGCTCGGCTGGCCCCCCCGTGCCGCCGGGACCCCTTTTCTTCAACTTTGCCGGTGCCTGGGGCGGGGGGGGGCAGAGCATCCCCTGGCTGCCCCCGCTCCGGCCCCTCGGGGACACCCCGGTTCTCGGGAGCCGTTTGCAAACGGGGAGAAAGAATAATAACAATAAATAATAAAAATAAATAATAATAATAAATAATAACAACAACACCCGCGCATCCCGCGCCGCCGCCGCCCACCCGAGCAGCCCCGGGGCCGGGCCGGGAGCGCACCGGGTCCCGGCCGCCCCCGCACCGGCTCCACGCGTCTATAGGGGTGGGGGTGCCCACGGGCTCTCCCCGCCCAGGGCTCGGCCCTATAGAAAGGAAGAAGCCTCCGGCCCCTACGGCTGACAGCCGGCTGCCGGCGCGTGCGTCCCGCAGAAACACGCGAGGGTCCATACACCCGTGGGATCCATACACACACACACACCCCGCGTAAGTGGGTACATACACCTCCCAGACACGCTTATACACCCCCCCCCCCGCACCGCCCGCGAGCATGTGCCTTCACACGAACACGCTACCTGTAGCTACAGGGCATATATGCGCACGTATAGATTATATAGGTGGGTTTTGGCTAGACGCAGACACGGCGGCATCGCTCCACGGGCCGCGCGGAGCCGAGCCAGGCCGGGCTCGCCGTCCCACTAAGGCGCCCGCACACCCGCGGGTCCCTTTCCACCGCTCGTGAGGCGCTGCCTGTCGCGATAAACGATATAAGCGGGGAGCCGTGCGCTGCGGGCCGGGGGTGCGCGGGGGCGGGCGGGTGCCGGGGCCCCACACCGGCACACACACACGCATGTACACTTGCACATGCATTTGCACACACGCAGCCGGCGGCCGCCCTCCCCGTCGGAGCCGGGCCCGCACGGCTCCGCACGGCTCCGGCCGCTGCCCGCCCGCCCACGGGGCACCGCTCTGCCTTCCGCACGCTCCGAATTTTTACGTCTATTAACAATTAATCAATTAACACTGCTACACGGCGGGGGGGGGGGGGGGGGGGGGGTAGCAAAGGGGAGGAAAAAAACACGCCCGGGCGGGAGCGGGAAGCACCTGCCCAGCCCGCAGGGCGCTGCCCCGCCGGCTCCTGCCCGCCTTGCCCCGCCGGCCTGGGGCCGCCTTTGCGGCAGGGAGCGAAGGAGGGAGAAGAGAAAAGCGTCCTTACGTTGCACCGGCACACCGAGGATCTCGGGAAGCCCCTTGACAGCCCCTTCGGCAGCGAGCGCGGAGCTTTGCATCATTTTATTGGCCCGGGGGCGGCGGACGGGAGAGAAGAGGGGAGGGAGAGATGCGGCCCGGGCCGGCGGAGCCCCGCGGCGGGAGGCAGCGCCGTGTCCCGCGGGCGGTGCCGGTGCCGGTGCCGGTGCCGGCCCGGGCGCGGCGCCGCAGCTGTGCCCGCCAGCGCCGCCCGCCTCCCATTCATTCACCCTGCGGGGAGCGCGCCTGACGTCACCGCCCGCAGGGGGGCGGGGGCGGGCCGGGCCACTCGAGGCCAATCGCCGCCCGCCCCAGGCTGGAGGGGGCGGGGTCTTCCGACGAAGGGGCGGGGCCTGTGGGGCGGGGGCGGGGCCTGCGGGAAGGGGCGGGAGTTAGGGGCGCCCTGCGGCCGCCAGCGCACCGCGGCCGAGCTCGGCTTCGAGCGGTTGGCGCTGTCGCGACAGAGTGCTGTCGTGACCGGGAGCGCTGTCCGATGCCAGGAAGCTCTGTCCGACGGTACCATTGGTGGTAGAGAACCAAGAGCCAAAGCCCCCGTCCCCGCTAGCGGGACTCGGGGACCTTCTCCCGCTCCTGCACACTGCCCCAGCCCTGTCCCACCTGCCGTGAGGATGGGGCTCAGCCCGGCAGGCACCCTCCCCGGCGGACATCGGCGTCACCATCCCCTCACCGCCACACCAACGTGACTTATTTCCCGGCAGCTGGTAAACCCCCGTGGGCAGCCCCGGTGCCAGGCACAACAGCAACAAAGCTGTGCTTCAACAGGGTACTGTCACGCACCCACGCCCCAGGGCCCATCCCAACAGCAGGTCCCCCGGGACACCTCTGGGCACAGAGGGAGCTGACCCAGCTCTGCAGTGCCACAGCACACTGAGCCCCACAGCCCTGCTTGCTGCTGTGGCACGAGGGCGGCAATGCCAAAGTCCCGGGGCAAAGAGCTTGGTGTGACTACGGCTTCCAGAAGGATCCCTGTGGGGCTTTGCTGAGGGAAAACCCTGGAGCAGCCCAGCTTGTGGCACCAGGGTGAGACCGATGTGTCGAGAGGTGGCAGTACCTGGCAGTGCCCAGCAGCAAAGGGCCGAGCAGAGAAGCTCGATGAAATGCAGCTGAGGTCAGCCCGAGCAGGTGCCTCGAGCGTCGCCCTTCCTGATGCTTGCCGCATCACCGGCTTGGGGACAACAGTGCCGAAAGGCCCCGATGCACTGTGACATCCCACTCCGCCTGGCTAAGGGGTGCTTAGAGCACTGAGCCTGCCCCAGCAGGGTGACACCTCCGAGGGGGTGCACATGGCAGCGCAGGGAGGGGAGGATGCTTGCCCAGCCACCTTCTACTCACGTGTACCCTTTCAGTACCTTTGTTTCTAAGCTGAAATGCAAACTAGGGAGAGGCTTTTCCACCCGAAAAAAAATGAACTGGCACCTCAGGAAATGGGGGGGGATGAACATGCCAGCAATTGGAAAAAAAGTGTTGTTTAAAAATAAAATAAAACTTAAGAAATGTATTAAGCCCGATGGTTCCTTAGGAAAAAAAATAGTTTTTCAACGAGATGCTGGTTTTTAACCCCAAAGCTTCATTTTACGAGCAAAACCCTGGCCAGCTTGTCTCACACCACTGGGCAGAGACCAGTGTGCGCTCATTGCAGGAGTGAGCCCCCGCCCACCATCCCCACAGTCCACGGAGCCCCTAAATCAGCTTCCCACCATGGAGGAGGTGAATACCATCCCCTTCCACCCATCCCACCCCACCCCACCCCATCCCTTCCCCTTCTCCCCTAAATTAAGTGCTGGCTCTTAAGTGCATTAAGCACCTCCTGGGCCCCACCGCCCCTGGCCACCTGCGCTCTGCAGCCCCCTGGGGCAGAGGCTGCTGTCCGCCCCCCCCCCCCCCCCCCCCCCCCCCGCACTGTCCCCAGCCAGCCGGCACTGCAGGAGCCTGGCTCCCAGCACACAGCAAGGCAGGTCCCTAAGGCAGATTTACGGGAGAAGTTTAGCCGGACATGTGGACAGGCAGACAGACGGACACTGCCCCGTGGCCTCCCTGTCCCACCCCTTTGTTTTTCCCAACCTATTTCCCTAATTATTCCACCGCTGCTGGAAGTCGTCTCCGTCCCCCACTCTCCGGCTCGCTCTGATTTATCTCTCAGCCGGGATAACAGCTCCCCCCACCCCCTTCTCCTCAGGGAATTCAATTTTCATTCATTTTTCTGCTTTGCCAGATTGATCCAGCCCCCTCTGCCCTGCTCCTGCTCATGGCAGCCGTGAGCGGGCAAAGGGAGCCGCGCAGCACCGAGCCTTCACCTCGGGGGAGCATCATGCGCCCGGGGGCTGCCACCACCAGTGTCCATGAAAAAACCCAATCCACCGACACCTTCCTCCCTGCTCGCTCTCAGCTCACCACATCTTCCCAGTAGAGCTTTCATCCTTTTCTCCCCTTGTAGTATTGCTTTGTGTCCCCCCCACCCTTCCTACTGTCCATCTATTCCTCGTGTTGGTGTTTTTTTGGTCTCTTTGGGGTTTTTAGGTTACTTTTGGGTTTTTTTTGTCTCTTTTGGATTTGCCTTCCTCCCATTATCCTGGCATGTCAGGGCGAGAGTGTGGTGGAGGTGGGCATGAGCTGCTGGACAGCAAACCCCCTTTGTGCCACCCAAGGTGCTGCCGGGTCCTGGTGGACCACCTGAGGGGGTGGGGTGGGGGGGAGCTATATGTGATGGATGGGAATTGCCATCCTCCAGGCTTTCTCCTCCTCCCAAAGCTAAAACAGAGCTGAAAGTCTGTGGTGACCAGCCTGCAGAAGGGTGAATGTCATGATTTTCATCAGGTTGTATTTCTGGGGCAGTTTGAGGGGGGGCTCCGGCCCCACACAGATGCCCCTGCTCCCTCCTTGGCATTGCCTGAACCCCCTCCAACCCTGCAGCTGGATGAACACGAGCAGCGTGTCACAAAACCCGCAGGTGAGCAGGAATGGTGTTCCCACACCTTCCTTGCCGGTATTAATTAAACAATTAAAAAGCAGGCAAACCCCAGAGCCTCTGCTGAGCTGCAGACCCAGCCCCCCCTTGTGTGCCCCATCCCCGGACACGCAGGGTTTGGGGCTGGTTTGGGCAGTGTGTCACCGAGGGAGCCATCAGTGCCTTGTTCTCAGGTGACAAAGGGGTGTTCCAAGGCAGAATTCGGGTAGGGGGGCTGTAGGGAGACCCCATGTCTGGCCCATGCTTGGGGGCATGTGAGCACAGCCGTGTCCCCCATCAGCAAAGCCCGAGTGGGCTTGGAGGTGCTGGGGGAGCTCAGCCGACAGCAAGGCTCTGTGCCACCTGTGCAGTGAGTTTGCCAGGTCTCAGCCCAGCTCCCAGAGTCCCCTCCTGTGATAAAACCAGCTCCCCCAGCCCCAGGTGGGGACATCCCTATGGGGCCAAAGCTCCCACAACCACCCTTCAGCGGGGGCCACTTCGCCTCTGGACAGCACCAGCTGCAGCACGCTGAGCCCCTGTGTGCACAGCATGCCAGTAGCCCCCCCCCACCCCCCCTCCCCACTTCTTAATTACCCCAATAATTAGTCATGAGCCTATCCACATACACCCCTATGGCCTGGAGCGAGAAGCCAGCAAGACCCGGGTACTCACCAGCGGCCAGAGAAATCCTCTCCCCTCGCAGGCACTGTCGAACAGGGCATTGCTAATTGTAATGGAAAATTAATCGACGTTAAGCAGACCCCCGTGATTTTATGGCCCGAGCGCTGGTGGAGGGGGGATGCCGTGGCGAAAGGCTCTCGCCTGCGCTGAGGTGGGAAAGGGAAGAGGGGCACGGCGGGAGGGGTGGGAAGGTGGCTGGGTGCGCGGGGGCCGGCCGCCGGCCTTGCGGAAAATTAAATTGCACTTGAGGATAAATTGTATTAGGGAACAGCGGCCAGCTCGCGCCAGCCTGTGGCCATTTGGGTAATTAGCCCCGGGGACACCCTGGGAAGGGGCAACCCCCATTGGGAGCGGCACCTCGGGGGGCTTGGAGTGGGCTCTCCCCCACCCACAAGAGCCCGTCCCACCCATGAGCGTGGCCGTGGATGCCCTCCCTGTGGCAGGGCTTGGGTGGGGGGCCTGCCCCCAAGTCACCATCCCGGGGGGGGGTGTGGGGGACACCCCCCCGGGCAGCACCGAGCCCTGCAGCAGCCCCCTGCCCGCACTGCTGCCTGCCGTGGTCACTTGTGCCCCGCATTGGGGTTCCCCAGGTGCCGGCGGGGGGGATACCCCAGCGCCACAGCCCAGGAGAGCCAGGGCTGGGGGGATTGGGACGGCACCAAACAGGATTACGGAAAGTCTATTTACTGTACTCTCTTTTTTCCTGCGTGCACTGCAGCTTTAGGCTGCGGGCCCGTCGGGGATGCTAATCTGGGCAGCCCTGCCCGCTGCTGCCTGCTAACCCCCTTCCGGCAGCTCCCACCCCCCAGCACTAATCCCCCCCTCCTGCTGCATCCCCCGCAATGCACCCCACTAATACACCCCCAACCTGGGCTTCAACAGCCCCACCGAGATGTTCTGGGGCCAGGGGTAACCGCGGGCAGCCCCCCATCGCCAGCCCTGGGTGCCACGCAGGGGAGCAGCTGGTGGGGAGGGGGTGCAAGGGGGGTTATTGATGTTGGGGATAAACCCCCCAGGGAAATCAAGGAGGAGGCAGCAGGGCTGCAGCAGTGAGACCTTCCCCATCCATCACCCGGCGGCGGGCAGGAGCAGCACCCAGCTGGGGGGGGGGCGGGGCAGCCCCCCGCCACGCTGGGATGAGGCCACCAAGGACCCGGTTAAGTGACATGTCCAAGGCCAAGTGGGCCAGAGGCGGCAGGGCAGGGGTACCAGCCCTTCGTCCTGTGGAGGCGTGACCACGCACAGACACCACAGGAGGAGGAATGATGGAGCAAGAAAATTTATTTCCAAGGCAGGCAAGGGAGGAAGGGCTGGAGGAACCAGAGCTCCTGGTGCTGGGGCTGCAGGGGGGCCGGCCGCCCTCCTGCCCCATCCCGCCAGCCCTCGCCTCCCACCTGGGCAAAGTGAAGATATCAAGAAAAAGGCTCCAAATCGGATTGACACCCCCCCTCCCCCTTAATAAAGTTTATTATCGGCCGGGCTCTAATCCTTTTAAATCCCCCACGCTGGGGGAAGGGCCGGGATTAGGGGAGGGCAGCATAATCCCAATGAATTTGTTACAGGGGGATTTAGGCAGCGCCGGGAGAGCAGATGGCCCCGGCCCCGGCTCTGGAAAACAACCATTTTCCTTAATGATTCCTAACAAGGATAAAAGGGCAGAGAGAATCGGGGACAGGCACAGGGGGCCCACACCCGCAGAGGTCTCCGTCCCCAGGGGGATGCGGGGATGCTCGCGTGTGAATCCCTGCTCTGGACCAGCACCAAACTGCAGCTCCGTGGCTTGTGTCAACTATTTTCCAGTTGCTTCCTGGGCCCCCCAGACTCCCTCCCCATCACCCTGTGCCCCAGGACAAACCACGGGCCACCGCAACCGTGAGGACATGCCAGCTCCATAGGGGGGCAGATGCATCCAGGAGCAAAAAGCAGGATAAAATGTACAATACTAACAATTGAAATTATTTCAAGGATTTAAATTAAGCCAGTGCTCTTCCTGGGGTGATGGGGGAGGCCCAAGTGGGATCATCCAGCGGTGGGGGGACAGCGGGGAGAGGAGGTGCTGCCCCGGTGTGCCGGCACAGCAGAGACCAGCCAACACAGCGGGGCTGGCGTTGGCAAAAATAATTTATTCCACTAAGACAAGCAGAGAGCGAGCAACAGCATGGGGAGGGGTGAGGAAGCATGGGGGGGGGGGGGGGGGGCCCGGTCCATGTCTCAAAACAGGCAGCATACATATAAAATGCAGCTGAACCCATGCCTGCCACGGCGCACCCGCTTTTGGGGGAGCTGCACCCCCACCCTCCTGGCCTCACTAGTGGTTTGACCCCAAAGGGCTGCTCCCAGCACGGGACTGGGCTTCCCTCTTTGAAACCAGCCCAGCACTGGGGAGCTCCTGAAGGCAGCTGGGTGCTGAGACCCAAACTGCTGTCGACGTCCCAGCTCCCGCACACCCGAAACCACGGCACCATGCCCTGAGAGGGGGGAGCTCTGACACCTCCTTCTCCCCCCCAGAAGAGCCCCCCACCCTGGGTGAGGTGACTGCTGTGAGTGGGGCAGCTCCCAGGGGGATGCACCAAAACCGCTTCCCGCTGGGGGACACGATGCTGTCCTGGGGGTGTCTCTGGCTCAGCAGCCCACCCACCCTGGGGGCAGCCCCTGGCCCCCTACAACTGCTCTCAGGCCATGGGGAAGCCGGGGCGGCCTTTGCGGGAGCGGGTGCGGAGTCGGAAGAAGGTGTACATGCCCAGCAGGCACATGGAGGAGAGGAAGTAGAGAGCGACGCAGAGGCTGATGTCCAGGCGGGAAAAGCCCAAGCCGAGCACCCGCAGCCAGGGGCTCCTCCGCACACCCCCCCCCAGCCTCCTCCTCCTCCCGGACCAGGACACCAGCAGCCCGCCGGTGCTCCCGACCCGCCCCGGCATCCTGGGGCAGGGCGATGGTGTCCCGCTTGCTGAGCCGCCGGCGTCGGCCGGCCGCCGCTCGCAGCGCCTGGCTCTTGAAGTGCTGCTCGCTGAAGGAGTCCAGGTCCACGATGTCCTCTCCCACCTCCCGCAGCTTGGGGTTCAGCCGCACAATGCTGGGGCGCCGCGGCTCAGGGGAGCCCTGTCGCCCTGGAGCTCTCGTCTCACCTTCCGTCTCCTTTTCCTCCTCCTCCTCCCTCTCCTCTCGAGGGCCCTCGGTGCTCAGCCTGGTGCTGATCCTCTCCCCAGCCACGGGGATGGGGTCGGCCTCAGTATAGTCCAGGTAGATGTTGGCAGGGGAGAAGTGCGCCTTGAGGAAGGTGAGCACGGCTGGCTCATCCCAGGCGTGCACCCCCCGCTCCTCCTTGTGGCACTGGGGACACATGTCCGGTGGAGGCCACTGCAGCTTGGGGAACTTGGGGTCCTCTGTATCACCTCCTGCAGGGACCGGAGCCGGTGACTGGGTTAGAGGGGACAGGCAATGCAGCCCTCCCCCTGTACCGCTATAAACACCCCAGAGCATCCAGCAGCTGGGGAGGGTGATGGGGACATTTGGAGAAGCAGTCTCGGGAGGAGGGGTCCTCCGAGGGCAAGTGGCGGCTTTGGGAAGCTCCTCCTGGGGAGCGTGTAAGACCCAAACACATCTCCAGGGCAGTCTGAAGCTGCATGACTAGCTGCTGTCCCCTGTGATGGGGCACCATGACAACAGGATGTCCTCAGTGCTGCACCCTAATGCGGCCATTTGCCAGCTCCATCCAGAAGGAGGGATGCTCCTCTACCTCCCCTCCCCTCTTCCCTTGGGAAGCCACCCCGGCTCCCCTCCTTGTGGCCCCCCTTACCCGCCAGGCGAGCGTTGACCTTGTTGTGGTGGGACCAGAGCCAGAGGGCAGCCTCCTCCCGGCCGGCCACCTGGTCCATGGACTCGGCCGCCATGGCCTCGAAGTGCTGGGCACACTCCTGGCAGCCGAAGAAGTGCTGGACGTAGCAGCGCAAGGTGCCCAGCACCTCCAGTGGTAGCTCTGGGGAGAGGACGGGGGGAGGGGGGGACACACACACACGGGAGAGCAAGTCAGGACCCCACAGTGCCACCACCACGGTCCCATGGCTGAGGTGGCAACCCTGTACCCCAACTCCACGGCTCGTGTCCCCCCTGCAAACCTGCCTGGTGGCACAAGGAAGAAGAGGGGAAACAAACCTTTGCCCGCACGCAGCATCCCTGCCTGTGCCACAGCCACCTGGACACCCCCTCCCCGAGCCCCTCATCCCCTCAGGGATGCCAATACCTTTGTCAGGGCCGCTCTGGGCAGCCTGGATGGTCAGCAGGTGGAAGATGGTCCAGAGCCCACAGGGGTAGCCACGGAAGTGGGGTTCGCTGCCCTGGCAGCCCACCCAGGTCACGTTAGTGGGGAGCACAGCGGGGTGGGAGGCCTGGTGGACAGATGGACACAGCGTGATGGAGCTGGCAGATAATGCAGGTTGGGGGGCAAGGGCAGGGGTGAGGAAAGTGGGGGCCAGGGTCCCCGTGGGCATCTTACATCTCTGTTATTCTTCACGGCCTCCTTCAAGGCGCTGCGGGGCAGCTCGGGCTCCGTCCAGTTCCTCAGCCATCCATCCAGGGACTGCAGGTAGGTCTGCACGCAGGGGCGCCCGGGGAAGTACTGCAGGGGAGGAGAGGGGCGAGAAAACCCAGACCTTGCTATGGGAGCAGCCCACCAGCACCCCCAGCTCACCCTCACTGGGACAGGCGCTGGGCAGCACGAGCATCCTCTATGGCAGCGTGTGCTGGAGGGCAGCGCAGTCCTGGCAAGGTTTTGGTGCCCTCCCCCCCGAGGGGCTGGGGGCTGCGGCATGTCCCCCCCCTCCAGCAGCGAGACCCCCCGTGTCCGTGTTCAGGCTCTGAACCTCGGCCCCATCTGAGGGAGGCAAAAAGCCACTCTGACCATAAGTCAGCTCAAAGCCGATTAGCAGCAGCACTTTAAAACCGCAGACACCCCGGGGAGAGGGGGCAGCCTGCCAGTGCGTGTCACTGACCCACGGACGGACAGAGGGACAAGCAAACAAAGGAGCGTTTTGCCAGGTCTGAGCTGAGTCTCCCCAGGCCCGTGGGGAATCACACCGAAAGTCCCAGATTCACAGGGAAATTCACCTGTGACTCGATATTTCTGCTGGAAAACACAGTCCCCCCCGGGGCTCCTTCGGCAGGAGGCTTTGCCCTGCGATTCCCTGCTTCCCAGGCACCAGTTCTTCCCGCCTTCGGATTTTTCCTCCCTCCTTGCCTTAAATACCTCTTGGGAATGGAACAGTTAAGGCTGGGACCCGCTGGCTGAGCTCCCCCAGCCTGAGCCCCGCTGGGCTGGCCGCAATCCTGGGGATGCTGCTCCGTCCCGTGGATGAGTGCGGCAACGGCAACGCCAGCTCGGCATCCTCAGGGATGCACCGGCACCCACCCAGCACCCACCACCCACGGCTCCGGGGCCTCCCGCCCACGGTAGGGATGCAGCTTTGCCTCCTTGCTGGCTCCGGTGCCACGGATCGCTCTCGGCCAGCGAGGGGAAGGTTTGCAGGAAGAATTAAAAGCTGATCGACTAAAACCACTGCTGCTGGGGACAAGGGGAGGAAGAGCCACATGAAGCTCTTGAGCTGAGGACTTCAGATTCGTTGCACCAGAGGCTCACGTTTGGAGCACTTTGAAGGGGAGAGCAGGCAGGGGCGGGTGCAGGGGGTGTCTCACATATCAGTGAGGGCTACACGAGGTCCAAACTGAGTGTGAGACCCTGGGAAGCAAAGGAGGGAGCAAAGGCAGCAGGCATGGCCAGGCAAAGGTCTGCCAAGGAGCCTGGGCTGCAACAGGGATGGGGACAGGGCTCCTGCAACTCCAGTGGTGGAAACCTCAGCCAAACACAGCACTCCAGCACACCACAAAATTAAACTGCCCTGCTCCTGCTGGCTTAAAGCTCCTACACACCTCAGTTTCACCAAGCCCAACAGGGAAGGCAAAAGGAGACCTTAAGTTACGCTCTTCCAGAGCTTGACTCAGAGTGGGAGTCCTTTTCCTGGACTATCAAAGGAGCCCACGGTGATCAGCTCCCCGAGCTGAGCATCCAAGTCAGGCAGATCATCATCTCCAACAGCGGGTGACAGCATCTCTTCTGAAAAGACCTACTACCTCAACACCTGCAAGCACCGATCCTGCTCTGCCCACCAATACCTGCACTCCACATCTTGCATGAAACTCTCCAGCACCTGCTCATGGCTCCCATTGGGACTCTGGGCTGAGTTTGGAGATCCAAGGGGATGGGGACAGCCCCACAGAAGCCGTGGGACACGCTGAGCACCAGGACATGGGGTTCACGTCCAAGACCGCCATGCTTCACTACCTGGGATTGCTGGGATGTGGTGGCCCGCACCCTGCCTTTGCATTTCACCTTATAAATAGCTACGTGGAGGCACAGGCAGTTCCTCTCCTGACACCAAAAGCTCCTCACCTTCACCAGTGTGGCCACGTAGCACTTGAAGGCAGCCAGCTGGGCTCCTGACAGCGTGGCAGGGCGGGCAGCCTCCACCCGCAGCGAGTAGTGCAGTGTGGACTCCAAGTCAGCCATGTACAACTTGGAGCTGGGGAGGGCAGCACAACACCATAGTCCATCAGCCCGGTAATCCACACCCGCAGGCACCCAGCCACAATTCGGGGTTTTTCCCAGGGGAAAGACACCATCCTAGCCCGTTGCCCACCCATGGCCAGGCCACCTCCTCCTCTCACAAGCCTCAGCCTCCTCCCACAGCCCCAAAATGATGAAGGTGGGGGGGGCCTGACCGGTCAGCATGCTTTGGCTGGGATGGGGTGGTCTCGTTGGAAGCGCTGACGGTTGTGTTCAGCTTGTAGGAGCCACGGGTGACGCCCGAGAGCGCGCGCAGGTAATAGGTGTAGAAGGAGCGTGCCTCCGTGTGCCTGCAAGGAAGGAGAAGCCATGAACTAGACCCTCTTCCCTCCCAAACAGCCCCTGGCCCCAAGTAGGAAGCAAAGGAGACCAAAGGCTTAGCTGGACCGGCAACCTGGACCTGGGGAATGAACGCAGGGTGGTCCGTACTCTCCCCCTGCCCTGGCAGTGGGTGTCCTGGTACGCAGCCCAGAGCAGAGCTGAGCCCCAGGCAGCTGTGCCGTGCCACCTCCAGGCCGATGTGGCCGAGGGATGGCTTGGTCACAAGCCATTTTCCCAGCTCCAGGTAGGGCTGGCAGCCCTGTTCAGTGCCCACCAGCAGCCCCTTGCCCCCTGCCAGCCTGACCAACCCAGTCACTGTCTCTCACAATTACAAAGGAAAGCGCAAAGATGGGGCACAAGGCTGGCACCCCACCGGGGTCCCCAGAGCCACCCTGCCATCTCCCCACTCACACTGGCAGGCGGGAGAAGGAGCCATTGCGGAGGAGCAGGTAGCCGGAGGGGAAGGTGGTGACACCGAACTTCTCCACGAGCTCCTCCTCGCTGCTCAGCACCCTCCTCACTGCCACGTTCTCGTACTGCAGCATGTCCAGCACCACCTGCAAGCCCAGTAGCCCCAGGGTCAGAAGGGAGGGCAGGGGGACTGCCAGCCCCACCGGGGATGCAGCAGGGCTATTGAGCACGCTGTGTAACACTTTGCACCTGCAAAGCAGCATGCACGCTCACCAGGGGGGCTGCTGGGAGAGGACTCCACTGCCAAAGGCACCCAGGAGTTACTGGGCACCAGGGATACAGGATTCAAGAGAAATGGGGGATAAATGCAGCTGTACTCACCTCTCTGCCCACGAAGGAATTGCTCTTCTCAAAGATCAGAGCCAGGTACTGCTCCTTGTTCCTCTGGAAGAAGGTGCGAACCTCCTCCGCACTGCAAGAGAGAAGAAGATGGCAGCGGGTGCCTCAGTACCAGCCCGATGCTCTGCCCTCCTGCCTGAAAGTTCAGCCCCTGTCTGCTGGGATTTGGCAGGGGATGCCACTGCACGTTCAGCCCTACCCAGCAGGCAATTCCTCCCCGCTGAAGATTCCAGCCCAATTTTCTGCTCCGGTTCACAAGCTTTGAGAAATCCTGCAAGGATTAGCTAAGGAGGCAGAAAACAAAGCACGGGCAGGGCAGGGCAGGAGGGAGCTGCACAGTCACCCCCGGAAAAAGGCAGCAATGAACTTGAACTGAGGCTGCTGTTTTTTTGGCTAGGACATGAAGGCACTGGAGACCTGAAGCACGCGCTCAACCATCGCTTTGGGAAAGCCAAACGCTCCCCTGGGACAGCAGAGCAACTGCCTGTGCCTGGCAAAGACAACCCAGATCCCAATAAATTTGTACTGAATCAAGAAAACCCTTTCTCTGGGCAGGAAAAAGCTGTTAACAGTAACAGCCTCACTCGCACGGCACGGCGCTGCCATGGCCCCAGCCCGGGCACCGCTTGCTCTAATTAAGGCTGACAAGCAGGTTTGTTAGGGAGATGCAACAACATGGCCTGTCTCACCTGGGCCATATAAATGGCTCTGGCCTGGCCAAGTCATCTGCGCCGACCTGGGTGATGCAGTGGCTGCTCCATGGTCACTTTTGGCTCAGGATTTCCCCAGAAACCTGCTCTCCATGGGACACAGGCCGCCACAGCCACCCCCCCATCACCCCGCCCCTACCTTGCTGGCTCCAGCGGAGGACAGGCGGGCGGCCAGGCGTCCTGGCTCTGCTCAAGGTTGGCGATGATGGCATGGCGCAGGTCCTCGACGGTGGCACTGGGATCTGCAGGGTGGCAGGATGCCAAGGGGTTAGTCCTGGGGAAGCTGCTCCCGTGGCCTGAGCTGAGGGGAGCTGCCCTGAGCCGCTCCCCTGGACTCCCCGAGCTCCCAACGCATAGCGGGTGCCGGCAGCAGGGCCACTTGCACCACCTGGGGTAAATAAACCCTGTGGCTCTGAATACTCACTGGTAATCCTTATCCCATCCTCTGCTTTCTTGCTAAAAGCTCTGAAGAACTGAAAGGGAAAAAAACCCAACACGAAGGGACATTGGAATGTGTTTGGACTAGGACAGGGAGGCAGTGCAGCTCAGCGGGCAGAAGCAGAGGCTCCTCCTGGGCCAGCTCTGCCTCAGTTTCCCTGTGATGTTACAACTTGTTAACTGACACCAGCCACAGCAAAGGGAGCTCCTGGCCAAGCTCCATCCATCCTTGGAGGGGAGGGATGTAGGCAGGGGCTGGGAGCCATGTCCAGCCTAGGGCTGAGCGCTGGCAGGCAGCAGGGCAGGTGCCTCCAGGGGTCCCAGGGAGGCAGCCAGGACCTTCCTGGTCCTGCGACCCACTGTCTCCTTACTCCAGAGCTCCCACAAAGCAAGAAGAGGTTTTTTTTTTCCACTCCTGGCTTCCCACAGTAGCCCTAGTGCCCATGATACAGCCCCAGCAGCGAAACCAGGTTGCATCAGACAACTGTTTGCTTTGCAGGCTGGGCCAGGTGTGCGGGCTGTTTGCAAAAGGTGTTTGGCAGGGACAGGGGATGCGAAGCAAGTGACTTCTTGGCACCACCACATCAGCACGGCTCCTTGCCCTGGGAGATGTTTCAGTCCATGTCCCACAGGCAGCGGGTGCTTGGTGAGACTCCAGGGCACAAGCCAGTCTACCCAGTAAACTCTATAAGATCTGACCCCACCTTGGGCTGAGCCTGTAAATTGTAACTGAGGACATTATCTGATGAAAGCCTTATCCCCCTTGTTCCATCTCAAGCCGATCCTGGCTTTTGCTGCCTGCACCTGGGGTGCTTTAGCTTTATTGTTTGTGTTGGAGCAATGCTCTGTTTGCAGTGGGAAATACTGTGAAAGAGCATATTGACACAACTAAGAGGCCAGGCATGGGCCCAAGAGGAGGGACTGCACCTTTCCAGCTGCCGCAGGAGGCTCCCAGGAGAGCCCTGCGCCGCCTCCCGCAGCATCCCTGTGCCCTCCTCCAAAACCTGCGCCTGCAGCTGCTCTCTGCCCTTCAGCAGACTTTCCCAGGCATTTCCCACCCAGGTTTCAGACTCTCCCCTCTCCTGGGAGGGATCTGGCTTCTACGTTTCACCACGAAGCAGCGTTTTGTCTTTCCCCCTCCTTGTTCCTACATCACCCAGCAGTTGGGCAGCCTGCAGCCCAGCCGCAGCTATGTTTTGGGGAAGGACAGAACAGCTCCAGCCTGTAAAGCCCCAAAGGGAATGTTTTGATGCAATAGCACCGTTGGTCTGATTGAGCAAGAGAGCGACAGGCCAACAGGCAAAGCCCAGGGAAACCAGGCAAGTACCCGGTACACACAGCCCTTACCTTCAGCGTGGGGAAGCCTGTTATCCCAAAATCGGCGCACACTTTCTGGTTGGCCTCGTCAGCACAGTCGATGGCTGCCAGCATCACCGCAGGCCTCCACTCTGCAGGGACAGAGGATGCGGTCAGCTTAGCTCAGCCCCTCTGCAGCCCCCAGATCACCGCTCTCACCTCGCAGGAGACCAACCGATGGTTTCCAAGCCCCACAACACCCAAAGCTACGGTCCGCGCTGGTGTTTGGCGCCCTACTTCTGGGGTGGCAGGAGCACAGGGAAAGCCGTGTGAGGCGGGACCAGGCTTCGCACACCCTGCCCTCGCCGGGGCTGGAGTGCAGGCAGCTCTGCCTGCGGCTGCCTGCCTGTCCGGTTCTGCCTGCCCAGCCTCTGCCCCAGCGGGAAAAGGCCGCCAGAAGAGGAGGGACAGCTAACCGCGGCTGGGGCGAGCAAGGAACATGGGCTCCAGCTCGTCTCACCCCAGACCAAGAGCACAATCGATAACTGAGAGGGAACAACCCAAAACCAGTATCCGGGGCACCGCGGCAGAGCCTGCCCAGGTGCCGAGCATCCGCTCCCCCTCTGCAGCTCCCACCACCACCTCCCCGGGGAGGAACAGCAGGTCCCTGGAGTAAAGTAGAAACCAAGAAAAGGGGGCACGCAGGCATTTCAAGCAGCGGGATCTGCAAGCCTGTAGCAAAATGGAGATAAAAGCTCTGAAATGGCTTCTTTTTAGAGTAAGGGACAAAAGCTGGAGAACGTCCAGCCTCTCCTTTGAGCGGGATGGGGAAGGACATGGTACCAGCACACGGATGAAGCCCATGCCACCCTCGGTAGGAGCCTGCTGGAGGTGGGGACCCACTGGGACTGCCCTGTGTTGCAGGTGACCTGCTTCCCACTGCCCTGGCACCAGTAGTACTGGGAGGGCTGGCTGCCAAGCCCTGCTGCAGGGAGCCAGGAACACTCCTAGACTCATCAGCACGTGGCACCCACAGGTCACCCCAGCATACTCCCCATCCAGCCCATTCCTGTGAAAACCCACGCGTGGGAACAGCGGTGAAGATGCCGAGTGGCGTGGGGGTGGCTTCCCTGCCCAGCCTCCACGGGCATCCCATCCGCAGTCCAGCCTCCAGAGCGGGGAGCCCTGGCGGAACCCCGGTTTGGAGAGGGGCCAGGAGAGCCGGCATTCCCCCGCAGGGCCTGGGCACGCACCCCATTCCTCACATCCTGCCCCATGGGGGAGCACTGACGGCATCCCCTGGGAGGGACGGCATCCCCTCGGAGGGACGGGATGTCTGCCCCGGCCGGTGCCCTGACTCACCTGGCAGCGACCGCGCTCTATCAATTAACGCAGTAACAGGGAGAAGCCGTGGGCACCCCAGGGTGCTGAGGGAGGCAGGATGAGCCCCGGCGGGGCAAGGAGCTTGGCAGCAGGGCATGCAGGTCCCCAGGCGGGGCTGAGCACCAGCCAGGCCAGGCATCAAGGTCAAAGCCGGGAACAAACCAGCTGGGATCAGCCTGGCCGCAGCGCCCTGCCAGCACCACGGAGGAGTGGGGCTAAGGGAGGGTCTGGGGGTGGCAGCAGGACCCCCAGTGCCTGAGGCAGGCTCAGGTTGAGCTTCTCCCAAGCAAAGGGGGCTCCAAGGATGCTGCTAAGCCATGCCTGGTCATGGCGGGGGGGGGGGGGGGGGGGGGGCTGGGCCTTCCTAGCAGGCTGAAACTTCAGGGGGGGCTGGGGCACAGGGGGCTTCAGGGGGGCCGGTGGAAGGAAGGGCACAGAGAGCTGAGTGGTGCGGGTGGGGAGGGTGCATTGGGGATGCGCGGGTGCTGACAGGACCAGGGATGCGGGACCAGGGATGCAGGGAGGACTGAAGAGCACTGACGGGGATGACGACGACACAACAAAAGGACAGCGATGCAGGAGGGATTTCAGAGCACTGCAGGGGCACAGGGAAGGTTTGGGGGTGCTGACAGGAGAGCAGACAGGGATGCAGGGGGGATTTAAGGGTGCTGGTGAGGACACGGGGGCAGAGACATGAAGGATTAAATGGGGTGCTGATAAGAGAAGCCAGAAACGGCGGTACGGGGGGCCCACGCGCAGCAGATGAAGGACACAGGGAGGGTTTGGGGGTGCCGGCAGGGCAGGCAGAGACGCGGAGAAGGGGCAGCGGGGCACAGGGCCGGACTCACCGCGGAGGTCGTGGGCCAGGGCCCGCCATGTGGGCGCGAAGTGGACGCAGTGCCCGCACCAGGAGGCGAAGAACTCGACGACCCAGGCGCTGGGGGAGCCCAGCAGCCGCCCCTCCGCCCCCGGCCCCAGCAGCTCCAGCGGGTCAGAGGGCGAGTACAGCTGCCGGGACCGCGCCCCCGGCAGCGCCAGCACCAACGCCAGCACCGCCGGCCACCAGCCGCCCCCCCCGCCGCCCCCCCGCGCCCGCCGCCGCCGCCACATCGCCCGCCAGGCCGCCCGCCGCCGCCCGCCGCCTTTAGGGCCGCCCGCACGCCCCGCCCACCGAGGGGCGGGCAGGGGGCGGGGCCGAGGCCGCCCGCAGAGCGGCGCCCCCTGTCGGGCGCACAGCGCCGCCCCCCCGCAGCGCCCCCGCGTAACAGTGGGGACGCCCCGGGCTTCCCCCGCGGCGTGATGCAGGGGGCGGCCGCAGCGCCACCCGTCCACGGGAGCGCGGGGGGCGTCGAGCCACCTACCGCCCATAAAGCGCTGAAGGGCGGCGGCGGCTGGCTGAGGCCCCAGAGCCACCATTACGCCCCCCCGAGAGAGCCGCCAGCCGGGGGCGCAGCAGTGTGGGACGCCCCGATGTCAGCCGGTGTCACCGGGCAGCGCCTGCCGGGATACCCCGCAGGCCACGGGGACCCCAGAGGCCTCACCCCAACCCTACCAGCGATACGCCACAAAGGTAACCAGTGAGGCCCCCAAAATCCAGCTCTTCCACCCTAAAACCTCAGTGCTCTGCCCGGGCAGCCCCACATCCCGGCCCTGCCACCGCTCATGTTCCTATGTCACCGGTTGCCAGACACAGAAGGTGCCCGTTGCCCAGGAGCACGGGCACCCACGGCGGGGGGGGGGGGGGCAGGGCCCTGAAACCAGCCCCCACCCCCGGGGCCAGGTCCCCGGCACTGGGGTGCCCATGGCTGCTGTGGGCTGGCTGCTGGCTCGGTCCCCGGGCAGGCCATTAGCCACCCTGCGCCCCACCTAGGTATTTGATGCAGACTTGCCGTGCTAGAAAAACAAGCCTGCCACTGCCAAGCCTTGAGGTGGCTGGGGGCGGTGGGGTGGGCAGGACCCCCCCGCAGGGCACAGCTCCGGGGTGCTGCAGGGCTCCCCGACAGCTCAGCCCGGGGGGACAGAGCCCGTCGGACACAACATTTGTGGGATCGCTGCCACGCATCATCCGCGTCCCAGCTGGTGCAAATGGGGCAGAGGATGGCTGCCCCAGCCCTGCCCGCTGTAATTAAATGCTTAAGGGATTATCACACCTTGCTGTCCAACCGGGCGGGAAGAGGCACAGCCCGGCCGCCAGCGCTGCTCTGAAGGTGGTCCCTGCCGTCCCCACCGCCACTGACCCTGCCACAACGTGTCTTCATCCAGCTGGTGATTAAAAGACAAAAAATCCCTGTGTTTAAGGACGTTCATCACCGTTATTTTACCCTGGGCTAAAGTCCTTACTTTAAGGGCTCATCAGCTTGATTAGTTTATCACAGGAAAGGGGAGGCGCTCAGCACCGGCATAATTGCCAGCATCCTCCCCATCCAGCTCACCCCTCCCTCCCAGGGTGCCCAAATTCCTTGAATCCTTGCAAAAGCGCCATCTTAACCCAAAGGGAGACCAACCAGAGCCCGCTCCTTGGGGCTTGGGCTCCTTCCGAGGTGAGCCATGCCATTGCTCATCCGCCGAAGCCCTGGGGTGAGGATGCTCCTGCTTCCGGCTGCTCCGGGACAGCCAGGGCTGCGGGTGCCACCAATGGCCCTGCTGCCATGCTGGCATTCCCAGTCCCCACACCTCCCCAGGGAACAGCCTTCTGCAGCGGCAGGGTGTGGGGCTTTCCAGGCACGGGCTTGCCCAGAAAACCTTTTTTCCTTATAACATTGCTGCGAAGCAAGAGATGGGGCTTTTCTTCCATCTGGGAAGAGCCAGATTTTTACTGCAGAATGCCCCGAGACAGGGCATGGGCACGGAAAGCCGAAGATGAAGCAGACATTTTCAAGCAACCCATTTTAAGATGGATTTGAGAATAACTAAGATGAATTAGGGGGAAAAAAAAAAAAAAAGCAAGAAGCTGTGTAAGTCTGGGGAGGTTTTAGAAATGCCCTCCCAGTGCTGCCTGCCCTATCGTCCACTCTTGCTTTGCACCCCCTCACTGCTAGCAGAACCTGCGGGCAGCAAAGTACAGGGGCTGGGGGCTGGATGTCCCTAATGCCTGGCTGCTGAGCTCCCAGCCCGCCCCAGAGCCCAGCTTTTAGGCACTTACGGCACCTTTAGGAACCTCCGTGGTTTTCAGTTGCGCCGCACAGCAACGCCTTCAGCACCCACCTTGGCATCCTTAACTTTGGGAAGAGTTGTGCTTCATGCCTACGTAGCAAGGCCACGGGCTAAGGCCCACTGCAGGCGTTCCCATGCCACACAAGGTCCCCAAGCAGCAGCTGAGCAGTGGCTTTAGCTCATTATGCTCATCAGCTCTCAAATCTTTCCCAGACCAGCAGCCAAAAGGAATCTCCTTGAAGTCAATGAGGTGTGGGCAACACCAGCAGGCTGAGAGCCTCAAAGGCCGCCAAGATCTTCCCAAAATTATTTAAGCCCTGCAGAACTTGTTTTGTGCACCCAAAATGGATCATTTTCACAGACACAAAGGGTTACCCTGACTACCCTGTGCTGGGTTAGAGACAAGGCGAGGAAAGAGCGGTTGGGGTTTTATGTATTCAGCCCTTGAAGTGCTGGAAAGGAATACACTTCAGAAAATGAAGAAAAGCTTTTACTGTCTTTTTTTTAAAAGCATGAATCTGACTGCAAAACACCGAGCTCAAAATGGTCAGGTAAGCTGATCCCAGACCTTCTCACTTCCCTTTAGTTGTGAAGGTTCCAGGACAGGGAGATCCTGAAATGGACTTTCTTCCTTGAAAATTAAAGAACACGTTCCTACCTAATTGTGTGATTCCAGGAACTGACTCCAAGAAAAACACGCAACCAATGCAAGACTCATGATACAATCATGGCAACCCCGTCACCCGGCCCTGGCATTTCAGAGGCTGTTCAGAGAAGTTTACATGCAACTCCCCCGTGAGCGTTTCGGAAATACCAGTTGCAGAGGAGGCTTGACCATTTCCCTCTCCTTCCAGTCACAAGATGGGACTGATGGACTCAGTGAAGCCCTCCTCAATCTGGAGCACAGCACCGCTTAAAGTGTGGTCTTCCTCCAAATAAAAGAAAAAAACTCATTTCCCCGATCAGCATCTTCAAACAGCCTCAGAGGGTGAGTGAGAACTGTGTTCCCTGCCACCTCCCAGCCAGCTCAAGTCAGCTGGAACGCTCCAGTCCAGGTGGCACTTTTCCACTGGTGGCACTAGTCACACCTCCTTTGAGACACAGTTTCAGACAAGACCTTTGGCAGCGCCTGCACGATAAACCTGCCAGCTTCCGTGGCTCTGCCGAGACACGGAGTAACACGCGGAATGGATGTGAACCCCAGCTGCTTCCCACACCCTGCATCAGCTCTTCGGGCTGACACCTGTGAAGACCAGGAAAGCCCCTTGTAGCCCCCCCTGGGAGCTGGGAATTGCTGACTACACGAGACAGGCTTAGCTGGACACAGTTGATTTCTACCTTTCAAGCCCAACTAGCCTGTAATGACAACAGGCATACAAGAAAATCTGGGGTGCATTCTCAGGATGTGATGAATGTGTTCACGTAGTTTGTGTCTGCAGACAGAGACTACAGCAGTACCAGCCCCTTTCTGCTACTCACCCTCTGCTGATTCATCCCTGCTCGGGAGAGCAGGCAGTCACAGCAGTGACGCTGTCCTTGCTCTGTTCGGGGGTACCTGGGGGGACTGGGAGGAACCGCTGCTGTCTTTGGTATGTCTGGGTAGGAAACGTTTTACCCGCAAATTTAAGATCTACTTAAAGTCATAAATCATCATCGTGACCCAGGATACACAGAGCAGATGTTTTCCACTCCAGCTCATCTGCCCAGCTTCCAGGAGCAGATCGGAGGAGGCCACACCGCCCAGATTTGCCACATCATTATTTGGCAGCTGGTTTAATTGCAGCGCATGAAACTGAGAATGCCACACGGATGACAACGGAGCACTCCTCTCTTGCTGTGACAGTAGTCCTGCAACATAAGCAAGGGCTCACCTACCAAGGACTGGTGTGCCCAGCCGCAGGTTCACTGAGCAGCACTGGCTCCATCACCTCTGCAGAGTAGTGCAGCGGGACATGGACACTGTACCAGGCTCCTTGGTGAGCCCCTCAAGCCAAGCAACACGAAGGATAGGATCCCCTGCAGCCACCTTTATTTTTCTGGAATAAAAGCAAATAAAATCCCTGGGACAGCCCCCCAGGGCTGGCATTAATTCCACCTCCAGCAAACTCACAGACAAAGCCCTAGATTTCATGGGGCAGTGACAGACGAGGGAGTCTGCAAGACAAAGCCACCTGAAACCAACATTGGAGCCCAAGGGACACAGCAGGTCTTGCACCGCTGGAGCAAAGGGCTAGAAAACCAGGGCCAAGAGAAACATTCAGAGCAGGAACCAACCAGATCCGCTCCAGGCCATCCTCACACAGCACGCTTGGCTGGCAAAAGAAGGCATTTTTGCCCCAGGTGCCCTCCCTATGCCCTGCTCCTACCCAACCCTCACCCTCCTGAATTGAGCTGCTGCCCCGACAGTTCTATCCCTCCTCCATTTCCCCAAATTTCTGCAGAATCTTATTCAGGAGGAGGCAGGAAGGAGCAGGGCTGAGGCTACGGGTTTTGTTTGCTCCAGTTTGCAGACCTTGCAGGGTGCCTCTCCCTCCCCCCCGCCCCCGACAGGACCCGCATCCTGGAGAGCGCCCTGTGCTTTCAAACTCTATTACATCTCATCTGCATTCCGGCCCACCAACGGCCCGTGCTCTGGGCTGGGTGCCAGCGGCTGGGCAGCCCCCCTCCTCTCCTTCCTGTATGCTGCTGAGAGCCGCTGGTGTTCAGCAGCTCCCCACAGGCTCCTTTTCTTCTGAGGGCTGTCTTAACGAGAGCCTGGACATTGCAGAAGCCCTTGTGCTAGGCAGGGAGCAGCGATGTCTGGAGCAGAGTCAACTTTTCAAGTGCTCCAGAGCTCTGCCAGGCATTTTAGGAGCGGGGAGGCACCTGGGAGCAGGTGGCACCCAGGCAGGGAGGCACCAACACAGCCCCACTCGATGCACCGTGCCAGCAGAAAGGCGGCTGCCCGACGTTGCCCAACCCGGGAGTTTCACTAGGTCCACGGGTGAAACGGCTGTTGAAGGCAACTGCGCTCCGAGGGTTCTGGGAAGAGTTGCACAAACACCACCGTAGAAAGTCAGTGCCAAAGTGAAGCAACATAGATTTGCAAATGAGGAAATTAGAGCCTTCACCAAGCTGATTAGTGGCCATCCCGGGCAAGGACAGCAGTAGCAATGCAGCAGTTTGCTGTGTCACTCACCAGGGCACTGTGGCAACGTTCCCACTGCTCCAGCCGTTTTAAAGCAAAGCCAGTTCTTTAGCCAGGGAAGCACAGATGAATTGTTTTATTTTCAACGTGCAATGTACTCTAAGCCACTTCCAGGGATGGATGCAAGTAGATTGCTGTCCAAAAATACAGGACTCTGGGAGTAAAATCGCTGCAGGGTGAGGAAAGCAATGACACGGATGCTGTCCTGCTGCTTGGTAATGAGAGCGCAGAGGCTGCAGCACCACTCTGTCTCGGCTCTTTGGACATCAAACGGCCCACCGCCGCGCTTTGGCCAGTTCAACCCCGAGCTCAGAGGGCTGTGATGTGCTTCTCCATCTGTACAAGGGCTGTGGATGGCGTTCCCGGCACTCTCCACTGAGGACTACCACTGCACACTGGCACCACCGGACTGCAGCAAAGCTGCTTCCATAACAAAAGTCCAAGCGCAGCAAGTCCTTCTCCATGATGAGGTACCTCTGTTAAGGAAAAGCAAAGAACAAACAAACTGCTCAGCACAGAGCAACACCTTTGCAATGGTTTTGTTCATGCAGGTTCCCTCCCATTTAATGCATACGCCTCTCCCAGGCAGAGAAGAGTGGTGAGGATCCTCCAAGCTGGAAAGACCAACACTGGTTTTTGTAGACATCTGTAGTAAATGGAAAGCAAAGCCTATTCTGCTGGGCTGTACCTTAATAAATGGCACCAAAACAGAGCAGAGGTGCAGGAGCAGCAGCGGCTGTAGGCATTGAGGAGGTCCCATAAACACACGTGCTTCTGGCCTTACACATTTCATGCTGCCATGCATTTGCACACCTGTGGTTTGGCACTGCAAGTGTTCAGCTGTCCTCTTACACAGCTCCGGGACCTTTCACATGTTAAAGTGAGGTTGGGTGGTTGGTTTGTTTTCTTCTTCTGGAAAGGAAACAGCAAAGATTTAGGAATGTTCCACCAATACATAAAGTTTCCAGGCAGCAACGCCTGCCCCCTCAGTGAAGAAGTGATCGGTGCTGGTAACAGCAGCTCTACAGAGCTGTAACAATGTACAAGCCTAATGGAGGAATCCAAAACAAGACCGAGGCTCTGAAGAATTTAATTCCAAAACTGTTGCTTAGCATAAAGATAGTTCCACCCCCAAACGGTATAAACAGTGAGTTTTTAAAACCTATTTTAACCAAACTTGTGCAAGGAGTAATTTTTCTCCTGCAGATGATGCAGCGTGCTCCTGCAATGATTACACAATGCTATTTTATGTTTTGCTTTTGTCAACATTCACCTTTAACAGTAAGGAAATTCTAATAATGTCATGATTATAATTAAGGCAACTCTAATGGGATTTTGTGGACTGTGATTGGCATCCCAAGTACAGCATCAGACAGAAAGGGGAATGTACAAGGGACAAATCTCCAGGACACTGTCAGAATTAGCAGCCATTTGGGTAATTATAAAACTCCATTTTATAAAGAACTAGGAAACAAGATTAATTTATAAATCAGTTTATTTACAGATTTTGTTCTCTTAAAGTACATTTCAGTTACCAAAGATATTTACACTGGTGTACACAGGGACTACCCTGGTTATTTTACAGTTCTTAATTACAAAAAAAACCCCAAACCCTTCCGCACCCTTGGGTCTGTCTACTGTGCAAAGCTGCTCTGGATGTGAACGTTAGCTGAAACTGGCCCAAAAACCAAGTTACCAGGTTATTTACACATACACAGTAAACGGGTTTCTTTTCAGCATCTCCACAACACAGCACACAGGGAGATGGAGCCTCCCAAAAGGCGGCTTTGCAAGTGTATATCAAAAGGCTCTGCAAAGTCAAGGAAAAAACTAGTAAATGCAAGTTAATTACAGTATTTCTTTCATCTGTATATAATTTTGCATTTAATGTTTAAATTACAAATAAGTTCAATAGTTTGCTTTTCTCCATTTTAGTTGATTTGTAAACACTTCAGATGCACTAAATACCTTATAAGATTCAACTGTTTCTCTGCTGAAAAGTACTTTATTTTCCTAATATTATTAAGGTAGCTAAGGGATATGAAAATCAGAACTGCACGCAGTTCCTCGCAGAATAGTCACTTAAAAGGTCTCTATCACTGTGCTACTGAAGATCTTCTGCAGGTACACTCTAATTCAAGTATTGCAAAAAGCTAAGGCCACTTTTTCAAGAAAGGAAAGTGAACAAGATGGGATTTTTCAATCCCTCATTCCACCTTGTGAGCAACAAGCCTTTTCTGAAAGGCAGAAATACTGATATTCCACAGCTCGGCTCAGGGAGCATCCTGCTGAGAGAGAGGTACTTGCGCTCCTTGTCCTCACAAGCCTGGGCTTTCCCACCTGGCACCGAGATCCCTCCCCAGTGATGACAGCCACAGCCCTAAACAGCTTATGGGCCTCAGAAAAAAACGCCTCAGCCTTGAATCCTCTAACGTGGTTGCACCAAGATTACCAGGACCCAGGAATATAATCTTGTTCTTACAGTGAGAAGGCTGGGGAGAGGAAACTGAGAATTCAGCCTCTGTTTGTGAGGCTCCAGGCTTCCCCATACCTCCTCGTTACAAGCTGAAACCCAGACAGACCATTGCTTCATTGCTGTAATCATCAGTCCACAAGTACTCCAGACACTCCAGGTTTTGAGTATGCACTCAACTCAAAGCAACTCAACACACTCTGAGGTACTGAGAAGATATTCACGTATGTTCAAGTCTTTTTAGGGTTGCTCCTAGCAAGGATTGCCTCCAAAAATAAATGGGGACGTTTGCAAAGGAACGAAGCCATTACTTTGACTCAGCTTCCTTGTGCCCAAACAGCTGTAAAAATAGTTACTACTTCTGTTGAGGGTACTAAACTAGTGCTATCCAAACCAGCAAGACAACAGGCGTATGACGTCTGATGGTCCCTGGTACCTTGGCAGGCCAACCATACAACCTTCTCCTTGCTGGTGGGCAGACCAGAAAAGCCATGCCAGCCCTGCAAAACAGCCGAAAAGCCTCGGGGGTGCAGGGCAACCTTCTTAACATCAGCCACAGAATCTACAGAACAGAAACTAACTTTGTTTCTCAGATACTCCAGCTACAAACCTACGCTGCAGGTTTCTGCCTTCTTTCTGTAATTGCTACCTATAAAAATAGCAATCCTTGCTATTGAAAAAGATACACCCAGGAAAGGGAGTCTGAGGTGGTGACCCAATCAGTGACACCATGCTGGTTAAATGCAGCAGCTTTAGTTTGCTTCTTTCTTAAGCATTCAAGAGTTTCCTGGTTCAGCATCGTAACATTTTACGTGGACAAGTGAATCACTGAGGAAAAAAAGCTGAACAATGCTTCACCAAGACCATTTGATTTCCAGCCAGCCAGAAGGGCCACGACTGCAGGACAGATGCGCATGTGCCTGTTGGAGGTGTTCCTATACACCATTACCTCCTCCTTGTCCTTCTACTCATTAAGCTCCCATGAATATGGCTCACCATTAACTCACAAGTGAGGTGCTGGCAATACTACATCTGAGAATCTGCATGGACCTCTGACAAATCCAACATTTCCCAGTGCTCTCCCTGAAGAATTACCAGCTGTGTGTCGTTGTGCAAAATGCAAATATTCCAACGATACCTTTAAAAAAAAAAAAAAGGTGGAAAAGAGAAAACAAAATGGAGCAGTAGCAGAGGTATGCATAGCAGGAAGCCCAAGAACCAAGCAGATAACGAAATGGTAAAGATCTCCCCGCCACGCCTGTTGTGGGCCGCAGAATCTTTGGGGCACCTGTGAGGGCTTCAAAGCGTCTTTCTGCACTCTGGTGTGTCTGAAGAATCTGACTCTCCTCCGGGTCTTGTCCCAGGTTAACAAACAGGGACATCCACTATTAAGGCATCAACGTTCAACCCCAGATTGTCTGCATTCCTCCAACAAAAACACAGGAATGGGACGGACAGGTTAAGAATGAGCACTCAGCAGAAGGACACCGCAGTTGAACCCAGCACCAAATCAACCACGTAACAGCTGCCCATGGCCTAGAATTTCTGGGAAAGGAAGGAAACAGATGGAGCAGGGAAGTTTCACATCATTTTTCAGCACAGCCCTCTCAACTCTCCATTGTCTCTGAACTAAGTGTGGTGAAGCTCCACTCCTAGTCCTGCATTTGCATCCCACCCCTGGTCACTGAGGTTTGGTTCTTTCTTACTTTCCCTGCCCCATACCTGCCTCAAGAAGCTGCAAGTTTTGTGCAAAGAATACAGGGCTCTGGAATTTTCCAGAACAGATGCTTTCTCAAGTTCGGCTGTCTCAAAACATAAGACAGGTCAGCCAGCGGCACAGGACGCTCTCCTATAGCCCACTTAATAAATTATCTGAAAATAAATAAAAACCCCACAAGCAGAAAACATGCAGACAGTCAAGCACTGGACACCGCTTTCTTTGGTGAATACACTCTGTTCTCTAAATTGTTCAAGTAACAGCTTCTCCCAATGTATTAGGTGACAGTAATGGCGGAAGCTGAGGGATTGAAGGCCAAATTTTTGTGAGGAAACGTTTTCCATTCCTGCATGTCTCATGCCTGAGAAAATCCTGAGTATCCATTATCTGGGAGCAGCTGGTGCTCCAGGAAGAGAAGTGCTACACAGTAGGAGGAAAGTTGTGCACGGGCTCATCTTTCACACTTGACATTAGGCGGCCTTTATCTTGCTCCACCTCGGGACTGAAGCAAGTTACATATGAAAAGCAGCAAGAATTCTTTACTTGAATGCAGAAAGCAACATCATCCGATTTCCCCGGACTGGCTGGCACCATACTTGATACCACACCACAGAAGAAAGCTGAAAACCAACTTCACAAAGAAGGGAATTAAACGGGCTCTGGAGCAGAAGAAACTGATGCACATTGTTAGGGCTGCAGGAGAAGAGGTGTTAAGATTGTAACACTGTTCAGTACAGTAAGTCTCCATTTATGACTAAAACCTGACCAAACTGTTTCTTCTCCGAATTACTCACATTTCTAAAGACAAGTCAAGTACTGATGGCTAACAGCCATTCCAGCAAAACAGCCAACAGCCCAACTTAACCCAGCCCTCTCAGAGACAAGCTGAACATGGCAAAGCCCCGGGCCAGGGCCCCAGACAGCTGCTGACAGTTATGTGGCATAACTGCATTGGCACACGAACAGTCTTGAGCATTCTGCAATACAGCCTCGAGTGAGGGATCAACTTGTTCCAAACAATAAATCCGGTGCGAGGTCTCTAGTGGCAGCGGACACAGATCCAGGTTCCTTTAATCACATCTGAACTGCCTTTAAACCCAACGTGTGCAAGTCCATCAGCAGCGCTCGCAGGGTGGAGAGTACATCGGGAGTCAGAAAGGCCCGTGACTCAGTGGTTACACAGCTGTAATTTTTTTCAGCACTGTCAGACAAGCAGTAATCGCCGCTGTTTCTCATTTATCTGGTTCAGTACATCAACAGTGTCTCTGATTAAGGCCTCGAAGATCCCATCTGCCAACTGCATCTTTACACACAGTTCATCCTCATCGTAGTTCACCCACTGCGCTTCTTCCTCATGAAGTTCCTGCACCTTGGAGGGTGAAAAGGAAAAGACAATACAAACATTACAATTCTGTTGCTCTAGGATAACATCCTCTGCAAAGTTCCAGAAAGAGTCCAGAACAGCGTGCATCTGCCAACAACCTATCTGTCTTTGTAAGAGATTACAGGAAATGCTTGGAATAGCAAAATGAACACAAATCTATTTGAACCAGGGTAAATGTTCACTGTTTGAGTGTTTTCCACCTTTCACCGTAGTATCCATTTTAAAGGATTTCATATTACTGCACAAGTGTTACACATGAAAGAACTCAGCTAATGGGATACCCTTGGCCAAGAGCAGAAGCTCCATTTAAAAAGTCCCAAACTATGTATTTGCAAGAAGCTGATTCCATGCAGCTTAAACTGGGCAGAAATCATGCAAAAGCCTTGAACAGGGGAAGGAGAAAAAGAAAAGACTATACTGCTGTTCCGTTTATTTGAATAAGAATTAGAAAATCTAAAGGCAATAACTAACTTCTCCAGTTCAGTATAGGAAGACAAAACGCTGGCAAGTGTTGAATGATAGTATTACACTCATTCGCAGAGAATACTCCATGCTTCATTGGATTTGACTGCATTACTACAAATGGAATTTTGTACCATTACATCCACAAGCATAACTCAAGAGTGTTATTTCCCTCTATTCCTAAATTGTTGACAAGCAAAATCCTGTTTTGCTGGTCGCTGGCAAATAGGTGTTCTAGTAACAGACAGAAATATATAATTTCATTCAGCAAATCAAGTCTTACCAACAGTCTCTCCAAAACGAATGTCTCCAATTAAGCTTATTAGAATTTGTTTTAGTGACCATTTCAGTATTACAGACACATCCTAACAATGCTCAAGCTTTTGAGAAAAGGAGGAGTGGGTGCAAGCATCGCTCATATTTAAAATAACAAAGAAAACCTGTTGAAAACTCTTTCTCTGCTCAGCTTCAACAGAAAGTTCTGACCATAAATCCTATGCTGAACTCAATACACATCTACAGTGTCCACTTAGACAAGTGGGTCAGACAGCTAGACACTGCTAAAACAAGGTTAAACCATACTGAAAATCCACCAATACAGTATCAATATGTAATAGTGTTGTTATCTAAAGAGAGTAGAAGAGCTATAGCCCCAGTCCCCTCTCTTCCTCCCTTTCACCTGAAGCTGAACTACCCAGAAACTTGTCTCTCTTGAAGATGACAGCTTCTGTGGCATAATGATAATGAAGCCCAAGAACAGGCTGCTGCGGGAACCCCAGGGAACCGGCACGGCTTCGGGGTTTGTAGCCATTCATAAGGCCTCAGTTATACGTAGGGTTTCAGTCTGACAGCTCCTTTCTCCCTCCCTTAAGAGAGCTTGGGGAGAGGGGCAGGGATCTCATCCTGCAAACAGCTTTGGAAAGGTCACACTCCATGCTTACAAAGCCCTGTGCTACCACACCGAGCAGTCCTCTTTGGCACAGCCCTCTTTTCCCATACAGCTGTCAAAGATGAGGCGTTAATGGTTTCATTATACTTCTTACTAATAAGGAAGAAGCCGCAATATTGACAATCAAACTTTGAACCAGTTTTGTAGGTGAAAAATAATTTAAATTGAATGCTAGCAAGCAGCTGGTAACTGGGTGTAAGTCTGTGTGTGGGGTGAATGTCTGAAACAGACTTCTGAACTCTCAAGCAGAAGTGTGCTGCCTGCAACCTGGTTGTAAATTTTGATAAACCCATCAATAAAGAGGCATAAGATAAAAGCACTGATTTCGAGGCCCATCGTGTGTTGTGTGTCTGCATCACAGACTATTTAGGTGAGGAAAAGCAAAAGACAGAGGTATGAAAAGAAGAGGTGGTGCCAAAAACACAGGGTTCCCAAAAAGCAGAAGTGGTCTGGGAAAGTAAACATGAGGCCTAGAGGGAGAAGGTTAAGATCCTGGCTGGAGGGAATAATCTGGAAAGGAAGGAGGTGGGTGAAGACAAAACACTGGGTGAGGGATGCCCAGGGACCTTGATCAATGATGTCCAAGACTAGTAACCAGGAGCAGCTGCACAATACCAGCTGATGCCATTTTCTGCGTGACCCTCCCAGGCCAGCAGCGACCTTGCTGCTGGGAAGCCAAGTCGACACCTAGTGAACCTAACATTGGGGTTGGGGGGAAGCAAGAGAGTAAAATAATCAAGCAGATTAAAAGCTCTGATCAAACTGGCCCTTAAACAAACCCCAATATCCAGATCCACACTAATAAGCTGCTGTTTATTCTGTCTCACCTGGAACAACGTGATGGGCCAGTTCCTTTACTGTGTTCCAGGAGGAAAAAGAGATACGTGGTATAAAGAAGTGCAAGTAAACAGGAGAGGAGAAGGTAACTTGATCCAGGCTGGATGTTAAATAGCAGCAGAAAGATGAAGAAAGAAAAACAGTATCAGTTATTAATTTTCTCTTGCCTCTATCACTCCCCTCTTTCTCAGAGGCACAGTGCACAATTTCCGTTGGCATTAGGAGGACTTCCTTGAGCATACTTTTGTAAAACTCAGAAAATGTGCAAGCTGCAGCTGCAGGCAAGTGTTGTTTATAATATATTCAGAACACACGTGGAAACTGCCGTACTGCTTTGCAGCCCTCGCTGCAGATATCTGAGCCAAGGCAGTTGCACTCCTTTGTCTGGGAAAGGTTTGATCCATTTGTTGTATTACCACAAACCGCTTGTAAGCAACGGAGACAGTTTGCTTACGTTCAGCAACTATCATGGCTTTCATGGAAATGGGCTTTACACTGTCCTCAGGACACACACAGCATTTAAGTTCTTGCCCATTCTCATGGCAAAAGTAAAATTTCACACACATATTTGATATCAGGAAGTAAGTTCTCTGTACCAGAGGGAAACTGCATTTGGGCAAAATCAGGACAAGAACTGTTTCAATGAAACTGAATTTCATGCTACAGGAAAAGATAAATAGTGACACAATGCAGAAGGCTGTGAGGTATGGCTTTTTTTCTGTGTGCTTTTTTCTGTATGCATTTTTTTTTTTTAAACACAGGAAGAAAGAAGGGGGCATGCACACAAAAGAAAAATCAGGATATAACAAGGTAGTGTGAACCTGCTGGCCATGCAATATATGTCATGATACCCAAAAACAACAATTAAAAAAATTACAATCTGAAGGAAACTTTAGAGAGTAAGTTTTGTTTTCTGGAGGTTCCCATTCAAATCCATGAATATCTGCAAAATAAACTACATTTAAGGAGTCACCAGATCATCTGGGAGACTGAAAAGAATAAAAATCCAGATAGAAACTAGTGCCTTGGAAAAACATCAGTAAGAGATATGCAGGCAGGTGCACTGTCACAGCCCTTCGCTCTGAGTGCCTGGAAATCTTAAGACGCACGACTCCGCACACAAACAGGCTTTGATTCTCTTCTTACTGTTATGCTCCCCTTGGGTTCAGATCTCTGGTGCCATTGAAGTGGGCTTTCTGATGAAGCCAGCTTGATAGGAACAGTTTTTCTTTGTTGCAGAGTTTCTACACCGAGAGAAACATTCTAGCTGTTAAGTCAACAGGTCAGAAGATCAAGTACTTTTCAGCACTCTGTTGGCAGGCTTCTCAGGTGTGAAAACTAAACACATAGGTCTGGCAGTATCATGGGAGCTTTGCTTTACTCAAGTTCTGGATAAAAGAGAAGAGGGGGTGGCAAGGAAAGCAATGGCAGTTTGTTCTAGCCTCATGCACACAGATGAGCACAGGGAGTTCTGGCTGGAGGCCCAAGTGGGAAAAAAGAAAGGGGAAAAAAAAAAAAAAGTAGTGGAAACAGTCTATTGTTAGCACTCGAACTTAAATAAAGAGATAGGAGGGTTCTTGCTGTAGCTTAAAAAGAGGTTTTTAAGGGTTTGAAAGGTGCAGGCAGCCCTGATGTACTGAAATGCAGCACCTCAGCCTACCTGTACATTGGAGATTTTCCCAAAAAGGACAGACTCTATACATGTGATAAAGGTGGCAACACCAAGGGACATAAGAAGAAAGAAAACACCTAAATATTCCTTTACCTTGACTTTAAACAAAGTAGCTTTTTATAAATGTGAATCTCCCGTACTTGCTTACTGAAAGCCAAGATTTGCTGTGAATGTTAATAACTGGGGCAACTATCCAGCAGATCAGAAATCTCTTAAGAAATCCCAATACAAATGCTTTCTGAGGTCAGAGATGCCTGCTCAAAGTTAACAGTGCTGCAAAAAAGGAGGAGAAGAAGACAGGGTTTCCCCACTGGCAGAAAACCATGGCTAACTATATTAGTGTCAATGCTGGGAAGCACAGACAAAAGTGGAAATGCAACTAGATGCAGTGACTGGGTGAATCAACAAAGATCAATGCGGAGCAAGGAGGCAAAGGACTAACCCATTCCCGTTCTCTCCTTAATTCCCAGCAGGTGAGACAGCTGATTGCAGTTACCCACAGGACCCAGCATGACAAAGAGCACCCATGCAGCGCAGGCTGCTCCTACTGCCGTGGCTCCTTCCCTACAAGGCTGAACTTTTGGTGGAGACAAGAATCACTGGGAATTGGGTTTAGTATGATAATCCCAGAAGGATGCATCCAGAAATAATCAAGGAGAGAGTAAGCTGGGTAGAATAGCCTGGCATTTGCTTCTGTGCCTTCAGAAGAAATAAAGTCATGCTTAGCTCCTGGGTCAGAGTATTGGACAGTCAGATGTGTCAGTACTCTCACTGAAGCCACTAAAAATACGAAGTTGTCTCAACAGAAAACTATTAAAGGATGTTTTCCTTCAAAAGGTTAGTTTTAACTGAAGGGGAAATGAAGAAAATGGGAAGGATCTGTGTTCAAGGTTTACATCCAAATAACAGAAGCCTAAGAATGTTTACTCGTTTTAAAAAGATCATGTTTTACTTTAACAGCCTTTGTAAGCAGCAAAAGAATGCAGAGAATCAATCAGCTCACGCACGTACCCACATGACATCCCCTGCGCACTGCAAGAGGTGTGTGTTGGCTGACTCTTCACAAAAACTTGAACAAAGCATTTTTGATTGTGATTTCTAAAGAAGCTTCTACAGCACCTAAACCTACCAAAAAAAGTCTTCATTTCTCTTTCAGGAAATTGCTGTGTTGTACAACTTGAATATACTTTTACCAAAATTTGGAAAATTCCAAACCTGACCTCTCAGTTTAGGGCTACACCGTGAGTTACTAGGTTAGACGGCAGATCTTGCACAGACCTGTATATCCACTTAGGACCTTGGATTTGCATTACCACAGAACTCACAACCTTAACAGAAGTTGGAGGCTGACTAGGAGACAGAGAAAGCTATCCAGATACTTCATGTTTTATAGAGATTTTAATAAAACAAAGGTTAAAGAAATTGAATGCTATCTCCCTTAGGTTTTTAGTTCGAAGTTTCTCTGATAGTGTCTCACATTACAGTATAAATTTGTTAGCAATGTCACTGAGACTGCCTTATTCCTAAAGCATGGCATGCTGCAACCTTCACAGAGTTATTCCCAGCCTTTGGCTAAAATTTTATTACCATATTCTTGTGAGAACAAAATAAAATTAAACACATTATTTATTAAGCCAAACTTGTCAGAGCTCCATTAATCTTTGATGTCTGGGTCTGCATGTAAATTGCAGATCAGATCGTCTGAACTTCAAATATGTTCCACCTAAAGCACTTTGGATGCCTTCAACTAGAACAATTTTCTCCAGTCAGGGATCTTTCTTTCCAAGCATGGTTCAAAGAAATTAGGATATTGGTACACAGACATAATAGTTGTGCTATTCTCTCAGGGATCTAAACATAAGACTTTTTTGTTCATGCTTTAACAGCCTCCATATCCCAGAACTGAGCGTATCCCAGACATACAGGAGGTCCTATGCATAGATACTCTATTTACACACAATTAAACCCCTGGGAAAAAGCCTGCATTGGAAACCTTCCACTGATGGGCAATTAAAAGACCACACGACCCATGACTCGAAGTTACTTATATGTGTGCGTGTGTGGAATCAATTTCAGGTATAATTAAGTGAAGCACGGTGTTAATGACAACTCATATTCCCAAGAAGAACCTTCACTATCATTATAGCCAATAAAGATGTTAATCATCCTGCAATACAAGCCAACAAGTAACTTTCAAAAACTAGTACACAGCCAGACATGCTCATTTTGCAGTTTTAATACTGAACTGCCTTTGCCCCAGTCGCAGCTGCATTCACTAGTTCACGTAAAGCACTAGAGGAAAAGCTCAGCTGTGGGTACCGTCTGCCAGACCAGTTACCTTGTACTAGTGACTATCCTGTCCCATACTGTCTTTTCAGAGTCTTTCCTGTTCTAACCCAATGACTTCTGCAACCTTTTGGTTGAATCTGGTTAGCAATCTGGGCTATTAAGTTCTCAATATTACTGTCTCCAATTAAACAATACTACTTCAAAATAAAAACATTTCAAATTAAAGTAAGAGGAAAAACCTATTCCCTTCCCAAAGAAAACATTTCCTCTTTCAGCCAAGTATTTCAGTGTTTCCTTCTGTAAATTCATGCTTTAAACTTTTGGGAGTGGGCAAATTTATAGTCCAGTCAAATCAGTAGGCATGAACAGTGAATTCGCTCAAATTGCCTCACTTCACTGGCACTCAACTTCTCTTTTTGTCAACAGGGTGCTCTCTAAAATTAAACACCTTCTAACAAGCTCTCATGTGCACTTTTATTCATTAAACAGCATGATTGAATACTGAAAAATAGAATCACATATCACAGTTCAGTCTGGTGGACAGGATCTGACATGATTGTTTATTTTCATCCACTGACCAGTATATGATCCACTCGGTCTCGTTTCTTCCGCCCAAATTTCATCATCTTCTGCCAATCTGTTTTGTGATTAGGCTCCTTTCTCAGGCTGAACAACTTCAGTACTTCAGCTGCAATGAAGCTCTACAGAACAGTAAAGGTGAGATTTATCACATTTGAGCTAAGAAATAAAATGTATGCACAAAGTACCTACCCTAAAACATCACATTATAGAATGCGTAACAGCCTTCTGTTTAGCCAAGAGACATTTGGTGTATGCATGAAAGCTACAGTGAAAGTCTTTGAGGCAGCGTTACACAGGCAAAACAATTACTGAATCCAGAAGTGGGGTGGGGAAAGATACCCACTGCTGTAACAATCTTGAGAACAGAAACTTTCAATCAAAACAGTACAGCAAACAGAAGAATTCATTTTACGGGACCCTATTAAAGAAAAGCGGGGTTGGAGTTTGGTGTCCTTGTCCTGCGTCCCTGCTCTCCCCTGCCACACACTGCTGAAAATCTTGTCAACACAGTGATCTAGACACTATTTCCGTCTTTTCTCAACAGTTAACATGCTGTATCTTCAGTGGGTTAATAAAAAATACAGTCAACTCTCCCACCAGTTTCAGAAGAAACAGTACAGGTGGGAATCTTCATCTGTTTCCTGATGAGCTGTATGGGAGGTTCTTTGTTGAATGCTTTCAGGTAGACAGTTTCCTTCCAAACGTCCAGCACTGCAAGTTTCACCTAGGTCCAGTCAGGCTCTAACTTTTGGCATTTTGTCCTTTCTTCAGCACTAGCACCAGTAACAGAGACCTCCTCTGGCTTGCCAAATACAATGCCCTCACCTGTCAAATTGTGGGTCCCTCTGGGCAACTCTGTCCTCAGTGAGGCTGGCACAAGTGTGTCTGAGTACAAAATCCAGCTCATCCCATTTGGCCCAACCCTACCATGGAACCTATGGATCTATGCCAATATACCCGTACCGAGTTCCACTGAAATCTGCTGAAGCAGCAGTCTGTCAGCATACCAATTTTATAAGATCAAGGTCATCCTGGCAGTTCTGCATAGAGGACTAAGGTTTAAAAGCAACCAGTACCAGCCAAAAAGATAGGGAGGCCAACCTGTTGAGTAAAAAAGACCATTTTGACAAACTCCCTTTCAGGTTTGTAATCTCATTTCTCTTCCCAACTCATCTCTTGCTGGATACACCTGTTCTGATCTTTTAACACCCAGGCAAATGCCAGTACAATATTTTTCATCTCACTTCTCCCGCACAACAAAGGTATCTTCCTACCTTGATTTCATCCAGATCATTTGGATCTTTTACTCGGCGAAAGTAAGCAGATGCGATCCTACATGGTTTCATCCAAATAGGCTGATTTAGATTAGGATCCTCAGCAAAGATCTCCCCGAAGATCTCTCTTGTCAAATCAAATACCACCTTAACAAAGAAAGACGTAAAACTTAAGGCTTCTGTTGTTCATGGTAAACATTCAAAGTGCAAGAACAAAATGCCTGAAGACTGTACCTTTTTATAAACCTGCTTGTTTATCGTGTCTGTGTCCTGCTCTTTAAGAGTACTGCTAAGATCTGTATGAAGGTTGAAACTTTGCAGATCACGACCCAGTTCTTTCAGTTTCCAGAGTTCCTCAGCTGCTGCATGCACCATACCTTCCACCTCCACCGCAGTATGAGGGACCGCCAAAGGCTCCTCACATGGCTTTGTTGGCACTTTCTGCGGTTCCACCTTGGGCAGCACTGCTGGTTCCTCAGCTTGCTTCTGCTGGACCTTACGGGAACTCAGACCATAGTCCTCATCAAACCAGTCCTGGTCATCTCCCAGCACACTCAGGAACTCCTGATTGAGCTCCAGCTCTGCCAGTCTCTTGGCAAGCTCTTCCTGACCACTGGCACCAAACACTGGACTCTCCTGTGAATTAAGAGCCACAGAGTAAATAGAAAAGTGGCATCACACCGTTGTCCAACTCAGATTTTAGAATGCTCTACTGATGTAATTGGCAATACATGCACAAAAACTCAGAAAAATTGTAAAGAGCCCACAGTGAAATTAGAAACGTTTTGATTCAAATACTTGAGGTTTCTATCACTCCCGATGAATGCTTTCAGAGTGTTCCTACAGAGCTTAAAAGACTGTGCCTCCTGCCTACTGCCTGTCTACTGTTTAACTGTTTATGAAAGGCTGAGTGGTTTAAAAACTGATAATATGACATACAGCTTTTCACTTCACTTACCAGCAGTCTCAGATCTAAATCAAGTGCTTAAAAGCTTTTAGCAGACGATGGTTGTTTTAGTGACTGAGTGGTGCTATTACTGGTGAAATGGGCTGAAGTTTTCTGTGATAATAATATACTGAGATCAATGGCAAAGCAGACAGGTTTACTGGGATCTTCAGCAGAAAGGCCATGTCCTGTACCTGTATCATTAATGGCTGTTCTGAGGAAGCTTGAACTTCTACTACTCACGATATATTAGTTCAGTGGATAGAACACCCTGACAACTTAATGACATCCATAGCAACTAATTATGTTTGAGGACGATTATTTCGTATCAAGAATAGACAGAGGTAAATTTACAGCCTACCGGATTTTGCCGTTTTTAAAATAAAAAAAGAAGGTAAGGCTTAAATACAAATTGAACATGTAAGCAGAATGCAACCTAAAAGAAGTATTTTTCACTTTCATGTGCCAAAACGCAACTTTCAGCCTGTAGGGCTATCAAAACGATCCATGACCTGGGATACACAAGAACAAACATGTAAGACATACGTACAGGCAATCTCCACATCACTCAACAGAACTTGGGAAAAAACAAACTGGTGCCACACAGCATTCCTCAGATTCAATCATCATCAGTCAAAGGAACAATCAACTCTTAACATCGGTTTGCTACTTACCGGTCTGGGACACATGTCTGGAGAGGAGAGTTCTTCTCTTTCATCTTCCAAACTGCAACTTAGAAAAAAGTTATTCAGTCCGTCAGGAATCTGCTTTTCTACGTGCTGGCATGGGGGACTGGAATCCTCCTTCACATCACAGAGCTCCTGGTTGCTGAGCTGGATTTTCTCATTCCTGACCTTCTTTATTTGCTGTAACTGATTGACTGTGTCTTTCACAAAATCTCTAAGTAGACTGTCTGTCAGCAAACTGACTTTTTCCAGTTGGTCTTTTGACTTTTCTTCCTCTCTAAGCGGTAGTCTAAGCTGTGCTTCTAACTGGTTCTTTTCTTTTGTCAGCAAATCCAGAAGTGGTGTTGCAGGCTTCTCCACAACTCCAGGAGAGAGATCATCTAATTTTTCAGCACACTCCTCTCCCAGTGTCTTCTGCTTCTCCAGTTTTTCAGAAAGGAAATCTGGGATGTCATCCAACTGAACAGTGGAAATCTCATCCACAACACTAGGAGTGCGAGAAGCAAGGCTGGTCTCCTCTTTTACAGCATGCTTCAGATAATCCACCACTGACTGTTCTTGGGCAAATGATTCAGTAGCTACACAAGTCTCCTTTATGCTGTTTGCTTTAGAAGACAACTCCTCATCAACCCTCTCTTCAGCTGAGGCTTCTGAAACAGCTGTGTCTGCAGGAGCTTTATCCTGGGGATAGTTCTCTGCTGCATCTCTGCCCTGGCTTTCATCCTCTTTGCCAGGTTTGGAACTCCCTCTGTCTTTCTGCTCTGCTTTGTGTTGCTTCTCCAGTCTATCATCGAACAATGAGTCTTCATCCTTGTTTGTGTCTAAATGGCTATCAATACTTCCTGTAATGTGAGAGATTTTTTGAGGAGGAGCAAAAATACCATGCTTTTCTTTGCAATCAAAATATTTAATACCATCATAAGTTCCATTATTGTTCCCTTCAGGTTTATCCAACTCCACGCCAGCCCAAAATCCTTTGGCAAATTTAGTCAGACCCTTGAATCGCAATGTTCCAGGTTGGACTTTACTCACAAGTACTCTATCACCAATGCTGAAATTCAGCAAACTATCTGTTTCTTCCATGACCAAAACAGAGGCCCACAGTGGTGATCCAGCAGGGGACTGTTCTTGCTCCACATCTCTGCGTTCAGTGTTTTTTATAAGTTCTGTTGGGGACTTAAGTTCTAATAACCTCTCTGAATGCATGCTACCAGAGAGAGAGAGAGACCTGTCGCTGAGGCATTCACTGATTTCGCCATCACTGCCGAGGCTGGTGGATCTGCTTCTGCTGGTCTGTGTGTGCTGCGACCACTCTCTCAGTGACTCCCCATTAGGGGAGAGAAGAGATGCTTCGAAGTCATCTTTGTAATGCTCCCCAGGAAACGTTTCTTCAGTTGATGCCCGTTTTCTGGAGGAGGATCCTTCAAAGTCTTCAAGGTATGATGGCTCTTTCTGACTAAAGGGATGTTCTGAAAGCAGGTAACCTTTCTCCTCTGCAGATCTGCTGAGCTTGCGAGAAGACTCTTCTACACTTGGGCCACTTACGGCTTCTTTATCTACCAGTCTGTGTTCTAAGATTTCTTCTGTACCATCAAGACTTTCCACAGCCAAACCAAACAGTTCCTTCTGAGAGTGCTTGTCTTCCGAACAGAGGACTTTCTTTGGAAGGATGTCCTGTGAGCTCTCCTGCTCTTTATCTAACGTCAACAAGACATCAGAACTCTCCAAAGGTTTAACATGAGAACCTTCAATCTCATATTCCTCTGACTTTATGTATTCCAAGTCTTCCTGTATCTCAGATTTATGACTGAAGGCAGCCTCATCGCTGGATGCACTTGCCACATTGTTCATTGACCCATGGGATATTCTGCTGATGTCTTTCACATCTTTGAAAAGAGATGATGAAGGTACATTATCTAAGGAATCACCAGATTCTGCTCTGGAACTTCTCGGTGACATCAAAACCGAGGAAGATGTTCCAGAAGCATGAATATCTGTCACAGCCACCTTCTTGGTGTGCACAGGCACAGATTCCTCAGTCCTTGATGATACAGCATCTTGAAGGAAAATAAACAGTGAATTATAGCAGATCGTACAGCCTGCGTTGTTTTATTGAAAACTGCAACCACAGGCAACAAAACTAACCTCAAGGTTTCTATGCTAAAAGAAGATACAAACTGGTGCCTTGGAAACATGTATATCTAGCTGTCCTATGAACACAAGCAACATTCACACAGTTCCAGGGTGCTAACACTTTCCTTCCAATTCTGTTCCTTGTACCAGTATTTCATAACACCATAAAATACTAAACCCAAGGCAAGTTATTTGTTTGCAAGCCGCAAATATAACCAAGAATAGAAGTGCAGATAATGAATAGACAATGATCAACAGCGTAATATTGAAAAGTATCTAAAGAAAACCACCCCTGTTCCTAAATTCTTCATGATTTCTGGTTTTCTTACTTTCTTCAAGTGAAAAAAGAATAAAAAAATAGAAGGGAGAAAAAAAGCTGTCACTTAACTTTGGTTTCACACAAACCTCAGCAAGAGTAAAACTAAACACTGAATATACAAGAAACAGCAAAAGAAGCCGCCTACTAAATAAAACCAGCAAAAAAAATAGCTTGATCGTTACAGATAAAGTCTGCACCATCTCTTAAAACCTCTTCTTGAATCAAGAAGGTAAAAATTAAAGAATTTTAAAACAGTCAGACTTCATGATTTTAACCTGTAGTACAGAATCTTCCAGTTACATACCTGCATGTTCTGAAATGGATTCCAAAGATGCTCTGGATCGCTCTGATTCAGCCAGTGATTTCCAGTTTTTAGCTGTCTCAGGCCTAAATTTGAAAAATCAAATTGCATGAATCATGGTTAAACCAGAGTATATTGGGTTCTTTTTGTTGTTTTTTTTTTTTTTTTTAGTAAATAAAAATAGAAATACAAGCCTCTATAATTATAATACCACATGAATGATAACATAAGCAGTTTGTCAACATACTGTGACCTTAGAAAATAGGAATGGGGACAGAGGGGAGACTTTGGCAAGTCCAGGAAACTAATTTTTTAAAAGACTAATCAAACTTTAGCCTTTTTTGAAACCAAAAAAAAAAAGAAAAAAAGAAAAAAAGAATAAGAAACCTTTTTTTTTTTACTTGAATGCACTAAAATCGCACCATCTGCTGGAGAAAAGGAAACACTTCAAAATACACTGGAGTGTAGAAATTCTCCACCTTTTAAAACCTGAGATCTAAACCAGATTTAAGTTGCAAAGCTGAATGGTTTGCCTCACACTGTGGCACGCATGAGTGACCAAAATGGGGAAAAAAATTCATTTACGTCTGCAATCCATACAACCATTTGGCACAATTCTTGCACAACTGAAAACGATTGTTCAGAAAGAACTTGAAAACGGGACCTGAAAGGCTGGGCAGGACAAAAAGTGAGATGCGTATGCCTACAAGGACAGTACACTGTACCTGTTTTGGGTCTGACGAGACCAGCAAATAGGTCAACAGGATACTGCCACTGTCCAGTGCTTGAAGGAAGAGCACTTACCAACTTTCCTTGCACTCATGGTTCCCGCTAAAACAGCATTCACCACAGTTTCAGAATAATGTAAAAAAGAAGAAGAAATCCCAGTTACCTATGGAGCGGTGGTGCCTTGATCTTTGGTTTTTCAGCAGCAGCTGAGGATGGAGTTTTAATCTGAGGTTTGGCTGTTGGTGATGCCTCCAGATCTTGGCTCAGCTCTGCTTCAGTCTTCTTGATAAACTCATCATACGACTGCACATGTAAAACAATTATGGCTGTTAGTCTGCTAAACCATAACTACAATCCAGCAATCCAAACCATTAAATGAATAAAGGATACACTTGGTTTCTCTGTAAAGCCATCTATTTAACTTCCTAAAGCTCTACAGTTGTGAATCCTAGAAATTTTAATAATTTACTTTCAAAACCAAATTACATAAGCATCATTCTTTCATCCAAGCTAGGATACTGATGCCTATAAACATAGATAAGACCCCTGAATGCTACTAGTAGCCCATTAAAGATATACATTTTAAAGGGGAATGGCATTTATGCCTCAAGGCTCTGGTTCATTATTGAAAACAATTAAATAGCCAGAACACAGTCACACTTATATCACAGTAATGTGTCTGTCACAGCTGTTGATACAATATTCTGCCAATACCATCCATACTATAATGATCTATCCAAGGCTAACAGTCTTTTACTTTGCCCTTCTTCCTACTGTTTCTAACCTCCAGTTGTTTGATCAAACTGGCTTCCTGGGCCTTCAGTCTCTCCTTTTGTCTCTTTTTCTGTTCCTTTTTCAGCTGGTAAACCACAGACTTCCTTTTCCGTAGTTCATCTTTCAGGGCCCTGATTCGTCCTTCAATGTCACTTTGATCAGATGTGGTTTCTGAAAAAGTTTAGTTTTAGTCTTTGTAAACTTGCACCTTACAAAACAGCTCCATGCAAAACAATAAATAGTTGTTTAGTAAATACAAAATATGGTCCAGCAAAATATCAATGATTTTAATGTCAACGTGTTCATTTTAACATAGACAGGTTCTTAAAGTGGGATATGAAAAAGTGCTGCATCCTATTTAATTTAGAAGAGAAAGGCTTGTTACCTAGAAGAAACTTGTTACCAAACTTGTTGATATCAACTGCCTATGTTTATGCTACTACCTCATTAACTGCTTATCAAGTCAGCTGCTGCAGAAATTTTTTTCTGACATATTTAAGAATATGACAACTTAAAGATGCATAACACAAATAGATCTGAAATATTTGTTTACAATCGCAATATATGGTTTTGAGCTACAGGGTATGCTTCACTGATGAGAATATCACTTAGAAGAGTGGGCTCCAAAACAAATATAGGTTTCTGGCCCATTTAGATTTTCTGCCACCTAAATAAATCTATGAAATGGAGAGCTGACTGGTCAACAGTTGGAAAAAAGTCAATTTGAACAACACAGAGATTTTTCACTGTTGTCAGGCCTCAGGATGACAACTTATTTAGGGTGAATGGAAGTAGAGTTGAGCTTAGACATGTGGGGGACTACTCAGTAATAGCTTATACAAAACTTCTTGACATATCTTTGCTCCAACTTCAATTTTACAGATCCTCCTATGATGCCATTACTGACTGTAGCTACCTTCCACCCCAACAATTTTTTTCTTAATCGTTATCCTTATTAACATCTATAAGATCTTCTCCATTCCTCTCCATCCTCAGAACTTCATGCAACCTGGTCATCCAGTACTAATGATGATGTTTTACCTCTTTTCCCTTGATACATTATCCCCCGATACTCAGATCCGTTCCCAGCATGACAACCCCATTCTACCGTAACTCTACTACTTTCATTATTTCTGCTGTAACAATCTCTTAGAGTTTATAGAGAAGCTGACTCAGCATCTCATTACTTGTTCTTTTCCGCCCACCTGATTATGTCTACTTGTTCCTTGTTTTAAATGTATATCAACATAGTGTGAAACAAGATCCTTGTTCCACATCGGTGCCACCACAATTAAGTACCAAAACCTCTTAAAAATATTTATCTGACATAGTCTTACTGGCGCTCCTCCCTGCAGCTGATGTCTCCCTTCCTCTTCTATAGCAGCGCTGCAGAGCTCCTAAGAGAAGGATTTTCACTGGTTTGCTTTTCTAATGCTCAGTATTACCTATAATGTTTTCTGGACCAAAAGGCTTGGATGCTTACAAACGCCAATTGCTGGACCGAACACGCTAGAAAGTCACCAGTCTCACTTGGTCAGCCAGCAGGAACAGCTGGACATTTTGCTAATCAATCTAATTTCTCAAGACAACAAACCACCATAATGAAGGATTTAATCATCAACAACAGCCAGTAAATACAATCAAACTACCGTATTCTTTTTCCATTAACAACTGTTGTTAACCATTTACAGAACTTAAAAAAACCCCAACAAAACACCGAACACAAAAACCCAAACAAGGAGAACAAAAAGAATGGAATCTCACTTGCTAATCAGAGTACTTTATGATGCCACTGTAATTACAAACTCCTCCCAAATAGTAAGTGACCATTATGTAATTATAGCTTTTCTTGATCAACTCATAAGGGAAAGATCTGCACATGCTTTCATCTTTGACGATCTTGTCTACGCATTAATTGGACTGACATAGCAATGACAACATAACTACTCAGCAGCTTGGAAGATTCATCTCTTTATAATGGAATGATTTATTGTGAAACCAGCACCATCCTGATCAGCTTCCCACCTCGTATACCTTTTCTTCAGCATTTGAAATCAAAGATTTCTAAAAGAAGAGATAATATATAGACCTTCTTACACATTAAGACCTTCTTAAGCTGAAGTGATTAAATTACATCATGGGAAAATACTCCCACAAAATCCCAAACCTTGGCAATTTCCAGGAATTTCTGTCTGCCTCCCCACATCTATGCCTGCATTTCAAGTTTACTTGTTAAAAGCAAAAGCTTTGAAAAAGCAACTTAAACCCAAGCGGGTATTACACTTACCTGACTGTGTCATAGATAAAGATTCATCAGACCAGTTGTGAGATATCTGTTGAGACTTCACAGGTGAACGTAGCTGTCCTCCAGTTCTATGGCTGCTTTTGCTGGAATCTTGCTTTGATACAGAAACGCTGCTTTTGGGAGGAGACTATGAGAAAAGAAAAGGACAAGTAAGTAACTGCTTGTAAAGCTCTGTCTGAAAGTAGATCACTGTCATCAGAAGCTAGTTACAAGGAAAGAACAGCATGACTAGAGAACATCTCATAACCAGTGGTACCTATCCAACTATCTTAAGAATAATTTAACCTTAGTTTGCTATATGAAACAAAAATACCAAGAGCAGCAATAGCTGACTCCTTTCTTAGAACCTAGACTTCAGTAAACCTGCTTAGATTGCTTATTACCACCTGAGTGAACCGACATGCTTCTGACTCACAGGTGTTCCGATACAGTTCATGTAATCTTATTTGGTAACAACTACCGCAATAGGAACTCCTAGTACAACGTACTGGTGAAAGCAAAAGGACCATTTCATGCACGGGATGCAAGATGACAACCTAAATCACTAAAACAACAGAGCACTATTTCTCTGAGGCCAGGCAAAAAAATATAAGAGCAAATATTCTTCCAAAATGCTGCTTACTGCTTCAACATTATACCACACACCTTGAACACAACCTCTGGAACATATTAGATCTTTTACCTCACTATCTTCTCAGAAAATTTTCCAAGAAAATACTTGTAATAAGTCTAGATGAGCAGCTCTTTAACCCCACAGACAGTGCATTTTCTGTCTCACTGGGCAAAGTTTACCAGGATGAGAAACTTGTCAAAATTAACAACCAAGTAGAAATAACAGTTGGAATACAATAATAAGGCAGCATTAGCTAGCAAGCCGACATAATCTGAAACCCAAAGGATTGTGCATGAGGTTGCAGCTCTGCCTCTTCCTATATGCCCTGGGATACATTACTTCCAAATAAAGCAAAGCGGAAAAACAGAGCATAGTTTCCACGGCCTCAAAGAATTTATACAATGGTAACAAGCTAGCCTACAGGTAATTCACACTGGTAAACTGGGTCAGTGTTCCACCACTTAATACTGCATACCTACGTGACATACACAAAACATTTTGCAAGACTACCCACAAGTTTAAAAATATCTAAACCCTATGCTGAAGCAGTTTTTCCTTAAGACTTCAAAGAACATGTCTGATCACAATGTTCATTCACAGTAATGTAAAATGGCACTGCAAACACAGCTAATAATCTCTGACAACTGGAATTTTACAAGCGTAAGAATATATACAGCACAAAAAGCTCACTCACAAGTTTGCCAGGTGAGGCAGAGGACTTGAACTCTTCAGAATAAACCATTTCCTCATTATTTGTACTTTGATCTGGGCTTTCTGGCTGTCTGTGGCACATAGTCTCTGATGGGACAGACTCAGCAGCTAGACTGCCAAGATCTTCTGGGATAGAGCTTTCACTGTTCAGATGAGAGCAAGAAGGCACTGGAGACTCTTCTTCGCTAGCTGTTTCTTAGATTCAATGAGAGAAAAACCAAAGTGTGTAAGAACTTGCACTGACTTACACGCCTTCAGAGATACTGCTGCCTGCATAGAAAGCAGCAACTGCTACCAGCACATGTCGAATTGGCAAGAGTTACTTCACTCACCTAGACACGGAGGGTGGAATATTTAGCAAGAACAAGCACGTTTACCAGAGAACTACGATTTAAGACTGCCAAACATTCTTAGTGATCACTGAATGTCTAAAATAAAGAGTTTTTTGAGATATTCTAGTATTTTCCAGACAACACACTCCAAAAAGATTGTTAGGGAAACCTGTCCTTCCAGTTGACCATACACCAGCAAGAGTCACTATTAGTCTTAAGAAGTCATGGAGGAGCATATAATCTGCAAGCCAGATCTTGAATTTAGAATTGATTGCTTCCTTTACAGTAGTTACAGAAAACATTTTAATGTTATGATTTCATCATGACTCTCTCAAATAGCAACAAGTAAAATAATAAGTTGGGTTTTCAATACTCCTGTTTACTGAATTCCGCAGGAGTCACAGCATTACTGAGGCAGCCATGGAGAACTATGCAATATTTGAGCAAGGGCTGGGGAGAGGAAATTCTGAAGCAGGGCTGTGCTCCAATGCTTACTGGTAGATACAAATAACAGAAAGCAAGTGTTATTTTCTCATCCGTTGATGAGAACTCAGCATTCATGCTGAATTTTTGTTCATTGGAACTCACTGACTCATACAGACATCACCTCTAAAATGTCTTACAATGCCTAAAATCCATGTGACTGTTTTCTGTAACAAGTGTAATAGGGCGTAATTCTGAATTCCCTTTGCACATTCAAAGGACATGCTGCCTGCTTTCAGCAAAGTGGGGAAAAAAGGAAAATTGATTGTTTCTAGAACAATTCCTGAAGTTTCATTATTTTCTCCCACCACAATCCAGTTCTCTGTGCTTCATGCTGAAAGTATGGTCCACTTAAGACCAAACAGTGAAGATGTAGCTCCCAACATCTGGGAACTTATTTTCCCTCACAACAGCATCATTTACACTAATCACATTCTAGCACATTTTAGCTCAGTTGCACATTTCAAACAGTTATGTTGCATTAACAACAGAGGAAAGAAAAAAATGCTTTCAATTTTTTTAAAACACAGACAAGGGGAAAGCGGCTGCTGGTAAGAGCCATCCTCACCAACATAAGGCTAAGAGGATAGACACTTCGAGCACTACAGGGGAAAATGGTTTTAATAAAGTTCAAAAAATGATCAGCAAAATATCACGCAATATTTTTGTTTGGAAAGACAGGAATAGTTTCAATTGTATGCAGAAACATTTGATGGGCCTATGCTGCACTGCTTACTTGAGAAGATATACAGCAAAGGAGGAATACATATTTAACTAAGGTGTAAAATAAAAGAACAAGGCAACAGGAGGCAGTAAAGAGTGCAGAAATCAAAATTCTAAGTGTCCAGAGAAGAACCACCACCAAAACATCAAAAAAGGAAGAAAGTGCAAACCTAAGCAATCGTTGTGTCAAATTATACTTTACTCTTGTCATTTGCATCACTTCCCCCCGCTTCCTATTACCTTTGGGCTCAGTTCTTTGATCCCCCAGCTCTTTCTTGGCGATTTTGGTTTTGAGCAGCTCTTTGTCCCAGGCAGCTAGAGCCTGCTTTTCTATCCGCCGTATTTCTGCTTCCTCTGCATCCAGGCGGCGTTTCCACTCCAACAATTCTTCAGCATGTTGTCGACGCTGCATCAGCTTCTGTTCTCGCTTAGTTAGGAACCTGACAGGCAGAGCAGAAGACAATGGGAAAACAGCCAACCACACTCAAAGGTCCTGATACTCAAATGCTCTATTGCCACAACTCGCAGAATTATAGCTATTCAAATTGTTTTCTAGGACAATATCCATACTAACTACTATCTCCTAGACTTCTGATGTGCTGCTGAAAAAAAATCCATGCAAGTAGACAAGAGTTTTTGTCTTTGCAGAAAGTAAAGTCTACAACATAATGTAAACATACTGCTTACGTTTTAAAGATCTTCAAAATCATTAAAAGCGTTACTAACTATTCACTGAAATGCACAGGGATAAATTCCCAATTTCAGGACATCAAAAGTACCTGTGGTATTAAACTGGAACCCTCAAGAAAGCAGTGACTGTTTGAAAAATGAACCTTTCTTTTTGCTAATCCCAGTAACAGAAAAATTTAAGTTGCCCAGTTGCCCCACAGTTCTTTCCAAATACATAATTATAAGAGGTGGTGATTCAGTATTAATAGTTCTCCTGATTTACTGGAGCTTTTATCCTTGTTCCTTTAAGCATCATCTCTATGGATAACTGGGAATGCTAATTGTGAGCTGAAAGCATCAAGAGAATAAGGATGCAGGACTGTTTTTTCCCAGCTACTAACATGCCTGGCTACTAGTTTAAGAATAAATAAAAAGTAAAGCTCATGCTGAAAATTAGCAGGTATTTTCTTTCTGACAAAGATTTCTTAGGTTATCCATGAAACCACAGACATGAGGAAATTCTTATAGAACTTGGTAGGTGTAAGTTTACGTGCATATATTTGTTCTGTTTGCCAGCTCCTGAACAACTGTATCTCATTTATAAACATGGAAGTAACCAAGATCATAGCATTTAACCTTTAGGACAGTAAATGCAAATAGCAGAAAAAAATAAGCAAGTTCAACATCAATTGCACATACTACCTCTAACATGCCAAGTCTAGAGAAGAGTGTATATCAATCCATTCATCTCCTGTGCTGCCATTTTTAAGATACGATAGAACACTCTGTAGAAAATAAATGGTTTGCCAGCTAGAGTGGCAAACATTGTCGTGGCTACAGAAGGTGTGGTGCCTAAAAAGGCAGTCTTCTAAGACTTGTGATGTTTTCTGCTTTGCAAATGCCCTTACAATCTGTAATTTTCAAGTCATCCTAAACACTTAGCATCAAGATTTTTAAGCTGCAAAGCAGATAATAATTTCATTTGTGCCTTTTAATCTCTCGTGTTTAAAAAAAACCTTTTATTTACAGAGGCTGGAATAACCAACTGGCTGCTCTGCAAGTCTTGCCTGCTAAGGGACATTTCTTGTTTGCTCACTTAGTTTTCATTATGTTCCCTGGAAAAGTGAGCTGGCACTTGATCAGAAAGATTAAGATTCAGATAAGTCCTTCTCTAAGATTCAGATAAGGTGTACAAGTTATGATGTGAAGATCAAGGTTTCAGAAGCCAGTAAAACATGCCTACAATCTTCTTTCCTATGGTCAAAAAAAGACCAAGTGAAAAGTAGAAGCACGTCAAGAGTCTCTGGGACACCTGCCACCTTCAAGCTGACAGATTCTGTTACTTTGTGCATTACTTTATCACTTTCTATAGACAAACACCAAACACTGTCTATTCTTAGGCAAAACCAACAGATTAATAACATTAAGAAACCAGACTACAAACACTAACTGCATTACAAACATGACAGGGACAGTCATGCTTATGTTGTGTCCTTCACCAGCACTACCAGATTTATCAACTCTTACTTTCAGATACACATCAATTCCAATTAGTCTGGCAGATCATGGGTTTGGAAGTCATTATGGAGGTCATTATCACAATGATTTCAGTGCAGAAGGCAACTTTTTCTTCTTCCTTCACCTACAGTTTGATTTCATCAGAATGTCTGGATCTTCACAGTTTACTGGATCTTGAGGGAGGCAAGTCCAGTTGAAGTAAAACGCAAGAGAAAGACTGAAATAAACAGATTCAAAAGAGCAGGACTCCTCAAAAGCAGATGTCATATGAATTAACCCGGAAGACCACAAAGAGGAGAATTAACTAAATGACCATTAAACGAATCACCACACAAATACTACTTAGTAAGAAAGGTAAGTCAACAGAAGTGATGGGAGAGAAAGTGGGTTCCAATATTCAGCCTATAGGAAGAGGAGGATTGAAACAGCAAGGATAAAGATGCAGACCCTTTTGTAACCCTGGGGTTTGAAAGGTCGGAGCCACAAGGTAGTATATGCACTGCCCTAATATTTACTACAGTCTAGAGGGTTCCAGTTGCAACGCCAAGGGTACGCATTCATCCTCAAAAGTAGGAGCACCTTTACAGAAAAAAGAAGTGCAAAACTACATCTGGCATCTATGAAGCTTTATATCTGGGGGAGTAAAGAGGAAGCAGCAGCACTCAGACTACACCAGCACAATTTCAAAGTCTATTTCTCTGGTGCTAACATCACACATTTTATACATGCATTCCAAATATTAACCTGGAAGCATTAACCTGTTGTTCTAACATGTACTTTTACATGTATATCCAAGGTATACAGACTTAAAACGCAAACTAGACTGTTTCAACAGCTATTCTGAGGTAGTGACCAGACAGTGGGAGCAAAGCAAACTGTCCACCTGCCACTCAGAACACAGTGGGAATAAGAGATGAGAATCACAGAATGCCTTGGGTTAGAAGGGACCTTAAAGATCATCTAGTCCATCCCCACTACTACCAAGTGGGACATCTTTTACTAGATCGGGTTGTTCAAAGCCCTGTCCAGTCTGACCTTGAACACTTCCAGGGACGGGGCATCCACAACTTCTCTGGGAAACATGGTTCACTGTCTCACTGCTCTCATCATAAAGTTTCTTCCTTATATTTAACCTAGATCTACCCTCTCTCAGTCTAAAATTGCTATCCCTTCTCCTGTTGCTGCAGGCGCTGGTAAGAGGTCTCTATTTCTCCTGCAAGCTCACTTTATATACTGAAAAGCCACAATAAGATTTCCCCAGAACCTTCTGTTCCCCAGACTGAACACCCCCAATTCTCTCAGCCTGTCTTCATAGATGAGGAGTTCCATCCCTCTGACAATTTTCATGGCCTCCTCTGGACCCACTCCAACAGGCCCATGCCTTTCTTATACTGGGGACCCCAGAGCTGAACGCAGTACTCCAGATGGGGTCTCACGAGAGCAGAGTAGAGGGGGAATATCACCTCCCTCTACCTGCTGGCTGCACTTCCTGCCCAGGATATGACTGCAAGTGCACATTCCCAGCTCACATCCCATTTTTTGTCCACCAGCATCCCTAAGTCCTTCTCGGCAGAGCTGCTCTCAATCCACTCATCCCTCGGTCTATACTGACACTGGAGATTGCCCGGATCGAGTTGCAGGACCTTGCACTTGGCCTTGTTGACTGACCTTCATAAGGTTCACACTGGTCCATGCCTCAAGCTTGCCAAGGACTCTCTGGAGGGCACCCCTTCCCTCTAGTGAGCCAACTGCACCACCCAGCTTGGGGTTGCCTGCAAACCTGCTGAGGGGGCACCCAATCCCACTGTCTATGTCATTAACAAAGATTTGGGAACAGTGAGGAAAGGGTCAAAAATGTTCACTGGGGAAGAACTTCTTGACTTTCTGGGACTGAACAGAGCATGCTCTATCAAAGAGTCTATCACTTGAGAAAGATACAGTTACCTGACCAATTGGTTGTAGATATACAGCTGGAATTTGGGGTGGAGGTTGGGAAAACAGACACTGAGAGAGGCCCAGTGGTGAGACGTAAAGACAGAGAAGAAGTAGTGAACAGGAGAGCAGTGTCTACAAAATAAGGAGGAAGAGTTTAAAACTAAGATAGCAAAAAAGGCAGAAAGAACGAGAAAAGGATAGCATCTAGCAAAGAACTTTTAAATTAATTGCATTTAACATTGTATAGTTATTACCCAACATCTGAAGCAGAAAAACTATACACTGTTATGCGTAAGGTAATAGAATACACACACTTACAACACTTCATTTTCTGTTAATTAAGGCAAGCCACTTTCACAATGTTGTATTTTTCTTTAAATTTTGGAAGGAGTTTTATTACTTGGATGCAGAATTCCACATGCACTGGTTAAAATATCTCAACATGATCTTTTTGCAACTCCTGCTATTCTAACTGCTGATAAGAGTATATTATTAGCATTAGACAGCATGCTGGTTTTGCGATATGAACAACATTGCTAGCCTGAAACTTTAAACACATTTTCATTCACCTGGTGAAACCTCAATAAAAATACTTCTCCAAAGGTAAGCACCAGTGAAAGGGACAAAAAAAAAAAAAAAAAAAAAAAAAGAAGAAAAAAGTGAGATATATTTTTTTGTATTAATTATTTTTTTGTATTGTATTTTTAAAACATGAGCAATTCCAAGAAAAGTCTGTGTATATACACCCGTAATTCAACTCCTAGCTGCTATTTAGTTTTTTGCAACCAAGTGCAGATTTGGTCTCAGAACACTCACATATTGCCTCTTTCATTTTTAGTACTAACTGCAGAAAGATAATGCCTATCATTTTCAAAAAATCTACATAAACTTACAGCTGTGCTTAAAATGGTATTTCCTGAAAAAATACTATTTTAAGCTAATTCCTAATGAATTATCACAGTTACAGAAAAACACCATGCTCCATATAGCTCTATCAACTACAATGCAAGCTAAGCAGCATATTAAAGAAAAGCAAAAGAAAATGAGCATTTCATCAGTTCTTCTGTTGCATGGATTATCATTAAAGTTGCATATACAACAAAATCAAGGGGAAAGTGGTTAATTCTCTTTGACAGAGCATGCTCCTGTTCCATGCAGTCTACACAGACTCATCAATTAAATTAAAACAGAACTATTCTTCCATTCCCCTTTCAGCAGAAGAGAAATATTAAAGCTGCCTCATAAGTAAGGAAGCCAAAGGATTTCTGCCTTGCTATGGAGTACAGCAAATCCAGCATAGCAGGCTTTCCCTATTCCTTCCTCTAATTCCTTTGTACTTCACTTGTTATTCAGCTTCTCTCCTTTTGCCATATCTCACAGCCTGATTCCCTTCAAATGGCAGCTTCCCATCATTACATCCAAACCAAAATGTCTCACTATTATGTTAATATTATTCTTACGGGTTTTACAAAAAGGACATTAAAAAAAAAAAAGATACAAAGTTGGCACTGGTTTTCAATCAATAAGTACTGCTATCGCTATCACAATACCTGCAAAAGGTGTGCAAAAGCTATACAATTAGAAGATCGAGTTCTAGAAAATCATTTATGTTTACAGAAAATGGTACTTCCTTTGAACATATGCAGCAATCCAAGACAAAACTGTGAAAATAAAAATACATGGCCACATATGTTACATCACACACAATTCCCACTCGTTCTGCCTAAAAGCAATTGTTTCAGCTCAACTCCTGATATCCACCTTTTGAAAAGTGAGCAGTATTTTAAACGGACAATTAAAATACCTTTAAGAGTAGAACATACTTTGTATCTACTACTATCCCTTGTAATACTAAGAACATTTATTTATTAATATGTAAATCTTTCTGCAATCCTAAGTGTTGCTCAGAAATGAAGGTACTTTGAAAAAATAAGATTTCAAAAACAATACTGACCAAACCACTACCTGGAAAAAAGTGGCACAGGAAGTCTTGAATATAAAAGTGTATCTGTCATCCCTTATAGTATTACTATATTTCAAAAATCATAAGCTGTAGCTTGGTTTTGTATCACCACTTGAAATTTTCTATGTTGAAGCTTGGGTGGAAAATATAAGACAAAGACCCTCTTTTAAACAAAAAAAATAGGATCAGAAGAAAAATTTTGTTGCAAGAAGTCAACATGGCCTACAGAGTACATCCCTTTGAAGCCCTCACCTTAAGCCATTTCCCAACCTCAAAACATACTTTGAGAAAAAGTTCGCTGCCATAACAATGTGGTGGTTTTCATGTGACTAAGAATTTCATTTTGGAAATATGACACTTCAGAAACTTGAAATAATTTGTGATTTTGGCTGTTCAGTTTACCGGACCTTACCAGAAGAGTTTGAATAAAACAGCAATCAATTCAGGCTAGAACATGAGGACCATGTAACTAAAACATGTTTTTGGTTTTTTCCTATTTACACCAAATCCTCCCTTACTACTACTGGTTTTTATATGCATCATATACAAATACATGCAAGTGTTGGAAATGTGTTTCTCTAATGATTTCAACCAAATAGGGTGCTAAGGAGTCACAGACAGCTTGCCTTTACAAGTGGAAGTGCTTGCTTTTTGATGTTTTATCCAGCTGCGTTAGGAGTCTCAAGAAAAAAAAAACATTACAAAGAACGCCCATAAGGACCAACATAGTCACCTACTTTGGTTATAAGTTCAAAAAAATTGTTTAAGTGAAGACTATTTCTTGTGGAAACTGGCAGAGGCCAGATTTTTAATGGATTAGTCTCAAATAAGAATTTAAGGCTTCAAACTAATGAGCACATCCTCATAAGGCACTTGGGATGTTTAGTGCAGACAAAGTAATTCCTACTCTGAAAAAATGCAGAAACAATTTTTGATTCAAAACAATTTAACAGGTCAAATCAAGACATCCAGTCTTAGTTTTCAAACACTGAAACTGCACATATACTTAATTATTTCCTCCAATCTTCTACAGTAAACCCCTGACTACACAGTTTGCCAGCTAACAACGTTCGAATCTCAGTATTCATGCAAGAATCATAGCCTTTAAAGTATTATATTCAAAGATTAATATTGTTCTATTAATGCTTCCAATCAACTATTTTTCAGGCAACTCAGATCAAAATGCATGTGATCATCAACACCTCTAATTTTTCTGATGGTCATTTTTAGTGCAGATACTGGCCAAAGTCGTTCTATTAAAAACAGTTAACTTTTGCATAAGAAAAAAAAAAGTTACTTTTCATCCATTCTGCTGCGCATTTTTTTAAGTTTCTGCATAATGCTACTAGTCTCACTGCTGGAGATGGAGATTGGGGAAGGGCTCCGTGTTTCTGCATCAGTTGGAAGCGGGCTGGAACCATTGCTCTGCTTGGTGTCATCCTCGCTGTGAAGTTCCTGCAATTGTTAAAAAAAAAAAAAGCAACACTAAAAGTAAGAATAGTTATTTTACAATCATCTTAAAAATTGTGTTAGTTCACCTTCTCCCCAGATTACATCAAATACTACTTCAGGTAAGTTTGCCCACCTGCAGATTTAACTTCATTTTCCCACTTCCTTTTAATTTGACATAGAAGTATTTTAGTACACCCTTTCCCCCTGTAATTTAAGTTCTCCCTTAACTGTATCTAGAACAAAAAATTCCAGCAGAATTTAGTTACCTAAACAGGAAACCAATCCTTTCTATACTACTACTACTGTTCAACTTGCGTCTCCTCAAAATTTTGTAAGGAGGCAGACAGTTACAAAATCCCATCTTGCCATCTCGTAATGGAGAACTTAGTGTAGTGACACTAACATACACACAAAACAGCAATTTTGGGTTTAGTGCTAACATTTAGTTCTTTGGGGTCTGATAAATAATCAAACAAAATCAGAGCCTAAGAGATCTAAGCATCAAAACACTGATGTTCTCGAAGTCATTAGTTAAGCTTGAGAATTAACAAACACCATCTACTGCCCAGTTAAAGCAAAACATTTCATAACTACTCCAAATACATTTCCTTAAACAATACTTTAAAGAAATTAAACACAAAATTGCTGAGATAAAGAGGATGAGATCGTTTGAGGCAGACAAAACTTCCAAGTGATAGCTCTAATCTCTTAGCTTTCCATTCCTCTAAACACTGAAGTCAAACACCAGCTGCACGATCAGAGAGGTAGGACTCCAGCTTCTGTACTGAACACTTACCAGCTTGTTTTCTCCTGCAGACTTTAGTTTTTCCTGCAGTTTCATTGTAGTCTGACGGATCCGTTCTATTTCTGCCTGCTGTTTAAGGATCAGCTGTCTCTCTTTCCGAGCAGCCTTGTTAGCCTCTTGAAGACGCTTAATTTCTGCCTTTTAGGTATGAAAGATTAAGCATAAGAATTGTGACAGACAGCTTTCAAGAACACACTCTAAAGCTGCCACAGTGTCCGCTATGGGTTTAAAATTACTGCAATTACATGATGAAGTAACTAGCCTGGACTTCAGCAGCAAAGAACAGATCTATGAATACTTTAAAGTCTCAACCAATGAGATTATTGATACAGAAGGACCCTTTAAAACAAAGTGTTAAGTACTACAGAAATGTGAATAAAACTTACTGGTAAGAAATACTGCTAGCTTCCTATCCAAAAGCCTGGTATGGAGCTCTCAATTCTTAGCTTTTACAGTGTCTGAAATGTTTAATGGCTATACAGGGGTTTCAACAGGATTTTCCTAGAGGGCATCAGTTACCTTTTCCTGCTGTAATCTGAGCAGCAGACCACGCTGCCTCTTTCGAATAGGAGGCATCTTATCATCCTCTCCCTTGTCTCGCAAATGCCTGCAAATAGTTTGGAGGAAAGGATTAAATAAGGAAAAAGTGCACAACCACGAGCCTTTTACTCTTTAAAGTAAAAAAAAAAAAAGTTGACTCTTCCTAACTTGCAGAAGAGTATATGCCTGTATTTAATTGTTAGCATATTCTATAGCGGAATATTTTGTACTGTGTAGTTAGACATGCACAGTTAAAAGGCCAGGTGAAATGAGATGTCACATAAATGGGTAGAAACTCTGGAGAGGCAGCATGCTCACCATTTGAGCAAGTCCTGTCCCAAGGAAGGTCACTTGGGTAGTCATTACCTCACAATCCTTTGTCAAAGCCACAATGACAAGAAATTAGAAGAAAACCTCTGGTGAACAATGCAGAGAGTGACCATGGAAAAGTATTATTGGTTAAATCTGGCCACCACTGTTCAGTAGTATCACTCGGTACTTCAAGTAGCATTTCAGGACAAAGTATATGTTAGGCTGGAAACAAATCATGAAGTACAACACACATCCAGATTCACAAAATTTGGCCTGAGTCAACCAAAACAACCTCAGACAGACAACAAGCTAATGGAGGTCTCTTTGACGGTGTCACAGCTTCTTGAGTTAAGACTTGCAGATTAATGGCTGGGACTACCTTCTCTGACTGACAAATATCTGACCTTCTGCTGTTTCAAGGAAATTCTCTTTTATCAGACCACATTCAATGTAAACATCACTTACAAACTGGGTTCTGTTCTTTCCAAGTGACAATAACGTTTGTATAGATTACTGACGTCAGATTAGTTCAACTATTGATACTTTATAAGGGAGAGGTAAGCTGGAAGCAAAATCTTACAAAAAAAATTCAAGTAAAAGTGTAAGAAAAGGGTCAGTCAGCATCAGAGCTGCCTTACTTCTTCTGGTGTTCCAGCCAAGCTAATTCAGCCTTGGTCTTCTCTTTCAGAGCCTTCTCCCGGAGCCGAAGCAGTGAGGACTGATGAGCTGCTCTCATTTCCTCCTCTTTCATATACTGTCTTACCATCTCCATAGTAAATTTAGAGAAACTATCTTGCCCCCCTGAGAATGGCATGCTTAGGTCCTAGAAGGCAAGACAAATTTGGCATGTTTTGATAATACAGAAATTCCAAGGCTTTTTTCAATTACGAAGTGTGCATGTACACACACACACACAAAACCAAAGGAAAACCAGCTTCCCCTCTTACACCTGAGCTTTGTGCAGACCAGCTTTTTCTGCCCTGGGCTGCATGACAGTTTTGGGATGTCCCTTCTTGGGCCAGAGAGCATCCTCTTGTACTTCCTAGCTGCGTGTAAGCATAGTAGGAAGACTTAATCCACTGGGCTTTTATAACCTGCCTCAAAAAGTCACTCCTCCAAAGCCGCAAGTGAACAGGTAGAGGCCTGGATGGACTGTTCCGTAAGTCAAGTCATCACATGTGTAGAACAGTGACATACAGCATGATTCACACAACTCTAAGCTTTGAGATGCTCAGAGAACCACAAGGAGAAAAGAGTCCTAAAGTTTGTAAAGACAACTACAAATGGCTCACTTGAAGCTCAGCAGCTTAACTATTTCAGTTCAGTTAATTTACCTTAACTATGGTTGCTTAACCCACCTTGATAGATGACAGAGCTGTTTTCTCTGGGGAGACTTCCTCATCAGAATCATCACGATTACCCCGTTTCTTCTCCAAGTTATTTCTGCGATGACTCTCAGAGGGCAGCAAAGACCGAAACGACTTTTCCTCAATCTCATCCTCTGTCATGGACTCATCAAATTTCAGGGAATACTCTGTTGCAACAGAAGCAGAATCTAAGGGAGAAATCAGAGAAGTGGTTTTATGCTCAGGTATGTATCATGAATGCAGTTTTAACTCTCTCATCTCAGTGAGGTTACGGGGGCAAGAAAGACAGGAAGATAACTAATGCAGAAAAATCGGTGTTTTTAGAAAAGAGTGATCATGAGTTCGAAGACATCATGAAACACTGTTATCTAGCTTCAAAAGGCCTAACAGACTTCTGTACACAGGTGTAAACACATTTCTGGGACTGTGCTGAAACAGCTGGCATTCAGCCTGTGTATTCAGCAAGCGAACATCTGGCTATAACTAGCACAGCAGAAAGTAGAATAACCCACAGACTCCATCACTCAGATGTGTAGGATTTCAAAGGTTCCCATCTCACTGTGCCGTCCTCTGTTACCTCTTAAGAGGCTACCAATTCCCCTGGGGCTCTACTTTCTCCACCCATATTCCCTCATTTATTTCACAAACTAATTCTGAAACAGCATCTCCCTCCCTCTCTCAATACCTTCACATTCATCACACACAAACAATACAGCTAACCTTTTTCATCTGGCAGTGATAAAATACTATCACTTGGCAAGGAATCATCCACACCAGTATGAGCCTGCTCTTCAATACTGCTAGTTATCTTTTCACGACGGGAAAGTTTTTTCTCATTCTCCTTCGAAGAAGGAACTGAAGGACTCTCTTGGCGGCTGCTGGTACTACTGTGTTATCAAGAGATAAGGTTTTTTAAACATTACTTTGCACGTTTCAAAATATTTATATTACATAACTACTGTGAATACCATGATTAACATCCCAGCAATAATTGGCATGCAGAGGGTTTGTATTTGTTTTCAAAGCGCAGCTTAGCTACTTCAAAATTCCAAGCCTCATCAAGCTGCTGATTGACAATGGAACTTGTTATTTTTATTCTACCTCAGGATGCAAGTGGTTTGTAGGTAGGCACACCCTCTACCTGGCAACGAGTACTGACGATAAAACATTGCAAACATCTCTCCTTACATTTTTTTAAAGTATGAGCGAGACAGTGATATTGTTTTAAATCAGAAGAACTACAGAGGATAAAATCATTCCAGCTGGTCAAGATCAGAGAAGGGCTGTGAGAAACTTCACAGGACCTAACTAGATCACGTAAGCGAAAAGGAAACAAAAAGCTAAAATCCAGTATCAAACACAGGCAAGATACTGGAAAGCAACAGCAGAAATGAGTCAAATCTAAACCTCAGACAAGCAATACTCCAGGCCTTTCATGTAAAATCTCAAGCCAGTGCAAAGCAGCAGTGAAGAAAAAACAAACCCCTAACAAAATGGCCAGATACACAAAGAACAGAACAGAAAGTAATGCACGTTAGAGTAGGCAGCTCTACAGGTGCCTGCACCGCGTTTTCATTCTAGCCCATTTCAAAAAGACACCGAAAAAAATGCGAAGGGCACAAAATGCACGTATTTAGGACAGGGAAAAAGACTCAGATAAACAGAGACTTAAAGTGACTTTTAGGTTACAAAGGTGACACAATATAAGTATGTAAGTAGGCCACAGCACAGAAATCAGAATAGTCTCAGCTCAACAATTTCTGAGGGTATTACATCCAATCAAAGCCAAGGCCACATCCCAAGTTCTGAACACCTGCAAGGACAGAGGATCCCATAACCTCCCTACACCCCCATTGGTGTTTGACCACTCTCACAGGGAGCACTTTTTTTTTCCCCAATGATTTTCCCCTTTCTGCAGTCCGTCACCATTGCCTTTTGTCATCTCACTGTGCACCTCCAAGAAGAGTCTAGCCTTGTTTTACCTAACAACCCACCTTTAAGATACTGCAACTAGATCAATGCACCCTCAAGCCTTCTCTTTTCTAGGTTAAGTTAGCTCAGTTCCTTCAGCCTCTCTTTTACATCACAGACTCCAGCCTCCTAACCATCTTGGTGGTTTCCCCACCAGACTTGTGCCAGCATGTCAATGTCTGCTCTTTACCAAGGAGCTCAAAACTGGACACTGTATTCCAGATATACAGAAAAACCGTTTCCCTTCACTGGCTTGCTAGACTCTTGCTAATTCAGCTGAATGAGAAAGTACATGTGGAACTCAACTATTCCTAAGTTACGAAAGAGAAAAGTGTCCAACTGGAACAAATACAAAACTGAAGATACTAACACGCAATATACCATTACACTGCTGACCACAGTGTGGTAGGACTTCTAATTAAAAAGACAAAGCATATTCTGGTAGGCATGTAAACCTTCAAGCTCTGGAATATAAGGCAGCTTTACTTGTTGGAAGGGTTTAATATTGACTTTCCCTCTTTAAAAAAAAAATATTGGAAGGAATTTTGATAGTCCTTTGTACTTTAGTCTTATTTATAGCAAAAAACCCCTGTGTAATCTAAACTCTTCTTACCTCTGATCATGAACCTTTGACCTTGAGGATTCTGAATAACTATCAAACATTGGCGAGTATGTCTGTTTTGAGTCACCCGTCTCCTCTTTACCTTGTGATATGGCACCAGACTCACATTTCCTGAGAAAGAAAAGCATTTTGGGCAAATCTGCATTGTCTTAAACCAAAGAATAATAGAGTTTTCACAAGCTTTCATCAGTTTACTATAAATTCCTGAAAAGATCACAGCTTAGACTAGTTACATTATTCCACAAAACATTTAGAACATCTTTTTCTGCTCTTCTACATAGAGCTTCACAGAATCAGTTAATGTCACCTCTGGCATACACTATTAAGGCCATAAAGACGGAATCTAAACTCTTCTTAAATTCTCACTCAGAACATCTTAAAATTTTCTTCAAGAATAGGTGAAGCAAAACCTAACAATTTTTACTTCCCCCTTCCCAAGATGTGAAACATTAGGCAAAACCTGTTCGTATCAGTACGAGCTCTCAGTTGTTTCATGAACTCTGAATGATGCTGTCGCTGGTGGTCAAACAAGGTGGTGACTGGAGCAGCTGGAGCACTCACAGGATCTGAGATCTGGGTTCGTGCTAGCTCTGTCATCTGAGCACAATAAAAATCAAAGAAATACAATGAGCTTATCAGCATCAAAATGTTTTTGAAAGAGAGAATATTCACTCTCACAGGCAATTTACTGAACAAATTTACAGGCATTTATTGAATGTGTAAGACATGGTTTTAAGATTATTTGTAATAACATACATGTCAATTTTGGTTGTAGGAGGTGCTTATTGCTCTTTAAATACATATTCTTTAACTTATGAAGAGGGCAGTTATTGACAAGAAACATGCAAGATACTACTTATATCATTGTAATCAACTTAACCAAACTCTGATCAGTAGAATGACTCCTACATAATAAAACATTCCTGACTTACCATTAGAATTAATTTAAAATAAACCCAAAACACACAAATGGCAGAAACAATGTTTTCTTCTTCATTTGAAGTGTATCTTGCCCAAAGAGCAAGAAGTATTCTTTCCACTCCAAAGGAAGCAACAAGTTTAAGTTCCAATACCATGCAAACTGTCAGGTCTAAAACTGGCAGCATTAAAATAAATGGATAGCCATAAATTATCCTTTTTAATGTATGTTTCTAGTCAAGTACACAGTGACTGCCAAAAACTTCAGAAACCACAGCAGATAACACTGGTTTTCAGAAGCTTTAGAATTTAGTATTTTTCTTCTTGTTCAAGGGTTTGTGTCTTGCAGAGCAGGGAACTCTGGTTGGTATTAAAGGTAGGAATAACCTATATTTCAATAACTTCCAATACACATAGTGAGTTTCTTTGTTAACTCTTCAATTAACATATACAAATTTTATAGAAACAAGTAGTATTTTTTTAAATTGGATTGTCTGTATATATCACCCACTGTTTTCTCCTTCATTACTACGACAGTCAACTCTAAGCAAACAAACTTGTATAGTAGCATGCTACATTATCTCTTTTGCAGAAGATAAAACTCCATTCCTTTACACATAAACAATTATAGAGTACATCCAAAAATATTCCCAGCACGTTGGTAACTGGCATTTCCATTGCTGCATTCCAGTTCAAATAAATGTTTTTTCAACTGAATATCAGAAGTCATTTCTGAACATGGATGGAAAAGCTACTCTGCTAGCCCATCACCACTGACCAGGTCCTCATCAACTGCTCCACTTACTCTTGGACTTCAAACATAAAGCAAGCCAAGCAATTAAAACTCTATACCAAATAAAAGCTATCTCCGTTTCTTCTACTTTGTTTCTTAATTGGTTTCTACCTACTTCAGCTCTATAAACTACAAATATTTGCCTTTATCCAAGACCTCACTACCTACTACCAACAACTACTACATGTATCTGAGATGGCCGAGCTTTTCTGCTTCTTTAACCTAACCCATTCTTGTCCATTCAAAAATTATTTAAACTTCAAGTTTCAAAGCCCAGAACAAGTACATCAGTATTATTCTACAGTCCCATTACCCATCATAAAACCAGCCTTGCTAAGCACCATCATGTGTGTAAACTGTGAACAGTTACATTCCCACTCATCAGCCTCCTCCACTCCATCCCTAACCCTAATCCTAATGACTGCTAAACTAGGAAGAAGCAAAAGCATTTCTTCTGTGGGTTTGAATTAGTTGTTTTTTTTTAAAACTGTGTTTCTTACCTATAAGTGAAGCAGCTGCTACGTACAGGGAACAACAAATATGCAAACTGATAAACCAATGTATAAAACTGACAACTAATAAATATTCTGTATACCACAAGAACAGACACTCAAAAAGCCTTGAAACTCTGTATCAAGTTAAGAGCTCTGCTGAAGATCTCCCCCTTCCTTATTTTGTTTTTATTTTTTGGTCCCCTACCTTCAGAAGTAAGCAAAATTGTTATTTCCCTGCTTTTCCAATTTGATTTGCATATGAAATAGATACAGGATCAACCCCCAGTGGAGCGCAACTCTTACAAATTCAAGCTGATGTGTTCACTTCCATCAATCTACCCTGGAAGAACAAGCTTCTTAACAGTTCATTAACTGGAAGATCATAAGAACAGTGAACATGGATTTAAGGCTGCTGACGGACTTCTAAGTAATGATGTCAGAAAAGCTCCTTTAAAGTCCTATCATTTGTCACGTTAAAGTTGCACTGACACTGAACAGACAATAACATAGAGGCATAAAAGTATCCAAAATAATACTGAAACTATAACAGCTTCTTTCTTTCACTCAGGACCTTACCTCACGAATCTGGTGAGGAGCATCTGCAGTGCCAAGTACAGTTCCTGCCTGCTTGGTTGCAGCCTTGCAGGGGGTCTCTTGTACAGCCTCCTGCCGTGACTGGACCAGTTGCTGCAGTGACTCTGCATGGACCTATGCAGAAAACACAGCCAGTTCAGCTCCTCAGAGTTCTCTAGTTATAATAACTACAGATTTATGTCTCAAAACCTACATGAAGAAAAGTTTGAAATTGGCCCCTAAGAGCTGTTTTCAGCTATATTAAACCCCTTCAGCACTTTCATGATGTTTACAGCTTCAGATTAAGAATACTTGTAGGCATGAATTTACTTACAGCATTTTGCCTGTTATACACTCCACATTTTTTGAAGGGCAGCATTACCTGAGCTGCCTTCTGCCTTGCCTCGTCCAGTTGTCTCTGACTTTCTAGAGCTTCTTGTTCAGCCTTGATTTTCAAAAGAGCTAAGTCCCGTTCATGGCGCTGCTGCTGTGCCTACGGATCAGAAAAACAACTTTTAATCATGCAGGTTACACGAAAAGACCTTTTTTGCCTTAGCCACTTGCTGCATCCACCTCTGAAAGATCTAGACCTACTCTACTGGTGGTGCCTCTTCTGCTAAAGTAAAACTTTCAGCCTACCAACTGACACTCCCTTCTTACGTAGACGGTAAATAATGCATATTCCTCATACTCTTCCACCACAGCGTAGAAAGAAAGAGGACTTAAAGACCAATTAACTCAACAAACTAGAACAAGCAATCTTGTCAACGTAAAGAAATTTCAACCAAAAATATCCTTTTAATGGAGTAAGACAAATGATCCTGCCTGAACAACTACACTGCATGGCACTGGGACCCAAAATAAAATTTTCATTTTACTGAAGTACACAATCAAAGCAGCAATTCCCACTAATGGTACATTAGTGACACAATCTAAAGTCACCAGTTTCTTGGTGTCAACTTAAAATAAGAAAGATAATAGGCATTAATCCTACAAATTGGACATCAAAGATGCCCCGTCGCACCCATCACGATTTCTCTGCATTGCTAAGGAAAGCGTAACTTGCCCTAATTTGATTGATTTTCTTGCAAAATAAAAAAAGGAAGGTTAAAGGAAGGTTAAGACAAGGAAGTATTTTTCCATTACCTTCAGAATTTGAGCCAAAGAAACACTCTCCTGCTGGGCAAGTGATATGCCTCGTACTCGTTCTGCATCAGTAAGCTGTCGTACAGACTCCTCAATAGCACTGAGGTAGTTCAATTCTGCTGACAAACGATGCTGAAGACCAGCAGGGGAGAAGCGCATACATCCTGCAGGATAAAACTTAACAGTCAACTTCCACAGACTTTACTGCCCCACATCAAAAATAAAGGGGGAAACCCGCCCCTCCCCTGCTCTGGGAGTGGTATGGTTTTACCAAAACAACTCACCACTCGCTGAGGCTGCTCCTGCTGCAGACCTGCTAGTCCCCAGACTCAGGTCGGGGAAGGCTACATTAGGCTTCAGCCCTGACGCTGTACTTCCAGAAAAGCCAGCAGGTGACTTGACCCTTTCAGCTGTATTGCCTATAGAATCAAACTGCAACATTTTTTGGGAACCAGGAGATGGGGAAGAAGTCGGTGTCTTCTGGGATCTTCCCTTATCTGAGAAACTGGCAGCAAAACAAGAGAAGGAGTCAATATTCCCCTAAGTCCAGCCATTTGATAAGACAATAAAGCAATAACCTAGTTCTTCCACTAATACACACCAAACAGATCCATGCAAAAGATACAGTCTTCTATTGTTTGTACAGGCCCAGTCTACCTTTAGGAAATGGGCTCATGAGATGGGTTTTGTACCTATATCCCAGTTTCGGGTTAAGTTTCTAGAGCACCCTATTTCCCCCCCCCCCCCCCCCCCCCAAGTATTAAACCTAGTTAGCGTAGGGACACACACATACACACACAGAAAAAATATTAACATCGTATCTACACGTTCTTCAGGGCCAGACAAACAGTTTCAATGCCTCCTGTTAGGAACCTGGCATGAGAAAGTCAGGATGCGCTCATCTGCATGTGCATTCACACATCTGTTTTGAGAGGCTGAGTGAAGAGCTTCTACTCACAGGATATTAGGGCAATAACTTGATACCAGAATACAATGAACAGTATTTTTAAACAGTAAACAGGTTACTATCAGCATGTGGATGCATCTGAATGAGATAAGCCATTGCCCTGAGTCTCGATCGCTTTCACTTAAAATGCAATGAAATGCTTGAAGGCCAAAACTTCACTTCAACAGTTAGTAAAATACTACAGCAACACTGCTCAAGAGAAAATTTAAGACATCTCTTCTTTTAAACACACAGAAAATAATGCAGACACTTCTTAAATCTAATATTCCAATTTTATTAAGCCAAAGAAGATTAACAGCGGCTTCTTAAATCCCTTAGGAAGATGTTTTGCTTTACTTGGCACATCTTGGGAGGTCACAGGACCTTTCAAATCCAATACTGGATTATCAGTGAAAGTCACCCACATAAGTCTACACTCTTTTCTGAGGATTAGTTCACCTCTCAAAAAGCATCAACTCACAGAGCTGCATAGGCTTATGAATATTAGCTGAACACAAGTGTAGCCAAAAATGTCTGTGGATCCCACTGAAAAGGGCAAGATAACTTAATAGGTTGACCAGCTATTCCTCCCTCCTCCCTTCTTACATACCATTTGAGAAGTGGAAAATGAAAACTGTATTTCAATGCTTAAGGTACTGAACCTGACAAGACACCTCTATCAGCCAGTTATCCTTACAAAAACAGAGGAGTCATTTGGGAAGGAATCATTGTTTTGTATTTTCTCTTACTACAGCCACCTACTTTAGGCTTTTGTGTTTAAAATACGAAAATTTTAATTTCACTTAAAAATGAAGGAAAAAAGAGAAAAAAATTTGAATGTCATTAAAAAAAACATTTTCTGCATTGCCATCTTACTAACATTTGATCATTTCTGTTACTCTCCCTTTGCACATCCAAATGCAGTGCCATTTTTGATAACATGCCATAAGGCTACCAAGCTTATATTTGCATACAGTCTTATAATGTTCATGTTACCTCATCAGGGAGTGTCCAGACAAGTTTTCCAGTGTGCTGTCTGTATCTGGGTTCTGCTCATGATCTTTACTAGAAATTCTGCTATTTGATAAGGATTTTTTTGCCTGTTGGGTTCCCCAGTCTAATTCAGAAAGCCTTTTATCTTCTTCCGCAGAAAAGTGGTGAGAACTTCCATTGAAAGAGTCCAACCCTAAGAAATAACAACATTGCCTAAAGTTTACATTTGGTATTCTATTTATGACTACCTGACCATCAAGAGCCCCAAAACAAATAATTGAGAATTTTTTTCCTCAATTAAAGATGCCTTTGAGTGAGAAGTCTACAAATCCAACAAGCAAGAAACATAAATTTGGCAGCTTCCTACAGGAGATTAAGTTCTCTTCTGCATATTGTGTCCAGTGCCAACAAAACTGTCATTCAGCTTTCATTTCAGCACACTATCTGCTAATCTAAAGAAAATACACATTTGACTTCTCGATACTGATAACCAGAATAAAGCCTAGCTTTCTTTGGGTAAGCTAGAGAGTTTTGAAAAAAGAGGAAAAGAGATTATTTGGAATTGCCAATCCTATTTTTCTCATCCTTTTATTGGCTTTAAACCTAACTTTTTCTTGTTATCCACTGCTGATCTAGTGAGAGTATACCAAATCTCAAGTTTCTCCATGGTTTTGTAATATACAAGTTACCATAGGAATAAGCGTATTTATTAATTTGTGCGCTTATAAAAACTGCCTTTGATCCAAAGATGAAGCATACAGGCAAACTTGTTGTTGCTTTCATAAATGTGGCCCAAACTCTGATTTCTCAGCAGCCTACTGGAATTTCCTCAGTACAGAATCTGAGGATAGTTCTCACATGATATTAAAACTAACTAATTTGTTAGAAGGCTGGTTTAGGAAAAGAAAACTTTTCAATGCTGTTAACAACCTCTTGCTTATTTAATTTTAGATTATTTTAAGGTCAGAGAATAATCAGAGTCAAAAAGAATTTAGGAAGGAATTACTGGAGGAATAAATAAATCATACTATCACTATTAGATAACAGTTTCCAGATAAGTAGGACTGCAATTTTCATGACAAGAAAACCCTAAAACCTCCTTCAACAAAAAACCTGCCGCAAACCCAAAACCCTACAGTCAAGTACAGCACTTACGTTCCTTTTTCCCTCTCTTTTTAGAGGAAGCAGATGAGCGAGAAGAGGCTGCAGACCGTGGTCCAGATGAATGCTGAGAAGCAAGTTCTACAGATCGAGGTTCGTGGGGAGACTTCCTGCTCAGAACTTCCTCCTGCATGCTTGAACTGCTGCTGCCAGCAACACTAAAAAGGAGCACATGGACAGTGATGAAGGACTTCCAACTCCCACATTACATTGTGCACAAGAAATCCACCACAGTTTAGAGACAGACAGATAAAACTAATTAGCCCATCTTGAAAAGCATCGATTTTGAGATTAAAAACTGTGATAGCTAAAACACGAGGAAGTTTGGCATGATATTGACCATAATGAAACATGCTTCCAGTAACATGAAACAGTAAAAGATGGGTAACAACCATCCTCCCCAACACTAACTCTTACGAGCAATTTAGCTACAGGCTTGAACAACATAAGAAGGACTCCAAGTATGACTGAATTATACATCATCTCTGGGCACGTAGATATCATCAATTGACACATACATGAGTGATTTTCCATAAAGGATTACAAAGAATTTGCAAAAAAGAGGGTAATGCATCATATACTAAATACCAACAGAAGACCTATCAAGAAGTTTAATCTGAAAGAAACCATTTCTTGCAGCCAACATGGTTTCAGTGTGCAAAGTGCCTTTTACCTTCCTTTCTTCTGAGGTGAAGTATCACCAGTACAAACACAGTACTTGTGACCTCCCCCAGGATGCCCAAAAGACGTTAAGTATATCTCATTACCAAAAAAGAGGTGTTAGAAAATTCAGGAAGCCACATGAGTTCAGTAGTCATATGAAGAGTCTAGGATTTCCAGTCTTCAAATTTTTGTCTGAACAAAAGGTTTTAGAAGTTCTTACAGACAATTTATGTATCTATTACTAAGCATTACTGAACCCTTACTGAAAGCAATCATAGGCTTTTTATAAAATTCTGAAGTACCGAAGGTTTTTTAACACTTTCAAGTATCTTTTCCCTTTTCTAAATTACAATGACTGACCAGCTGAGCATTATAGCAGCCACACAAGTTGGAGAACTCATTTTCACCCGACTACAAAGGGTAAGAACCTCACCTAAAGTTACCTGGCCAGACTGAAGAACAACAAAAATTAGAGAGAGAACAGGAATACTTCAGTCATGCTGGTTATTATATTAACTGCAAGGTCCCAAGGAAATACCTCATCACTTTGGCTAGTATTACAATACAGCATAGCATAAAAGATACCTAGCATATTGTGAAATTTTGTATTAACTATGTTCTGTTAAATTCTGCATTTTGATTTTTTACAAGAAGCCTAACATACAGTTACCTGAAGTCACGTGCCATCTTTTTTTCTGTTAAAGTGCCGCTTCCCTGCGATGAGGCAAAATCATCTTCGTAAGAAACCACACTCTCTGGAGGGCTCATGGCAGGCAGTAAAGGGCGCAGAAGGGCAGCCCCTCCATTCAACCTTTCATCGAACACTGAAGTGTGGATGAAGAAGACAAAAAAAAAAAAAAAAAAAAAAAAAAAAGACAAATGCAAATGTGCATCAAGCAGGTAATAAGGCTGCAGGAATTAAAATGCTCCCAACCATGAGTTACACAGACTTCCTTTCAAACACACAAACATCAGGAGAACAACAGTACAGCCATCCCATGGCAGTTTTAGCAACACAACATGCAGCCTTCCTCTTCTTGTAAATTATTGAATACTCCATTAACACACTCCAGCTAAAACGTTCTTGAAGAGCGCAGTGCTTGTGAGTAGAGCCATCTGCAGAAAATTTAAATGCAATCATCTTTAAGGGAAATAAAGGAAAAAAGAATCAAGAAAAAGCACAAGATAAAAATCAACTTCTCCGAAAATATTCCTCCTCCAAATGAGGAACTCAAGGCAACAGGAACAGTACTCATAAAATGAAGAATAAAATTGTACAAAATACAAAAATCAAATGAAATGTCCTGCATGGGGCACTTGTCAAGCATGCCCTAAGACACCAACACCTGAAACAGGCTCATTTAAGCAAGAGACTTTCCCTACTGATACACCAAAACCTTACCTTTTCAAAATCCTATATTGTTACTGGAGCTCTAATTATTGCACTACTTTGAGACAGTATCAAGTAACTCATATGAGCAAAGATGCAAAAGGAAAGTCCACATGGTTCAGCCACTGAAGTTACGTTTCTAACAATACAGTAAAGCTGTATTATTCTTGTGCAGGGAGAAACCGGGATACATGCAAGCACTCGTTTAAGCCGTAACACAAGTGCTGCATAAAGCATGCATCTTCCTGCCTTAACTGATAGAGGAATGATGTGTTATAACAGATGATCTGGAGTGCATATAAAGTAGAAGGATGCACATTCCAATCCAGAGGATCTGTCCTCCATGGAGGACAGAACTACTTCCAAACGCACTCTGGGAAATTCAGATTTAGTATGCAATTTTTGATAAAATAAATGTAAACTTTACATTCACAATTCCATAACTACGGTTGTCCTTAATACATGTAGCCCAGTATATGAACTGGTTATTGATCTAGAAATACAGAGCAATCTAATACAAAAATAACCTTCTTCCAGTTGAAAAGTACGGGGTTTTTTCCTTCTTTTTTTTACCTTAGACAAGAAGGCAGGGGGAAATAATTTATCATCCCAAAGTAAAGTGAGAAAACCTTACACGGATTCATGTCTGAGACATCCAAAAGCACATTCCTTACCTGCAAAGTATAAAGTGTAAGGAGTAGTAACACTGGAGAACAGCAATTTACAAGAGCTTTGAGAAATTTTTCCATTTTTACCTTTTCCATGAAGCTGGTAACTTTTCGCAAAGATGTTGATGACACTGTGGGGGCTTCCCTTTGCCAGTTCCTCCCACGGTCCCTTGCTGTGTGTGCCACTTGTCTGAGCGACAAGTGGCAAATACTTCTCAGCTGCTTTCTGAAACTCCTTTATGGGCTCAAAAGCATTTCTCTCCCGAATGCAGAAATCCTTCTCTTGCAACGTCTCCAGCATCTTCAGTGGCAACTGTTTGTGCTGGCCTCCCTCCTCTTCAGAGAGGCCTCCGTCACTCAGGAGAGGCCCTTCACTGATGGATTCGATGCTGGACTCATGAGGAATTGCAGCTTTATTCAGAGTGTAAGCCTGGTTTTCACGCCCTGGGGAGTCACTCTGCCTTTTAGATAAGTGTCCTAGTACCCCTTCACGCCTGTTAGCAGTGGGGGACCTCATTACAAGGCTGACTGCGTCAGTATGAGGCCTGATCGTCTCAGGGAGTTTTTTAAATTCACTAAGGTTGCCTACCCCAGGAAGGCTGTCATCAAAGGCTGTGTGAGACACACAGGTACCCAACATTTTTTGAATTCTGGCTGAAAAAGCATCTTCATTTTCCTCTCTCACAGGAGGACTCACAACCTTTGCCCACCGACCATCATCCTGGTTTTCTTGCATAAATTCATGGCCCGAGTTCCACATGGTACCATAATTGATACCAGCCCCAGCCAACTTTTTGGCTTCACTTTCAATTCTGCTAGAAAGGGAAGCAGCTGTAGCTCTCAAAGCTTCAATCCGATCTAATTTGCTCTTATATTGGTTAGCAGTAGGTTTTACTAAGAGATTCTGCTGTGCACCAGATGAATTCAGGTATGGCTGAGGCATCAGGGTCAGCGATCCCGCAGGTGCAGCATGGGTCCTCCTGCCTGCCAACATCGCATCACACTCCTTTGACAAAAGGTCTATCTGCTCCATACTCCAGTGCTGGGAGCAAGGGCCTCCAGCTGAGCCCATGGGAGCTTGCGGGTGAGAGAGCTGGACTCTCGGGCTCAACCTGTCTGGCTGTACCCATGGAGGCTCCATCAAATCACTCCTGAAATGAAAAGTCAGCACTTAAGTTGATGATTTATACAAGTTTTAGACGAAAGTATCATTGCCCCTACTGTATTTTACAGGAAGAAATACTTTTTTGTGGAATCAAAGGGGCAGGGAATGGGACTGTAAACAGTTACAGAATGTTATTTAAAAAACGTCCAGCACATCCCAAATGCGATATGCCGTTTATGGTGTACTGTGTGTTTTAGGGTGGTAACAAGCTGAGTGTTTTCAGCAGCAGCAGTAAGACTTTTCCAAAAGTTTCCTGACTTCCAAAGGGAGGAAACTTTTTTTTTTTTCTTTGGAATTTCTTAGCTCCAGCCTTCCCCCTCCAGTTTAACCCAGCCCATGTTTCACTGGAGCTGTCACTTAGGATAGTCAAGAGAAACAGAGAAAAAGAGGACTGGAAATATAAGGATGTTTGAAGTTCTTCAAGACATCTTTTCTTATTTTCAGAGAGCTCACACTTGCATGACAGGAGCTCTGCAGAGATGTTTCTTCACTAACATCACTTGCACATATTCTGAATACTAGAAAACCTGGAAAGTCCCTCACAAAAAACCTGTTGCTTACTATGAGGTTCTTCAAATAACTTACGCAGCCCTTTAAGTCTCATCTCTTCCCTACTATTAGCACCTACATGTTTTTTCCTTACCATGTTACACTAACAATATTTACTGCCATATGGTTTAGCAGCCTATTCTAAGCACAGTACTACACAGCATCCCTAGTGCTTCCTTGAACTTTTTCCAGAAAGGAAACAGGTCTCATTGAATTTACAAAGTCTGCATGGATTTGACCAAATGAAGGTACAGATAATGAAGCAAATATGTATTTAAGAAGCAGACATTCACTATGTAACTAAAAACGAAGACACGCTTGCACATTGAATACTAAGGATATGCAAGAAACTTTATCATTTTTAGTTCCTTATATTTAAGTGTTTGGTTAGGCACCTTGTCTTACAGTAAGAGAAACTTTGACAATATACTGAACAACTAAAAGTGGGGGAAAGCAGCATGGAAGAAAATCGGGAAAGGCTAGTTTCCAAGCAGAAGCAGAGGGTTTTGGTACTTTGGAGACAGTAACTAAAGGCCTGAATCCAAGACAATAGAATAAACAGAAATATCGAACAAAGCAAATAATAAAAATCTACAGATGTATTCATATGATCAGCTTCTCTTGCCCGATGGCAATGGCAGAGGAAAAGTCTCCCAGTATGAAATGCACATCCCCTTGATGCCAGCAAAAGATTAACAGCAACCACCATTCACTTTACTTAGTTACAGACTCACTAAATACCCATATCCAAAATTTTCATGTGCTTTCCTGCATCAGCTTCCTCGTAACTGTGAGGAAACGTCACAGTTGCCATAAAGACAATTATTCTCACTAGAACGTGAACTGAAGAACGTAGTCTATTTTCAACTCTCAGAGATGAAGACTGGAGTATTTTCCTCTCTCTCAAAAAGCCCACAACAGCTCACCTCAGTAGCGGCTGCTGCGGTTCTGAAAGCGACATGTCACTACTTGAAGATGCACTAGGAGGACGCTCCTGAGCCTTGTTTTCCTTGTCGGATTCCCCAGATGGTTGATAACCAGGTCTGGGCTAGAAATGAAGACAACCAGAAAAATGCATTTGCTAAAGCCTGTAGGAGTTTAGAAGCTCTTGTCTCATTAAAATTGAAAAGGCTTACATTTCTCAGCATAGCACCACATCCCTCTGACAACGCAAAGACTTAAAACACAAGACATTTATGGTTTTGCCTCAGCAGAATATACTGGGGAAAAAGCTTTGCTCCCATACTGAACTAGTTCAGCTGAACACATCAACTTGCTATTAGTCTTTTACCATATATTAATCTTCTTTCAGTTCATGATTAGCAAAACTATTTAACCCACTGCTGCTGAAGTTCATCCACTGAAAGCAACTTCAGAGAAAGCTCTTCAAATCACAGTTTGACTCATGTTTAAAGCTTTCTTAAGAGCCAACCTTTATAGCTGCTGTTAGCTAATATCCAGAATTCTGCTACTATTCATAACACAAAGATTATCTCAATCACCTTTGCAGGAGGCCTTGCTCTGCTGAAAAGTGGCCACTGGCAAGGAGGGTCCAGATCAAAACCACTATGTTTCAGGAAAAGCTAGTTTTCTTTGTATCCTTCTTAAATGATAACCAGACCAGGACAACTCATGACCTTCCCAAACATGTGACCTCCTACTCCTGCCATCAACTGCAACACATTAAGTTAGTGAATCAGCTGTACCTGTGTTTCCTGCACCGTAGGCAGCTGAGGTGGCTCTTCTAAAAGCGTATGTTCCAGCAATAGCTTAGAATAGGTTTCCTGTAACCGTTTGGCTGCTGAAGGCTCAGGAGGTGGCACATTCTTCACTTTAGTGAAAGCCTCTTTCTGCTTTCTGTAGAGCTCTTGGAGCCTTTTGTTCTTCTGTTCTGTTGCCTCTTTTTGTGCTTTCTTCTCTTCATTCTGCTTCTTCTTCCTCTCCTCTTGCTGCCTGATGATGTACTGACGAACCTCATCTGTATCATAGTGACGTTTCTTAGAGATCACCTGAGGCTCCTCACTGGCAGCTACCTTGTCTGGTTTCCTTTTGGTTGGACTGTGGCTCCTGGCATTTTGAGAAGGCAAACCAGATTTCTGATTCTGCTTTTCCACATCTTTCTCTTGCTTTATACTCATGGAATCCAACTGCAAGTCATCAAGAATTCCACGTATCTCCACGGGTAGGAAGTCCTTATTTACAGCGGCATGATCTTCTTGGTTATCATCTGGAAGAGCAGCCTCCAGTTTCTTCAGATTATTCTCAGACCGTACTTCACTTCTCGACCTTTGAGAACTTCTTGAAGAGGTTTTATGGGTAATATCCAGCCTGGAATCTGAACCTGTCCTTCCAATACAGCCTGCTAAAGAATAAGACTTGTCAAATGTTTCAAGAAAAAATCAGATTTGGAAAATTAAATGCCATCACCGAAACAGCTGAAAAAGTGAGGATGAGGGAGAAGTGCAGATGTCACTGTAAATGTGCTTTCACTCAGTGTCACAGTCCGATTACAGCAGCCTTTGCTTAGACTGAGCTCACACCCTTTATACTCTTGCCAGCTGCACCACCTCACAGTGATAAGAAGCACAGCAGCTACCACTGCCCCTTACTTGCCCTGTCTGAGATTCTGGATAAATTCTGAAAAGGGCTGGTGGAAGAATCAGTGGAGATTTATGATGCACATGAATGATGTGATATAGTAGCTGGAAGAAACACAATTCCTGTACAGCAGCGATCCCCAACCATAGCTTCTGCATTATATGCAGCACATCTGGAAAATTCATCTGACTTGTGGACCACTGCTAGCCACTCCTTTCCCCACTAGCTTCAAGAGGCAAAGACAGATTGCAGGTGATCCATTTTTTTGGTTGCAACCTATTCCCCAGCTTTTCCAGAGCTCCTGAGCACCTTTGCAGCATGTACTGCCCCTCAAGTCACATGTGCAGGGCAGGCTTCCCATGACACCAAGAAAAGCTGATAAACCACCCAGGAAGAGGTTAAGCATCCCAACCATGGATGTGAAAAAAACTCCCCCCATTTCCCCCCTCAAACTCCAGGTTAAAAATAGGAGTTATTTTAATAAGAGACCACTTACATTCTATCTCACAAGTCTACTTTATTCTGCAGACATGTAGCGTTATATAATAAAAGTAAAATTTAAAAAGTCCAGTGATAAAAAGTGCAACTTACCAGACTTGGCAGCGCTCTCTCGTCCTGTTCTGTCACTAGATACAGCTCTTCTGTCCTGTTCTATTCTGGGAGCTGCACCCAGTATCTTTTTTACTAGCTTTTGTCCCTCCCGCCAGGAGGATGCATTTATTACATAGTTTCCACCTGCACAATAAGCATTAAATAAAAGTCAAGCTCTAGATGGATGTTGCAACATATCAAAAAAGTATTTATTGCAAGCATTAATCATTTCTGTGCCATTTAGTTCCGCGTAAATGGTATGGCTGCAGTCACACCAAACAGTCATAACGGTGATGTACCATGAAGACACTCAACAGCTGACTCACACAACTACCAGCGTTTCATGCCTATGCACCACAACATAAAAATCCAACACATACTGTAGCACATTAAAGCCCTACAAAGACTGACTTAAAAAAGGAAAAAGGGTTACGCAAGTCTGAAACATATAAGCAAATGTTAGTGGGGAGAAGCGAAATATTTGTACAGTAACTGAGAAGAAGTTGTTCATCTCCACTCAAGGAGGGGGAATAAGAAAAAAAGATAAAAGGATCTAAAATGTTGTAATAATAAGAAAAAATAAAGGTGGAAGATAAATAACAATTCACCTTCATATTAAAAGAATATTTAGCTGGTATTCTAGGAAAAGCCCCTATACTTTAGAGATGTTTATGGGTAATTAATTGCTGAGATAGGTGTCTTGTGAGGACATTAAAATATGCCAAGCAGCAGTTGTTCTATGCCAATGCTAGCTCACTGTCCTCTAGCTGGGATTTCTGTACCATGACTGAAAATAGTTAAGATAAACCCTATTAGGTGATACTTAAAGCAAGAGCAGACTACCTTGCAGGTGACAGAAACCCAATTAAAATGTTATTAGTATTATTTTTATCATCCTGCACATACTTAAATTATAAAAACTGAGTACAGTGGCATCTTTACCTAATATTGGTTAGATTAAATACTAGGTTTATTCAACTCACCTTGCATTTCACTAACTTCTAATATTATTTATATTTTTTTTCTTTGAAATAATGACCTTAAAGAGCTTTGGAGAAAAGCATCATATAAAAAAAGAAAATTATTAATAACCCGATTCAGACCATTCAGCAATATTTTATTGCTAGAAAAGTACCTAACTTGAATACACAATTTGCAGTCGATTTCTAATTACTCAGTTTCAGGTTCTACCTCTGACAGCACTGCCTGAACAAACCCAGACACTGCAGCATGAAAATACTACAGCCACACAAACAGGGATTGCACTCTGGGCCCAACAGGACTTTGAAGACATGGTAACAAAGCAACTTCAGGTGAAATTCAGGACAGCAGACAGACAGTGGTTTGACAATCCCAGTACTCAGTCCCCCCAGTCCCTTTTCTGTTTGTTATTTTAAAGCAGGAGGAGGAAATCTGTTCAGTCAGAAGTCTGCAGCCCACTATTCATCCATTTACTAACAGTACGCTTTGCTTGCATTGTAAATTATCCAAGTATTTTATAAATCTGTCACTTGAAACATGTCACTACAAGCCTCTTTGAAAGAGACTTATCAGCCAAAGGGGTTCTCTTGCCCAACTCACTGTTCTCAATTACTTCTGTGTGCATTTAAAAAGGTAGTGTAAAGTCTCATCTTCCATTTCAAGACAGCTGTTTGAACTAAAACACGCTAACAGAGCAGAACATGAGCTGTGGCTATTTATAGCCTTGGCTATGTTAAGCAGTTTCTTACTGCTGTGACTGGAGGAGGATGGACCATCACGGATATGCCACTTCGATCTGGTTTTTATCTTCTAGGGATTTCAGGCCATCATTCTCCTCACATTTAATCCATTATGGAGAATAACCATTGCCATTTAAACTTGAAGCAATCTGTGCTCCTTTCTCACTTGGAACTCTCACAAGTATGTAAGTTAGTTTAGTGTAGTTCCTTAAGTGTGAATTGATCAGCACAGGAAGGAACAAATCCATATTTATCACTTACTTTTAATCATTACCACAAAATACTCACATGCAGCCTAATGATTTACAACATGCAGAAACGCATATTCACGCTCTAAAAAAATTGTAACAATTTTTTAAAGCAGTATTTTTTCTTCAAAAAGTGTTTGCCAATTATGGGTCACTGTATGTAAGGAGAGATATAAAACCTTAAAAGGTACAAGAGATGCCTAACATTGCATGTGTTTAAAGAAAAAAAATAAGCTCTGTAGTGCAATTGCAGTCATAACTCCTTACTTTGTATGAAAATTAAAACCAAATACAAAGCAGATGTGGAAGTATCCCTAATTCTTTTGCTAAACACAGTATCAGAAATCAGCATTACTGGAAAACTAAGAAGTACTGACAGAATTGCACAAGTAGTTCATTTCATTTTCTCCTACAAGGCACTGCTCTACAGCAACCTGTTCACATTGTCATCTCTAAAGACTTTTCTTTAATAGACAGCAGAAATGTCAGACAACAGTGAAAGTAAAAAATTCTTAACTGGCAAAATAAATAAATATTTCTTTATAATATCAAGATTTGTAAGACTTGTTGGGGAACATGTTTTTACACTCTTTCACTAAGTGAAAATGCTAGGAAGGGGTCAAGCCAGAACTGAAGGTGTGGAACAGCACCAACTTGACACAGGGTGTAGAACAACAATAGCCAGAGAAGAGCCAGAAGGACGTCCTGTTCTCTGCTTCTCCGTTGAGAAATTGTACAAGAGAACAGCCTTCACTGCACCCCTCCTCGCAGAGGACAGCAACTCAGCAAGTCCCACTGGCACGGTTTTTTAACATCATCTCCACTCCTCCTCTCAGCATTACTCCCTGAGCGGTAGAGCAAGCATTAACCAGCTTCAACATGACCAAACCAGGAGGAGGATCCAGAATGAACAGAGCTATCACTGTTTTTTGTCTGTGTTGGGCTGAGAGGTACCTAAGGATACCTGTCGTGTCCCCCCCACCGAGAAACAACATACTTCAGCAGCTTCCGTAAGGTGCACACAGCAAGTGGAAAAGCAGGTAACTAAACCAAAAAAAGCACGCACAGCCAACCAATCAATAACAAAACACCATACATATCCCCAGTGGTGCATACAGTCTATAAGCACACTACAACAGCACTGTTGCACATCTGAGAAGACTTTGCAAGCAATAGGCTTTAAATTTTTTAATTTCTTGAGACAAAACTCATCTCTGAAGGGCATGAGACAGCCTTCCCTCTAAGCAGAGATAGTCACCTTGTTTGGACTCTGAAATTGACAACTGTGTCAGTTTTTGCACTTTCCGTACTGGTCTGGTTGCTTTTTTCTCTTTGTTTCTCTCACTAGGTTTTCCTTTCACTGTTGAATGCTCTAAAAACAAACAAAAGCTGGTAAGTGATATTCCACAGGAAAGAACATAGAATAACAAGTTTGCTTCAACATCTACCTTGAAAAAACAGAACTCAGAGAAATACTATATAATCTGGGAGAGTTGGTGAATTTTATTTTGAGATTAATTACTCCTGGTCCAGCATTTCAAAATCCTTATAGCACGAAAATTTTGAATCAAGTGCTGTTTACCTACACACTGGAACACAGTGAAGTCACAGCACCACCATAATGTAACTTCACAAAGTTCATTTTCAATTTTAAAAGATATGTTGACAGTTTGACAGGAACAATTGTTGGTTCTCTTCTACTATAGATACTACATTTTACTGCATTAATCTTCCACAAGAACACATAGTTCCTTCACTCCTGAAACACACGAGCTGCTGCTTCCACATTAACGCATGACAGCACATTCACTCGTTGCCTCCATGCTAAAGCATGAAAGACAGGACACCCACGTGCTCTACTTTCTGCAAAACTCATCGCAGAATTCACCCAGTGATGCAGAACTATTCTGCATCACTTAAGCCCTCATTCACAACACAACTGGCTTTTACACTTTAGAGAGGCCAGGAACACTTACCAAAGATAAAGTAATATTTTCCCATGTTTTCAAGTTAGGGCAAACCAAAACCTGAGATGTGGCTCAATCACCACCATCCCACTGAGTGGGCTTCCTAGCTGTCTAAGGCACAAAGCATAGACAAGCTGTATAATCAGTCTCAGCACTCTACACTGGACATTTCAAAGATTTATTCTAGCATTTTAGTTTACATGGCTTGAAGATGCTCTTTTCTTAACCCCAAAAGCAAACTGTAGATAAGGAACTTCACGGCCACTACCACCACTCTTTTCTTGCTCCTCTTCCATAAAGAATGTGGTCAGAGAACCTAAAACAACCAGGAGGCAACCCTCTCCACAGATAGATGTGAAGCTTTATTTAGGTAAGTATTTGCCAATACTAACTTTTACAGCCCCTAATTTCAGCTGAATCCACTCTCTGATGGATGCCCATAGCAAGTATCAGAGACAGAACGACAGGCCATATTACAGGATGTGGGAACAGCATTTTAAGAGACTTTCTCCCCCTTAATATCCTTTCCTTACAAATTTTCCAGTCATCTTTGAGGCTGACAACAAGCACAGGGAAGACAATCAACGCATCAAGTACTAGAGGCCTCAGCGACTGCATTTTCAGAAATCTGCCCTGCCTCCTCACCTCCTTCAGTGACAAACAGCTCCTTCCTAGTTCCAGGAAACCGCAGGCTGCTTCCCGCTCACTCTATTGGTATTACAGCAATTTGTTCTAGTATGGCAAATCCCAAACATCTTTAAGACAGAATTACTGGAAGTTCAGGGTCCACACAATATCCTTCAGCCTAATTACTAAATAAAGATAGACATTCTGTATGGTCTACGCTTACGTGTAAAATCTTGTTGCAGTAAAAAACAAAGCTTCTGTAGATTACTAAGTTATCTTATAGCTTATTTTAGCACTAGAGAGCACAGAACAATTTTGATACAGCTGACCATACACACCTGAAACTCCACACACTGTAACTTTAATATAGAATTAACACATGGATAGATAGTGTCCGACAATCTAAAAATACATTTACAGTACGTGTTACATGCAGCACCAGCATTTGATCACTTGGAATCAGCTATTCAATATAACCTTTTCAGGTCAGAAAGGAGACATGTTCCACAACAGCTGTTCTATGGACAGGAGTCCAGGTGAACATATACACGCAGCTCCTTCCTTTTGCAGACAAAAGTCCACTGAACACATGATCCAAGTACCTTTTTAACTGGACCTCTTCAACGAAACTTTTCAAAAATCTGGATTTCTATAAAGAGCTCATGAGTCATTTATATTATGCTTGTCAAAACTTAAAAAAAATAATTAAAATGCTAGTGTGCATTGAAAGTCTTAGAAATCTGGCATTACTTTCATGGACTGATGCTGAATGGCGTATTTGCCAAACAATTTTTCTGAAAAGCAGCAGCTCTTCTTTCTAAACTTTTTTAATGAGCGATTCCAGAAAAATTCCTCAGTACCTTGTCAAGCTGTACAAGCAAAAGAAAACTGGAATCTAATAATTTCCATACCAGCCACTATACTATCAACAAAGACACCTACAGATTTACAATCTCATCGCATTTTCCTCTGGTCTTAGACATTTCAACCAATGAGAAAAGTTATTTTTAATATGCAAACACTTAAGCTGCAAAGCTAGCGGTGCTCTGGGGATTTTATTTTCCATTCTCTTCTTTTTTTATTCACCTGATCTCCTCCCCCTCCCCCAACCCAGTCAGTCAAAAGCAATTCAATCTTACAGCCCTCTGCTGTAACCAGCATAACAAATCAAAAAGCACACTTGGGCATGCCACCCTAGATCACCCAGAGAAAAGAGCTACCAATGGTATTACAGTTTTCTAGATGAAAAATTAATAAAGGCTGGGTTTTGGAGCAGTACATTGGAAAACATAAAGCATATATTACTGTTTTGGTCTTCTAGCAGCACATCAGTCAAGCAAACACAGTATTTTTTAATTGTCTTTGCTCATAGTTTTAAGCATCAGAATACTGTGCTGCTAAATGAGCTCATCACCTAAAAAAAGATCTTTCTTCCTGTGTTGCCATTTTGCAACAATGGTATTTAATGTTTTTTTCAAAAGATCGTTAAGCAAAGAGGAATAAGTAACAGTTTTCTAAGCTTTTAACATTCAACATTCTCTCCTACACCTTCATGTGGAATAAACCCCAAAAGCAATGTTCTGTTAATTTACCCCTGCAAGTTACAGTCACCCCTCCCATATCCTACCCAAGCCTTGTAATACTGAACGTAAAAGAGCTGTAGAGGAAATAAAATCTAAATTATTTAAAAGGGTTCTTAAATCTTCTGGTCTACCTGTTCTCCCCCTCCTCAGGGAATCCAGGTAAGACGTCTAAAAAAGTCCATGTGTACAAATCTGGGACACAAATTTCTCCAAGAACTTCAAGATTTGGATAATTTTGACATAAAGCAATAAAAGTTCTACAAGTTCAGAGATATTAAACCAACCTAATGACATATAATCTCACCATCACACATAGCTGAAGGCATACCCCTTTACTGCAGGCTACGTACTCCACTTTCCACAGCACATGCCCCCCATCTCCCCTTTAGATTCCCATACATTCCAACTAAACCACTAACAATTCCCACAGAAGCTTCAGGACTGACAATTTGTTAACACCATATTGAAGGAAGTAGAATTCAGGCTTCATTATACTGTATATGGTGCACATACCACTTTCATGGTGTTAAAAATGGCAAAACCCTCAAAAATCTAAGTTGTTCCCATGAGATAATATAGGTTTCATCAAAATCCAATGTGGTTTTGTCTTTCTAAAAAGGAAATTGCATTCATTCATGCAAACATGTATAGAGATGTTACAAAATTAAACAAAGATTGTTCTAATGAAGACTTTTTTTTCTTTTTCTGTTTCAAAGAAAGGCCATCATTTGATTCTTTTCATTTTAATGAGAGAATGGGCAGAAGGATCTTTTTGTTTTAGTGTTTAAGTTACTTCTGTGGAGAGAAGTACAATAATTTAACACTCATTGCTTCAATTTTTTTGTTTCCATGACTTTGCAGACTTTGATGAAATATATTTATCTGCCTCTTAAGAGAAGGTTGTGTGACTTAACTCAGTTTGAGTCTCACCCTTTAACTGGAGTGCTATATCTCTGTACAGCTCCCGACTAATGTGAAATTCTTCCTCATGCCAGATCTTTCCATCTGGAGCGCGAATCTTTGTTTCAGCAGGATTGAAACCTGAAAGTAAACAATTTAAGAGTTTAACATAACTGTGTAAAATGTAAATAAAGCTTTTTCAGGGTGGAAGGGGTGGGAAACTGCCAAGTAAGAAAGGAATTACTTGAATTTCTAATGGTAAGAAAGCAATATACCAGTCTGCCACCTGCTCACAGTTGGAAAACAGTGGACTGGGTGAAGAACAGGTTACTCAAAACGTGAAAGGCTTTCTCAGCCAATACAATGTTATTAAGCTCTGGCATCATAAAAAAAAACATATTGAAATAAACACAAACACGAATACAGCAAGCTTCTTTTCTACAGTAAGTTGTAAGAAGAGACAGGAAGAGTTTCGAAAGAATCCACACTTCTGTAAACTGGCAAGAATTTATTTTCCTTCTTGTCCTGTAATCAAACCATGCTATCCACTCCTGTACTGCCCAAACACAGCTATGAGTCACATCCATACTCTGACATGTTGCTCAATGAATTGAACTCTGCTCCTTCACCACATATAACCAACAGGGAGGGGTCCTGCACCTCCATACCTCTGTATGATGGAGCGGCAGGTGCAACTGCCACTTTCCTGACTTTGGGAGTCACTGCACTCTCCATGTTTGTGATCACAACAGGTTGCTCAGCATACCCCGAGTGCTGTCCTCTGCCAACTAGCTCTTCAGAATGCTCCCACTGCTTTCGAATCCGCTCCTTCAGTTTCTCCAACTTAGCATCATGCTGACGCCGTTTCAAGATTTCCAGCCTATGAGCACTAGAAGTACTCGTAGCAGAAGGGGAAGATGCTTTTAGTTCACAGTCCTGGGATGTGTTACTCTGAGGAGTTTTAGTGCTACTCTCATCTCCTCTGGAGCCACTACTTTTTTCATCTTCCAATCGTGGAGGTGTTGCAACCTTAAGAAATGCCTCATTATTCTGCAAGGCATCAACTGCTGGTCTGTCATTCAAATATCTAACAACAGTCTCATCTGCAGCAGAACATGGGCTTTCAAAATCTCTGCTGTGTAGATCCTGCTCATCTCGGTCATATATCATATGGCCTGTTGTTTCAGTCTTCCCTTCTGCTTCACTGAAGTCCAAAGTAGAGAGCAGCTGCTTGGCCTCAAGTTGACTAGAACCGTGGTAAGGTAGAGAACTGTATGTATCCCTGATGTAACGGAAGGAAAAAGAAACAGTCACCACCAGAAACAAAACTGTGGTACCTTTCAACTCAACATGTTTGTTGACCAAAAGAATTACTTCCTACACTTTGCCTCCACTTTAAAGGCAAGTTCTTTTAAATTTTGATCACCACACATTTAACAATGCAAGTCTGACAAAATTGAAAGAGGTTTCTGTTCAAAATTTTGTTCTTTGCAGTCTCTGTCTGAACAGGACTATATATAAAGTTGAAGAGCTGAAATTAGGGCATGTAGAAAATCAGCAAGCAGCAATGTCGCCCTTCAGTTTAAAAAAGATTTAAATAAAAACCAAGTGTAAAACTTAAGCATAATTAATATGTCCTCTAAAACAAACCAATGCGCACATGCAGAGCTCCTTGACAGCACATTAACTAGCTGAGAAAACAAATAAACTGCACCAAAAACCCCTGCCCTGTATTTAGCATTAAAAAGGCAAGCCCCTGACAAGAATTTCAGAGTGAACTGTCTGTATTGCAACAAATGTAAAGCTTACTGAAAGCTTATAATTCAACAAACTAAGGCTCTCTTAGCATTTTTTCACAGAAGAAGACTCTATATTTGAACAGACTCATGGTACATATGTTGTTAGGGCAAAAATGTATTTAACATTTTTACCAAAGAAGTGCTGAAGATGTGAAAATCCGGCAGCTAAGCTACTTGGCTTGCTTCTTCAGCAAGTATGTTTAAAGAACTCATTTAAGCCAGGTCATAACATTTTCCTTGCAAAACCGTCTACCTCTCTTTCTCTAGTAGCACACTCCTGTTATATAGTGTAGTAATCATTACCAATCAACATAAAAGTTGAGTGGTTTAATTGCACAGAATTTCACCAAAAATGTATATAAATACACACACACACAGATTGTTCTACCCATTATTCTGGTTTTGTTTTCCTATGCACACTTTAAGCATCGACTACAGGCTGTTCTCAGAGAAGGAATAACGTGTTAACGTAGCAGCTCTGATGTTAATCCCCAAATTTATCTCCCCCAATACCACACACACTTCTTCCTGTAAGAAGGCTATTCTTTTTGACTGGATATAATGACACGAGTCTAGCTGCTCTCATTTTCTTCTTCTCCTGAAGCCTGTAAGATTTACTACATGTTTTTAAGTCAAATAACTGATGTATGCAAGTTATTCCAGATCAGGTAGACAACACAGCTGTTCAGTTAACAAAACTGACCCAAGATTACCCAGCCCAAAACTTAAAGAGGTTAGGATAACAATCGTTAATAAATATGTAGTGGAATTAAAAAAAAAACCAAAAACAAAACAAAAACAAAACCACACTCTTCCAACTCCACTCTAATCAGGTCAACAGCAATTTGACTTCACTGGGGCAAGATTCAGAAAAAAATGCAAAGTATGCATTAGAATCCAATAAAAACCTATTACTAACCCAACCAAGCTACTCATCAGGGATGCCTGTGTGAAGAACACACGCTACATATAGAACACAAGGAATTGAGGAAGTTATGGTACAAGTCTTCTAGGCTCTGATATTACAGCAAGTTATAACTAGTTTATTTCTGCTGCAGGTTCTCTTTCTTTTTGAAAGCTTTTGAGGCCCCTTATATCCACTACAGTACTTAATGCAGGCTAGGAAAAACAGGCTTTCCACACATTCCTTCATTGCTCACACGCCACACCACGTTCTATGGCCTGCAATATTCTGTACCACTCTTTCCCCTTAATACAGCTGTTCATATTTGAGTTTCTCACACACACAAAAGCCAACTGCATCTTTAGTACTAGATGGTTTTGCTCTACAGAGTCTTATGGTAATACATTTGGGAACATGTGCTGAAGAACTAATGAAACAATGCTGGAAAAGCATGAGGAAGCACTCTTTTTGGTCCTTATTACTGAAACTAAATACCTATCAAACCTATCAGGCCACTGAAGCCACAGCCACATCATCTTGATAATCTCTGAGGCCACAGCCACATCATCTTGATGATCTGGCTCCATTTCAACACTCTGGACTTAGTAAACTCATATTCACTAAACAAAAAATAAATTTGTAACATTTTTTAAAAAGGAAGACACTTCTGTCCAACATCATGTGGCTGGCAGAGGGGAGGAATCAAATCCATTTTTGATGAGTTGTCAAAATCATCACTATTCGCTTAACTCTGATCTTAGCATATTTTTTCTTTGTCAGCTGCCCCAGCACTAACCTGTATGAAGCCAATGGTTCATGAAATTCCACACGATTGCTTTTTTTCACATTGCTTTCAAGAGTGGTCACTCGAAGAGGGCTCCGTGAGGACTTCTCCTTGCTTGATTTATTTTGGCTGGAGGACCGGGAAGCTGAAGCAGAAATCAAAGAATCCTCTATGTACCCATCTCTCCAGAAAGAGAAAGCTCTTGGGGCTTAACAATTAAGAACACAGTTTTTCTTAGATTCGAGCAGGACTCCAAAATAGTATTTTAAATACTCCTTCTCTTTTTCAACAACCTGATTTCAACAACTAGGAGCAAAGTGGTAAGTTCTTGAAACAATGGACATATTTAAAGAGAAATAATAATGCTTAAACATTAATTTTAAGTAATTACATTTGTGAAAGTTGACTGTGTTGCCACTAGAGGTCGATCTGTCTGTTCTCCAGTGGCACGCTACCAGAATGCTCTACATAGTTAGTATTTAAAATAAGGGCTTATTTCTTACAAGCAAATGCTCTCCTTAAATGAAATCAAGGAAGCATCAGATTTAGCATTCTATTAGGGCATAACAGTTGTCAAACATTAAAAAAATAAACAGCTAGCCCAGTGTAAACATAGGCATCTACAACCGTTACCCAAAACCACCACAAAAACATGGTAATGGAATGGGATAAGCACTGCTCACTCACAGTGGGGGAGAGTTCTCTCACTGCCTCTAACCAAGTGGCTATGATAGCACACCTTCCTTCCTAAGCTAAGGGAAGAAAACATTATTTTCTCTTGGGAAATTAGTGTTTCACAAATAAAGATCATTAGCAGGAGACAATTTACGGGCAGGGATGAGAAATCAAGTCTCCCCAGAATACAGTGGCTTCCCCCTGCCTTACGCGCCATGTCCGCAGCAATACATTACCCTTTCTGCTTATTTTCCTGCTACCGCTAGCAGAGGGCTTCTTGGCATCCATGACAGAATCAAATACAGCTGTGCTGGTGGGAGCTATTTCCAACTTGTTCTCTATATGACGCAGCTAGAATTTGAACATAATGTTAAGTTAGAATATTGCTTTCAATTTTTAAGCTACAGGGGTTTTTTCCCCCCTAAGATGACCAATTTCCCCCCCATTTTCAAGAAGAATAGAACTGCAGGCAAAAGCAACTTCACAAGGCTGACGCTGCAAAACTGTATGGCCTTATGGCCAGAAACTACCTCAGATTATGAAGTTTTGTTTAAAAAGGTTATCTAAATCGGGTTTTGTTGCATACTGTTGTTTCCGTAAGTAGACTGTTGTGAAAAAAAGAATAAAAACATGCCATTCAGAGTCTTAATGCTTGGCCTGAATGAAATATTAATTCCACTTGGAATAAATTCTATAATACTCTTTTCAAAAGAGAGCATGGTACCAGATTCCACATGTAAAACCCCACACCAATGCTCAGCTATTAAAAAAAGACAGGACAAGGCTATAGGAAAGAGCTGAATTCCCCAAAGAAACAAGCTGCTTGGCTTCACTGAGGCCAGGTTTTAGAAACTAGTATGGTATCTTAAGCATCTACTTCCCACAGAAAGACAGCAATTCCAGTGCTCAAAGATGGAAAATTATGAAATACACTAGTGGTGTCCCAATTTCTGACTGGTTTGGGTAAGCAGGAGAGAATTTCAAGTGTTCAGAAAAATGAGAAGTCACCTCTTTCTTAAACAGAAAGGTAATATTACGCTCAAGACTTTGCACATTTTACTACACTCAAGACTAAGCTTGCCATGGCAAAAATTTCTTCTGCTGTATGTAGAAAACTTTTTCCAAGATGCAACCATGTTCAGCATGCATGTACTCCAACTGCTTGCCCTATTTTCAACATGTTTAACAATCACTGAGCAAAATAATACTTTGGTTACAGCTTTTGTAGCCATTAACTGATTTGAAAAGGAGTAAGGAAAAAAAAAAAAAGGAAAAAAAAAATCAGTACTTACAGCAGCCTTAGTCTGAGAAAAAGTAGCCCATGCTGCGGTTAGATCTTACAGGGCAGAAACAAAGAAATAAATTTCTCATTAGTACATGGAAAAAAACAATGAAATAAAACATTGCTTCAAAACAATTTCCATGGGCTCACTAATCAAGTTCTTTGCATGACTCAGTTCAGCCTGTAAATCTTCTCTATAAGAGGCTATTATTAGTCAAGACTCATCTTAACAGAGCAATAAAGTATTTAATGTAAAATGTAATGAGTTCACTAGATTAGGTTGAATGCATTATTACAGTTGAAAGCAAATCTACCACAAATTATAGAAGATATTTAGAAGATAAAGTAAAGCTGGTTATCTACCCCAACACCAATATCTTATGTTTTCCCATTAGACTATAGTTTAACTATTTCTTTTCCCTTTTCATTTTCTTCTTCAGTAAACTAAGCATGAATACATGGTTACTGAAAGGCTTCACTCAAAAATCAAGCTTTGAACACGTGAATTTTGAATAGTAATCTTTTTGAACTGTACACCCTAGAAATAAAATACAAGCAATGTTTGCAAAGAACAAGCAGGAGGCACTAATCAGCTTCAGCCTTTTAATCTAAACACATATCATGTGCCCTATGTGCAAGCTAGTTCAGTAGGATGCAGCAGCATTTTCTTCTAAAAATATTTACTTCCTCAGTTCCCCTCTTCTTTTGGTTTCTAATGGGTTTCTTCCAATCTAATAGTTTACACAATGCAACGTCCAAAACCTTACTATGCATCAGAACCATGGAGAGTAGTAGTACTAAAGTTTAAAAAAAAAATGAAAAAAAAACCCTTTTCTTGATAGTAAAAAACCTTCCCATTTCATTTGAGGTAAAATGCAACACCAGAAAGGAAGAGGGTCAAGGAAGTAGCATAGAAACAGCTTTGCTTTGACTTCAGGAGACGGTGGCTTATGTCTACAGAACATCTCAGTTCCACAAGGTACATAGTTTTAGAAGAAACTGAACGTATGACAGGAAACAATCAGCAATAATGTCTTCTTACAGATACAGACATATAATCTGTCTCTACCTTCAAAATAACTTCTGGAGTCCAGTTTTGTCATAATGTAGATCATAAGACTGGTCTTGAACCACAGACTTAACATGAGACTCAGCTGCTCTGTAGACCACAGCTTTCTTCCTCTCAGGGATGTACTATAATTTTTTTTTGCCCCCTCCTTTCCCAAATTACAGAGTAATCATGACAGTAAAAAGCTAACAGGATCTCTCCAGTTCAGGGAGACAAAAGTGCTGCAAGTCACCTTAGTGGGAATGTACTGCTGCTATTCAAGTGTCTTCAGCTCTTCACCACTTTGGAACTGAGGAAGAGTCAGGAGGAACTGCCTCTCAGGCTCTTCCTCACTTCTTTCAAGAGCCTACAGCTCCCAGTTTCTGTTCCTGCACTGTTCTTCCTTTACAGCACCCAGAAAAAAAAATATCTGTCTCTGTGCCATCTTGGCAACCATACCATAGGCTGGCAATTCCTAATGCAGATCAGCAAATACTCTGCAGACCAAAGCATGAAACTGCTACCCCTGCAAAAAAAGAAGCCATATAACACATGGTCTTAGCTTTCAAATTGAGGCAGGAGAATGCTTTCTATAAAAGCTCCCCAAAGTTTCAAACAACTCATGATAAAACATCTTCACAAACAAGACAATAGAACAGAGAAAGTCCATACCTCTGGTAGCATCCTTGTTTTGGTTATGTCTTGGATTTTGTAGAGGCACCTCATTTGACTTGTTGCTCCACATTGTGTCAATTTAGCTACAAAAAAATACTCATGTAAGAATCAAAGAAATATAAAGTGAGAACCAATGTATCTTATGCTAAAGAGAACATAACCTTGATCACTAAGATGAACGTTCAACTCATATGATTTCAAAAACACATCATGAACAAGATCAGAAAATTGGCACCAAATCACAAACGTGTTTACAACTTGCAGTTTTTCAGAAACCATGTAATTCTGTGGATACAGAAGGGTTTGCTTTTGTTCTTACTTGTTACAAATAAGAGTGAGCTTGATAAAAGGAAACCCAGAGGTCACAGAATTTAGATCACAGCCGCGAGTATTCCAGCAAGTCTGAAGATGACCACACTGAAATACTGCACATGAAGGGGTAACAGAGGCAGCACTGCATGGCTTGAACCTACAAACGTTTGGCAAAAATACCCAGTTCTGGCAATGACAGATGAATGTGTCACCTATCCCTGCTAAAGGAAAAGGCAGAACAGAATGGTGCAGCAGAACACTACAGCCAGGAAAGACAGACAGGACTGCAGCTGTCATTGTTTTCCTGTGAACTTCAAAGGCAAGACTCACAGTGAAACTGAAAAAGCGTGAACTCTGAGTAACAAACCAGGCAGCCGCTATTACCAAAGGAGTTTTTTTATAAAGGAGATTAAAAAAAAAAAAATAATAAAAGCTACTCAATCAGGAAATATAATTTTTAAAAGAAAAGGCAGGTAATCTATGCAAATAGTTATTTCTTATTACTTTCATTGCAAAAGATGGGCTATCATATGGAAAGTTGTAACAGACTTTAAAGTGCTATGTAAGAAGAAAAGTAAGTTTAAGAGAGCGAAGAGGAGCTCATACAGCCAGCAAGAACTCTGATTAGTCATACTGCCACTACCTTCTCACCAAGGACCTCCTATCTGGTGGCACATTTACTGAGCTGTCTTCACAACAGTCTGAGGACATTTCTCTGTTAGGGAAAGAAAAATTAGATGACCACAGAATTCATACAGGAAGTTCTGGATGTCCGAAAGAGCCATAAAGGCACATTTTCTTCTCTCATGCACTCCCAGATATCATTTTCCTTAATTTTCTTAATGTCTGAAAATTTCTTTTGCTTTCATTTCCCTATATAGTGTGCCACACAAAAGGGCATTCAAATATAAAGGTCATTCTTTTGATAAAAGGTGACCAAATATCCCACAAAATGAACATTGGGTACTAATTACTGGAACAGATCATTGCCTGTGTATTTTGACAAGGATTTTTATCATATATGGTTTTAAGGATACTTGCACTGACCAACAGTGAAGTTTGGTTCTCAAATTCAGTCACATAGCCTGTATTTATGGCAGCAAGTTATCCCACAAAACTGTTCTTATGCCCCAAGAATAACAAGAACACAGGGCTTTAAAAGACCTTCAGTTCTGACTTTAATCTTTAAAGAATCCAAATATATGTTCAAAAGAGTGTGGAAAAGGTATGTGAGCTTATATGTGCACATACAGAAACACACACACATATTATTGAAGTCCACAATAATGCAGAAATTATAGAAAGAAGTGGGGGGTGTTTTGGTTTTTAAGTATCTAGTTATAGGCAGCGAGCCAACAGAAGTTAGAAAATTCTGCTTCTAGGGCAGGTGCTGCAGAGCTCATTCATGCAGAACTGCAGCTTTGTGCCTCACATCATTCATGCTCTAAACCACAACGCCGCCCTGCCCTGGAAATCATCTAATTGCTCTTCTCCATCACTGGAGCAAAAATCTGTTTTCTACATTTGTAGCAGACCAAACACTAACAGATATGCAGGAACTTCCCATAAAGAACAGATTCTGAGAGCCGCTGAAAATGTCCTACTGTACCACTATCAGTTTCTTGCCATAACACAAACATAACAAATCCTGCTCAACATGTAAATTTAGCATAAGGGAACTTCTGGGCCAGCAACCGTTTCTTAAGGGATTAAGTATCCCTCTTCACATAATTGCATGGGATTTCTTCTTATCATTACAATTACTAGCACAGATAGGAGAACTTAGTCAGGGACTAGAATTATTATTACACACACAGAGATCTATATAGTTTATTTTATGATGCCCTGTGAATGTAGGATTGTAATATCTCTATGTATTCCCTAACTCTCTATGAAAAGTACCAGATTAATTAAAAATGTCTGAAATTGCTTGTTATACCTTTCACCCTGACAATCAAGTAAAAGCAGTTAACACTTTACCTAAGCTGAACAGAACGTAAGTCAGACAAACAGTGAACACACTTCTGAGAACACCTTAGTTCTACTAACAACTCAGATGTGTGCTGACGATCACAACGGTCAATAATTCTGTCTCAATGCCTTGGTTCAAAAGTATATGACATCCCTCTAGGAAAGGCCATTCAACCTCTCCTCCCTTCTGTACAAGCCACAAAGTAATCACAAAACATCCTGCTTTATTTCTCCTAACAAATACCTGCAGTGCCGGCTCCGAGCGTACAATGCAACTCTTATTGGCATCAGCGCAGCCAGCTGAGATCCAACGACCAGTTTTGCTTAACTCAGGTTGCTGCTGTTTGAAAAAAAGACATCTAAGAACAGAGCATTCTGGAGCTGTCTACAGTTTCAGGAAGGCAACACCACAGTAGTTTGCAATCGCAATGTAATCTCTGTAAGTGTAAGGGTTTGGGTTTTAGATGTCCCCCTCTCCCTCCTTTGGAAGGGTGGGAGAAATTTATCAGCTTTCCAAAACGTATCTACAAATTATGTTGATTCCCATCAACCTTTCAACTCCTACAGACTACTAGAAGAACTTCCTTCTATTGCTATAGCTTACATGAATATGCAGTACCCTACAAAAAACAAGTACTTGTATAATTCAATACTCTGCCTCTGCAAAAGTTAAACCAGACAGTAAAGACGCTTTAACGCTATCAAGGGTACAGGCAGGGGGTGGGGGAGAAAAAAGAAATAAATCAAGACACAGTACCATATCTGTCTATAGGACTTGTATGCAGGGTAGTCGACCAGTTAAACACTAAAATACACTGAAACAAATATTGATCAGGGAATAATACTAAAATTAAAAATTTATGCAACGGAAGTTTAAATTCTTTTAAAAATACATTTTACATCAATACAAAATTTGTCACAATGTCCCATTAAAAACTTTAAGAAGAAACACATTGTAAAAATTACATTCTGAAGTGACTGCTTCAAAAAGATTTTTTTTACCAAACTAAATGATCCATCACTTTTTAATATAGATCTTAAAGAAGAGATTGAGCTCAATGGATGAAATGCCGAAGAACTTCTGGGGAGAAAGCAGTGATGGCAAAAGGTTATCTGCAGGTTTTTTGAAAAAAAGTGGACTGGGGAATTGGCAAAACCGATCTCCTGGTTATTTGATTGCTGGCTGGTAGAGACAGACATACTACATAGGTTCATTCAAGGCTGGTTTGCCAACCCTTGTCTTGGGTGAAGGGCTAAGACACAAACACCATTATGTTCTGACATTACAATCCCACGCCAAGTGCCCATCTCATTCTCTACACATGTGTATAAGACAAAACAAAAAAAAATACACAACAGAAGGCACAGCAGAACTGCTGCAGATAAAGACCTAAGAGGAAACTAGCAAAGAAAGGATATACTCCAAATTCCTGGAAGAAACTGAGGGTGGGGGCACTGTGTGTGGACAGGGGACATGATAACCACTCTCTTCTGCAAACACTGTTCCTATGGGAAGGCACCGATGAGAACAGACGGATCAGAAAGTGCATGGGAAGGCACCAGGAAGGAGGAAACTGAAACAAAAAGAAAAACCACTGCCAAATAAAAAAGATGAGAAACGAGCCCTACATTTACTACCAAATATACCAAGGATGGCATTGAAAAGTACAACGGATAACAAAGTAACAAGTCAACATAGTTAAGAGGACAAAAGGAATTGAGAGATTATGGAAGTAGAAGGCACTTAGCAAAGGTAAATAAAAATGTGAAGAGATGAAAAACAGGGAGAGAAGCAGGATATAAAAAGGAAGAGAAAGACAGGAAGGAGAGAGAAACAGAATGAGCTTTTGAAGAACCAGCATAAGAGAGTGGCAAGAAGGAAGAAAATGGTATATTGGTCCAATAGTAAAGTTTTTCCAAGTATCCTTAGTATGATTTTTTTTTTTTTAGTAGCATAGCCTCAGTAAAAAAAGGAAAGAGGAAACTCAGAAGTCATGGCACAGAAAGAGGAGAGGAAACTGAATCAGAGTTTCAGAGAAGGCAGAGAATGTGAGCAAGAGATCACCCAGCGTTATTCTCACTAACATTTCGCGGTTATGAAAAAAAAACCCAGTATGCATAAGGAACAGTATTCCACAAGAATTTGTTTGCTATAAAAACACAAGGGATACCACTAAAGAAAAGATGAAGCTTTGCGAAGAGTAGAGAAAGAAATGAATTCTTAGTATTTACTTCTATGGGATATTCTTAGGTGTTTAATCCCCAAAGAGGCAGGTTTTCCTACGAAATGGGTTCACAGTGCAGAGGCCAGCAATAAGGCAGCAGTGCCAATAAAAGAAACCATCTTTCCCTTTCTTTATGCCTTGGTCTCTCATGCCTTATTCAGGCAGAAAGTCAATGGGATTATGTGGTAAAGCAACGTGGACTGGGAATCTGGTAAGGTCTGACAATAGATAAAACTATTAAAGCAAAAAGAACGTAACCACTATGTCATACCATGAGCTACAACCCCCATGCAAGCAGAATGAGAAGGAATGGAAACACTGGGGAACAGCTGGATCAGTCCCAGTCCTGTACTAGCTGCTGCTGCGTACCATAAACCATGGTTGTTCCCCTAGAACAAATGCCTGAAGCTGCTACTGCCTTTACCTCGAGGAGAGTGAGTGGCACTGGGGAAAACAAGAACCATTCCCATCACCTTCTTCTTACCAGTGGAGATACCACTGAAGCTCAAGGGCAACACAGGAGTCCATACACCCCGCTACCATGTATCCCATTGCACCCATGACTCACACAGCGCAGACAACTTGTCCACAGGGGAAATGGGCTGAGACAAAAGGTTTTAGGGATGTTTTTTTCCTGTTTACAAAAATATTTTACATTTCCACATACAAATAATTGAAAGTTGACTTCTGAATCTTAAAGACCCTCCGGAGCTCTGCCTGTGCAGCTACAGCTCTGCATTACTGGCAGTAACAGACACACACAGGTGGACAGACACAATCAGACCTTAGTCAAGCAAACTATTTTTCTGAGCCAGCTCACTGAAAGTGATGGAATTTCTATTTAAAGATGCCAGAAACACTTTCCATGTCTTCTCAAATACCACAAAATACAATTTATGATTATATGCTTGAGTCTGGAATACAAATACCTTTACCTACTCATTTTTCTGGAATCCAAGCCTTTACCATACTGCATTATCCCACTTAAATAAGAGCTAAAAATATCCATAATATGTTGTTTTAAGACTTTTTTTTGGTTATGTTTATGGGCTTTTAAAATGTTTTTAATATATCAGTAACATACTGGGTTGTGGGTTTTTTTGGCCTCAACATGTTTTGAGAAAATTTTGTCTCTCAATGCAATTAGATGCAGGTGATTTACTGACCTTCCTCAGGACTGAGGACAAGTTCCAGCACAACAAACAAATACGTGAGATATTTGTCAAAAAAGTGCCACATCTCCTGAATCTCTAGCCGACTCAGCAGAATCAGGTGGGTCCTTCCCCCACCCTTTTTCAATGTTCATTTATATAATAAGCCTTCAAATGAAATGTATTTCAGGGGCAAAGGTTCTTAAAGGAAGTTAATATTCAAAATTCAAGTACAGCTCCAACTGCACGATGCTTCACAGACACAATCTTCATCTTAACACTTCTCTACCACAGGATTTCAAGTCTGTAATCTCTGCTTTGCTCCTCCAAAATTGTTTCTACTACAAAGCTGGGGATTTTTCTTCTCAGGATTTTTAAGTGGTGCTGAGCTAAAAAGTCAGTGAGTTCAAACTATTTGGAGTGCCTTTATAGGTAGTTTTTCTGGTATTTAATCTGACCGGCTGCTAATTCTATTTGACTTAGAAATATTTTACCGGTCCAGACTACACTGCACCCCAAGAGTGGGGCTGTATGTAAAGACAATGGACACAATTACGTAAAATTGATGCAAGACAAATCTGAAGTAACAAACATCAACAATTCGCAAGGAGCTTTTGCACGTTAGCTACTCTGAATAAGTAAAAGTTTTGATAATACGCAGTATTTTGTCTCATAATGCAAACAGTAAATATACCAGAACTCACATTCCAATCACTATGATTTTGGAAAACAGTAAGTAAAACCAAAAAAAGCTTCAAAAGTGAAAGAAACACACCAACAAAATTTGATCTGTCTTAAGCTAGAAAACCATTTAAAAAGCTTTTAGGGATATTGAGGTACTATTAAAAAAAATGAGCCATCAAGATACAACACACATGCAAACAGAAAAGTAGTAAAGAATTTCAAAGCACATGTCACTACCTCTAACTGTTGACCAGGAAGATAAATTACATCAACAGTCATACACCCATCAAATGTCAGAAAATACAGAAGAAAAATACAAATATGTTTCCTAGAGCTGTAAGATTAAATCACTGGCATTAGCCAGCTGCTAAATTTGCATCCAAACTATAGTGAGGATTTTTTCTATAAACGAAACATTTCTCAATCTGATTCTCTCCAACTGTACATGAGGATGGACATTTACAATGCCATTCTGCCACAAGATGACATGGCAACTTGCGCAGAAGTGTCTCTGATGCATCACAAGTGATGCAAAAGTGATGAAAAAAACCCCTGGCACTAAAAATGGATTAGCAGTTTTACTGAAAGTAAAATGCATTGAATGTCTTATGCTGCTACATCACATGCTAGGAGGTACTCTGAGGAAACCTATTGAAATGAATGTTGTGACAGCTAGTGAAACTCGATTCATTGTTCACGAAGAAATCGAGTACAAAGGCACAGATAATGCATCTGTTTATTAAGGAGATGCACACAAGGGTTTGCCTATCCATTCAGAAGTTCTGTATTTTCTTTGACTTCAAAGACCTTAGCATTTATGATGGAAAAGAAAATAAGCAACATACCCTCATTTCAAGAGCAAATAAAACACTCCTGCATTTGTTTCCTTGGCCTTCAAAACAAAAGTTCACTCGGTCCCATCTCCAGTTACTAGAAACTGCACAGTAGAAGATTTCAATTCTTGCAGCCCATAATAAATCCATTCAGCAGAATACGCTCAAATTCTTCAAGTCCTGTATCAGCTCAAAAGGAACAGTCCACTCGGAGGGAATCTTCATGGAACTCACAAGCAATCCTCTCAGCCAAGTACAAGAACCAGACCTGCCAATTTTGGGAGTCTAAGACAACAGCTTTCAACTGCTCAACAATACCAAGCACATACAAGCAGAGCAGCAACTTTATCTGCATCTGTGTCAACTACAGACTGATGGCTATTTTTTTGTCAAATCAGAATAAAGTGCATGAAAACTTCAGTGAAAATATGCCAAATGTCACTCTCTCAAGTTTGACGCCTTCGCTTTGAAATTGCATTCAGAAGTAGTGTCTGAAAAACATCTCAATGACATGAGATGTGAAAAGAAAAAAAAAACCAACAAACCAAAACCCCATGACAAGGTGAACAGTGACCACCAGCTGTGTCTCTGACCTGGAATTACAAAGACTGATACCAGGACTCTGCTGAGAAGACACTTTCTTGAACTAGCTAAAAACAGCAATAAAATATTTTCTCATATTTAAATAATTCTATCCCATTAAAAGCTTTAAAGCGACTAAACCCTAAATCCAGACTTTTCTGTTTCAGCATACTTCCACCTAATGTATTTTGCTATTAGCAATCATAACACATCATGTTAATGACTGGAAAATATCAGAGAAAAACTTTTTTTAAGCTTTTACACTCTTTTGCCATGGATCGAACTTAGTGTGAAATTCTGCCATCAGTGAGGAGTGTTCTTCCGAAGCTAAAACACACCAGAATTTTTGTTAGCATTCAGTAAGTTTCAACTGACATCGCATAATTGATTAGTTAATTTATTTGCTCTATTCTTTCCCCAGTATACTGATAAAGGTTTCAAACTTATGCATACAAGTAAGTTTATTCTCAATCCAGTAGTCCGTTGAAGTCTATTACATCAATAGCACAATGAGAAAGATATATGTATCTTCCAAGCACTTGCATCTGTTCTATGGATAAATTTTATACTCGTTGTGATCCAGCCACATGCCTAATATATTAACTATACCGGAAAGGTTTTCTCTCTGCACTCAACTACCAAAACCCTTCTGTTATCGTTATTAAACCACTATACCTGTTCTCCTATTAATACACCCTAGACGGGTTTGAATAGCATTAATTATATTAGCTCATGTACATTAGTAGCACAGTTCAAACAGCATTGCTGTACTGATAAAAAAAAGTCATGCTCCTGATGTAAATTTCTAAGATAGAGTTGAGATTGAACAACTTGGCAGTGATGAAGGAATGCATATATTCCTCCCCACCTTCCCCAGCAAACTTGTGACTCCTCTGTGACAGATGCAGTGCTCATCTGATTGCATCACAAGCCAGTCCAGCTCACTAACCCAGCAGAAAATTATTCACTCCTTTTTTTTTTGTTGGGTTGGTTTTCTACCAGTTTACCAAACTGAGTCAGGCTGCTGCACAATCAATGCCAGAACTGGTCAAAGTGGGGGAAGAGAAGCAGCAACAGCACATCATGCTCACTCACCTTATGTTGTACAACTTCACCTAACTGCCACTGATACAGCAATATAAAATAGCTCAAGGGCTATGCATACTAACGCTCCTGGTGTCAAATACATGCCTAACTTTAAAGATGTTAACAGGACTACAGCCTCATCTGGGCACACTAAAGTCAACGAGACTAATCACGTTAACGACTTTATCCACAGGTGTGTTTGACATAACTTTCTCAGCAGAAACCAGCAGTATGTCTAGTGGAAGGTGCAAGGAGACACAGAAAGTTCAGTATATGCAAGTCAATAAAACCTTTAGAGTAGATGCAGCAATTCCAAGATTAAAGTCTTACCTATTTAAGGTATGCTTTTACTACGGTGGCACAAATTGCTGATCAAGTTATCTGAAGACATGAACGACACCATCCACACTGGGACTGTTATATCTGTAAAGTCTTTCCAGTGTTACAGTGGCAAACTTAAGCTATGCACCAAAGCTTAGTAAGCTTAGTAAAGCAAATCCACACAAAGTGTTTTTATAGTTTTAAAATCACATTCCTAAAGTTAACACTACACCTAGCCTAGGGAGTCTACCAGATCTACACCAATCAGCAGTATAATTTCCGCAGTACCATGGCCCCTTGTAGAAATGTGTCATTGCTACATAAATTAAGTTGCTCTATTTAGTGGATGCAGCATACCTTTGTTTAAGGTAGCGTCACAGAAACTGAAGCCTTCAACAGTTTACAGTGTTTGCGTGGCCACACCCTCAGTTGCATTTAATTATCTAAAGCATGACCTAATGAAACTGTTGTAGCAACCAGAACTGTATGAACGAGCAAGCAGTTCACGTAACTGAGCCTGTCCATGCAGACAGACCGACAGAACATTCTGAGCTCACATGCAAAACAACAATCAAGCACCCAACTGTCTACAGCTCCAGCATGCCTGTCCCACAAGTATTATACTTTTGGTCGCTGTAGGCTCTTGAATGAGTTTTCAAGCCTGTATGCTCTCAGGCACTGTGAAGGAATTTAAGATGATAAAAATGCAGAGCTGAGCGAAGTTGCAAATTTTCAATTGCAAGACACTGGATGGTTCATCTACACAATGAAGCTGTTTAACACATAAACCTCTATGTGCATGTATGTACGTGACGTGCCAGGAGACACTTGCTCACTGAGATAGAGCTTATATCCAAAGACAAAGACAGATAAACTATTTCAGAAGAAATACATCAACAGTAGGCTTTGTACCACAGAAAACTGCACCCACAGAAGAAAAAGCCACAGTCACACTAGCATAAAAACCTCCACGCCAACAACAGCCAAGATGAAATGACAACAAAGTCACAAAGCACTCGGGGCAGATGCTACCCAAGGATGCAAAGACGCACTTTTAGCGGGCTGACACCAAGCGATCCCAGTCCTCCTCCGCAGCCCAGCCAGCCCCAGCCCAAGGGCAGGAAGCCCCCCGTGCCCTCTACACATTTAAACTTTAAAAGCGCCGTCGCAAGCCCGGCGCAGTCCAGCGGGGCGGCTGCCGAGGGGGGCCCGGCCCGGGGCAGCGCTGGGGGCGGACAGCGAGCCGAGCCGGCGCGGCTCCCCCGAAAAGCCTGGTTCCGGCGGTTTTCCCATACAAGGCGACAACAGTGGAACCAGAGCTGCCCGACCCTCCGCCTTCCTCCGCCACCCCTGATATAACCAGCAGGAGAAAACAAGTTAAAACTGGAAGAGGAAAGAGACTTCAAGGCTGAGGCGGGTGAGGCAGAGGGCGGCGGAGCCCGGCGGCGGCACCAGCGGAGGCCGAGCCAAGTGACAGCCGGCAGCACCGCCGGCACCTGGGCCGCCGGCACCCCGGGCCGCCGAGCCCCCGCCAGCAGCCGAACCCGGCCCCGGCCCGGCCCCTCACGGGACAGCAACGGCCGGCGGCGCCGGGCCGAGCGCGGCCTGGGGCGGCGGCGGCGCGGGGGAGCCTCCTTACCTGGTCGTGGCGGCGATCGACGCCCGCTGCCCCGGGGGCAGGTCCCGGCACATCCCGCAGAAGCAGACAGCAGGGCGGCGGGAGCTGGAGGCGCCCCGAACTCGGCTCCGCTGACCGCCGGCGCGCAGCCCCCTCAGCGGCGCCAGCCCGTCGCCATTACCGGCCAGCAACTGACACGGAGCGGCAGCGGCGGCGAGAGCGGCGGCGCGGGGCAGGGCGGGAGCGAGCGGCCAAGTCTCGCGAGAACTGGCCCTGCCGCGGACCTTCCCAACATGGCGGCGTGACGCCGCTCCCCCTCGCCTGAGGCCGCGGCCATGCTGGCTGCAGCGCGGCCTCCCAGCCGAGCAGCGGGGCGGCCGGCGGCGGCGCCCCCGGGGAGCAGCCTATCCCGCTGAGGAGCGGAGCCCGGCGCCGCTGGTGCAGCCGGGGTGGCGGGGAGGGCTGAGGGCGGCGCCGGCCCAGCGCACCTTTCACGGGGCCCGGCTTCCCCCCTGTCACCTCAGGGGCCGGGGAGGTTCGGGCCCTGGCAAACCTCCCTGAGCCCCGCGGGGGTTTGCCAGTATGTTCCTCAAAGCTTTTTTTTTTTTTTCTTTCCTTCCCCCCGACGGCTGTGCAGGCTTGACTTGCCGGTTCAGTCCACATGCAAATAATATCAAAATAAAGAGCCGTGGCAGAGCTCTGGGTTTGGATGCAAGAACGGGACTTCACAATGTTTATTAAACCTCAGCTGCAGAGCGGTGCCAGCGCTGATGCTGGCATTCCCGAAGCAGCTTCAGTCGAAACTAGGGCACCACTTTTTAGTCATTTGTATTCATAGCTAAGTCATCTTTATAAAAATAATCTTTCTTTTTTCCCAAATGAAAGTGGCTCCGATTACAGCTTCCCAGTTGCCAAATTTAAGTTTAAATAAACAACATTTGCAAAACTTCAGAGATGACTACCACCAGCTTAATTTCCCTTTTAACAGTCATTACAAACCCCAAAGAGTTTGTTAGGATACTACTTTCTGTTGCAGATTCCACCCCGAAGACGCATTAAAGCCACCCACATTTCAAAAATAGGTTTAAGATGTTATCCAGCTATAAGAAAATTATTTCCACTGAAGAAGGGAAGTTGTTAGAATAGGGGAAAAAAAAATATTCTTCCTACAGTTATTTTGGGAATGTCTCCTTCAGGGTTTGTCTACAACTTCACCAGAGTCTGGTTTTCAGTCATTAGCACGACTGACTACAGATGCCCAATTTCTTGGGGGAGCACGGGGGTGGAGAGTTATCTACCCAACTACTAAAGAATCACTAAAACTGAGGCTTTTTTTTTCTTAACCAAAAAAGATTAAACAATTTTTACATAGCCTCCCCCCTAGTGAATGGCCAACACTTTGCATATAAATTATTTCAGTAAGGGAACACCATCCCAAAACACCCTAAACACCAAGAGACCATTACTGCTGTGGAGCTTAGGCAATGCAGAACTTAATCATGTCACAATTACAGGATACACATTTAACCTTAGTTTGTGTATGTAAAAGAACCAAATTAATTACAGAGTATATTTTCCAGCGTCAGCAAACCTCCTTTGAAACAAAATATAAGGTTGAGATGTCAGTGCTTAAACCTTTGAAAACTATTTTGTTTTGCCTGATAAGGGAAAAAGTACTTGAATACCAAAAGATGAGCACAGCTTCAATGGGAAAAAGTGGGAAGTAGGGCCTAATTCCCTCCCGAGTTGTCAAAGAGCAAATCCACTCCTCACAAACACAGGAGAAGACTGTAAGTAATAATAATAATGACAATTTCAGACAATGAAAACAGTATTACTACAGTCTATGGAAGCCCTGATTGCAGACTAGGGCAAATTACATTATTACATTCCCCGTCATCACCTAGCGTTGTCTTAAATTCACTGCTTAATATTGCCGGATTGGCAACCTATTTAAATTATTCAGCACTTTAGTAATGCACCTACCTCTTTAATTATGCTTTTAAACATAGTTTCTCTTTTCTGCTTGGAAGCAGTTAATCTAGTTTCATGCTCCTCCTTTTCATCTTCAGGCAAACATCACATTAGGATTTTCTCAAACATCAAAATCATTTGTTTTCTGTCGAAGTTAAAAAGGAATGTTTGTCTACTGGTTTTACTTCTATACGGCTTATATTTATTCTCTGTATCTGCCAGTGGAACTGAATTGTAAAACTTTCCAAAGAGTCCCTACCAATGAGCAGAAAGGTCTGATAGGCAAACATCACACGAAGAGAGAAAGACATTCTTACAGAAAATGCAATCATCTTGTGAAATTCTTCAAGATTAGAAATAAACTTTTACCTTCAAACAGCCCCACCTGAGAGAAAAAGAACGGAACACACTCCAGTTTGATGAACTGCTCATTAAATAGCGAAGGAACGGAGACAACTGCAGCAAGCACTGCCCAAGCACTGAAAGTAGAGGATGGAGACAGATACTAAGTTAAAAGTAAAGAGCCACAATCTCATCTTACGCTAACTTGGTTATTGCAGCTTTCAGAGAGAGGTTTGGAAAGTTTTCCACTCCATACTACTCTTGCGCACCCCTTCTAAAATTAGAAAGGGGCAGCTGGCTATTGCAGCCAAAAGATCGGCTCAAGCCCCCCAGACTCCCCCCCTCCTTTCCTTGACTGACATGGCTCCCGAGAGCCATGGAGGAATTTGGGGAAGGGTGCTTCCACCTGTTGGACATGGAATGAGGTTGTTCAGTCCTTCAATTATAAATCCAACTGTCAGGAGCTGACAATAAAACAAGACACAGGACAGCTGTGAGGACTACGGGATCCAACCCCCACCTCCTGCTCCATACTCCTACAATTCTGCAGTTTGTCTTACAGCAGAAACAATGCATGAAAATTGTTCTTACATGATTCAGGCTTATAAAATAAAGGGATCACTTCAGATTTGTTCTCAGTTTTCCAGCTGTGCTACACAGTCCTAGCACAGCATCTGGCAAGTTGTTTATGTATCATTACACACCTCCAAACCCCGATTCTTTATTCCCCCAAATAAAGCATGCTGGCGATTGCACCGCAGATGGTGCATACAGCTGCATTCTGTATAGCAAATACTTTTATGCCTACCTTAACATGGAGCTCACCTGGCCTTTTACACTCAGTTTGAGCTGAATCTTTTATTACTTCAAAACAAACCTACTTTTCAGAAATACAGATGAAAACCACAACTTTTTAATTTGTGAAAAATGATAAAATGCTTTTGTTGGCATGAAAAAAAAATTAGTCCTTTTAACGAACCTGCTTAGCATGCTCGAAACTCCACTGCTCAGTGCAACATGACTCAGAGCAGGGTGTGAGAGACAAGGTAACAACAGACAGGGCTGCGCATTGTTCTGGGTGCCTTTCAGGACAACCACTGCTGAGGAAATACAGGTATTGCCACCCCCCAGGTGCTCAAAGGCGACAGCAGGAGAGGGGCCACGCTCCACCTTCCACCTGGGATGGCTATCTGCAAGGGGGCTTTGGCCAGCTACAGGGGTCTGTCTGCTGGCAACGCAAGGAGCAGTCTGACTGCGTTTTCCAGTTCAATTTGCAGAGTGCTGGAAATTTTGTCTGCAAATTGATGTGTAGCTGGTTCGGCTCCCCAAAGATTATGTTCTGCCCAAAGTTTGTACCTTGTAAGGCCACAGAACAAGAAACATCCCCTTTTGAGTCCCAAGGCCAGACCTGGTGTCTTTGTCTATGTAAGCACATTTTTGTTGTCAAAGACCAATTTGCTGATCTGCTGACACTTAGTGACAGTTCAACTTCAGATGTGAGATTTCCCTAGAAGAAGCCAAAGTATTTTACAGTTTAGAAAACATCAAATGGCTATGCTTACTGCAGGCAATGAAATAATTATACAAGGAGGATAGTAATCAGCTGCCTGTGAGCAACACAGACAGACATTACTCTTCACCTCTGGCTGAGGAGGAGTTACTTAATGAGATCTGCATTAAGTACCTGTGGACATTTAATGACAGCCTTTAAAGGACAAAGCCACAAACAGCTACAAGAAGGACCTACTAGTTCTAGACCAGGAACAGTCTTCTAATCCTGAGCCTTTCCCATCCTCCAGAAGGGGCTACTGCATATACCAATTTGCTTCGGATTTATCTTTCCCTACAGTTAACAAAAAAAAGCAGCTCTATTCTCCTTTGTCTACATTACATAGAACTTTATATCTTTAGTTTCCAGGCACCTTCCTACTTTTTCTTAAAACGGGTACATAGCTCTTTAATACCCCATAATCGGGGGGCGGGGGGTGCAGTTTTAGAAACAGAAAATAACCTGGATTACGTGTTTTACTTGTATAACAGCATGGAATCTCCTGCCTTCATGTCACCACTTTGTCTTTTTTTGTGGTTGCCACTTCTGCTCGTTATATACTTTTTTCCTAAGCTCGTTTGCAGTAAGACTCTCCCTCCAGCCAGTTCACAGTGCACTAGTTTGCACCAGCAGAGGTACAGGAACACGCAGCTAGGAGTGGAACAAGAATGAAGTCATCCCTTTTGTCAGCTGCTGACTCTCGTATCAGACTAATGAAGCAAGTGAACCATATCTTATCATTAGTTCCAGCTGAAATCAGAACTGAGGAATTAGTACAAGAACACCAAGTAAAAGACAATTCAGAATTGTTACAATTTCCTGAAGTGTTCCCTGTTAGAGAAAAGCCCTGATATTATCAAATAAATGCATCTGCATCTCAGTATCTACCACTCCACTCAAGTTTCTTAAATTTTGGAAAAGGTTGTACATTTTAGGTGTGTGTATTTGGTCAAAGGCAAAAGAAACAATGTTAAACATGTAAAAAATAAAAGTCTGACCACTTAAAATTCAACTGACAGATCTTAAAAACAGCTTATAAAACAAACACATATTTATTTTTAATGATTACTAAAATAGTTTACATAATATACAAATATGCTATCAGGACATACTTGGAAAAAAGTCACAGTTGTTTTCTTAAAAAAACATTTGTCCAGTGAAATGTCCAAAATGTAAATGCCATCTTTTCCTTCCTGAGCTATTCTTAAACATCCAGAACAGCAGCACTTCCATGTCTTTTTACTGTTGACATTTCTTCCCATTAAAATAAAAAGCACTGTCCACTACTAGCTCTCAGTAGTTAGCACAAATCCACCTCTGGTTGAAGTGACCACAGCTTCATGTCTCTTGAACTGCGTTTTTATATGCTTAAGGTAGTTTTGACCCATTCCACTTAACACCCCAAACCTCTCCTTGCACAAAGAAGCCAGAAACTCCAGCACCTCAAGAGGTTTTCCTGGTTAAGAAGGACTTTTTGCAACAGGACAGCTCAAGGGGCTTGTGCATAAAGGATGGGTCTGAGAGTCACTAACCTCTCAGCTGTTACAAGAAAACATCCCATTAATTTGAGAGCAGTCTTCACACATTCCTTCATACTCAATACAACCAAATGCACACAGACCAATAGTTCAAGAGCATACGGTAACAGCAATAAAATGGAAGTGCTGCAATTCTCTTATTTCTTTACGCTAAATACTTAAAATAGAAACAAGTACATGTTTTTAGTCTGGTGTGTGAGTGATTCTCAGCATGAGGCACATTAGAAAAAATGTATTTTAAAAACATGCATTGCAAATCTGTTCTTCACTAGAAGCTTATACAGCAAGCAACTGGTTATATGCAGACACATGAAGAAAGGTTATTTTTCTAGGGTACCAAGTACCACAAATAAATTATTTTGATCAAAAATAATTATCTTATTAAAATGTGAAATAACCTATGTCTTCCTAAACTTTTGTTTGGAAAGGAGATAGTACATACACGGCTGACATTTTATCACTCCTCCCAAAATTTTAAGACTTGCCAAACTTTGTCAAAGAGTTCCTAGAAGCAGCAAGGCAAAGAGGTGCTGAGGGATTATTTAACTGACATCAGTACTACTAACATTAAACAATCCTTTGTACCTCAGCTTTCCTCCTCTCCAGAACTGTTTGGGGCAGGCTCCTTTAAGGAAGAAACACTTGCTGAAAGGTTCTCTACAAGTCACAAACCTTTCAAGCAATTTTGCCATTTCTAGAAGCCACCAGAGACAGCTGACATCTATGTTGTGATTGGATGGACCAAGAAAAAGCTTGTGCTTAGATTCACACCTATCATAATTTTCAGTTTATTTTTTTTCTTATGTTAAAAGTAAGGAATTCTAGCAGATGAAGGTGATGTTTTTGCATACTATTACCTTCTTAAACGCCATACCAGCTTTATGCACCACCAGAAAAGGATCCTCATAGCAACAGTACACCAAATAAGCTTCAGAAGCAAGTGAGTGGTTCTGCACTAGTAGAGACTTACTTCCAGCTCCAGGACACCAAGCCTGAATAAGTCGCTGAACACAACTTACCAACAACCAGCAAGTTCCTTGCTTACATTCTGCGGTTGATTTAGAGAAGTCCCAGTTACTTTAGCAGAAACAACCCTGCCACTTGGTGGTATTTCTCTGCATAGAAAGGACTGTATGCTGCCTGAGCTCAGCAACCACAGTAAGTTCTTCCCTTACATACATTTTCTGTCCTCCTCCTTTCCTGAGCCCTCTGCAATAACTTTTATGTGCATCCCTCCACAGGGAGGTCTTTTTCAGGCCAAACAGGCAACACAAGATGAGATATACGGCTCCACAGTCCACTCAGCTTATCTGTGTCCATGCTATTATAAGAACTAGCGACATCTGAACCAGTAAACTTTGCCCAGAGGAAATCCCGGACTTTCTCCTCCACTTCTTGCAAGGTGAGGCTCTTTCTAAGCGACTGCTCATCCAGGAGAACTGTAAGTAGAAGAGCCACATCCTTAAATGCCGCATTTTCATGGTCACAGTACTTGTAAAAGATCAGGGTGGAGCCTGCAGGCAGTAACTCAAATCGATGCACCACTGCTACTTTCTTGCCTTCTCTGAACCCAGAGCTGAGCTCATTATCTACCTCCAGCTTGACAATGTCACTATCCAATATGGCTTTGTCTTCCCCATTAATTTTGATTGTAGTAGCATTCTGGGAGAAGGCCATCGCATCAGCAATCTCATTACTTAGGCACCTCAGTGCTTTCTCAGCTTCTTGGCCAGCTGTAAACAGTAAAATGGCTGGCTCCAAATGCAGGTGGGAAGTGTTAAGGTGCTTCTCAAGCAACACATGGGTTCTTTTCCACAGACTGGGATCCTGACTTTGGTAAGTATTTTGTAGTTCCTTCATCCGGGCTCGAAACGCTTGCAGAATTTGAGTATCTCTACTTGACAAAGTTGCATCTAGAAGACTTGGAACTCTACTCCAGATGAAATAAAACAATGGAACACTAATTAACAGAACCAGTAACCAAGTCCAGCTCTTGTGAAATCCACCCTGCGATTCACTGTCACCTATGGAAAAGAGCAGCAAACAGGAAGAAAATGTTTTAAAAGGAATCAGAAGTCGACTAGTGAGAGGAAAATAAGACAAAACAGTAGAAGTCAATGAACTCATCCCACTCTCAAGCTACTGGTACATTAGTTGAAAAGCATAAAGATGATGTTCTAGTTTTAAACAGAAAAACAAGAACTTGGAACTTATTTAGCAACTTAATGAAGTGACAGCATTAAAAAAGGACATTTTTACACACTTTAGATTGACTAAGAAATTGGACATTCTTCTGAAAAAGGAGCTCTTCTGACAGTTTATCAATATTCTATTTAATCAAATCCAAACTAAGAGCTTAAAACAGTTCTGAAAAACATCAAGCTTTTCCCTACATTTAGGCTCTGCAGAAAAAGCCCTATACAAAACCTGGCATCACCAGAATGGTTTCTGTGTTGTTGTTTCTCCTTCCTATCCCCATAAGGATAAAAATAATTTCTGCAGCAGTCTTTGCATCTCAAACACTGGTGATCAACACTATCAGAAAATGTTTGTGATCTTTGGATTGGTCAGCTTTACAAAGCATACACACAGCAAACAGTGCACAAGATTAATACAGAATATCAGATATTTTGATTTGGTTTTGTATTTCAATGAAATTAACACTTGTTTGATCTGGTATAGGCATAAATGCCATAAAAGAAAAAAACTTTCTATAAATACATCAGCAACAAAACGAGGGCTGAGGAGAGTCTCCGTCCTTTATTGGATGCAGGGGGAAGCAGTGACAAAGAATGAGGAAAAGGCTGAGGTACTTAATGCCTTCTTTGCTTCAGCCTGTAATACTAAGACCAGTTGTTCTTCAGTTGTTTTACCCAAGCCCCTGAGCTGGAAGACAGGGATGGGGAGCAGAATGAAGGCCCCATAATCCAAGGGGAAACAGTCGGTGACCTGCTGCACCACTAAGACACACACAAGTCTATGGGGACGGATAAGATCCACCCAAGGGTACTGAGGGAGATGGTAGAAGTGCTCACTGAGCCACTTCCAATCATTTATCAGTCGTCCCGGTTAAATGGCAAAGTCCCAATTGACGGGAGGTTAGCAAATGTGACACCCATCTACAAGAAGGGCTGGAATGAGGATCCAGGGAACTACAGGCCTATCGGCCTGACCTCGGTGTCAGGGAAGGTTATGGAGCAGCTCATCCTGAGTGCCACCATGCAGCACGTACAGGATGACCAGGAGATCAGGCCCAGTCAACAGAAAACAGCCTCAAGCTGTGCCAGAGCAGGTTTAGATGGGATATTAGGAAAAATGTCTTCACTGAAAGGGTGGTCAGGCACTGGAACAGGCTGCCCAGGGAGGTGGCAGAGTCACCGCCCCTGGAGGTATTTAAAAGATGTGCAGATGTGGCACTTGGGGACATGGGTTAGTGCTGAGCTTGGCAGTGCTGGGCTAACAGCTGGACATGATCTTCAAGGTCTTTTCCAACCTAAACAACTCTGATTCTGTAAGGCTTGATTCTGTTCCCAGTAAAATTAGTGACAAAATACACTAATCTCCCTGGGTACAGGAAAGAACTGTACACCTTATGCTACCTTTTCATATCCTAACTTTTATCAGGACAACACCACAACAACTGTTAAATAAGAACACCACTAGGCCTGCTCCAGTCTTAACCTTGAAGCAAGTCTTGTAAACACTACAGATGGAAGACCTTCAATTCAAGTGGAAATGCTACCTATCAGACAACACATCCTTCATGCTGAAAACACATGCCCTAGCAAGCAAGTCATCTGCTCTGGCAAGGACCCCCTGTTTAACACCAGCTACCAGGAATATTTGAACAGGCATGAAAATGGTTAAATGTAACACAAGTGTGAAATAGAAGTGAAAGCAGAAGTCTTACTTCTGGCTAAAGGCTGTGACTCTTTCCTTATTCCGGACTGATCTCGAAATTTACTTCTTCCTGTTAAGAGATTGAGAAAGGAATATGAGAAAAATACTAAGACAACAATTATAAGCAATCTTCCAGCAAAGAATTTTGCAGGGAGATGAAATCACCAAACTGCATTATTTTCAACAAAAAGCTATTCTTAGTTATGCTTTTACATACGAAAGTCTACCAAGGTTACACGAAGGTTAACAAAGCACCCTCACCTAACACCTTGTTGAAGCAAACACTGTCCTGCTAAGTAGGAGCAAAGGAGGCTGCAACCCCATCCTGGGTAGGGCTGTATCAAGTATGAGGGTTTCTGTTCCTTTCTGCATCATTGTGTTCAAGCAAGGCTAGTCTTGAACATGGAAAAGGACATGTTCACCACTATTGGAAGTCCCACTCAACTGGCAGACCAACTCTCTATCTACGCTATTTGCCAAATGTCAGTTCTTAAGCCATCTTGACAATCTTGCACAACAAACCCAAGTCCCCAACCTATCACAGATCATCCCCGAGGACTTCTAACTCTTGAGAAGTTATGCTAATAAAAAACAGGCATTTCAAGTGACAAGATGACAAAATAGCAAAGATTTAACAACCTGTTTTCTGCACAAGGATACTATGTCTCAATTAAATTTCCTGATTTTGCTCCAGAATTTGAGGGACAGAAAAATGGAAGCTCAATTAACACACATATTGGAAAAACACCACGATGCAAGGCATAAGCAGCAAAACCAAAGCGGCACAGTCTCATAACCCCTTTCCATCTAGCTTGGGTCAGAGTCCTGCTTCACCAGCAATCAGTTTCTTGGGATGAATTGTGCTCTTAAATAAAAATGCAAGCTTTCAACTTCTAATTTCAATTTCTACTTTTGGTCTATTTATTTAAATGGGCTCAGACAGCAAAGTATAAGACATTATCCATAAGGAGAGTGTTATGAACAACTTTCCCAAGAGACCAGTATGAATATATACAGTGCAATTACTGGTCAGCATGTTTTCTGCATTCAGTTAATTAAAAAGACACAAGAATTTCTGGCTCCTTGTGAATTACAGCAACTGGTTCAAAGCTGAAGGCTCTTTAATAATATATAACCAAATCAGGACACTGTCAATGGCACTATTGAGAATAAATTGAACAAACACACCCTGCAGTAGTTATTTCAAGAACACTAAAATAAATTCTGTGACTTTGTTTCTGTATGAATGTAATTGCAGAAGGTGCTAAAAGCAGCTCTGGTTTAAGCTGGAGCTTAACTGGCTTAACAAGCTACACTATTCTGTAATTTCAACCCCCCACTCTGAGATATAGCACAGACATGGAGCTTGTAACTGGCTACGCTTAAATAAGTCTTGTAATAGTTAACAGATTAAAATCACCTAATTCTATAATGTTTTACAATGTAGTCCTGTTTGCAAAGACTAGATTTCATATTTAGGAGACAGCTGTGATTCGTACCCTGAAGGAAAAAGTATTCAATAAACAGCTTAAAAACAGATCCTATCCTACCTAACAATCTTGCCTTATTTACAACACAATCTGCATGAAGGCCAAGCAAATTATTTGTCTCGCCTAACTCAAAAGGCATAACTTCTGCAGACACCTTAGAGCTTTCAGAGTTTCAAGTGATTCTCCAGAGCTCTCACTCAATACAGAACTGGTCACTTCTGCAGCGTCTATTACCTCTGGTACAGCAGAGGAAAAAGTACCAGAAGAGCGAGAACTCCCTGCATCAATTCATTTTTCAAAGGCGTTTCACAGATGTGCAGCTACCACAAGACAAGCTTCTCTTCCGGAAGGCACTATGGTTTAAAAAAAAAACCCAACAACCAACCACCCCCCCAACCCCCCAAAAAAACCAAAACAAAAAAACCCCAAACTCCAATGTCCCCCAGGTTCTCCAGACTGAATTCTGTTTTACAAGATTCTGTTTATCTAAACCTGTTCAAGATAGAAACAAATGCCCAGACATTAAGAGCAGAAGGCTACTAAGAATTCAGAACAATTTTTCCCCTTCTTTCAACTACTCTTCCAAGAGGAAAAAAAAAAAAATCCAAGCAACAAAACTGCCAAAAAAAGCCAACAACAAATACAAAAATCTGAAACACAAAGAACTGGTCGTTACACGACCCGACTGGAGTTTGCCAGCAAAGAAAAATGCTGCTGCTCTCCAGAAGTATGACAACTAATTCAGTCACAGCAGGCCACCATTACCCAGGGAAAGGCTAGAAGGGAAGGTGATGTGTTCAAACTAATTTAACATTTACTGCAACCAAAAGGTTGTTTTGTTCCCTTCCTCAGCTCACCCTGACAATGCCACTAGTACATGCTCTGCACTTACTGATTGTCCCATGAGTCAACTTCATTTCCTAACCCAGCCAAAAAAAAACCCCACCAAGTGGGTCATTTTATGCGGTCAGTCAGTTGAATAACCTCATGGAAGGGCTCTGGAATTGCTGCCTTCTCCAGCTTCCATTTGGATCTGCCTCCTGGGTCCCTTTCAGCCTTCCCAGACAGTGTCCCCCAGGGCACGAGAAAAACCTTAATTCTGTATTTTTCACTTAATTAGAGGGAAAGACTAACTATTTTTCAACTTACTCTGTGATGTAGCTGAGTGGTGGTGCTCTTGATTTTTCTCAAGGAAGTCAGCTTTTCTTTCTGAAACCAAAGCACAAATGAAAGAACTCTGTTATCACATCAGAGGTCGGAATAAGACAGACAAGCCATACTGCTTTTAGCTCTTTCTGTGAAATCTTCAAAGGTTATTAGGGAAGGAGTACACGCTGTGCTGCCAAACCAAACCTGCACCACAGACCAGCCTCTTGGACCCCTCTGTAGATGGAGAAAGCTACTATTATCTAATAGGAGGAGCTTAATTTGGCCCTTCAACCTGCTTTTCCCAATATGACACAAATTTATCCTTCCTATTTTTCCTTTAAAAAAATAATGATGTGACAATGACAAAATGCAAAGGATGGGAAATTAGCAGCACTAATTGGTTGATAACGGAGGGTACAAGTTTTGTCACTTGTGAAACCGAAACTATTCGGCAGGATGGAAACCCAAAAATAAACAGTGTAAAACTACCACCTTAACAACAACTGCTCTCAGACCAGAGGGACTCCAGCAAACACAGGCATGTTCTGAACTGCCTGAGCAAAATGCCTGTGTGTGCTGCCGGCAAACAGCAGGCTGACACCGACATGTTCTTGTGCACATCTCCACTACCTGGTTCACGCCTGTGTTCTGTCAGCCTGCGCTCACAGCTGCTGTCAGTGCTCCCCCAGAAACACTGTGTGATTAGGACTGCTACTGACCAAATTCACGCAAGTCCCAACCTTACTCTCTAAGCAGTCACCAACTTCTCCTAAAAACCTCCCTTATATAGCCTATCTGTTCAGATGTATTCAAACCACCTGTAATAACACACCTACCTTCTCCTAGGCTAAAAAGTATCCTGTATTTTCTTCCTCGTATTTCCCTATCGCTTCTGGAACACACATCGAGAAAAATCTCCCGAGCAATGAACAGAAGTGCTCTCTCACTTTGAAATCGCTTGTTCCCCCTGCTAAAGTCAAAAGTAACTCATCCGTTTAGAAAAAGAACAGTTTTGTTTTGCTTTGCCTGAGGCAATTAAAGACCCACTTTCATAACAGTTTTTGAAGCAGGTATGATGCAACTCATCTTTTTCATTTGCTTTTCAAAAAACCAAACAGCTATGTATTTATCAAAGTTTAAAACATTGCTTTCTTGAACTTTTAAGGTTTTAAATCACAGCAGATGACTGTCATACTACAATCAGTTTTAATCTAATTCATGGGCGGGAGCACACCCTGAAATTTTTTTTTTTTTTTTCAAAAAACACACCAACTTCTTCATCCATTCAGATTTCAACTTAACTCCCCTTTTGTAACAGAACTGAAAGAATGCAATTTAACACATTTAAGCAACCATTTGTTACATCATGGAAAAGGTACTGATAAAACTAATGTTGTTACCTTTTAACAGCGTATAAATGTTAGGTTGATACTCTGCTGGTTTCTTGGGTTCGTTACTGTCATAAGCCTCTGCTTTTTCATTTACTGGACTCTCTGGAACAAAACAAATTGAAGAATTGTCTGTTAGGAGGCAAAACAGATAAAAAAGAAAAAGAGGATTAGTGTAGGTGCATATATATTTGTGCTTATATCATCATAAAATTGAAGGATGAAGACAAAGTTTCAGAACATACATGATCTAAATCAGTGATTTATGTTGCGATCTCCCAAGAGTTACTTTCTTAAAATATAACTAAAAGCAACTAAGACTCGAAAAGGTTATGGTAAATTTGAGCTACAAACATAGCTGTCTACACAACCACAAACCTTTTTTTTAATTATTTTTAGGAGCCGTTGGCTTAAAAACACTTGGAAAGAAACCCAGGTATCAAGACACCAAACGGACCAAGAAACACCTTACACTAAAGGGATTCAGTGTAAACCAGTAAATACACAAATGTGGGAGTAAAGAGAATTTCCTCCACAGCTTTGGGAACACAACTCACAAACAATAATTGCGCTGTCTTCCACAGACAGAGGGGAAAAGAGAGAGAAGCAAATATAGAACTTAAGTCCCTTTTTATGTAATCCAAGCTATCCTTTAGCTGGGTCTCTTTCTCTCATTAGCCATAATGGCAATTTAGGACACCTAAGCTCCTAATTTAATCCTCTCAGATAGCTGGAAATAATCTAAAGCAGCACCTTTACACCGTTTGCCAAATTTCGCAGCCATTCAGATGCTGAGCCCCAACTTAGCCAATGTTACTAATTAGAAAGAGTAAAGCCCTGTAAGATGACAAACGTCACAGAGCAAAGGTCGGGGCTGGAAAGGCAGTCAAAAGCAGAACACCAGGAAAAGAAGTTTCAAAGGATAAAGTACAACCACATGTTTGCCCAGAAAAGGTTCTGGTATGGAACAAAGCTGTAGTGCAGCTGTGGAACACAGACCACAGTGCAGCCATCAAGCTGAAGGGCATAAGCAGAGGAAACGGTAAAGGGAAGAATACAATTGGTAAAACTTCTCTGTAACATTCACACTGAGCCCCTGTATTCGTTTAACAGAACTGGGTTCTCCCAGGGTTTAATGTGTTTCTTCTACAGCTCTTTTACTGTACATATGAGGGCAACACACAGCTTGCCACCTAGTGTTGATTAATTTTACTTCAAGAAAAGAAAACAACCTCTTTCTAATATGTTCTGGCAGTTTTAGCACACCAGTGTATGTGAAGCACACAAAGGAGAAAAAAAAAAAACAAACAAAAAACACAAACAGGAGAGAAAAATGCAAGTTTTAAACTAAGCTATTAAGTCACATGTACAGCCGTAAAGTATTTGCACGTAGCAAGGGGGATACTGTATTTTCAAAACCATCGTAAAAAGCTGTTGAGTGATCTATTTCTCACCAAGCTAAGGATGAAGATCCTCACCAAATTACTTGAGCTTCAGGAATGCCAAACAACATACCCATAACGTATTGAGGTTTTGCAAAGAAAATCTCCTTAGTAGCAGCAGCTAGTAATCACAAGACCAGAAAGATCTATGAATCTAAAGAGGGCTACTTATGCAGTCCACGCATTTCATTCCTGCCCCCTTCTTTGCATCAATCAATACCCCATGTCTCTCAAAGCGTCCTTAAAAGCTAACATAAAAAGGAAAGTTTTAAATTCACACAACTTTGTTTCTCACACAAACACAGCTTGTGAACCAGCACCTTCTGTAACACCGGGTATCGCCAACAGGGAGTATTAGTGCAAGCAGACAGCATGCATGGCATCCCCCACAGAGAAAAGGAAACTCCCCCTTTATCAAGTTGAACTTTCCTAGAAATACACATAAACGCAAATTCCATTCCAGACAGGCCTGTTCTTTCCTTACAAGGCCTTAAGCCTCCTACCCAAAGGATCATTCCTGCCTCCCTGGCAGCTAGTGAGGATTTTCCAATCCACCTGAAATTTGCAAGCCAGCCACCTGCCAAGAGACACTGATGATCTGACTATCCCCATTCCATACACTGGTGTAGTCAAAGGGATTCAAAATCGGCGAGTCCATAAACTACATGTTTATAAACCAAAATATAAAGCTACTATTTTAACACCTTGGAACTTGTTCTATGAAGTCTAGTACATATTGATTGAACCCTGCAGGTTCAACCTCTTCCATCACAGAGATAAGCCTTCGACACACCTGCTGCAACATCCCACAGCCACTGCAGACAGCACAAACTCGAGTGCCAAAACCACCTAGTGCCTGCCTTTAACTCCTACAATCATACACTCTACTGGCATATTTTAAGACAATTTCAACAGAGATTGCCAGTCTGTATCTTTAGCTCACTGATCCAGAAGATGCCTTGATTCGGGGCAGGGTTTGTAGGCTCTCAAAGCTTTGTAGCTCTAGAAGCAGGTTTCCTAATCTCTATTTTAAAAAACCTCTAAGCAGAAGCCAGAAACTGGTTTCTCTAGTTGTGGTTTTGCTTCCATTCTGCTCTCAGAGAAGGATAACAATTACATCCTTATAAAAATCCAGCCTGCTTGTCCCGCCACCTCATAGACCCTGCATTCCCCTAAACTCAGCAGACAAGAAACCAATGCTGTATAGCTACAGGTGGGAGGACTGCGGGAAGATGCTCCTTCATTTCTGTAGGAAGCATTAGCATCTCTAAACATTATACTTTTACACCTGTCTTGACTATGATGAAATACCACTGTAAAGAGTGCAGGGAGGTGGGGGGAGCACACCTCTCCCCACAACCTCATTTTTAGAGGTGTCTACATTAAAAAAAGCCAACACTCAGCTGCACCTCCTAAAGCAGCCCAGCCACATTGAAAATACCCCGCACGTTATGCCATTGTTTGGGAGCAACAGCTTCCCACAGCTTTACCTTTGTACTTTGCCAAAAGAAATACTCGTAGCCTCTCTTCCTCCCTCGAGATAAGGTTTTTCCACACCTCCTGGACATTCTGCTTCTGAAGCATAGCACTGGCAGCCCTTTTTAAGGGCAGTGCCACGTCATTAAGGGCATGCGCTGCAGCTGCAACAAAAGCTTGGGGACAGCCCTGTTGCGAGAATATGGACAGGATGGGAGAGAGTCTTGGGCTGGGCCAACTCATCCATCTGTGAGTTGCCCCATTCTCAACTCAAAATAGACCAAGAAACTAAAAGGGAAGGAAACAGCTTGCTTGCGGTTTTCTGGTGGAACACCAGGCTAAAGCCACATGATTGCATTACACAAAGTTAGCATCTCTCTAAAGTTTTGATGAGGATGCAGTTTTCATCAACTAAAGAAAGAAGAAGGTGCCACACAGAGATAATGCATCAGCCTGCCCAGTGCGGCGCTGGGAAGCAAGTATGGATATACGCTTGGCGCAGCCTCGGTTATGCAGTTCCTCATAAGTGATGCTGCCCACTGCACACAGCGCAGCCTCAAAGCGAGCTGGTTTTGCAGTTCCAGGTACCGTATTTAAATCCAGCCTTTGAAAGCAAAGCGGTGTTAGCAACGTCAGGTATCACCCGTTTTCGTGCTGTGACAAGGTCCTGGGTTGGTGTTTCACCACCATCGGGTGAAACAGGCCGCTAAGGGCTCCAGCATGCTCCGCACGCCCCGACCTTCGGGAAGATGGAGCAGCATTCCTCCGGTCCGCCGCAGGGAACGGCCACGGCGGTGGGATGTCCCCGCCTGCAGGCCTGAGCCCCGCAGGCCCCGTCCCCCCGGAGCTGCGCGCGCTGTAACCCCCCCGCGCTCGGACCCACCTGGCGACCTGCGCGCCCTTATCGGGGGTCGGGTCAAGGGCTCCGGGGTCCCGAAGGGGTGCTCGGCTCCTGCAACAAGAAACAGCTGCAAGGCGCGGCGGGGCCCGGCGGTTCCGTTCCAGCCCACCGGGCCTGACAGCCTTCCAGGGGCAGCGAACCACGCTCCCCCGCTCCCCGCGGGGCACCCCCGTGCTCCCAGCCGGAGGGCGCCCCCGCCTCGGGCCCGTCCCCACCCCCTGTACCGGGCCGCCCCCCGCCTCCCCCTGGGGGCCAGCCCGCCCGCCCGCCGTTTCACGTCGCTCCCCGCACCCTCAACCGCGGGATCCGCCGCGGGGCGCTACACGCGCCCGCCCGCGCCGCTCACCCTCCAGCGCCCCGCCGGGGCCGAGCTCGGCCTCGGCCTCCGCCTCGGCCTCCTCCGCCCGCGCCGCCGCCGCCAACCGGGGGCTCTTCCGCCTGCGCTTCAGCTCGGGGGCGTCCGGCGGCGCCTGCCCCTCGCTACCCCCCACCATCCTGCCCGCCGCCCGCCGCCCCCCACCCCGGCCCACCGCCGCCTCGCCACACCACGCCGGACCGAAGCTGCCGCTTTCCCGCGGCGGGGGCGGCTCCGCAAACCTCACTTCCCGCCGGCGCCGCCGCGGGGCGGGCCCAGCGCCCGCCGCTTCCGCCGCCTGGCCGTGCGCCGCCGCCTGCGCGCGGAGGGGGCGCCGCGGCGTCACGTGGTACGGCGGGAGGCCCGCCATGGCCCGCGCCCCTCGCCGCCCCTCCCCGCTGAGGGAGCGGGGTCGCCGCCCGGCCTTCCCTCGGCCCCCTCCCGCCGGGCGGCGGGGAGCGGCTAGCCCCGGGCCCTTGCGGGGAGGCCGGGAACACCGAGCCCTCCGGGCGGGCCCAGCGAGCCCTCCGGACAGGCCTCGGCCTGCTGCCGTGCTCCCGCCGCCCGTGGCCCGGCCGCCCCGGGCGGCTCCTCTCCCCGCACCTGAGGGGCCGGGGCGGGCGGGCGGTGGGTCCCTGCGCCTCGGGCGGCCCCGGGCGCGGCCTCTGGCGTGCCGGAGCGGGCAGCTGGGCCGGGCCCCGAGCCGGGCGGGGGCTCCCCGCCCCCCGCTGCTGGGGGCCCCCCGGGGGCGGGCGGTGGCGGCGCTGCGCGGCCGCCTGTGGCCAGTCTGCCCCGCGGGGCCAGGCCTGGAGCTGCGGGAGCGCTTTCGGGGAGCGCCGCGCCGGTGCTGACTGAGCGGGACAGCCACGCTCCAAGGCCCGTTTGGAAACCAGCGGCCGAGCCCCTCTTACAAATTCTGAGGGATTCCTACGTACTGGAAAAGGCATCCGTTTTCCAGTCTTACCCAGAAGCAAGCTAATATTCCTGAGATGTATTATGCATGCCTCCTTGGGTGCCAGCACTAAATACCATGTTAAGTGCCATTCTTTCAAGGTGTAAAAGCAGAACGTGGACACTGAAGAATGCTTTCTCAAGCAAAAATAAGAGGGGATGTAACAAATGTTGCATTGGGAGGTTTCAAAGTACAGCCCAACCGCCCTGCTGGTCACTGGCTCATGATTTCTGACCTGGATGAACTACAGCTACAGGTAGCATCACTTTATTTGCAAGTTGCCAAAGAAAGTTACTAAATGATTACCTTGTGTAAATACTTACATAGCATGGCCTTTACAATTCACATGGCCACTGGTGATTCTTCCGCAGTGAAAAATAAAATGTTATTCCTACTTCAATAAAACCCTCCCTCAAACCTGAGTTTAAAAAAGACCACACTTGTTAAGTTACGATTCTCTATCCTAGCTCCCATCCCATGACTTTGTGAATGCTAAGGGCAGAAAAGCAACCGTACCCAACGCCAACGTGCATTTTTGTAACAGTTTTGTGATGGTGCCTGACTTCACATCCTGGGCCCATGGATTCATTCACCTGCCAAGCTGCTTTTCCCTAACTGGGTTCTCAACACACACAGCCTGGAGCTGCCCCTGATTTTGTCACATACTCACCTCTTTCACCTGCTGGGCTGGAGCATTGGCGGGTTAGGTGAACACATTAGTCAAATTGTCCCCTTCAGCCTTCTGCTCTCCAAATTGAGGAGTCCCAGCCACTTGGTGCCTGCTCTGTACTGGCACCGTTTCGGTTGCCTTTCCCTGTGCTTCATGTCAGCTGTTTGCTGCTGGGCTCCTCTGGGAAGCTCCTCTTAGCAAAGAGGCTGCACACTGAGTTTGAGAGCGGTTGTGGTCTCTGCGCTGCGGCTCCTTGCACCGATGCCTTTCCCTCATCATGCCCTGCTCCGTGCTGCTGCTTCCCATGGAACGTGCCGCAGGTGGGTGGGAATAGGGAAGGGGCTGGACTGTACCCTGTGCAGGCACAGGCAAGGCAGATCATTTTTGTTTTAAATCGTTGCCCAGATGAGGCCAGTGGCAGCTGTACACACTCTCTCTGACCTCCCCCAGTTGCATCTCTGGACCACACTGGAAGGGGAACACTGGGGGGGCTCCATATCCCTTGTCCTCCAGGCTGATGCTAACGACGCTCCATTTCACAGCCTGTGGCCCCCCCGCCTCCCAGCACTTACATAGTGTTACGTTTCCGAAATCTGGGGTTTGCTGGCTACATGTTCAGGTTGTTTTTCTTGTGGTATTTTTCATCTTCATAAATCAACTCTGAAAACAGTTCCCTCCTCACTGTCATTTCGTTGTTTAAACGTGCAACGCTGTTATTTAATGCAGGAAGCTGCCGGCCACCCAGTTTGCCTGAAGGAAATGCTGCACGACCGCAGAGTTTCAGAAATACAGCCAAAAAACCCGACGTTCCCGATTCCTGCACGCTCCCAAGAACGACTGCTGTCCCCTGGGGAAAAGCCGCCCGCCTTTGGTGAGGAGGAGGGAAGGAAAACTACAGCTCCCAGCAGCCTGCTGCGCACCCTTGGAAGAGCAGAGTTCACTGTCACGTTGACAGTGGAGGATTAAGGGTGTGGGGGCACCGCCTGTCCTGCCACCAGCAGAGCCAAAAGGCCTGTGGAAAGGGCAAACGGAGAGGCCAGCGCTGGGCCCCCCTTGCCACCCTTCTGCTTCACTTTGCCGCCTGGACCAGCTCCAAACCGACCTGGGTAAGCATCCGACTTCGCAAGCCACTTTGTTCCTCTGACTTCCTTCTTCTGCCAGAGCGTCACCAGAGGGAACAGCACAGGGTGGGGAGGGATGAGAGTCGGGGGCAGAGAGCAGCAATTATACCCCCACCACCACCTCCAAAGCTTGCATTTGGCAAGAAACTCAGCTGTAGAGACAGTGCGGGTGGGGGAAGGTGCCCCCCTAGGCTGGAAGAGCTGCTGGAAAGGCTGGGCTTGAGATTTTTGTACGGAAATCCGCACAAACCTCTCTCCAGCAGGGAAAGTTTCTTGGGAGTTTTCCATGCCGCCGTTTTCTGTGGGTAGGCGTTGCACTTGTGAAAGCCACCAACTTTCTGGGGTTACAGCTGTGCAGCCGTTTGGTCCCAAAGCACTTTAGCAAAGGGGGGGAAAGTGCCCCCTCAGATGGGTGAGAGATCGGGTGGGGGTAGCGCTGCTGCACAGGGGCCAGGCGGTGTTTCTGCCAGCAGCTTCACCTTCCAGCACCATCGTCTCCCAGTTTGACATGCAGGAGGCAGAAAGCTTGGGTGGAACAGGCTCATGGATCTGTGTTGACCCAGCTGTGAGATACCAGGTGCCCAAAAGCATGTGGGGCAGCCTGCTGAGCCCAGATGCCCCCAGGCCTGCCATCCTGGAGCACAGCTGAGCCCACAGGAGTCCATCCAGATGAGAAAACTGTGCCTCACCCCCCTGGCTTGTCCCAAGAAAACCGCAGTTTGCGTTAGCTCTTGAACTGCTTGTAGCCTGCTGGGAAGCAAGACAGCTAACAGCCCTTGGGCTGAAGGCTCGCCCTTATCTGTGGCATCCACCTATTTTCACACCACCTTGGTCATCACGGAGGGAGGAGCCTTCTTCACCATGAATCACCACTCCTGTGTTTCTGCTTCTCAGGTTTATGGACGTTTAGTTGCAAGTCCCAAGACCAAGACAGGATGGTGCCTGTGGCGGGTATAGCACTTGGTCAGCAGCTCGAACTGCAGGAAGGTACAGACATCTCTTTATGACCAAAGGAGAAGGTGGGACAGAACGGTGCAGAAGCCAGAGCTCCAGGAAAGAAAGAAAGAAAATGGAAGAGAATCCAAGCGTGAATCTGTCAGGAGGTAAGTGAATCCTGTGCTTAGTCCATCTACTAGGAAAATCCCTTTGCAAGAAGATTTCAATAGTGACATGGGAAACCTAACCAAAACCAAAATAAAAAATAAATGAATCTGCTCTTTTCCAGGCCAGGAAAAGCAAGTTGCTATCTCTTTTTGAAGGGTGAAAGATTAACAAATTACTTTCAGTCTTGGATGCCTGTCAGCAACAGGTTTAGACTCTGTGTCCAGGATGTCAGCACAGGGAAGGGTAAAGATGGAGCTCCAGGCTGGGAGAGCTTTCTTCCCTACATCCCAGTGCTTCCCCCATAGAGATGCTTAAATAATAAGCCAGTTTTCCACCACCTGCAGATGGGAAACCTCTGGAAGAGGCAGGGCAAGGAGTACTGTTTGTGCCTAGCTTGAATAGCAGGTTCCTCTTATTTTAGTTTCTACCAAGTACTTACATTCTCCAGGTACCTTCTTAGGACAAGTATTTCAAGTACAAGTATTTCAGTGATACTGTGATGCCATAACCAGCTCAGATTTGTCCTTGGCGGTCAGAAGCATTCCCATAACAATCAGCAGCAAGGAATGTAAAAATCATGCTCTGAAGGACATGTTCTGACACATGACAAGTGCAGCTTCTTTCTCCATTTTCAAATTAGTAGGGAGTTCCTTGCCATTTTTGTCAGTCTTTATTCTAATTTTAGCAGAATCATTTCTGTCATTGTAGTGCTTGGTCATTCATAAATAATTTTGCACAAAGAGCACCTGAAATTTGAGGTGCGCTGTTGGGTTTTGTAAGATTCAGAATACATTGCAAACACTTATATTCAGCCTCAAAATTTTTCTGTTGAATTATGCTCCAGTGTTTATTTTTAATTATACTCTACCATAGCTCTTTGGGAAAGCAGCTCCAGAACAGGAGCAGAGAAGGAGCACAAGCAGAGCTTACATTTACATTTTGACAGATGCTTGACGTGTGTTGGCATAACTCTTCTGGCCAGTACTCAACAACAGCCATAGAAATTCTTGAAATTCTTCAAAATCCATCACTGTAATTTACCAGCCTAGGAAAACCCACCATCTGTGGAAGCTGTGGTAATATATCCTACCACTTAATTAAAAGAATTGCCTGCCCACCCAAGGTAGGACAGCATGGGCCGTAGGCTGGGGTAGAGTTAACTTTGTCATAGCAGCCTGTACAGTGCCGTGGTATGGATTTGTGGCTTTAAAAAAAAAAAAAAAAGTGTTGATAACACAGCAGTGTTATGGCTCTTGCTGAGCAGTGCTGGCACAGCATCAAGGCTTTCTCTTTTTTGCCCCCTCTCCCTCTGCCAAGCAAACAATCTGGGGTGGATGGAAGATGTCGCAGAGACCCAAGGTGGGCAAAGGGTTATTGCATATGGTATAACATCATGTCAGCAATGAAAACTGGGGTACAGGAGGAAAGGAAGAGGGGGCTGGCTTCTAAGGTGGCCAGTGCTTGGAGACTGGCCTCGCATGAGCCCACTTGCAGGAAGTGGTGAGCGATTGCCTCTGCATTGCTTGTAATTTCCCCCCTGCCTTTCCTTCACCTATTCAGCTGTCTTGATCTTGACCCATGAGTTTTTCTCACTTTTTCTCACCCTTTTCTCTCCTCCATCTCACTGTGGGTAGATGTGTCTGAAATGCAAGAACTAGGAGTTTTACAGGGTGGTGGTGAGGCATATTCTTGAATCCTGTATGGCTAGCTGAGCTTGTGAACTCCCATCCCAACAGCTGGGCCAGTCCAAGACGAGGTGGGGAGCACAGCAGAGCTTCCAGTGCACCAAGAGTCCACCCATGAAACCCCTGAGCACCAGGTGACAAGCGAGTGGCCTGAGACTTCCTGCAAACCAGAGGACAACTCTTTGGTGTGTAAATCAGCTACTGTTGATGGAGGAGAGACGATGCTGTCAGATTTAGCTGTCCTCACAGCAGAGGAGAATGTTCCCCAGGAAACTGAAGTATCACTGGAAGAATCTGGGAAGATGAGAGATGGTGTCTCAGAAAGATCCCAGAAAGAAGATGACTTGATTCAAGGTGAGTCTCTCCCCATCCCTGTGTGCAGCATTTCCAAAATGCTGATAACCTGAGCCTTTGCTTAGAGGAGGCGGAGCAGGAGAAAGGGTTTTTGGTTCTTGTGTTGAAAGAGACTAAGTGTAGGTCTGCGAATTTTATTCCCCACAGCCACGGTGGCCCACGGTAAAATGGGCAGCAAAGGAGACAGCCCTGTCCACCAGGACCCTGAGACAAGCAGGCAGTGTGAAAGCTCCTACACAGCAGAGGAAGATGCTTCGTCAACGAGCAAGTCACCAAGCTCTGACAGTAAAACAACTCATTTGGATGAGGCTGCCACAGAAGATGTCACCAAGGGCTTCTTGGAAGAGAAGGGCACCAGTGCCCCTCTCCTGGACTGGGAGCCAGAAGAGCACACAGAGCAAGAAACACAGGAGAGTGGATCCCAAGGCACATTAAGGAACAGACGTGGGTCTAAAGGTGAGCTGGTGGCTGCACGCTGCTGTTCTTCCATCATGCACATGCCTACACTTTCCATCGGCATTAAGGAAGTAGTACAGTGACATCTCTAGTGCCTATTGTTAAGCAGGAGTCGAGCAGGAAAGAAGGTATAAGAAATTAATTGGCTTCTCTCCCTCTCTCTACTTTGGCTGCTGTCCTGCTTTGGAAGGTACGAAACCACTCTGTACTCTGCATTGTCCTTCTCCTTCCCCTGCCCAAAAAGCAGAGAGATCCAAGACTCAAAGCAGCATTAACCCAAAGCAGTATTCACCTCTGACCCTTTTCTTCAGCTGGAAGCTCCTGGCAGCTCTTGCTTTTCTTATTACAGCTCAATTCACCTGTTCTCTCAACAGTGAGTCGCGCATTTCTTTCTCTTACTGTAGGGCGCACAGCCCCAAAGCCAGATGCTCAGTCCTGTTTGCAGAACGTCATCACCCAAAACACAGATCAGGAGAAGGCCAAAGGGTCCTTCTTGCTGAAAGGTGAGGAAAAGAAGCTTCCCTTGCATGTTATTCATCGACCAGAAGGCACTGATCCTCCAGGAACAAGTAATGAAGCACATTTAATTCTTCTTCTCTCTCAGGACCTTTCACAGCCTTTTCTGAGGGTTTGAGGGGAAAAAACATCCCCTTAAAAATAGGCTCAGCTTGAGCCTATAGTAGCAGGTTTCCCTACAGCTCTCCAGCCCCAAAAGCAGGCACACTGTGTTCAGCGTGCTGGGAGTACCCTGGCATGTCCTGGGAGGTCTGAGGCTCCTACGCTGATGGTCCCCCTTCCCAGTCCCCCTCTGTGTCATGGGACCCCAAGCAGGAGCTGTGATGTTCACCTGCACCACACATTTCTCCTGGTCAAAACAGACTCTGCTTTGCCATGGAGAGGGCTCAAGCAGTTGTGTCTGGACCTCGCTGTCCTTTTCTGGGCAGAAGTGTGGTAGCACAGCTAGGAGGAAGGCAGTGAACACAACACTTTAGCTGGGTCAGGCACCTCCCTATGTGGACGTAGGTGCTCTGAATGGCCACGAAGAAAAGCTTGTGGCCAGCTGCAATTTCCTCAGGAAATTTTGCACCACCACAAAGCTGTAGACTTGCCTCCATCTCTGGAGCTGTAGCCCCCCCGCATGGTGTGTAGGAGCATGGGTCTCACAACATGGAGCAAGCAGAGTCTTCATGGTTCCCGGGCCCCCTGAGAATGTGCCAACCTGAACCGCTTTCCTAGTGTAGGGGGGAAGGTCTGAGAACAGGAAAAGAGCCCCTGTAGATACTTTCCAGCATATCACTGCAGGTCACTTGGGATTGACTTCTGTTCCTCATCTTGGGTCTCTCCCCTGCTCAACAGGGTTTGTCGTCATGAGCCTCCTACTGCTCGGCATCTGCGTATTCTGCTTCAGCATCCCAACTGATTCTCAGCAAGCCCCCGAGAACACCACAGTGGAGGCATTCCTGTCCCAGTTCAATCAGCTTGAGGACAGGTTTCCGGGCCAGAGTCCCCACCTGTGGCGTCGCGGGCGCAAGTTCCTGCAAAAGCACCTCAGTGCATCCCACCACACGCAGCCAGCCATCATCATCTTCACAGCTGCCCGCAAGGGTGAGCGGACCTTGCGATGCCTTAGCACCCACGTGGCCAACACCTACTCGGCTGCCCTGCATGCCAGCACCGTCCAGATCGACGGCACAGATAAATCCAGGCTCCAGAGTGACCAGGCTAAGCTGGAGGTGGACTCAGACCTGAGCGAAGCTTTCCAGGCTGGGGGCCGTGCTGCGGTGATACACCGCTTCGAGCTGCTGCCGGCAGGGGCCACCCTCATCTTCTACAAGTACTGTGACCACGAAAGTGCTGCTTTCAAGGACGTGGCCCTGCTGCTGACCGTGCTGCTAGAGGAGGAGATGCTGGAGACGCACATCACCCTCCAGCAGGTGGAAGAGAGGGTCCGTGACTTCCTCTGGGCCAAGTTCACCAGCACCAGGACCCCTAGCTCCTATGACCGCATGGACTCTGACAAGCTGAGCGGGCTGTGGAGCCGCATCTCCCACCTGGTCCTACCGATCCACCCGGTGCAGAGCATCGAGAAGGGGGGCTGCCATGTCCACACCAAACCCTAGGGGCAAAGGCTGCCAGAGCCCCAGGAAGGCTTGGAAAGACGGTCCTGGCTGACTCCGGTGTGGGCAGAGGCACAACCAGTGCTATTTCTCTCCAATTTGTTTCTCCTGCCTTCCTGGGAAGAGTTTGACAGGTACAAGCTGATCCAGGCCATTTGGCCAGCTGAGCCCTGGAGGTAACAGATTACACGCTTCCTCCTGGCAGAGGGGAAGAGTGGGTATTTTAGATGGCTAATTGCATGGGAGAACATCTCTGTGTGGGGAGGCAGAAGGGAAAACAGGACTTTGCAGGTAGCATTTCTATCAGGAGATACAGAAATGCTCAGAACTAGTACGCCAGAAAGATACTTCAGTTCTGTAGCTCTTTCATTTCTCCCTACCCCTCAGTTTGCTAATGTCATATACATCAGTCTCCTAACTTGCTTTATCTAGAAGATTTCTCTCTCTTTGCAGAGAGCCACTGGAACACAGCAAGGTCAAATTCCCCAAAGCCCAACATCCAGAAAGCAAGCTTCAAAAAGAAAACCAGTTTGCTAGGCAAGGGTTTGACCGGTCAGTCCTGATAGGAGTCCCACTTGCACAGACTGACTGACACCCCTCAAAGACCAGATCCTAGATATAGGGTGTTCAAATACACCTGCAATTCAGAAATCCCCTAAACATCAATGACAAGAAATTTCAGGTTGTCAGCACATAAACATGTCTCTGAAGTGGGGGATCCCACATGCCAGAGAATAAACTCCAAAACCAGAAAGCAAAGAAACAGAAACCACCTTGCTCTGATAGTGTGAAGCCTCAAGGGAGGTAAAAGAATAATAGTTTAACTTAATGCTACTTCTGTAAAAAAAAAAAAAAAAAAGAAAAAGTCAGCTCTTGATCCCTTTGCCACCAGCACAAGGCTATGCCTGTCTCTCCAGGCTGATGCATCAGCTTTGGTCCTACCTGACAGACTGCTCTTCACCCAGATCTCTGGTCGGTGTGTAGGGCAGGAAGCCGTCTGCCTGCCTCTCCCCAGCTAACTTTAATTGATGAATGTAGATGTTAATAGTGATATTTATTTCAAACCGCATAGGGTTGCACACCAGGTCCCTGCCCTGCCAGGTAGCTGGTGCTCTGGCATATGCTGAGGAGCAGAGCTGGGATTAGCTGGTGAAGACAAAATCTCTGGTGTTAACACTAAAAATCTTCAACAAAGCACGTTGGTTTCTTACCATGCCTTCTGTTCTGCACCCCAGGAAGAGAAATCTGGGTCCTGGAAACACTGTGGTGCCCCCGCACACTGCATTTCTGCAGATGCTTTGGGGCAGAGCAGCCATCTCAGGGAACACCTAGGGGATGGGTGTGGGTTACAGCATTTATAACATCCTGTCAGCCCCGGGTGTCAGTCCTGTGTGCCTATGGTGCTGCCTGCCAGAGAGGGAGCAGCTGTAGCGGAACATGGCTTATTTATATAAGCAGCACAGACTGGGGCCTTGCAGAGCCAGGCTCTCTATCCAAAGAAGACACGAATCGAGAACACTACAGTATTTTTACAAGCAGCACATCTGAGTGCTTCTTACAGAAATCGGACCTCGGCGTTGGCCGGGTCTCCTGCCAACGGTGCCTTGCTGACCTGCCCCACTGATGTCTCAGCTGAGGCCCAGCCTTGCACCCCAAAACCACAACCTGCCTCTTCTTTCCTCCTGCTGTGTGCCTTGACCTGTCTCAGGAGAATTGTGGCCATTAACTTGGAGGAGGGCACAAAATGAAGGAAGAGGAGGGGGTAATTTGTTCATGTTCTAATCAAAGAACAGACTTTTTTGGTTGGCTGGGGACATGAAGACAAGACCACAGCGGTTTTAACTGTGTCAGACACTGGGCTAGATGTGAGAATTACCTGCTGGAGTCCAGCATTGGCAATGGCAGCCCAGGGCATGGTTTTACACAAGATATGGGTTGCTTCCTCCCCTCCCTCCTTTTTATTGCTATACACTACTTTGGTAACAGAAAATACTGCTTCTGCCGTGCACAGTCCAGAATGGGCGCTGGTGTAAGAACCAGCAGAGCCTTAACCATGTTATGCCAGTATCTTGAGGGAATTCTGTATTTTAACTTCATCTTGCTCTCAGTTTTATGTACTGTGTTTGTAACGCATAGCCAAGGCCGCAAGGGCAACTTCACACTGCTTGGGCACATCGCTGTAAGCATCATTCACCCAAGCTGTTCTAATACAGAAATGTTTTTATGACCTTTTAAAGACAAAATATCTGCTTGCTTCTGAAACAAGACTTCTATTTAAAAATAAATAAAAACCAGCAAAGTCTTTGAAGTGATACTAGAGTCTTTCTGTATTCTGTTGTGGTTTTTTTCCCTAGCTATTTTCATTTCATTAAGCAAAAGAGATCATCATATTGGGCAAAGTTTTATTTAGGTCAGGGCTGTAGTTGTGCAAAGCGAATATTTGTTTTTTCCAGAAAAACTCCAAACAACCTTTTCCTCAGTTGTTGGGGGCAAACATTTGCAGTTTTTTCAACTACGGCACAACTAAAACCAAAAACCCGCAAACAGCTGCTGAATTCAACCCAGACTGAAACATACTGAGTTTTGCATAATGCTTAATTATAATAATTAAACCAAAGTCCACTGACAACTGAAATATTTTAGAAATACAGAAAGCAAGTATTTCTCATTTCAACACCCTTGATCAGACCAGTTCCACCCAATGTCACAACACCTCAGCACACACAAATTTTTATGTTCATGGTGAATTATTTTTCCTAGCTCTGGCCTAAACAGAGGGATGGGGATAAAAAAAAAAAAAAAGAAAGAAAGAGGATTTCCCCTTTTATTCCAGATTTTCTTCAGTCCCTGTCCAGGCCCTGGCAACCTAAATACTCATAACATTGGCATCTCTTTTCACATAGATGTTCATGTGATCAATTGCCAGAAGTAATCACTCATCTCCTGTTGCCTGATGCAAGAGGACAAGATTTGGTCCTAGCCCAAAGATTCAGATGAAAATCCGGTGTCACCAGGTGCAGTGACTTCTGGATGCCAAAACCAGGCTGCTTTTTCAGTTTTGCACATGAATTCAAAAGCAAGTCCAAAGAAAGCAGCTGAGCAAGCTCCAAGAGTGTCTCTAGGCAGAAGGGTGCACGGTGGTTTCTCCCTAGATGATGTGGTCATCATGATCTGCGTTGGCAAATAGCGTCATCATGCTTGTACCTGCTCCAAAAATCAGGCTGAACTGAGAGTGGGAGTGGTGCTTGCTGTTGAAGAGAAGCAGGGAAACCAAGTCCAGAGGCTGCTCAGCAGTGACTGCACCTCTCCGTTAAAACTTTGGGACTATATCTGCAGCCCGTTCAAATTAAAGATCTTTAATACGTACCAATCAAGAGCCTCCTGTGAGTCCCTTAAATGGCTGAGCAGTGCCTCCCCAAAAGGGAGAGACGCCAGCACAGAGGTGCAAGGCCAACCTTCCCACCCACCGTGTCAAGCTGCAGCATCTCCACACTGTCCCCTTCCTCCCGCACCCCAGCTGGCTGGCCCTGGGGTCACTTCAGGCAGGACAACTGGACCCCCAGCGAGGTTTCTCCCAGCCAGGGATTCAGGTTCCCTTCTTTCTAGGCTGTGAGTTAATTCAGAAACGCTGTGCTCTGGCATGGGGCATGGGCGCAGTGGCTGCAGAGCCCCCGGTGAGGGACACTGCTGGGTGACACAGAGGACGTGGGGCACAGCCAAGAGCGGATACACCCACGGCAGCTCCGGAGGAGCCAAAGCTCCCCCTTCCCATCAACTCTCCAACGGCTGTGACAGGTCAGCACAAGACCAGGATGGAGCAGGACATGGTCCAGCACAGCAGCATCACAGGTAAATGATTCCTCCCAAGCACCCATCAGCTGTCCCCCCACCCCTAGTTCATGATCTCTCCGGGAGCATCTCTTTCTGCACGTGCACATGTCGCCCAAGCACAGCAAGGCCATGGATTTGGCAGGAGCTTATCAGTTGCCTGCCATTACGTCAATGCTACAGCTAAATCATTTTTCAGTTCCTCAACTACAAACCAATAAATAAATGATTCTTATTCTACTTGACTTATTGAACAATGTGCCCCACTCCCCAACTATCCTTCCCCCCCCCCCCCCTTTTTTTTCCTCAGTCCCGCTCTCTGCAGCAGTAGTTCTGCAGGGAAGGATATGCTGCCACAGGGTGCTCAGCAACCCTAAAAATTACCTTGAAAATTACATAGCAACTCGACCGAGGGGCAAAACCAGTTCTGGAAGGCCAGTCTGGACTGCTCCACCACCAAATTAGCGCTGATTATACATGTGAGTGTGCACTGCACAGGCTTGGCATGCCACCCTGCTCTGCCTGCAGCATCCCTGTCCCTGTGACAGGCACATCGTGCCTCATCACTTTTCACCCCTTTGCACCAGCATGTGCTAAAGCTGGAAGGAGGCAGGATGCAAAGAGACAGGTAGAGAACCCAGCTGAGCCTCATCTCTCCTGTTAAGCTTTAACCTCTGGGAGCTTGTCTACAGCTCTACAGCTTAACCCTCCTGCAGCTCTATGCATGGGCAGGCTCCGCCACAGGGCTGGTCCCCTGGGGGTCACTTTTAGGCCTGCAAAACCTCCGTTGTAAAAGAGATTTGCAGATACTGGGAACTTAAAACTGGTTTTATTTCCCCCTTTCGCCTCTTCAGGGGACTCAGCCAGTAGAATGAGCTGAACAAAGGAGCTTGGCCTCAGCCTGTGGGATGCAGACCCAAAAGCCTGCAATGAAAAAGCTTGAAGAATACAGCTTGCAAGTGTGTTCCCTGCACAGGGAGGGGGCTAAGCCCTAAGCAGACCTCCTGCTGGGCTCTGCCTGCTTTGGCTGGACTGCCCGGTTATGCTCAGGCTGAGGACAGGGCTTTGCAGATCCCTCGTGAGGCCACTCAAGAGTTGAGGATCCTCTTGGAGCCAGAGCAAAGGCAGCAGCACAGTTTGACACAAGGGATGGAAACAGCTTCCCCAGATCACATTGAGGTCTGCTCCATCCTCTGCCCCAGCAGCCCAGGGACCACTCAGGCATCTCTGGGAAGCAGTTTTGGGTTATGGTGATCTCCACAAAGGAGCCTCTTCCCACAATTACAGCTCGAGCTGAATGAAGCCACTGTTCTCTTTATGTTAACACAGCTGAGCTCCTGCTCAGAGCAGCAGAGAGGAAGCCAAGCCATTTCCCTGGTCAGAGCCTGTGTCTGCAGAGGGGAGCCATGGAGCGCACAGGTTCCTCCTCAGAGGGAGAGTAAAGTCCAGTTGTTGTTTCTGCTCCTGGGGCCAGGGAAGGGCACCTGTGCTGGGGCAAGCACCAGCTAAAGCCAGACAAGTTACTGGGACTGTTTGGCCAGAGGGATGGACTGAAAACCCAGTGCAACACCCTGAAAGACAGGCTCCCTCCAGCAGCTTGGTCAACGGGAGAAGAGCACACACACACAGAGAGAAATGAAGAGCTGTGCAGGGACCTTTACGCGCCAGGCCAGTCTCTCACATGTGTTTTTCTAAACTCTCAACATCTATAATTATGATCCCAGGACTTTCTCCATGGGAAGACGGCTGCCATCTGTGACATCTGCAAGTTGTGAGAAGAATAAAGCCCTTCAGGTCATGTGCATGCCAGTGGCATCCTGGCTTGTACCAGAAACAGCGTGGCCAGCAGGAGCGGGGCTGTGACCGGCCCCCGCACTCGGCACTGGGGAGGCGGCACCTCGAACCCTGGGGTCAGTGTCGGGCCCCTCACGACAAGAGGGACATTGAGGGGCTGGAGCGTGTCCAGAGCCGGGCAGGGGCTGGGGAAGGGGCCGGGGCACCAGGCTGGGGGAGCTGGGGGGGTTCAGCCTGGAGAGGAGGGGGCTCAGGGGGGACCTTATCGCTCCCTACAGCTGCCTGACAGGAGGGTGCAGCCAGGTGGGGGTCGGTCTCTTCTCCCATTTAACGAGTACCAGGACAACAGAAAACAGCCTCAAGCTGTGCCAGGGGAGGTTTAGATGGGGTATTGGGAAAAATGTCTTCACTGAAAGGGTGGTCAGGCACTGGAACAGGCTGCCCAGGGAGGTGGCAGAGTCATCACCTCTGGAGATATCTAAAAGATGTGCAGATGTGGCACTTGGGGACATGGGTTAGTGGTAGGCTTGGCAGTCCTGGGTTAACAATTGGACTTGATGATCTTAAAGGTCTTTTCCAATCTAAACAATCCTGTTTCTGTGTTAGAGAGTGGTCTACTCCAGTCCTGCAGGAGCTGCTGCAACAGCAGCCATAAACACCAGTCCTCCCTTCCAGAGGCAATATGTTTTGATTTCTCTCCTGATTGTGTTTGGAAGCTTTTCAGAGAAACAGCTGGCTGATGAAACCCAATCCAATGGAACAAGAAGTTGAAATAATCCCAGGCAGCTTCCAGCAGGCAAGGGATGAGTACGAAATCAGTCCCGTGTGAGCAGCCCATGTGTTTGAATGTGGCCGGCACCTACAACGATACACACTGGCTGGCCCCAGCTCAGTTCCGTTACAAAAAGACTGTTAGGATGAAACTATGTAGCTCTGTTCTTGGGTGCTAATAAGGGGGAGATCCTCAACCTTGTGAATCCTATAATACAGACCTACTTTCTGTTAACAGGGCATATGAAACTGGGAAGCAACTGGGAAAAAGCCTTTTGTAATGGTATGGCTGAATGCAAAACCACAAAGGGCTGCTGCACATGCAGAACTCAGCCTGCCCATGCACATCATACAGTCCACAGCGGAACCAGCTGGCCCAGTTAGAAAGTGGCAACTTTATGGTCTAAATAAAGACAGTAGGAAAAAAACCAAAACAAACAACAAATTGGAAAAGGCAGATTAGACATTATTATAAAACTGGAAGCTGTTTGCAGCGGCTGGTGATGGGTTTATTAGCAAGGTTTTAAATGTATTAATCAGTTCAATAGCAGTATCAAACCCTTCCATACACTGGTTACCAGGATATACTGGGGGTGGGGGGTTATGAGTCCTCAAGACTACAAGGGAACCTTTATCTTGCATACCCTTATGCCCACACTGACTGAGAGTATTCAAAATCTCCTCTGAAGGAAAACAGCCACACTGCTTAAACTCAGGATGTAAGATGGCAAGCAGCATTTTACCATTGCCTTGCAGCCTTCCACGCCGCACTTGCACCACCTCTGCGAGCAAAAGAGGCTCAGGAGTTGCGCCTGTGGGATGAAAGCAGGACTAGCACGAAAGGTCAGGAGAGAGGGGGCACGGAGGGGCCCTGGAGGGGAAAGCATCACAGGCCACCTGGATTTACCCCGTCACGCTCCCTTAGTGCCTCACACGCCGGTCCCCCTCCCCAAATTATCTCTGCACCAAGCGGCGCTCAACAGCCGGCTGGTACCTCCCAGGGCTCCTGCCCAGATGCTGGCTTTGAGAGGCGCTGAAGAAGATCAGAAGCCTGAAACTCACATCAAACCCACACTGCTGCTGACTGCCTCGCTCAGTCGGAGCCAGCCATCCTTTTCTTCTTAGGCACAGCCTCTGCCCCATCTCTGTGCCTCTCCACAGCTTTCCTTATCTGCCAGGCTGGAGCTGGCTCCAGAGGGACATTACACAGGGCTGCAGCAGGGCAGGAAAGTCAAGAATTGACTTTGAAGCTCTCCCCACCCCCCACCTTTGTAGAAGGCAGCTCATGGCACAGCCATGTTATTTGTCAGCGCTCCTCACACTCATTGTCTCTTGACAGGTCAGAAGCACATCGCCTCCCTCCTCCCCTCGCCCCCCTGCCTGCTGGCAAACAGCTTTGATCAGGGGTGCCTGGTTGCTCCCCCCTGCCCCCCCGCTGACATCCCTCCATCATTCCTCTCCCCTCCCTCCACCTTGAGGCTGAAACCCTCGCTGGGGGAGAGGTGCGGAGGGCTCGGAGCCCCTTCCCACATCTGGCAGGCAGAAGACGCCGCTCCCCAGAGGCCTGCCATGGGCTGGGGGCACCTGGTGCCATTTTTGCACAGTCTCTGTCCATGGCTCACAGCAGCCAACTCCCGGCAGGGCCAAGGCATGCCGGCACAGAGGCTCACAGCACAGCATCATAGAGCCTTCTAGGTTAGGAAAGACCTTTAGGATCATCAAATCCAGCCATCCAAGAGCTGCCTTCTGATCACAAGTGTGGCAAGGGGGGATCCTGAAAGGAGCAGGGAGGGTGCCAGCATGCAGATTCATTCCCCTGACATTGCACAGCTCGGTATCGCAGCGTGCCAGCCTGCAGGCAGTGCCTGGAGATGGGGATTGCCAGGTCTCTTTAGCCTGGAAAGTCTCCGGGAGCTCATGGGGGCTGCTGAGGTGCCACTAGGTTTTTGGAGAAGGCCTTGAACAGAGTACCAGCTGCTGCGAAGAAGTTCAAGCAAAATCAAGGTGATTTACAACATGCATTTTTTGCAGTTACTGCCCAAAGACAGGGCGCACAGACTGAGCCGGCCGAGAACAACATTCCCAGGCGGCTCGGGCTTTGGTGCGTGACCTAAGGAAGCACGGCCTCTGCGCAAACACGTCCTCCACCAGGCCGGGCCAGGCCAGGCCATGGGGCTTGCTCATGGCACGGGCACGGCTGCCCGTGGTGCCAGCCGGAGCAGCTCTCCCAGCGCCAGCTGCCCCCCGTCCCGGAGCCCCTCTGCCCCAAAGGGGTCACCGAGACACAGAGCTCGCCCAGGAAGGGCGGGGAAGATGGCAGCAAGCGGCCTTTGGGCAGCAGGGAGCAGCCGGAGGGCCTGGCGGGGCAGCCCGGGGGTTGCGGGTGTGGGAGGGGGGCAGCCCGGGGGCCCGCTCGCCGCCTCCCGCCGCCGCCCCCCGGGGGGCTCCGTAAGAGCCGCTTGAGGTGGCGAGAGCGGCTGGGGAAGGGCCGGGCGGCGGCCGCAGGCAGGGCGGTGCGAGGGGGCAGGCGCAGCCCGCCCGGCCCCACACAGCTCGCGGGCGGGCCGCGGGGCCGAGCCCCGGGGCGGCGGGGCCTGAGGCGCGCCCGCCCCCCCCCCTCCCCGCCCCAGCCCCCGCCGAACGGCCGCGCCGCGGGTCGCCGCCCGCCACCCGGCAGGTTGTAAAGTCATTAACTCCCTCAGCCATGCCGGGCCGCGCTCCGGCGGCGGCTGCTCCTGCTACCGCCGCTGGTGGGCCGCCGCGCCGCCTCGCCGCCTCCTCCGCGGCGGCTGCAGCAGCAGCGCGGCATGGCCGCCGCTCCCCGCTGCCTCCGCCTCCTCCTCCTGCTCCTCAGCGCCGCCGCCGCCCCCCTCGGCGCTAAGGTAAGCGGCGGCGGGTGGGCCCGCGGCGGCGGAGCCTCCCCTCTCCCCCCCCTTCCCTCCCCTCAGGGCGCCGCGGTGGGGCCGGGGCCAGAAGGGGCGCCCCGAGCCGGCGGGGCCGGTCGCTGCCCCCCCGGGCCTGCACCGGGGCAGGGCGGCCCGGCCCGGGGAGCGGGTGGTCGCCTCAGGGGAGCGGCGGCCCCTCGCCCCCCTGCCCTGCAGGGTTCTGGTTCCTGCAGGGGGTAGCCAGGACGTGGGGGTCCCCCCGCTGTCCGTCCCCCCCCCTTCAGTCGTGAGGTGCTGGAGTGGGGGGTTTTGCCCAGCGTCCCACACGTGTGCCCCGAGGACCAGGCGCTGTGCCCGCTCCCCGGCGGCCTGGCACGACAAAAGGCCGGGGGGTGGGGGGTGAGGGTGCCTGGGGGGGCTGCCCGGCATCACCAGAAGGGCCGTGGGGGAGCAGGGCCTTTCCTGGCTGGGGGTTCACCCCAGGCTGCCCCCCACGTCCATCCCTACCAGAGGGCTGACCCCAGTTTAGGGCTGAAAACAAACAGATTTTCCTCTTCCCTCTCCCTCCCACCACCCCAGGCATGGGTTTGGGCAGCTGCTTTCTCCACAAGCTGTGGGGTGCCCCACGCTCCCCTCCTCATCTCTGCTTGAAGAGATGAAGATCATCTCCACAAAGGCCCTCCGCAGCCTGGCCCTCCTCACGGCACTTGTTCCGCAGCAGCGCCAAAGCCCCTCCGCCAGCCCCCTTTCCTTTCCCAGGGCCTGGAATGGGAGAATCACCCCCCATATTGTGGCAGGGGAGGCAGAAATGCCAGCTCGCAGGGCGCCGGCTCTGCCCCTGCCTTCACGGGTCACTGTGTGCTTTGTGGCTCCGGGCTCTGTTTCCCCGAGGGGAACCCGGCCGGATTTCTTTGCAGCTAAAGAGATTCTGCCCTGCTAAAGGAAGAGGGGTTTGGGTTGTGTTTCCCACCCCAGATTCCCCGTGGCTGGGGTGAAGAAATCTCACATGAGCCATCTTAAACTCTGAGAAGACCAGACACCACAGATTTATGGCAGATGACCCAGGTTTGAGGAGCAGCAGCAGCTCCTGTTCTGGGGTTGTCTTAAGTTTAAAGCTCAAGTGTCCCATTTTCACTTGGTTTTTACCTTCACGTGCTTCTGCTGCCTGTTCTGTTTACCCCTTAACTGTCGGGATAAGTCAGAGAGAAGCTTCAGGTAGAGCAAGCCAGGTCAGGCTAAACAGATGTGAAGTCCTTCGCGTAGGGCTGACCTGGATGGACTCCTTCATCAACATGTGTACACAAGCCCTGGCTGCTGGTGGTTCTCCCTACCCCTAGCAACTGTGTTTATACAGCGCCTAAGTCGAGGGCATCCGGGGCTGGGAGGAGGGCTGCTCAGCCCTCCCCAGGACAAAGCTACACCAGTACTGTTGCCAGGTCTGCCCTGAGGACTCCCGCGCTCCAGGAGATCCCTGCAGAGCACTCTGATCAAGGATTGAGTAGTGCAAGTTGTGTTGCTCCTATTGATTGGTATCTCTGGTGGAAGACAGTGCACAGAATGGTCATTGGGGGATTAACCTGCAGTTCCTCTTACTGTCCCATTTTCTATATACAACACGATTATACAAAGAGTGTCGTAGAAAGCCTCAGTACTTAGAAGGGCAAATACCTTCTTACGTGGGACTAACTGCATTCAGTGCCTCTGAAAAACCTGATGGTAGACACGCCTGTCATCCACACCGCCTGTTACTCCCTTCTACCCCTTCACAGATTTCCATCCTTTCAACCAGTTTGCCTTCAAGTGTTAATCCCACTTGAAGGGAATGACCTAACTGGCTTGGATGAAGTGTTTTGTAATGACATACAGCACTTGCCTGTGAGCTTTCTGTCACAGCAGGATTATGAACAGTGCTTGATAGTTCTCCACTGGCTTCTGTTCACTGGTTTTCTAATTTGCTTCTCATCTGCACCTCATTATATGTTCAGATTTCTGTTACTTATCTGCTGCAATATCACATATTTAGCAAACTACCACTTTTCCTCAGATTAATGTTCTTCCTGATCCCATAAAAATTATTCTGCATTGCTCATTTTACCTCAGGATACCTTCCCCTCACAGAAAACTCCTCAAATACCTTGTTTTGACTTTTCCAAGGAAAATTTGGCGGTTTGTCTGCTTCCAGCATTGAATCTGTCATACAGACTATCTAGACTACCCAAACAGGATAAAACAATGACAGGGTGAGAAATAGCTTTACACAAACACCAATTCTTTTGTAAAACATCGGGACGTCATTGCAAATGCTACTGGTTTTTTTCAGGGCTGTGGTAAAGTCTGTCACCACAGCTTTAGTTAGAGAATGACATGGGGTGTCCAAACTAGGGGAGCTGAGCATGGTCATTCATTTCCAGATAACAATCTGACATCCATTCCAGGCATTAAGACATCTGAACCTACTTAGTATTTCAGTAAGTAGTATGGAAAGAAGCCCTTAAGCAAAGGGATTGTGGAAATTTTTGGTAGAGGACATGCAGTTAATGGCCTCAGAAAAGATCTGTAAAGAATTTATTTCATTTTCAGCTGCCATTTCTAGTAGTCTTACAAGCTCAGAGAGGGTCGAGCAGAACAGTTTATAACAGCTACTGTGCCCTTCAGTGGTGGGCCAGCCCTTAAAGCATGCCAGGCTGCAACAAGAGCCTCCCCTACCCCCAGCCCCCACAAGCTCCTCTATTAAGGGAACTAGACAGGCATGTTTGTGGTCTCTCTTCCCAGACAGCTTTTTTCCAGAACCCAGGCTCTAATGAATCTCAAGATTAGGCACAACAATAAGCAACGCAGGAGGCTGAGCCACTGACACGGTAATTGCAGTTATTCCCAGGTTTCTGGGAAACCCAGCATAGCTCAGAGCTGATCCAGAGCATGACAGAGAGTCAGCGGAGAATTTATTTTATCCCTTTCAGCTCTTCAGAAAGACCGCCTGGAAATCCGATAGGATGTCAGTCCAGGCCCCCCCCTTCTTTGCAGGGCTGAAGCATTTTGTTTGTGGCAGCCTTTGTTTGGCAGGGGGGAGAGAGGAGGCAGCTGCTGGGTCTTGGGTTAGACAGAAAAAGCCTTCAGTGATGCTGGCTTAGAGACTGATTTTTCTGTCATTCATATTGACAGATATTTTATCCTTGAAAAGTTCCCTGCAGGTTGAGGTTCAAAGCTCTGGCCCCTCCAACAAGGGGAGGGGAGGGCAACCCTCACCTACTCAGTGGTAGAGGCACAGGAATAACCTGGTTAGCTTCAGAGTGGAAGAGCTGCAGCTACATAATCACCCTGTGCCAAGCCACAGATACCTCGGGGGAGATTCTTGTGGAGAGCACCTGGCTGAACTGGAGTATGGTCTATTCTAAGGATGTAAATTTTAGGCCTCATATTCCTCATCACCTAAGGAATTGTGCCTGATCCTCTTACCTCCTTTAAGTAGAGCCCTCATCCAAGCCCAGGCAGAACCAGCATTATAAAGTCTGGGCCTATGTGCATTTCTAGCCTGCCCTGTTTCTGTGATTCTGCAGCAGAGTGCAAATAAGAGCAGCTCCAGCAGCTCCTATAACCCAGAGAGTGTAAAATAGTTTTTGTAAAGCCCCTTTGATTTCCTCTGCAAGGAGGGGGCAGGGAAGATTCACTCGGTCAGAAGATAACTCTTGAGATTTGCAGAGGGGCTTGGGAAACTAAAAACTAGGAGCTAATCTAATCTGGAGCCTTTCCTGCAGTCCTTATTATCTGGAAAACGCAAGTATCTCAAATTAAAAACAAGAACCATTTGTGTGTCATGGTTAATGCAGATTTATTTCTGACAATATAATAAATTCAGCACAGATTGGAATCAGATGCCCCAGCTCTAGGTACCTGAAGTTCCCCCTCCACGTCGCCAGGCCTAGGACTTGGATGCAGTCATGCTTTAAGTCTCACTGGCCAAGGGGACGGCTCAGCGTTGTCCTTGCTTACACAAGAAAATAAATGCTCCTAGGCAAGGACTGGCAAGGGAGCTTGGTCATGGAAAACCTGAGCGCCAAATCAATCTACTTAAAAAGTGATTGATTCCTTCAGTGCAGAGAGGAAGCAGGAACAGGGCTTATGGATATAGGGGAACACATTTTATGTTTTTTTAAAGAAAGTCTCTTTGACTAGCATCCTTCAATAAATCCTCATTTGGGCTCCTGTCATTCCTGAAAGTCACAGTGCAGAGAGGAACGGATCCTGTTCTAATCATAAGAAAGAGACGCACAAAGGCAGAGATGCTGATCTTCCCCAGACCTCAGCTCTGCCACCACATGCCAAGTCTCCTTACTCCCTAGGCAAAACTCCCTAGAGCAGTAACCCTGAAAAGGAGCCTGCAACTTTCTACCATTCCAAACACACACAGTCTTTTCCACGTCCAGGGGTAGGTCGGTAGAACAGGCTATTTCACTCCCCTTCACCCGTTTCCCTTCTGCCCAGTCTCAGCTATTTGAATTGTAAGATCTCTGGAGCAGAACTATCTTGTGGGTTACATATACACAGATTTTTATTGCTACCTGGGGAAAAAGCTATGTAAATACTGCAGCTTTTGGTCCACATGCCTTCCCTCCAGGCAGTCCATGTGCCTGGTGTAACTAATTACTCTGTCTGATAAGACACCAGCTTTGATTATTACCCCAGCCATGCAAGAATCTACATTGTGCTGAGCTCTCCGAACAGGCACTGGATAAATCATTGTCATTCCCCTTCCCCACAGTTGTGAAGAGCTCTGTCTCCACAGGCCTTGAGATGCTTATCACAGAGAAGCACAGAAGGGGTCACAGAATATTTTAGTGGAAAATACGTACAATAAGAGGCCTTTGGTTTCTTTCCTTTGTAAATGCAGAAGCTGCATAGCCAGCATTTCCATTTACAGTCTGATAATTATACAGGCAGACAAAAATTCTAACAAGAAATAGGATGATCTTGGAAGAAGAGGAAAAGGTATTTTTGAAAACATGTCTGTTTATTTTAAATTTTGTTTTTCACTTGAGCAACTGAGCTGCTGGCTGCAGCATTTTCTCCCTGTCAGGCAATTCAGCTCCAGCCAGAACCTAAAGTACAACAAAAAGTTTTGTTGTATTGTTTTCAAAATTAACTACTGTAATCACTAGAGAGTAAAGCACCAGGTAACATGGTGCTTTTTTGCAGCAGGGTAGGTTACTTTCAACATGCTCTGGCTATCACCAAGAAGAAGCATTATGTGCATTTCAACCACACTGATTTACAAGTTAAAAACATTTGCATAAAACCAGCTGCATCTCCTTTGCCCAGTGGATGTTCTTTTGGCAGATGCTGTAGAAACAACAAGTTCTCAGGCAGGAATTACACAAGATTAAGAACGCTTTGGCTTTATTACACCACCGTGAAAAAGCATAAAGCCAAGGGACAGTCAACCAAAAAAGTGAACAGAGCACATTTAGTGATGAGCAATCCCTGCTGAGTTTTCTCTCAGATCCATCAGTTAGGCTTTGCAGACCAGTTCTTTGCAACAGGACTATCAGCCACTGCCACAAACTAGCATGTTTTGCTAATAATAGCACTGATAAAACTTCCCTGAGCCCTTACTTTAACATAGCAGACTTCACACACATAAAAATTACTTATTTTCTTCTACTAGAACTGAAGCGCTGTCAGCATATCTAGCTTCTAGTCACTGTCCTGTGTTAAACTCATTGCTGCAATGCTACTCACAGCTGTATTTCAGTAAACAGCAAATTAGTTCCTGCACAGGCTAGTTTGCCAAAGTCCCTGGGAGCTTTCAGGCCATCGGACACTAAATGGGAAAATATTGAAAGAAAAAACCCAACAACCCAGCTAAAACACAGAATCCCTTACCTGCTGGGAATTGCGGAGGCACAGCCAACAGCAGCCTGCTGCAGTGACCACACTGGGGCCAGAAGAGCTCAGGTTTGTCAAATTTAAAGGCTCAGCCCCAGCAAGGCATGCTGGGAGAGGGAGCAATCCTCCTTGGAGCATAGTGGGATGCATGGGGAGAGGGGACAACAACAACTGCAGGAGGCTTTGGTTCTGAAGCACCCTTGAAAATTACTTTTGTGAGGATTGGAGAGTGAGGAGCTTGGATCTGAGCTGATCTGGTCACAAAGAAAAGTTTATTCGTTGAAATGCAGTTCCAGTGAAGTGACAGATGTGTACCCCCAGCTTCCCTGCAGGCAGGCCTCCGAACGGCCAAGCGCTGCAGCTCTTCCTCGTCTCTCCTCACCGTGTGTCCGTCCCAGGCAGGGATGGCAATGAGCTGTGAGCTGCTGCCCTGTCTGACCCAGGCTGGGAGCGATGCTGTGGGGTCAGGCTGCAGCCGGCACTACTGTCACACATGTCCAACCCAACAGCCCTTCTCTGTCATGAGATCCCAGAGGCACCCTTCTTCCCATGCATAACCCAGTCTTGGAGAGAATTTTGAATTTTGAGTCATAGGGGCCTTATCCTGCCACAGTTGTCCTAGAGCTGCCCATTTAGAAGGCATCCAGGTGACATGGTCCTTGGGGGAGCTGCCTTTGGAAGGCCTTTCTCTGCCTGGGGTGGGGAGGAGCCAGGTTCTCCAGCTAACCATGCTCTGTTTCTGTCAGGACAGTAGTGAGGCAGCAGATGGAGCTGGCCCCTGGGATGAAGAAGTCACCAAGTGGTGGGGAGAGTGGAGCTCCTGGTCCACCTGCTCCCGGTCCTGCGGGGGAGGTGTGATGTCCCGGGAGAGGCACTGTTTGCGACAGAGGTGAGTTGTGTCCCAGCCTGAGCCCTTGGTCAGATCTTAAGTGGCAGAGGGCAAACGAGGTGTCCCCAGCCTGCGTTTTGGGGCTGAACCTTCAGGGTTTGCAGGGTCAGCGGTTCCCTTTTCTGTGGCCCTTTGGAAAGGAAGGCGGCTGTTGCCCACAGGTTTGGCGGTGAGCAAGCGGTGGTGGGGAGCGCTGACAAGGGAGGAGCATGCTGCAGGGGGCAGGTGACAGGGCCCCTCGACATGTCACCCACTCAGCCGGGCTCATCTGATGGGGAGCAAGGGGTTGGTCCCCTCTTGGGGTCTGTAGGAGTCTTGAAGGTGACAGGGTCATGGGCTGGAGAAGGCTAGCTCTGCTCCTCTTCCCCTTTCCTTCACAAACCCTGACTTAACTGTCGCTGCTCTGACCAACCTAACCCTGATTTGTAGCCAGTTCCTGTGCTACGGATGTGGGTACCTATTCCCAGACACCTTACGGGGACTTGATTTACGCCTGGCAGCAGCCAGCTCAGCTACGTCTCAGCAATTTCTCCTCTTTATTCCCTGCAGAGCTTGCAAGTTTTTTTCCCTCTGTCATTTATTTGGCAGCATCTCCATTTGTCCCCTACAGCTACATTTGTCCCCTACAGCTGCTACAGTCCTGGTATCAGTTGGACTGGCTTTGTGGGTGTGGGGAGAGCTGGGGAACTTCAGCTGCCTGAACTCCCACTGTCCCCTCCAGGTCACCTTGCCACCAAGCCCTCCTCCTCCTCCTCTAGCACCTCACTAACCAGCTACTCCAGGCTCCTGAAATGTTAATGAGAGCTGGCATCCTGCAGCACAGCAAGCCCACGGGGGCTGCCCACCCCACACTGCCCCCCACACCCGGCCTCTTTCTCTTCTGCGTGAATGCACTCCTGAGCGGAGGAGGCTCAAGCCAGGGCCCCCAACCTGCTCTCTTTCCTGCAGAAGAAAAACTTCTTTTATGTGGGCTGGTTGACAGCGTGGTGAGGGTTCAGATGTGCAGTGGTACCTTCCGTCTGGATGTGGCCTCCCTGCTAACTGGGCTTGCCAATGTCTCTGCTACTCCTCCTCCCCAGCATCCTGTGGCCATCATGGGAAAGCAGTGGGAAATGGAGGGTGGGAGGGAGCCCTTTTTCTCTCCATCTGGCATCTGCTGTATCCTTGACTCCACAGCCAGAGAGGGGAGGGCTTTGCTGTGGCGTTTTACTCCAGGGATCAAGTCTGAATTTTTTAAAAAAAGCCCAACATAAAATCCAGCCAAAAGGGTTTGGAGCTTTAAGGAGAACAGCTTAAGTGTGAGCCAGGTATGCCCATGAAACAACTTCTGCCTGAGTCTGCTGGCAGCCACTGCTTCAGCTGAAAGAGGTGGCAGTTTTCAAGCCTTTTGGTGAAAATTTAGGCTTTGCTTCCATCATGTAGAGCATTGCTCTGGATGGGAGCTGCAGTACCTCTAGCCAGTCCAGACTGAATATGTCTGCAGGGTTCTTCATTACACAGTGCATCCTAAGTTCCCAATACTGTTAACACACTGTCTGTTGCTGATCATTACACAGGCCACATTCCCTTAATCTATGGTCTTGGCCATTCTCCCTCTGTCTATGGCCAGAGCTAAAGCATCAAGTGTTGAGAAATTCCCATGGTTTTGGTCCATTGTCTGCAGCAAGCCTTTCCTGCTAATCTGTTAAGGTGGCCAGTCTCCTCCATGTCTCCTCCATAAGAGGTGCCATCTGTCTGCCTACTGCACAGTGAATCCCAAAGTCAACTCCCCTGGTCACTGCAAATCCTGGGCGCTTCCATGGGAGTGATGGATCATCAGTGTCTGTTGTCCTTTTGTCACATCAACCCTTTTGGAGCTCAGAAATGAAGGGACACAGAGGTGGCGATGCTGGAATTGGTCCCTGCCTGCTCAACCTGCCCTGAAATGAGAACGGCCTGAAATCACAGTCCACCTAAAAGCACTGAAAATGCGTTTCAGAGATGTTGGCTAGTGTAGATTCAGAAAGTTCTGCTCTGATAAAACGCCTGCCCTGCTTCTCCCCCTTAAGGCAGGCCTGGCTTCTTAGTCATCTCAGTACCTTAGTACTTCACCAACCTCCAACTCATATTCTTTCTGCTTTGCAGGCTCCATATGCCCCAGGGAACAAACACCACCATGTGTGTTGGTCAAGCCAGACACTACCAACTGTGCCAGCAGCAGGTGAGAACCACTTCCAGTACTGACTGCTCCTCACTGGGGGATGTGGGACTCAGGGGGTCACACCTGGAGCTGCAAGAACACCAGCACTCAGGGCGTGACTGGTCCATAGGAGTGCAGACAAGGGGTATGATCTGCTCCTGGCATGGTTGATGGTGTGCCTTTGAAGACATGGGAGATGGGCTCTACTCTCTGAGACTGAGAGGTGGGGGAAAAGGATATAAATTTTTTTTTTTTTTGGGGTGGGACCAGGGACAAAGTTTTTCCAGTACGCTTTTCCCTTTGCTGGAAGGAATTTTTGTGGGACTGTTAAATACAGCTGTCTGAGAGGCCCCCGACAATGGAGGCCTGGCCTTTCTACCTGTGTTACAGCACCTCAGAGTCCATCACCGATTCCTTCCAGGGTGGGCAATGCATTTTCATTCTCCAAGGATGCAGCAGGGACAAGCAGCTGTCACAGTCGTGGCTGTGACACAGGGAGCTTTTGATCACATTTATTCCCTCCATAGCCCTGCCCAGCCAACACAGCAAGCTTCAAACAGCAGCAGTGCTCCAGTTTCAATGCCAAAGCCTTTGGGAAGCGCTACTACCACTGGATGCCTCTCTATCCAGGTGGGTTTTCACAGCTTCACACAAGGGATCAGGGTGAGAAAACACCCACAGGATCTTCTCAGACACAGGAGAAGGGGAAGGTCCCAGGGGACAAGGGATGGATGCTCCTGGCTGGTCTGGAAGTGCTTCCCTATGCTCCCTGCTTTGGAGAAATCGTTCCCTGTCTCTTCACAGAACTGCTCCACCCAGCCAGGCCTCCTCTCTCACCACATTGCTCCTGTTTTGGATCCTACATCAGCAAGCATTGGTGGGCAGACAGGACACAGGCTTCTCTGAGTTGTCTTGGCTAACCAGCAGTCATCTTGGCAGAGTGGGTGTTCACGCTCTTTGTGCCTTCTACCATTTTGGCTGCCTCTCTCACCCAGCATGCTTCCCACTGGGTTGGTGGTGGGTTGTTCTGAACAGGATGCCCATCCATTTCCTGCACAGGCGAGACAGATTATTGCTTCACTTGGGTTGCCAGTTGTCCCTTGAGACCCAGATTGAGCTCACCTAATATACTACCCTCTTTCTGGACCCATCTGGTTTTATCTTTCCATTAGCTGCCAAGGGGACATAGAACATCTGCACCTCTAGCTTCAGTTGCTCAGCTGAATGGGTTGTAGCTGGCCACAGCCCCACGCAGTCAGTGCCTCTCTTACAGGTCTTGCTTGCTCTTGTACGTTTATGTGTGGCCTGGGATCTGCTGACACAGATTCCCATGTCTGGCTCAGGGGATGGCATCGCAAAGGGGAGAGGGTACGGCAAGGAAGAGGGTTTGCCAGCAGGAAGTATTTCTGCTAGGCATGGTCCCCAGCTGCAGCCTCATACCATGACCCCTTTACTACTACAAACTAGCCTTGGGGGTCTCACATCAAGCAACAAGAGCATCCAATGTGACATCAAACCATCAGTATGGATAAGAGGAAAGTCCCCTTCCTCGCTGTCCTTCTCTGAGCGCTTTGATCTGCCTGGTGACTTTCTGCCTCTGTCCATTTAGATGACTACACCAGTATCTCCAACAAGCCATGTGACCTCCAATGCACCACCCGGAGTGGAGAGAGGCAGCTGATGGCCCGAGCACAGGATGGTACCTCCTGCAAGGACAGGACCTATCAAGGGGTCTGCATCAATGGGAAGTGTGAGGTGAGGCTGTGGGAGGAAGCAGTACAGAAACTGGGAGTGTAAGTGCGTGACTGGACCTCCTGGGCATTACAAGGCCAAGAGTCCCAGCAAGGAATTGAAACTGAGGCCTGGCATGGGGTGATTACATTCAGTCTTGAATGCCTGTAGGCTAGAGGAGAGCAGAGAGGTTCACACAGAGGGAATTGTGTACATCCACATGTTCCCACTGAGTGGCAGCAGTTTCCTCCCAGCAGAGGAAAGACTAGGATTCCACATTTGTTTATGGTCATCCAATTTAAAGAAAAAATTAAGAAATCTTAGATCTGATTTTTCACCTCATATGGCAGGATGAAGGGTGGTTGTATCTAGTGTTACAAAGAGGTGCCTTACAGCCTCAGAAAGGCCTGCCTTTGATGCAGCATCTCCTGGAGAGTGATGTTGTATGTCATCGTTTCAGTGAGAACGATTGGCCTAAATACAGAGACAGGAGGAACCAAAACATCTTACCTGAGTCTTGCTCCATTCACCTACACGCCCAAGCTCCTGCCCCAGGTTCAGGGGCACAGTGTAGGTGGTCACAAGTTACACAGGTGGATTTCTGCTGCTGTTGAATTCATTTCTTACTCTACTCCAAGCTAACCTACGTTCCCCTCCCCAGCCTCATCAAGAGAGCATGGTAGCATTTCCTTGAAAAGACCCTGACCTGTGGAGATAAGCTGGTCTCAGAAAACCCTCTCTTGTTTTATTCTTTGCAGCCGGTTGGGTGCGATGGGAGCCTGTACTCACCCCGGACGATGGACAGATGCAGGGTGTGTGGAGGGGACGGCAGCACTTGCCACCGTGTCTCGGGCAGCTTCCGAAAGGCACTCTCACAGATAGGTACTCCCTGCTACCACAGTCTGGAGACTTCACCTGCTACTTCTTACCACCAGCTGGCATGAAGGGTGACTGGCTTGAATGCGGGTAGGAGTTTCCCAGCTGCTTGGTGGAAAAGACTGAAGAGTGCCACCCCTGCTTAAATGCCTGTATTTTGCCCTTTTCACTTAATCATCACAGGAGATTGGTTTGATATGCTGTATATTAGGCTGGTAAGGTTTCCCTTCACGGTTTTACGATGGGAAGCAGCTGGGGATCTATTTGTTCCTATTGATTTTGGCATCTTGCTCACCTCAGATAATGTGAAGAGATCAATGAATCTTCTTTTATTTGTGCTATGTGGTCATTTGAAACTTAAGCTCCTATGATGAGGGTCACAGTGTTTATTTCAGCCTGCACTTAGCCTCCTGCTTTCCCCAGTCCTGTGGCTGGCGCAGCTGAGGGACAGTGCCTCTGAAACTGGGCTTAAGTTCATCCCTTGCAACCTCATGGCCCATTTTTCCACCCACAGAAGGCATAGACTGTGGTATGCTCATTAGTAATTAATTAACCGTGGTTTGAGGGTGTTTTAAAACATCATTTTACACTGTTGTTGTTTCACTAGTCTGCCTCACTCTCTACAGACACCAGACTAGAAAAGTACTCGGGTCCTTTTCCAGAGCAGGTCTAACGGTGCTAGCTCCTCTAGCAGTACAGGTACAGTTTTGGCCTCCCGTTTCAGTCCTAAAATCTAACAGAACAGACAAGACTTGCATTTCTCACAGGAAAGACTAGCTGCCAAACCACACAACTTCAAGAGCCTGCTTATTTTCTCTCCCTTTAAAGGTCAATTTTTATGCTACCTGAGACCAATTCTGTTGAGTCAGGAGCTGAGGGGACCAGTGGTACACAAATCATAGAATGGTTTGGGTTGGAAGGGACCTTAAAGATGACCTAGTTCCAGCCCCCTGCCGTGGGCAGGGACACCTTCCACTAGACCATGTTGCTCCAAGCCCCGTCCAACCTGGCCTTGAGCACTTCCAGGGATGGGGCATCCACAGCTGCTCTGGGCAGCCCCTTCCAGTGTCTTGCCACCCTCGCAGTAAAGAATTTCTTACTAGTATCTAATCTACATCTACCCTCCTTCATCTTGAAACCATTACCCTTTGTCCTGTCACTCCATGCCCGTGTAAAAGCCTGTCCCCAGCTGCCCCACCAGGCACTGGTGCTGCTGGAAGGTCTCCCCGGAGCCTTCCCTTCCCCAGGCCGAGCAACCCCAGCTCTCCCAGCCCGTCTCCATAGCAGGGGGGCTCCAGCCCCCTGAGCATCTTCGTGGCCTCCCCTGGAGCTGCCTCAACAGGTCCATGTCCTTCTCATGTTAGGGGCCCCAGAGGTGAATACAGCACTGCAGGTGGTCTCTCCCATCCTCTGTTCAACGTCAGCCCTGATCACTATTAAGCTTTTTGTGTGCTCTTGCCAGAAAGAGCACATTCATCCACACACCTAAAGCCAGACTGTTAAACTAGTGCAGTTCCTTCCTGACTCCAAACCCAGCAGTGCTCACTGAGCCTTAGAGACCTGTCATGGTGATCTGTAATGGGACTTCAGAGGGCAGCTGGGATTAGAGCTCACAGAGTGGTGCAGCATACTTTTATGTTCTTGGTGTCCTGCCCCTGAAGGGCAGCACTGCCCTCCTACATACGCACTCGTCCCACGAACTGCTTTTCCTACCCAGACGTTTTAATTCTGCCTCAGGGTTTCCTCACCCTCTGTTCTGTTCCTCAGGTTACGTGTTCATCACCAACATCCCTGCTGGTGCCACGGACATCCTCATCATTGAGCGCAGGAAAACAGAAAACATCCTAGGTAAGCAGAGGGACCAGCTGGATGTGGACATCCCAGTTCAGCTGTCTGGGAGGTGGGAGGAGAGCTCTGTGCTGCAAGAGATCTGTCTGTGAATGTTTCCTTCAGGGTAGCACAGGGGCACTTAATCTCTCCATAAACCAAGCAGCATCTCCATCTGCATCTCCAGCAGCAGGAGGGACATTTGGAAACCAAGCTCGCTATGGGCAGTCCTTGTTGTAAAGACATTTATTCTCTTGTTGGCAAGGGAAATGAAAGCAGCAGGCATTGAACACCGCTGTTCTGACCTGATGCAGAAGACGAATGCTGGAGGGCCTGCAGTTCTTTTTCTGCTGGGCTTTTCTCAGTCATGAGCTGTTTCCTCTCAGTGCCGGTGCAGCCCCGGTGTTTTGCACAAGCATCACGTTAATCAGTTTTCTTTCTCTTTTAAGCACTTGCAGATGAATCTGGGCATTTCTTCTTCAACGGCAACTCAGCCATTGACAACCCCCAGAACTTCAGGGTAGCTGGCACGATCTTCAAGTACCGGCGGCCCTCGAGCCTGAACTCGGATGGACTGGAGTATATCATAGCTCACGGGCCCACTAACCAGTCTCTGAATGCCATGGTATGTGAGGAGCTAGTTTTAGGCTTTCCTGTCTTGCCTGTCCCAAAATTGTTGTGAGCCTCCCTCAGACAAAGGGAATATTAACTTGATTCCAAGCCAAACCTGAGTCTGTAGGTGGCTGAGGAATCCAGATATTGACTTGTGTGTGTGTGTGTTTCCTCTTGGATTTACGAAGATGTTACCTTAACATCCATCACAAAATGAATGTGGCTAGAAGAGGTCTCTGGGAGACACATGTCCTTAAAATAAAAACAGTTTTCTTTTCTTTCTCTGTTTTCTCCAGTACTATAACTTCAATGGGAAAATGCCACACATAACTTATGACTATACTGTACCACGGACACCATCTCTCCGAACAGTAGCCCCTGCTGTAGGCAGACCTCTCTATCATCAGCTACCAGAGACCAGCCAGAACCATCCCGTTCCAGCCAACTCCAGAGCTGCCCAGGACTTCAATGCCACGTGGCTCTCCCTGTCACCAGATGACACCAGTGAACAGCTTCCTCTAAGAGAAGGGCATGATGATTTAGGCTTTGGTCACCCGCACTTCTTCCAGACCAACTCCACCAGCCAAACTCGGGACTGGGGCTGGGAACAAGGTGAAGAGAAGAAGTATGACTTCCAGATAAGACAGGTCTATGATGCAAACACAGCAGGAGAGGAAGAAGAGGTGGAAGCAGCAGCAGTTGGTAGAGAAACAGAGCTGGGTTGGTTGCTTTGTTTTTCCTTCTGTCCCATTTTATTCATTGAAAGTGGACATCCCATGCTGGTCTTGAAATGTAAAGTGGCTATACCATCAGGGTGGGTGAGAGGGAGTGATGATAAATAGTGGGGTAGAGGCTGTCAGGGAGCAGCAAGGGCCAGAAGCTCTGTCAGAGAAAGGGAGCTGGGAGAGAGTGGCCACAATACAGATCAGGCAGGGTGGTGCCACAGCACCCAAGCTTGGCAAGCAGGGCAGTGACAGCAGCAGGTTCTCGCAACAGTCCTGTGGCCATCAGGTGAAAGCAAGGTGACAAGATAGATCTGAGGTCGGTTTGGAAAAGCCAAACAATTCAGGAGCAAAGTACCCCTGCAACATCACTCAGGCCAGGACTGAAAGCCCAGGCCTGAGCTTAAATGGAGCTCCTGAGCAATGGACAGCCTGTGTGAGGTTGGTCAGGATGGTTAAGGTCTGTTGGTTGGTGCACCCTGGTGGCAATTTATGATTTTGAGGCCAAATGCTGAATGGTTTTTGCTTTGATAAATACCACATGCTGAAGTATAAGCCACCTGGTATAATTAAAGCATCCCTGTATTTTCCTTCCAGCTCTCAGGTTCAATCAGATTTCCATCAGCACAGCTGTACCCTACAGCATGAGGAGATCTGAGCTCTCGGAGAACAGCCGCATAGCATCCTCCAGGCTTCGTCTTTTCAGGCGACTGTGCCACCGAGACCCGCACAACACTGCCTTCTGTAGGGAGCTGCAGCACCTGGCTGCTAGGCTGGCCCCGAGGAACTCCACAGCAGGACCATGGACCACAGCTGCCTGGTGGCCACAGGGCCTCCACAAAGCGCCGGCCCGTAAGAACTCACTGGAGGACTTGAAGGTGGAGGCATTTGCTGGGAGTCAGGGGGAAGCAGCCAACTACAGCATGATGGCATCTGTGGAGAGCCCTCTGCTAGGTGCCAGCCCAACCGCGGACATCAGCCAGGCAGAGCCTCTGCAAGCCCCTGGCACTGAAAGGTGGCACTTGATTTCCTGGGCAAAACAGGAGCATTGGTTAGCTGGGGGGTGGGGGGTGGGGTCAAGCCAGTCCTCTGGTAGCCTCACTGCTGTTCTTGATGTCCCCATTCACCAGTGTCTATCCATGGCAGATGCTTGACCAGTGGTTTCTACTCCAAAGACTGATTGTCACAGCTGGCCTGACACTGAGCTCCCAGAACGTATTTCAGGTCCCCCTGCCTCTAAGGGTTCCTTTTAAATGGGGGCTGAAGGACCCATGAGGTCAACACCGATGTGATTGTAAAGGTCAGGAGTCCATAGCATGTCATAAACACACATTTACCACCACATCATGCCCCTTCTGTCCTATTCCTGTGGGCACATAAGCTTCTGAGGCTGCTGTAACTTGAGTAAACATTTGGCAGGAGACTGAAGGCCAACTTTTAAACATTTCTGGCAAGCCACATGTGAAGTCTCCCCACGACATTATATGATACTAAGAGGGACCTTGCTTGAGCTCCCCTTTCCAACCTAACATTGTACATCTCAAGGTGATAGTATGAACTGAGGCTGAGGTCACCCGCGATGGTTGAGAGACCATAATATACACAAGACTCACTATGAATGATGCCTCCTCTCAGAGGGATGCTGATCCATAGTTATCAAGGTCTTGCTAGTTGAATTCAGGAGGCGGATCAAGGCTTTACACTCTGTTCGTCAATGATCTATCTTGCCCAAGGTAGAGGAGATAGACAAATGCTGGGTTTCTTCCTATCTTCAAAGTCAGCAAGGAGGAATTTCACTGTATGTTACGTCTGCAGCAATTTTTCATATGTAGCTCATGCCACCTTCTTTTTCCACAGCAATGAGTTTGATGTGAGCCCCGTGGGCCATGACGACATCAGCTTGGCTGACATGTATCGGTGGAAAGTCTCAGCTTATGCCCCATGCAGCTCCACATGCACTTCAGGTAGGTTTGGCTTCAAGTGACTGACCATGTGAGGTCCTTTTTGGCGGTTGATAGAGAGAATAGTGGTATTTTTTTTTAAATGGCAGGTAGAGTTTCAGATGTAGTGAACACTCCAGTAATTTAATCATGGTGGGAGGAGGCTTTTGGATTTGATGGAGCCTGACCAAGAGAGGGTCTTGATTGCCCAGCAGGTATCAGTACCTCCTATGCGATGTGTGTCCGGTACGATGGGGTGGAAGTGGATGAAACTTACTGTGATGCCCTAACCCGACCAGAACCTACTCATGAATTTTGCACAGGGAGAGATTGCCAGCCTAGGTGAGTGGAAACGACATCAGCTGTCCACAGGGACAACATATTTCTGGGCTGGAAGATACATTTAAACAGCTAAGCCCCTGTATTGCCTTGTAAGCAAAACGGTGGAAGGAATTTGCTGTCTGAATTGCCTGCTAAGGGCAAAGCTGCTTTCGAGACCAGCATCGCCTTAACAGACATATACACGATGAGCAGATTCATAGCAGCAGCTACTGGATGAGGGACTCCCAGGCATGCATGCACTCCCCAGCCACCCCGTGTCCCTTGTCCCCCTTACCTGGCTTTTCCTTTGTGCTTTCTCTCTCCTGGGGACTGCTCGTGGAGGTGGGAGACCAGCCGGTGGAGCGAATGCTCCAGAACCTGTGGTGAGGGCTATCAGTACCGCACTGTGCGCTGCTGGAAGATGCTGGCTCCAGGCTTTGACAGCTCCGTTTACGATGACCTCTGTGAGGCAGCTGGGTTGGCCAGGCCCATGGAGAAGAAAGCCTGCAAGAACAAGGCCTGTGGGCCCCAGTGGGAGCTCTCCGAGTGGTCCGAGGTAGGCAGCAGGGGAGCTTTGCTCATGCAGGTAAGCAGCTAGGGCTGGGCTGGGGCCTGGGGGAAGGTGGCTGGCAGATGTTGGGCGCCAAGAAAGGCCCTGGCCAACTGCATCCTGGTGAAACAGGGACCGCCTTTACCCACGGTTCCCCCGTTCTGGCACTGCTCAGCAGACAAAGGCCATTGCAAAACGTTTTTTCTAAGGTTACCTCCCAAGCAGGACATTGACCAAATGAAAGCTCTGCCAGTGAGAGGCTTTGCCTCCTTCCAGAGGATCTAGATGGTTCTGTGGTGCTAACAAAGGGTGAATGGGAAAACAGTGGCGTGGAGATAGAGAACCTAAACCCCAATCCAAATCCCTTTTATTGACTTTCCACAGCCTGCTTGGGACTAGGCTAGTGGCCCAGTGACTTTGAACAGGAGTCCAGGCATCAGCATCTTGGAGCACTGGAGCTCTAGGACCCAAAGTAAATAAGCAGCAGAGACAGACCCGCCTATTTCTGTCCCTGCTGGGGCCTTTCCCCTTTTCCCTAGTGCAGCAGGAGGAAAACAGGAGGAGGCATAGCTGCCTCCCTCGTCTTTGCTTGTCCCCGTTGTTCTCTGCTTCCGAGCCCCAGCGCTGACTCTGGATGCCCATTGCAGTGTTCGGCCCGGTGTGGCACGCAAGGGACGATGAAGCGGGAGGTGCACTGCTCGGTGGAAGCACCGCTCTGCGATGAGTCGCGGAAGCCCAGCGGTGAGAAGGCGTGCACAGGCCCGCCCTGCGACCGCCGCTGGACTGCTTCAGACTGGGGCCCGGTGAGTCCAGGGGGTCTGCTGCTCCTTGCGCCCAGTGCCGGGGTGCAAGGCTGGCAGGAGGGAGCAGATGAGCGGTCATGTTGGTGCTCTCTTTTGATTTTCTTCTGGCAGAGGCTAAGCTAGAGAAACTGGAATAATCTCTGTTTTTGCTTCTCTGTACTGTAAAATTTGGTTAGATGTGAGCTGAGCTCCGTTCAACAACCTGGGAAGCTCAGGGCACCTGCAAGTCCCTGACCAAATGTATCTCTAAAGACCCCTGGGGTCCAGTATCGGTCCCAGTGGCAGATTTCGGCTCTGAATTCAGGTCTTCGAGCACCACTGATTCCGAGTCCTCTGCCTTCCTCCTTTCTGATGTGTCTAAAAGCCCTTTATTCCTCCAAGTGCTCAGGTTCGTGTGGTGAAGGACGCATGAGCCGCTTCATCGCGTGTCGCAACCTGGAGGGCAAGGTGATCTCCAACTCGCAGTGCGACCCAGCCACCAAGCCCCTGGCTGTCCATCCCTGTGGAGACAAGAACTGCCCCGCACACTGGGTGGAGCAAGAGTGGGACCAGGTAAAGCCAAGCCCAGCGCTGTGTTCTCAGCCCTCCTTCCTACCCTACATCCCACTGGAGATGGTGGGAGCCTCGCTGTCCTGACAGAGCAAGGTTGTATGGTGCAGCCTCCAGCCACAGAGCTGTACCCCGGTCCTAGCTCCTTTTAGAAAGGGGGATGGAGTAACGAATACCCACACTTGTCTGCCCATACCCTGGAGGTCACCTCGAAGTTTGTGGCATTTGCTGCCTTCCCAGGGACGTCCGTGGGAGGGCACCAATGTCCCAAGGAAACCATCCTCCTGTCCCACCTCTGGCTCCCAGCTGGCAGTTACAGACACCTCAGCAGAGCTCTTTGTCCAGAACCTGCACTCACCCCTCGCAAGATTTCGGTCCCACTGTTAAAGGGAAAGACTCAGCAAAACCAGCTTAATTTCTAATAAATAATAGCTGGAGGTAAACCTGAACCAACAGCCCAGATCCCTGCCCTGGAAGCCACATCCAGCCCATAACTGTATACTTGCCTCAGGACTTGGAGTCCAGCGAACGTGGTCCAGGTACCCTGCTCTACCAAACAGTCTCTGCCAGCCTGCTTACTCTCCTTCCGCTGCTCAAGGCCTAGAGGCTTTAGGCTTCCAGATAGAAGCTGATCCAAATCCCAGAGCACCCAGAAGAAAACATCCAGTCAGTTGTGGGGCTTGGACTTTGTCTTCAGAATCTTCAGCAAACTATGGATTCACAAAGCACTAAGGAAGAAGGTTCCTTAGAAAACCATAAAAACAGCCAAGCCCTCTCCTCTCTAACCATAGCTAAACCTCTGTTTTCAGTGTACTACCCTTTATAGCTGTTGACTACATTCAGCTGAGTCTCCTTCCAGCACTGGTAATGAGCACAGTGCTCATTAAAGGTTAAACCTGGGGACCTATGGCAGTTCCATAACCTTCTCCTGCTCTGGCCTGTGGTGTGGGTCACACACAACACTGCAGTGCAGTTTTTCAGCTGTGTGCAGGCTATTAAACTCACCTGAACTCTGAAAGAGCAGCTGAGCTCTCCACCTTTACGTGTGCCAGCTTCTTTGCCTTGGCTGTGTTCTCTCAGCTGATCAGCTCTGAGTTCACAGGATGACTAAGGGTGGATGCAAGCCAGCTGTGCTGGCCCTGCCGTGGTGAAGAAGGGTACAAAGCAGTGAAATCTCAAACTGTCAATTGCCTTTGTGGACATCAGGAAGCAGAGCTGAGCTAGAATCAGATCCTGCCTCCCGCTGCTTCTCTTGGTGGTGTCCTGAGAGACTGGGTCCTCCCAGCTAAGCCTGCGTAGCTCTGAGCTCAGTAGTGCTCGTCCATGCAAATCACCTGCAGTGCACCAGTTTGGTCCCCTTGGGCTCACCAGTTTGTCAGTACTCTGAGATGTAGGTTGCTACGTGAATATACTACGTAGTTTTTGAGAACATAGATACACATAAAATAAGACAGAAACAGCTTCTTGTAGTCTTACTTTGGCTGTTCCAGGTCCCTTGTGGTAGCTGCTCTCAAGGCCAGCCAAGGTGAATTCAGCATCCTTGGTGCTGGCTAAACGCTAATTACCATCTTCTGTCCCCGCTCCCGAAGAACTTCAGCTTCTTTGCAGACACTCATTGCTCCTGTAACCTGGGCAGCACTGCCTCTGTTAGGCTGATGCTAGCACAGGCATTAAGCAGCTTGCTTGTGAGCAGGATGCCATCTTACTTGAAGCTCTGCAGCTGATGAGCATCGTTTGTTACCTGGCTGTTATGTTCTCTTTCCAGTGTGATGCCAGCTGTGGACGAGGGATGAAGACCCGGGTCGTCTTGTGTGCGGGCCTGGAGAATGGTGTGTACAGGGAGTACCCCGAGAAGCGCTGTGAAGCCTCTCAGAAACCTGAGGAACAAGCTGCCTGTTTCAGGAGGCCATGTTCAACATGGTTCACTACCTCCTGGTCTCAGGTAGGGCTTGGAGTGGTGGGGAATGGAGAGAGGAGGTCTCATAATCCTGCTTGGTAGAGTTGGTGGACCTGAGGCTTTCTAGCAGCCTGTTCTGCTGAGGGCTTTGTTAGGTCTGGATGGGACCATGAGCTCTGCTCTTCTGCAGACCAGGCAGCAGGTGGAGGAACTGGCACACACAAGCTAGAAAAATCCTTATAGCATGTGGATTAGTGCTTCAAGCGAGAGCACCCACCACACTGCAGGCCTACAGGATACAGCCCTGTCCCCTCCTCTGCCAGGAGTCAATGTTCTGTGTTTCCCTGCTTTCCTTTGGTTTTAACCAGAGAGCATTTAGGGAGTGGGAGGACAGGGGTAGCTGGGCCTGGCTCGCAGCAGCCATTTTTTGCATCCTCTATCACAGCATCAACACTCAAAGCAAAAACAATTCCGAGTTGCACTGAAGAGATGAAATGCTCCCTTGCTCTGCCCCAACCCCCAGCTCGGGGAGGCTCTGCTCCAGCAATAAAAAGACCACAAGTTTGAGATCAGTGTGCGATTTGACCCAGACCTTCTCAAGAATCTCCAAAGCAGGGACTGGGAGGCCTCACTGGAGGAAAGAACTTGGGAACTATAGAAGAATTTTTAAAAAAGCCTCTCATGATCCCTTTCCTCTCTCTCGATGCTGATAGTGCAGCAAGACGTGTGGTGCTGGCGTGCGGCTGCGTGAAGTGAAGTGTTACCAGGGGGAAGCGCTGGCTCAGGGCTGTGACCCCACTTCCAAGCCAGAAGCCAGGCAGACGTGCCAGCTCCAGCCGTGCCCCACAGAGGCACCAGGTGAGCCTGGGAGGGCAGGGAGGGAGAGGAGCCCTTGGGAGCCCTTTGCTCTGCCCAGCTACCTGCTGGGGAAGCACGTGTCCTTTTTAACCTCTTCCACGGATGCTTCTGTTCCCCAGAAGAAGACTGTGAAGACAAAGCGACGGCCAACTGTGTGCTGGTGCTAAAAGTAAAGCTGTGCTCTCACTGGTACTACAGGAAGGCTTGCTGCTGGTCATGTCGGCTCAAGTCACCCTGACTGCTGCCGTGCCGTAATTCCCTCCCAAGTTCAGGGGCAAGAGCCTCCTCGAGCCAGACTTTACCACTTGAAGCCACCCCACTTGGCTTGGCTGTGGAGCCAGTCCCTGTAGACCAGCCTGCTCAGCGAGGAAGGAGTCCTAGGACTTGGTCATCACTGTTCCCTCTTCACCAAGAGGATTTTACACAAGACAAACCATCAGTTCCTAGAAAGCTACTGAGAAGTGAGTTGGGAAAGCCTGTTTCTGCTGCCATCATCTCTGAAGAGCTCTAGTTGGAGGTGGTGGTGTGCAGACGACAGCAGCCGTCTCTCTGCCCTGCCCTGCAGATTTTGCTACTACAAGGGCGATTTCCAAAACACCAAAAAATTCTGTGTCACAATAAAGAACTAAACTATAAAATTGGGGTTTGGGGATGCATGTACCTAGGCCAGAGGCAAAGGAGGAGGAGGGACACAAGAGGAACAGAAGTAGGAGCAGGGGGGGTGGGGAGGAAAAGTCCTTGTGCCAGTACAGCTTCCAGGCAGCACCGGATAAACCCCATTTTGTGTTGCCTGCCAAAGAACAGAAACCACTCCTGTTTTGTATTTCAAAGTCCTCATTTATTTCTGACATTGAATTTGGACCCACAGCTGAGCAACAAAGACAGAGAATAGTAACAGGAGGAACCTGAAATGGAAAAAATCTGGGATCCCTGCCCCTACCGCGTCCTGTTCCACCGCCATCCCCCAAGCCTTCTAACCCATGCTTGCACGTCCCGTGTTTCCAGCCCTCTCAGACTCTGCCGTTTCTCTGTAGCCGTGCCAGACCCAGGGCATTGTGTTGGCCGTGAGACAAACCCTTGTCCTGGCCAGCCAGCTACTCTGGAACTGCCTGGCCAGCCCTGGCACCTCATTAGCCAGCGACAGGTCACACGTAATTTGCACGTGATGAAGATGACGATACCGTGGCCTTCCTTTCACCAGAAGGGTGAGCCACAGAAGCAAAAGCCCCCTGTGTTATTCCCACCCTCCGGAGGTCATGGCCTGGCATGTGCTGCCGTTGTGGTGGGAAGCCTTGCTACGTGCCAAGAGGTAGAGTTGGATGCTGGGAGCCGCGGTGCCCGTGAGCTGGCTCTGTGCCCTTTGAGGGGATGGCATCGCAGGGCCGTCTGGCAGAGCAGTGCGGGCAGCAGCCTGCAGATCGCGCCGAGACATTAACTTCTCATGGCTCCCAGCAGGATGAGACCTAGCTGAGCAGATGTTCTAGTGGGAAAGGACGGGATTTACTGAGTTAGACAAGATTTTTGTTCCAGTTACAATATTTTCAGGGAGGAGTAAGGGCTGGATGGGAAGCAGTTGGAGCTACGGACTGTCGGCCAGTGGGATCCAGAGAGCTTTGCTGCTGCTAACTGTCATCTTCCCTCCTGCCTGCCCTTAATGTGAGAGGACATTTAAAAGCTGCTATCACTATTTGGAGAATGGAAGGAGACTCTCAAAGTGATGCAGCTAGACTAAGTCTCAGGATAATGGAAATACAATGTCTTTCTGGGCCAGAGGTGGGGTAGACGGTGCGTAATGTTTGCTCAAAAGGCTGTGTAAAATGCAGGCTGGGGCAAGGTGTTTGGTTACAAGGACCATCACCACGTTTGGTGTTTGTCTGGCTCCTTTTCTTTGTGTAGTTTCAGCAGAGGTGCCAAGGCATGAGCAGGTCCGAAGTGTACATTAGCCTTTTGCCCGATAACGTAGATGCTTGAGGCTCGTGTGCCTCTATGCTGAAACCTACTTTTTCTGTGCGTGAATGGGGGAGGTTAAGTCCAGATCCTTCCGTGAGCAGCAGGATGATTTCTAAATAGCAGTGGTGATAAAACAAAACCCCACCACTCGCATTTTTGAGCAGTCATACCCTATATCGCAAAGGCATGGCAAACGTCACCTGCCATTGCCTCCAACAGCATCCACAGGGCTGCGGGGATGGGTGCTGGCCAGGTCCCTCTTCCCTGCCATGAATGGGAAGCACTCAGCTGAGCGGTCCTGCACCGGTTGCTATGGAAGTGCCTGTGAATGATGATGTCCTTTTAGTAATTTTTCACCTAATTTGATTTATGGAGGAAGAAGGAACTTTCCCACATTCATTTTTGCAGAAGGCAGAGTCACTGGCTGTCATTAGCAGCTGCAGAGCTGGTCAACCCAGGTTTGGGTCTTGCACCCTTGTCTTCCAAAAGGCAAAGAGGGGGGGACCCCAACCACCTGAGCATCATTCTCCCATGGGAGGTCACGGGCCCTGCCGAGGAGGAGACAGGACCCGGTGGTCTCTGCTGTTGCTGTTGAAAGCAAAAGCCGTCCTAAAGCCAACCTTCCTCTGGCTGCCCGGGTAGGGCTTTGCAAGCTGAAGGTGACCCAAACTGCAGTTCTTTAGGGATGTCGTTCTTCCCGTAGGTGAAATCTTGCCATTTTTACGGGTCCAAGTTAAAATCGCTCCTAAGAAAGCTTGTGAAGAGTAGAAGAGGTGGGGGCTTCGGCCGCAGAAGGATCAGCCTGTGCCTGTTTGCGTGGGTGAGCGGTTTTGGGAGCAGCTTTGCCTCCCCCAGAAGTGATCTAAACTCACATCCTGAACTTCTTCAGCATGTGCGAAGGCCGAAGCAGGTGGCAGATGGTGTCCTAGCTTAAACAGAACAGCTAACGGCTACGAACACGGTACGAGGGGAACAGGACGATCCGCATCTTCCCTTCTTTGCTTTCCCATGGCTGAGGAGCGCTGCCGGTCCCAGCTCAGCAGCGGGATTTGCCAGGGCAGCGGCTGGTGGGTGGTCACGCACCGCCCGTGTGCCGGAGGCGCGGGCATCGCCTCGGGTGGCCGCGTGGGGACCCCAAAGGCCTCCCTCTGGGCTCGGGAAGCTGGGGGTAATTAAATTAGGTTGTACTGTACATAGCCCTCGTTAGACAAGTCCCTTCAGGAGATAGAGTAGAATAATAATGACACTTACGATGGGTTCGGAGGTGGCCGGTTTAACGTCGCCCTTTGAGGTCTCTCTCATCTTCTCGCCCGTACAGCTTAGCCGTGCCGGGCAGTTCAGCAGGAGGACCATGCTGGTCTCAGGCTGGGCTTACGGGGTCCTCTCTGCAGGAGCCCCCCCCCCCCCCCCAAAAAAAAAGACAAGTGAAAAGCCCCTTCCCTCGAGCATGCGCCGGCTGGGGACACCCTGTGCTAGTGGCAATGGTGACTACACCTCCGTGCTGATAGCCCGCGGGTTCGGGAAGCTCTCGCGGAGGAGGCCGTGGCGGCTCACCGGGTAGCTTTGCAGGGTGGCCATGTTGATGGGCGGCCCCATCTCCTTGTAGCACGCGGGGGCGTAGGTGACCCTCTCGCCCCCGTTGCGCACCATGTCAGGAGTCTGGATGTAAAAGGGGGAGCCGTAGGGGGAGCAGGTCGGGCAGTAGTTGTGAGCCCCGTGGTGGTTGAGCTCGCTGAGGGGGGGCGCGGGGCTGCCCTGGCCGTCCACCATGCGGGAGTTGCAGGCGTTGCACATGCCGAGGTGCGAGTGTGTGGGAAGGTCGGGCTCTTCCTCTTCCTCCTCCTCCTCCTCCTCTTCCTCAGCGGAGTCATCTTTCTTGCAGCAGTAGTACTGCAGGGAAGGGACGGGGCTGTGTGAGGGGAAGCGGAGCAGCTGGCGGGCAGATTTGCCTTCACAGCCAGCCCTGCCCCCTCCCCGCTCCCCTCGTCCCCCTGCCAGAGAAGCCCTCCGCCAGCTCCTGGCTGCTCTGCTCCATCAGAACCCAGGTCCTGCAAAGCACCAGAGGCCAGACAAAGCCTGGATCCCAGCGTGCTGCTGGGGAACCCACCTTCCCCTTGCAAACCTCGCTGGGAGTGGAGAGGAGGTTTTCCCGTGCCAGTTAGAGACTCCTCCGAGTAACCGCTGTGCTTTTCATCACACAGGCACTGCTGCATGGCACAGACTTCACATTAACTTTTAAAAAGCAGGAGGTTGTAGCTAGCTGTTGTTGAAAGCCTCCTCGTTTAATTTACAGGGCGGGGGGTGGTGGTGGTAGTGGAATAAAACATAAAAATCTCTATCTGGTATTGCAAAGCCAGCCAAGCCTACACCTCAATTACCAAGCACTGCAGAGACTCAGAAGCCTTAGGGGAACACCCCTGGGCCCGGAGGAGGAAAGGACATAACTGCAGCACCTTGGGGGAAGGGGGGTTTCAACTCCCTGCCCACCACAGACAGACAAGAACTCCCCTTCGAGACCCCTCCCGCAGCAGGAGCCCGAGGAGCTGCCACGCTGCTGGGGTCCGTGGCCAGACAGGGGACAGACAGCTGCGGCGCTCACCTGTAGCCTACAGTAGCAGAGCACGGCAATGATGCACAGTAGGATCACCGTCGCTAGGATTCCCCCGGTGATAACAACAGTTCCCGCTGTCATCCGACCGATTCTCCATCAAACTCTGAAAGGCACGGCCACACACGTCACCCCAGGACGTCAAAAGCACCTGGCATGACTTCGTCATCGTATCACAGGCAAGATGCTCGTGAAGCATCTCAAAATACTGCATCCCTGTTCCTCCCTCCCCAATTGGAAAACTAGCACCCAGCATCATTCTCCTCCTCTTAGTGCAAGGACACCTGTGACGCAGCATCACGTCCCCTCGCCGCCATCGTTGTCTCTGGCTTGGGGTCTTTGGGAACCACCCTGCAGTGTCCCCCTCAGCCCTCCCCCCTGCTGAGCAAAAAGGGCCAACTTCCACCATCCCAGCGGAAAATACAGCCTCTGCTTCAAAACGCAGAAGCAAACCTGGGTTCCCACCAGGAAAAGCCAAAGAGGAGCCTTTGAACTCCACAACTCTGGCAGTCTGAGCCCCAAACATGCACCCTGCTGGGCGCCTGCTGGGCACCGACGCATCTAACGTCAGCTTGGCACAAGCCGAGCATCCCCCACCGCTCCCCCGCTGCCATGGGACTGGCGGGCTACTTACGTTAAGTGACGGAGGCGTTGGACCTGGAAGAAGCGGAGGGAGAGGTCAGCTGTGGCCCGACAGCACCCCTTGCACCCACCCGCGTTTCCCTGCTTCCCGAGAATCTGCCTCCATTCGGGACCGGCGGGAAGCCCTGCTTCGTGTCCTGTGGGGATGGGGCTCAGCGTGTGCCTGCGCCCCTGGCAGCCTGCACAGTGCAAAAAGCATTTTAGGTCCTGCAGATGCTGACGCTGATGTGATGATGATGGCAATTAGTATTATTGTTATAATTACGATTATTTTCTTTAATTTGGAGCAGGGAAGGGAGAAGTTTTCCAAGCTCAGAGGAACACTCTGCTGGACAAGGCTGTGCTACCAACAGCAGCTCGTGAATCACGTAGCTCCACAGGGCGAAGGCCTGGCTTAGTCAGCACTTGGCCTTTTCCTCTTTAAGATTAATTATGGGGGAGGCGGATGCATCATCACGCAAGCAGCCAGTGTTTGAGGTGTCGCTGGGAAAGGAGCTCTGGCCCTCCATCCCTTCTGGGGGAGGCAAGCCGTAGGGACCCCCCCAGGCACCCCCGCCACCCCCAGGCACCTACCCAGAAAAGGACAGGCAGGGTGTCAAGGTCACGCTGGCCCTGGGGTGGCCAGGCAGGACAGGCAGCACTGCATGGCCACAGGGAGATGCCGGCGGCCCTGAGAGGGAAGGCAAGGAGAAAAATCCATCACCGTCAGTTTGTCTCCCCTGCCCAAGGGGGCCACCCAGTGTCCCCATCCCTGCCGATGACACCTCTGTCCCTACAGCGGGGGTAAATAAATCACTTTTTTAGGGAGACTGGCAGGAAAGGTGGGTGCTGCAAAGGTGGGTAAAGCCAGACCGCCAGGAAAGAATGATCCCACGCCCAAAACCTGCAATTTCAGCAAAAGCAAGAGACCTGCACCCAAGAAGTGGGGGCACCCATCACCCTCACCCTCCAGCAATGCCTGGCACAACCACATTTCATTACTGGCCCCCGTGTCCCTCTGTGCCTCGTCCAGAGCAAGGCTAATTGATAGGGCCGAAGTGCCAGCCAGTTGCAGCCGAGGAGATCTAATTACCTGCTTGCCACGTGGCCCTAATTGACAGAGAGAGGTGGCAGCTTCCAGACGAGATCTGCCCAACTCTGCCCCGGCCCCTCGCTGCCGGCAGGCACCGTGGGGGTTCCCCCCAAACCAACTCCCCCTCCTCACTCCGCTGCGGTGATCTGCAGGACCCTGCCTGCTGAAAATTGATTTTCAGCTCTTGGAAAGTTCCTGTACGAAGCCAAAAGGCAGGCACGCATTGGATTTCTTCCTCGAGCCTCCCTCGCCCATGAAACAAAGGGGAAAAAAAAAACCCTGCCTGAGAAATCAATAGGACCATAACCCAGCTAATATCTCCATCCATCAGGGGACCCGACACAAAGCTAATAACAGAGACCGACACGCTCGGCTCCTGCGCCCGCCACCCAACTGCACTGAAACACTGCCAGGAGCGAGGGGCGCTGGGGGTGGTGGTGGGGGGCACACGAGGCAGCCTTTGGTGGGGTTCTCACCCCCCCAGCTGCCACGCTTAATGGGGAGAGGCTGACGGTGGGTGGCTGGAAAAAGCAAATGTTGATCTTCCCTGACCCCCCGAGAAGGACGTGCCGTGAGCTGGGCAGTGATGGATGATGCAGGCGGCCGTTCGCATCCAGAAAACTTCATTTCATGGGAGCCGTGATTTGATTTAGAGCTCGGAGAGCAGCATCCAATTAGCCAGAGGTTTGGAGCGAGCAGGCGGCCTCAGAAAACGACCCTGGGCAGGGAGGGACCAGCCCTGGGGACCCTTTGGTCACCTCCGAGAGCTGCGTGTCTGGCTGGTGCTGCCTAGTGGGCGGCTGCGCTTGCACGTGCCCCATCTCCGGTATTCCCATCCCTGGGGCTGCTGGGACCAGTCTTTCACCGGCTCTGCTCAGGAGCCGGGCTCTTCCTTATTAAAACAGCGAATGTTAAAATGGAGAAAGAAAAAAAGAAAAAAAAAGAAAAAAAAAGGCAAAAATTAAAACAAACCAGAAGTGAAGCGCTGCCTTTCCCTACCTCTTTGGAGGTGATGCTTTCGGAGAGAAGGAACTTTCTACCCTTCCCCCTCCCTGAATCCTGCTCACCAGCAGCCTAGCAGCTCATCTTCTACCCAGTTTGTGCCTATAAAACAGCCCTCTCTAACCCACAGCTCCCTTCCGTAGGCACACAGAAGGGAATGGAACACCTCCCTGGGAAGGACCAAGAGCCCCAGGACTCAGGACTAATTGTGGTCTTGGCAATTGGAAGGTAAACGTGCCCAGAAATGGGCAGGACAACTGCAACAGCCTTTTACAGCCCTCACACGGGCCGTGCAATGGCCCCAGCAGCTGCACTGCTGCTGCTGGGGGTCTGTCCGCATCCATTTTCCAGCTGCCCTCCCCAAGCACATCCAAACCTGCCGGGAAATGGGCATTTGGGGCTCCCCTGGCTCAGCTCCCCCAGGCTCGGGCACCGCACGGTCCCACCACCCCATCCCGCACTGTGAGCCGAGCCCCGCGGCTCCTGCAGCGGGACGGGGTGGATGCAGGGGCATCGTGGGGGGGACGCACAAGCTGAACTCCCCGGGGCACAGCCCCGTGTCTCCTTATAGCTTAAAAAGGGAGTTGAGAGATGTTTAAATATTTAGATACCCCACGCTGAGCAGATGCCTCGGCGCTCACCTGCTCCTGGGCGGCTCGGGAGAGGGGGCTACAGCCCAAGGGTGGGCGTGGGGACCCTCTGGCACATAAACTGTTGCTGAATAAAATCAGGATTTATAAGAGTGGGGCTGTATTGCCCTCCCTGCCCCTCACTGGCTTTCGGGAAGCGATCCGAGATGCCAGGCAGCGGTGTCACACTGTCCCCAATGGAGGGAGGGTCCCCAGCTGTATCGAACTCCTCCGGGCAGGCGTGCAAAACTGCTTGCTGCAGAGATACATTTTCTTTAATTGATGTTGCCTCCCAGCGCAAAGTTACGGCCTGAAAAGTGACTCTGGGAACGGGTGGCATCTCAGGCTTCTATATTTATTCTCCTCCAATGACGTCCATAGCAGATTTGCACGGTTTGCAAGTCGGCGGTGAGGATTTTGCCAGCTGCCAGCACTCTCAGCCCAGCTGAGAAACTCCCGTCCTTCCTCACCCTGCGCGTCCCACCAGCCCCCAGCTCAGCCCCACCATCCGACCAGGGCCAGGCACCAACACCAGAGCTGGGGAGCGGGTTCTAGGCTGGGCACAGCACGGCTCTTTGCCGTCAGCATCACGCCGAACCTCGCTGGTGAGTCCTGCCCCAGCCAGGGCTCTGCTCTCCTGGTTTTGCTCTGCAGCTCACGGGCTAATTCAATGAAATGTCTGCCTGGTAAATTAGCCCAGCCGCTGCCTCACCAGAATCATCTCCCAGGGCCTAATTGGAAAAAAACAGCATCAGGGGCTGCCTTTGCAAAACAGATTACAGCAGCAAACAACAGGGCAGCTCCCGGGCGGCTGTGGCCTGCCCGGCACGGGCTCAGCCCGGCAGGATTTGGGTGGATTAACCCACAGTCACAAATCTCAGCGAGGGACGAGGACATGAGCAGCACAACCCCCCCAGCCATGGGGCAGGATGGGTGCATGGGGAGGCTGAGGCCTTGCAAACTCCTTGCATGTCAGATGCTCTGCACTGCAAGGCATAAGGGGACTGGCCAAGCTGTGGAGGAGGAGAAACAAGGAGAGCCCCCCGGCTCCGAAATGTGCCAAGCCCAGCTGAATTTTCACCCAAAGAACGATGGCAACACGGGATGTAAGAGGATGTGGAGGGCTGCACCCAGCCCTCGCCCGTGGGCTTCTTGCCCAGCTCCCAAACCACTGAGGCACCTGGAAGCCTTTAAACTTTTAATTAACGAATCCATGGGGGTCAGCAGGGGGCAGAACCCGTGCCCACCCTAGGCTCTGTAAACGTTATTTTTTGGAGTTACAAATTGTTGCTTTCATTTGCCCTCAAACATAAGCTTGCTTAAGCCCCATCATTTCAGGGAGGGGGGTGGGGGCAGGATGGGGCCAGCCCTGATTTTTGATAAGCTAATAATAGGATATTAATATGTTAATAAATAGATTGAGGAAAAAGCATCTTTAAGGCATAAAAATTGACCTTGACACCGGGTGACTGGAGCAAGCCCGTTCCCCCCCGCAGCAATCCCACCGCCGGGAGTGGTGCTGAGCTCCGAGGCTGGTTCTGCCTGGTTACATTTGAGACTGGACCAGCCCAGGGACAGGAATCCCAGCAGCTCTTGGGAAAACCCTGGTTTCAGCCTGCTGCAGCGAACACCACACAAGGCTCTTACCAGCAGAAAGGGTGTTTTGTGTGACCTGTTTCCTACTCCAGGCTTTTTCACACCACGATCCCTTTGGTGCCTTGAGACACCCGGGGTTTGGCGAGGGAGTTTTGCAGGGGAAAGCGCCGCCAGCACCCTGCTCCTGGCCACTGCAAGGACAGCCAGGTCGCAGAGGTGACACCATCCCCCAGCTGAGGCTCTGGCAATTTGCAGTCAGTCATCAAAACCGAAAACCCCGTGCCCTGCCGCAAGCCTGCCCTTGCTCTCCCTCCACCACCCGCACCAGCTCGCCGGGGCTCCCTGCCTCGCTCCTGCCCAGCTGAGAGATGGGAAGGAAGAAATACCAACAAGGTTTGGAAACCAGCTCTTGCAAAAGCTTTGTGGAAAAGGCAAGATGTTAATTGCAGTTAACAAAAAATCAAACCACTTCAAGGGTGGAAGCTGCCAGCCAGACCCCAGCTCCTGGGCGGGCTCGAAGGGCACCGCTAACACTGTGCTCCCGACCTACCGAGCCCAGGACATCACCTCTCCCGGCCGTCAGACTCTGCCAAAAACCAGCTTCTTGCCAACCTAGCTTCGCTCCCTCCCATGCCGGGCCTCATCCTGCCCTGCATGAGCCCAGGAGACCTTCCCTGCCAGCAGCAGTTGCCTTTACAGCCACATAGGACCAGGCATCCCCCTCCGACCTCTGGCCGCGGCAGCGCTGGGTGTGTGAAGCCCCGGCACATCCTGGGACCCACAGCACATCCACATCCCTGTCCCAGGGAGACTTCCCGGCACTTCGCAGACTTTGGGAGGAAGGGCAGCCTTGCAGCTTGGGACACCTCGCGTACAGATTACACCAGTATCTCGTTACTTGGGCACTTCATCTGCCCTTTATCTCCTTAAGCGACTATTCGGATCCTGTCTCGCCTGCCTGCGTGGATTAACTGGAGCCACGCAGAGGCACGGAGGGACACAGAAGGGACCGTCACCCCATCCTGTCCCTGCCAAGCACACACATCAAGGCGATATTGCAAAGCCCACGGCACAGCCAGGGCTACACCTGGATCTAGGCAAGTCCTTCTATAATTTACACCCCCTTGCTGCCCCTCCTCATCACAGGAGGGCTTAAAACACAGGGCAGGAAAATGAAAATGACACCTCCCTCCTCATCCTCCCACGTGTCTCCTACCCCCTGCATTTGCTCAGCTGGCTCCCCGACCAGCCCAGCTGGGAGCCGCGGCACCCACCACGGGGAAGGCATCGGACACGGGCAGCCCACGGTGGAATGCAGGAGGGAAACGTCCCTGGTCTGACCCACATGGCTCATCGCCTGCCACTGCGCCCAGGGTCCCTCCCGAGGCTGCTCCTGCCAAAAGCCGCAGCCAAGCCCCAGGTATACGTGCCAGGGAGCTGCTCCGCTCCAGTCCCAAAATAACCAGGGACAAAACTGGCGGCATCAAGCCAAGTTGCACAGAGAAGGGCTTTTGAGATTATCCTGCACGTCAGATCCCCGCGGGCTCTCCAGAGCCAGCCAGGACCTGGCCAGCATCCCTGCTGCGGGCACCATCCCTCCCAGCACCCAAATAGCCCCTCTGACGAGCAGCTGCAGCAGCAGCAGCCGCTCCGGGAGCGCAGCGAGGCTGTGGAGAGCCAGAATGCTGGGTGTGCCCTGGGCGACACCGACCCTCGCCAAAAAGCCAGACCGTTTTGTGACACACACGTGCTCGGGACCAAGCCTATGGCCACAGCCAGCGGAGAGCCAGAGCCCAGGCAGGATCCTGCTGTACCGTGGATCCCTGGGGGACACGGCCCCAGACAGCAAGGACTTGGGTCTGATTTGCACCCCATGTTGCCCCTAAATCCCTCTGCCACTGCAGCGCCTGGGTGTTTACAGCGTACAGGACAGGGATCCTTGTGAGCGTGGAAAGGAGCAGGAAAGGTTGTTTGCTTCCAGCCCAGTGTCACCCTTGGTGTCTGCATAAGCTCATCGCACCAGCGCAGGTACACCACAGCTGGCTGAACCCTGTGCTAAAAGCACCACCATGGCACAAGTATTTCCCCTGCATCCACCAGCGGCTCCCAGCAGTGGCCCAGGGAAAGGCAAAGCAAAATGCGGCAGCAGGGACCTCTTCAAAAGTGCTCAGCCTCCAGCCATTCCACACCAAGGCCTCAGGGCAGGAGAAGGTCCAGGGGATGGATCAGGATCCTGCAGATCCCGCAGCCTGGAGACCCTCCCTGGCAGCATGATGGAGCCAGCCTCCCTTCAAGGATCTCCTGCTCTTCATTCTCCAGCACCCTCGTTGCTCCAGGATGAAACCTTTACCTCCGCGGCACCCATTTATTTTCACACCAGCAGGCTCTTCCCATCAGGGCAAGGAAATGATGACCTCGGCCGGATCCTTCCGTCCTCCAGGGGCTGCAAACACACCCTGTGGAGATACAATCTTCCCAGTTGATTTTCTTGCTGCTCCATCACAGGAAGGTGCGTGCTTCTGCTCTCAGTGGGGCTAATCCCATCGGGGGACTTGGTGACATCAAATGCATCTTCATCCCGGGTGCATATTGAAAGAGGAGGATCAATCCCAGCGGAAGCATTGTGCACCACAGTTCAGAGCATCCCGACAAGATCCAACCGAGCACAGCAGTGAGTTTCTCACTACAGATTTTTTTTCATTTAGCCAGCTTCTCACTGGCTTTCTTTGAAACAACCCCCAGGCCAGCTTCTCCTACAAGGCACCACTTTGTTATCTACATCCTTGCCCTGGACATTGGCGCCATCTCACCCTTTCCACCTCAGTTCCATCACGCCCGTGAAGATTCTCTGCCCGGTTTCCCAATTCCCACCCGGAACTGTACTTGCTGCCCTGTCCCAGTTCCTCCCAGCCTGATGTATGAAACACGACTTGTGCAAAACCTTTCCCTGCAGCAGCCAGCTCTGCTCCCAAAAGCAAAGTGCAGAGGAAAAGCTCTGGCTGAGGTAGAGCCTCTGTAATCCCATGAGCTTCAGCACCCCCAGCATGGGACGCTTGGGCAATGCCACCCAAATTGTGCCAGGGTGGCTCTGTCATGCCTCAGTGTCACCCAATATATTTTATTTTAGTAAAGCAAATAAAAAATAAATTCTCCTGCTCAACCCCTGGTTGTAACTTGTGCCCTCCCGCAGCCTGGATAACGCGATGGGGCCGGTGGCTGAAACAGTGACTGTGTGTTTGAGGGATGCTGCTCCCTGGGGACACACAGGGGACGTCCCCCTGTGTCCTGCCGGCATCTGCCCTTCCGCCCGCTAGCGTGCCAGCAAGGCAGCCACTGTGGAGGGATTAAATTAGCAAAGACATCATTAGGGGTAACTGGACCATCTACCAGTTAGGTGGAATGAAGGAAGATAAACCTTGCCTCTGCCCACGAGTTGAGGAGCCACCAGCATTCCTCTTGGCTCCTATTTACAGCCAGGAAAACCCTATGGATGTCTGGCAGTGATGCACCGTGCTCGCCTCACGTTCATCTCCCTCCAGCCACAGGGCCAGCTGAGATCTCCCCCAGCTGCCCATCAGATCCAGATCTGGGTTAAAAAGGACACAGCCAACAGCTGTCGGCATCTTTAACAACCCAGGAGCCAAGAACTGGGGCTAGTTACATCTCTGCCCACTTCCAGCCAGGCTGGTGCCCTCCAGCATCAGGGAGCAGACCACCCTCAGACCACTCCTTCTCCAAAAAAACCCAAAACCAACCAAAAAAACCAACCCTCGGGCTGGCTGTAATTTAACCCCACTCCCACCTGGTGCTGGTGGTTGGGAAATGTACTTTTTTCAGTGGGAAAGGGAGATGGAGGGTGTGGTGGCCCAGCCCTGGGGAGGAGAGCACGGGGAAGCGCAGCCTCTTGCTCTGCATGATGCAAGACCTGCTGCTCCGACTGTCAGCATCCCCCCGGCATGTTCGCTTGGAGTAGAAACAGAGATTTATTTTAATGACTCATTAAAGCCTAATTGCATTCAGGCAGCAATACAGAGAGAGGAGCCTCCCACGTGCGGCAGTACTACAGGCAGGAGGGCTCTCAAAGCCTCCCCGAAAGCACAAGGCAGACAGACTGTCTCTTTTCGGTGGGGCCAGACAGCAGAGCCAGGTGCTGGCTCTGGAGCAGCATGGCTTTGTGGTCGGGATCCAAAAAACAACCCGGAAAAGTCTCTGTTCTTGTCTTCATTTGCCTCTGTCTGCCCAATGCGACGGCTGCCACCAGCTGCTCATCCCTGAGCTCCAGGGAGGAGATGTGACCTATCCCTGAGCCTGATGCTCATCTGCAGGGCCTCAGGCCCGCAGCTATTTTGGGGGCAGGGGGCAATCTCCCAGGCTTAAGGACACGTGTTTTTAACTCCCCTGTGCTTTTAAAGACCCCACAGTGGGAGCAGGGGGCTCAGCAGGGTGGGATCATCGCAGGTTGCCCCAGCAGAGAGTGGGACATGGCACAGGGAAGGGACAAGCTGCTCCTGCTGCAGGGCCAGCCAGGGTGGGGGAGAACTAAAAACCAGCCAGCTTGGAGGCAAACCAGCTAAAATCCTACCACCTGCCCTGCAGGTAAACCCCTGCTCCTGCCACCACCCACTAGGAGCTCCGGGCTCTGCCTCGTCTGCTTTTTGGGGTGCCCCAGCTGGTTCTGCCCACGTACCCCCTCCTTGCCGCTGGGATGCAGACCCAGTGACAGCCACGTCACCCATGGGGACGGAAGCTTACAGCTGCCCTGACCCCCAGGGATCCCCATCCCTGGGGCGCACGCTGGAGAGCCCATCCCACCCTTCTCACCCCCCCAGCCAGAGCAGATCAGTGGCTATCAGCCTGCAGCCTTCTCCCCCCGGAAAGCTGCCCCACACTGCGGGGGGGAAGCCATGGGCCCCCTTTCCCACTCCGCGATTCGGATACCCACGGTACCTGCAAGGATCCTGACCCCATGTTGTGGCAGAACAGCCTGCCTGGGGACAGCCACCCCGTGGGACAGGCGTGGGTCCCCACCGCAGCTCTGCTTTCCAAGCCAACGGCAATTCATCCCTGCGGGATGGCCCGTCCGGCAGGATCCTGGACCGCAGCCCACGGGCTGTGCAGATCCAGGGAAAGCTGGAGCTGCACATCGCTCCCAACCCAGGGGCACAGCGCCTGACCCCTACCCTGCCACCTGGGGTAAATCCAAGCGGAGTCACTCCAGCATCAGGTCCAGGAGCGACTTTTCCATAAAGCCACGGGAAAACCTCACTCATGGTTGCTTTATGGGACCACTCACACTCCTTTCGCCCACTGCATCCCAGCCGGGGCGAGGAGGCGCAGTGCAGCCAGGCACGGATGGGTCAGCTCTGCAGACCTGAACTCTTCGCTGGATTTCAGAGCAGCTATTTCATCCCTGGCTGGTTTATCACACGGTGGGGACTCAGACTCTGCCGTTGTTCGAGACGCTCCACCTCACCCAGCCTGTGCTGCCCGACCAGGCAGGAGCGGGGCCGGTTGGGATGGTCACGCACGCACCATTGCATGCGCCCAGCGAGAAGGAAAACCCGCTGTGAAATCTCTTAATGTCTCCTGCAAATGAAGTGTGAAACTCGCTTTCAAGAAAACAAGGGTAACGGAGCCTCAATAAATATTTCATCCTGGTGGGAAAGCAGCGATGGGGAAGGTCGGGCGGGCAGAGATGCCAGGAGGGATGGGGGGCGGCAGGGACGGGGGCTGGAGGGGGAGAAGGGGGAGGAAACCGAGGCAGGGAACAACGGGAACACCACGGCCTGACCTTATTTCTGTTCACAACTTGCCCGAGGGGCTACTGGATTTGAGGCATGACCACAAAGCGGCCCCCAGAAAGGGGAGCAGCTCTTGTTTCCCATTCTTGCCTGTGGTTAAGGTGGGTGATCCTGCTCCAGCCGGGAGCTGAGCTCCTCCGAACGCCCCATCCCAGCGCTTCCCGGCAGACAGGCAGCTGCCTGCATCTCCCGTCAGTCCGTGCACCCGAATGCTCCCACGTAAAATGGCTGGAGGACGCTCAGCGCTTCTCCGGAGAGGAAGGTTTGACAAGTGGAATATCCCGTGTGCCTGATTCCCACCCTGTTAAGGGTCTTCCCAGCTGGAGCAGAGTGGGGCCGGGCTACCTCGCCTAAGCAGGGCTCTGGAGCCGGCTGTCCTCAGGCCTGCAGCTGGGCTGAAATCCAGTTATTTGGAAAGAGATGGGAGAAGATCTCACATCCCAGCGCAGACGGTGCTGGAATGGGATCAGACTCACTGATCTGATGTCCAGCATAACAGGGAGAATGCCAGCCTGCTGCTGCTCTCCCCTCTTGGCTTTTCAACAGGTGAAAAAACCCTTCCTAGGAAAATCCTTTTATCCCCAACCCTGGCAAAGCCCAAGTCAGAGCCCGTTGCATCCCATGGGGACAACACCAAATGCCAACCAGCAGCCCCAGTACACCCAGTACCCCACAAACAGCATCACGGGGAAACTCGACGAGGGGGTAGGCAAGGAAAGGCACAAACCCCCGAAGGGCCGGTAATACAAACCGTGGTCGGGGTGGAATATTCCACCACACCTTAGAAAATCTCTCTGCTGGAGAGACAATCGATAGCACACAACCGAAATCCAGCTGAAAACACTAAATGTTTCCACATGCCCTTTTGGAGGGAATAAAATCCTCCAGGATAACCTTAGGAGCCAACAAAAGCCAGGCAAACCACTCGAGCACAGGTCTCCTTTAATTACCGCAGCATGGCCAGAGATAAAACAGAGATCCTTCGGAAGAAACAAAAGGATTTGATTTCCTCCACTCCAGCAAAGGCAGCCACCATTCCCGCGGGGAGGTTTGCCGGCCAGGTTGGGGCTTTCTCGGGCCACCAGCGAGGGACCAGAGGCAGCGCCGCGGGACTCGCCGAACTCGGCCGCGGGCTTTGGTGACAGCAAACTCAGCGCGACCCACCCGCCGGCCACCAGAGTTACCGGTGACTTGAGAGCCCAGCTCAGCGCGGAGCTGGACCACGTAACCCAGGGACCCCCGTCAGGGCCCCGCAGGGACCCCCAGCCCCGGGGCTTCGGCCGGGCGAGGCTGCGGCGCGGGGCTCGGCGCAGCCCCGGGGTGTGAGCGCATCCCACCGGGCACCCCGGCCCGCAGCCCCCACCGCCCGGGACCCTTCCCTCCGCAGCCCCCCAGTCAGGCGGGCGCCTTCCTCTTCCCCGACCCCCTGCAGAGCCGCGGTGCCGGGGGGGGCGGGGGGTGCCCCGGCCCTACCTGGGCGCCCGGGCCGGGCGGCAGCGGGCAGCGGCGGAGCCGGGTCCGGCGGCAGCGGCTGGCGGGCTGGGGGCGCGGGGGGGGCCGGGGGCGGTACCGGTGGCCACGGCGGCGGCGAGCATACAGAGCGGGAGAGGGACCGCCACCGGAGCGCGGAGCCGAGGCGGGTCCGGCCGGCCGGGGGGGAGGCGAGCGGGGGAGGAGTTTGCCCGGGGCCGGGGCTGCCGCCCCCAGCACCGCCCCCGGCCCGCACCGCCCCCAGCTCGCACCGAACCCGACCCCCGGCCCCCAGCCCCCGCCCCCAGCCCGCACCGCCCCCGGCCCCCGCCGCTCGCTGCAGGGGGGCGCAGACGCGTCGTTGCTCCCGAAACTCCCCCGCCGAGCAGCCAGGCTGGGGGCGCCGGGCCACGGCCCCCCCTGAGTCCCCAGAAGCCTGCCCCACGGTGGGGAGCACAGGGGGGCAGCCCCCCAGCGTACACCGGGGTGGCGGGGGGGGAGGACACACACCGGCAGCATCCCCTGCGCAACCCCAAACTCCCGGGTACTCCCAGGGCACCCCCAAAGCGAAGTCCTGCAGCACCCCAGGCACTATCAAACCTGCAGCATCCCCAAATCCAGCCCTGCAGGCCCCCCCCAAGCCCCCCAGCCCCATCGGTGTCCCCGCCTCAGCCCCATGCTGGGGTCCGGAGGCTGTGGCTCCTGCTGGATCCATCCCACCGTGTCCCAGGTAATGACAGCTCCTGGCCGCCAGCACAGGCAGGGGTCTGGCACTGCCAACAGCCAGGGGCAAAACCCATCACACCGCTGCCAGAGGGCTGAGCAGGGGCCAGGGGGGAGATGCCAAGCCGACCCGCTATTTTTCAGACAAGTTTGCCCCCCTCCCCACAACTGTTTGTAAAACAGAGCCACCTTTGTACCTACGTCGGGTTCATCGCTGCCTGGCCCCAAGCACACGCAGACACCAGGGAGGCACAAACACAACCACACAGAAAGGTGTTGCCCCCAGTAAGTGTTTCCAGCTGCTGGGAAGCTTTGAAGCTCCAAACCAAGAATTTAAGCTGGAGAAGGTACAGCTTGCAGCTGGCATCACCTTCCCAAACAAGAGAGCTGCTCTCGTCTGCGAGCTACGATAAAGATAATTGAATCTCATGCCTTGCACCACCAGCTGACTGCTGTGAGCTTGAGGGTTACTGTGCAAGGAGAATGTGTGTTCACCTGTTTTTGTCTGATTTTGGTCTCTACGGGGCACAAGAGCCGCTGCAAGGCAGCGCAGCTGGGCGGGATTAATGCAAGACCTCTGCTACAGTGACTCAGTTGAAGCCTCCTGTGCCTCAGTTTCTCCATTTCTAAGCAAGGGACACCACCAACACTTTTCCTCCCTGTAGAGCAAGCTCCAAAGCTGGGGAGAAAACACCCTCCACCTTCTCCTCCATCACCCTTGCCATCAGCCAGGGCATCCCGTTGGGCACGGATTGCTCTCCCCAGTATTCCAGCCCAGCCCTTGCAGCTGCTTGCTGCCGGTGCCAGGAGCCCGACCCGCTTTCTTCCCAGGATCCGGTGGCAGAGCTGAGCCAGGAGGAAATAAACACTCGTTTGGATGCTAACAGCTTTGTGCCTTTTGCAAAAGGGCGGGACGAATTATGAAATGCAAAGGCGAGATAAGTGGCTCCTGTCACAGCACTTACCCTCTGTGCCGCAGGATCCGAGCGCCTGCCGGCTGCACGGCGCACATGTACGGCCGCTTGCAGCCTGGGCCGGCGGGGGGAAGCCTCCCTATTCCCCTGCCGATACAGAAATCCGCATTACCGACTCCAGCACATCAGAGGGCTGGTAAACATGGAGAAGCACTGAGCAAGAAAAGCGAGCACGCGGAGTATTTCTGTGGCGGGTAGTAGAGATGCGTTTTTCCTTAGGTGGGCTCCAGAGCTGCTGAAGGGTTGTGAATTAGAGACATCCAGGTGAGCACGGAGGAGGAGGAGGCCAGGAGAAGTGAGAAGGTCATTTCTTGGGCTGCTCTGGGCAGGATGCGAGGAGGTGATGACAGCCCAGGATGCAGGGATTGCTGCTTCTCCCCTTGGAAAGCACTGCCAGGGCCACAGGAGGCATTATTATGGCTAATTCAGGAACTGGCATTTCACCGTTTCCATGAATGGATGTGGAAAAGAGTTTCTGTGGGATTAAGGAGTCACTTGGTAACGCTGGGCTGAGGTTGCCCAGATCCAGACTGCGCTCCCCCATCACCCCCGTGGCTCTGGCCCAAAGCAGGCAAGTGCTGCGGAAAATCCGAACAAAACAGACGTGAAGCAGCATTGCTCCGGTGAGCAAGGTTATCAGCTCATGTGATTTTGCTGCCCGTCTCATTTTTTCCCCCGAAGCCATGTTTCCTATCGTCATTGCATTAGTTTTTAAAGCAGTGCATGGGTGACCAAACAGAACACAAAAGCTGGGATTCCCGCCTTCGTGGTGGCTGGGAAAAACTCAGAAATGGGAGTGCCAGATGCTCCACAGCAGGGAAGAAAATTAAACCCAAAGTTGTTCTTTTCAGTCAATGTGGTTTTAAATAAAATTCAGGGTTTGAGAAGCCCAGCTGGCACATTTGGAATGCTTGGGGTTAGCGCTGCTGACACATTGAGGAGCAGTTTGATCCAAAACACTTTTCCAAGTTCTTATTTCAGTTTCTTTTGGGGCAAGGGGAAGACAAAGCCCCTGCAAAGCACCCCTGCCTCACTGGCACCTCGGTGTTTGCTCTCCCTGAGGCATCACATGCAGCTCAGCCTGCTCACGCCCTGGCTGCACACCCACCCTGGCCATTCGGGATCATAAACCTGCCAGCTTCTCAGCCTCCGCTGCCCCCAGACACTGCGGTACCCATGCGTACAACTGACTTGAAAGCTTTTAAGTATTGCAGCTAAACTCCTATCAGCCTGGGAAGCTCGTGTGGGTTTTAGGAGATTCCTTCTTCCCAGCACTGAAAAGGATTTTACTGACTAGTTTTAAAACAAAACCATAAAATTCTTTTATTCCCTTCTGGTTTTCCTCTCTTGCAAAAAATCTAAGCCCACAGACTTTGCCACTGCACACTGATACTCCGCTCTCTTAGCTGTTAGGGTGAACGTTCAGCTAAATAATGCAGTGAATCCTCGTTCAGGTCCTGCAGCAATATCCACACACGCAAACCCTGCCAGCCTTCCACGTGCGCGCACACACAGACACAGCCATGCTGCAGAGATGTGGACAGTGCATGAAGCCTGGTGCTGACGGCTGCCCTTGTGTTATTAAACCTTACACCCCTGCACTTTGGCACATCAATAATTTCCTTCCTGTTCAGGCAATCGTTTCCACCCGCCCAAAACGCTGATGCCGGAGGATGCTCAGAGGCTGAACCCATGGCTGCTGGCATGGGGATTTATTTTGCTGTATGCTGGATCTTGCTTTTATTTTCATTTTTAGCAGAGCCTGAGGCGACTGTATCAATCAGGAAAAGCCTGACAGTGCAGAATGCCATCCCCGCCAGCGTCCAGCCTGCTCCTCATGGGTTTGAAGCTATCTAGTTGCCTTGTGCACTCAAGAACAGGCTTCCTGGGCTGTAAACGGGGGCATTAGCGCATGGAAAAGACCTTGGGAGTTAGCCAGAGCAACCTTCAGCCCTCCTGAGTTTCTGGTTGCAGGGGTAGAAGCATGCACGGAGCTGGTTACAGCATCTCAGAGTGATGCTGTGATGCCTTCATTGCACTTTCTTCCCCCAAAATGTGGCCCTGGGAACAGATCACCGCAGCCTCCCAAGCCTGCCCGCTCCCTGAGGAGGGCTCTGGGGAGCACAGGGTTAATGTGCAGCTTTCCCCTCCACAGCACACTCCCGACAGATGTGGATTAGTCATTATACACCTCGTAGGTTCGATTTTGCCTGCACAAGCACTGGAAAACGAGCCCATCCCCACAAGGAACACTCAGCAGGAGCTGCCCAGTAGCCCTGACCTCTCCCCATTACCAAAGGGATGCAGCCAGGGATGCGCCCATCCTGCAACCCATGCATCAGTGTCACAGGAGGTCTCTGCACAGCTGTGCACCCCCAAATCTGATATGTTTAGGGGACTGCACGGACCCCCCTCATCTCAGCAAGCTGGAGGAGAGACCTGCTGCGGTGCCTGCGCGCCCATTTAACAGGGTGAATGGTTGCTCTCCTGAGAGCTGGTCAAGGGAGGTTGCGCTCCCTCAAATGAAAATAAAAATAATCCTTCCTCATCACATGTGGCCACCTAGAAGCTCCCAGCTGGGAGGATGCCCTCAGTGCACAGGAGACACACAGGGCTGCCTGCCACAATGGCATCTGTTTCTGCTCAGCCCTTTCGTATTTTACATCCAGAGATGCACTGACGTTCCCCCTCTCCCTTTTTGGGGGCAGGACGGGGGGCCGTTTGCAGCCTGGGGTGCAATTAGGCAGCAGGATAGCACCCACCCGCCACGCTCCCCAAGCACCAGCCTGGGAGCCAGAGCCATTCCAGCTTCCCTCCTCCAGCCAGCTCAGTACCCCCATCCCGGCGGCACGGGACGCAGTGCCAGGACCCAGGGGGACCAAGAGGCAGCACATGAAGCTACGGAGGGGAAACGCGTGCAGCCCACGAGATGCCCAAGTCTTGCACAACCCCAGTGCCAAGGGGCCCTCGCGATGTCGGCAGCATGAGCAGCGGCACGTGCAGAGCGAGGCGCCCGGGAAGCATCACGGTGCCTGGGATTGGCGCAGCAGGCGGGAGCAGCCCCGGGCCAGGGATGCTTTTACAGATTTATGAGCCACTTAAAAGTCACATATGGAGCAGTCAGGAAAGATCTTTTTTTTCACCCCGTGCTGTGATTTTTAAGTGCCCAGTTAAGGCAGTTAAGGAGCCGTTTGCTGCTCACCATCTGTCTTCGTTATTTTCCTTGTTTAGTGGCAAACATGCAACATGGAGCTTTATCCATGTGCTCCTAAGCCCTGCCAAGGGCTGTGGATGCCCTTTACTTACCCTGAGATAGTTGAGATGTGGGGAAAACGTCCCATGTCACATTTTGGACTGTTCAGCCAAAAAGTGGGATGTTTTCCCTGAGCTGGGTAAACACATCCCTCCGGGTTCATCCTCCCCGGGAGACACAGCATGAGCCATACAAAGGGAGCAGGCTTCCTTGCAGGGGGGCTGGGAAGTTTGGGATAAAAAGTGGGAAAGGTGGCGACACTGGAAGGAAGAACATCCGCTGTACCCACTGGGATGGCCCTGAGAATGGCAGCATCCGTGGAAAACTTGGAGAAATTAAAAAAACACTGTTGATTTTCACCCCCCTTTGCCCAGCGCCCGTGGGGAGGCAGGATTCTACCTGACCAACACTGGGGTCCCACGGGGAAAGAGCTGCTGCTCTCCCCATCACTAGCGGTGCAGCAACAAACCACATCATTCCCCTTCTGCCCTCCCACAAACATGAAGCCTGAATATCTGACGGAGCCAAGCGGGTTTTGCCAGCACTGGGAAGGAAACGCTGCACCGTGCGAGCAAGCTGGGGCTCTCCAGCAAGGAGAAGCTGCCCTCGTGGGTTTCACCCTGTCCCAGTGCCCAGGGAAGAGCCCCTGGTTAGGGGAGAGGGGCTGCGGGGAGGTGATGCCCGTCGGCTCTCAGGCAAGCCCGGGACTTCCTCGGGCAGCCCGGCACATCGATCGGCGGAGGGGTCTCTGCGCCTGCCAAGCCACAGCCCTGCTTGGCAGAGGCTCATCGCTCGCTGCGGGCACAGCCGTGGCGTTGGGTTTGTAGGGAAAACATGCCCTGTGGGACCTGCGGTTCAGCCGTCTCTGAGCGGGGCCGACGCTGGGCATGGGGACAAGCCCACCCCAGTCTGTTGGTCCCAGGGTGAGTTTGGGTGATGCTCAAAGGAGTTGGAATGAAGAACAGAGCAGAAAGTTAACTCTTTCCAGCCACGTGTGACCTTACCACGTGCACACAGATAGCTTCTCTGGGCTCGTGGTAACACAAGCTCCAGGGTTGGTTGGAGGATCCTCCCGGAGATCAGCCAGGGGCCATCCATGCCACACAGCAGTGGCAAACCCACGGGGACAGAGCCAGGCTCGTGTGCTGGCCAGAGAAAAGCTCAGGAGCCAGCAGCAAGGGGCAGGGGATGCAGAGGTGCTGCCCTGACCCAACCTGCATCAGCGCCCCTACACTCCAGCACAACACAGCAATGAAGACCCCACTGTGGTGGCAGCCCCTGGCAGGTTTTCTCCTCCCTGGCTGCCCAGAAGCCTCTCAGAGTCACCCTCCAGTCACACTTGACGCAGCAGAGCCTGCTGAGCCTCGGGCAGGCAAGCCCAGCTCTCCCCGCCTCAGGCACAGCTGGCCGGGAGGTCGGGAACACCGAGATGTTACTCTGAGAACCACCCGGCCAGTCCCCAGGCACCTTTAGGGCTCCGGCTCTCTGTATTCACATCTTCCCTGCCCTTCATCGTGCTCTTGTGATACATCAACTCCTTCCCACATAGCTGCAAGCCCACAGGCAGACGGGGCTGCAAAACTGCTGTTGAGCAAGCTCAGAAGAGCGACGATGAGCCGGCTGGTCCTCGGGGAGCCCCCAGCCTCCCCGCAGCCTGGAGCTCTGGCCCCCTGGAAACCCCCAGAGGTGCTCACAGACCATCAGTGGCCAACAGGGGGGATGAGCGACAGCACCTTCACCTCCCACTGCCGAGCTGCGCAGCCCATTTTGCGAGACTGGGAAGGATGCTCAGCCCCAGTTTCTGGCCCATTAGCTCCCCATCCCACAAGTGCCTTCTCCGGCTGTTTTACCTCCCAGGGAGGCGCTGGGAGCTGCATGCGGCAGCACGGGAAGGGATGCCCGGCTGCATGCAGCGTGAACAGCCACATGTGCTGCGATGGGAGCAGGGGGAGGTCGCCAGCAGGTTACTGAAACACAGCCACGCTCCTTGCGTGGAGAAAAGCACATGCTGAGGCTGCAGTGCCCGAAAGGTTTTCAAACACCCTCAATGCCCGGGGAATGCCACTTGCTGCCATCCCAACTCCTCTGCATCCCACTCCCAAAGCGACCAGGCCACCAAGATGAGCTGGTCTCACACCAGCTTGCAGCCCCCCCCAGCAGCTGGAAGCGTTGGGGAGAGCAGCACAGACAGCCATGGCCCCTAGACCATCCCTGCCTCCTCGGCCCCTGCCTGCTCCAGTGTAGCCCAGGCTTGTCCTCATTTCAGGCTGGGCGAGCGGCGGCCCAGCCCCAGAGGTAGCAAGATGATGCCAAACCTCCTAATGGAGCTTGACAGCAGTGGGATTAAAAGCACAAGTGAGATCGCAACCCCTCTGCAATCAGCTTCTGCTTTGGAAGAGCTGAACCAGAAAAGAAACCTCCTGGCAGTGGGGAGGGGACGAAGAACCCACACGCAGGCAGGGTGAGGGCAGCAGGGGCTGGGGGAGTGCTGCTCGCCCCAAGTCCTCCTCGCTGGCCCTGCCAACCCATCACCGATGGAAAGGAGCCAGTCTCTCCCCACCAGCAGCAAGGGTTTCACCAGCAACAGCCCCAATTCCAACTGGTCCCTGTGGGCTGGTACTTCTACTGCCCTAAACGTTGGATGCAGAGCAGCCCATGCCACGTGCTGCTCGCCCCTTCCTCTTGCTGCCTGTGAGCTCAAGGCACCAAACAGCACCTGCAAGCCCCCCCCCCCCCCCCCCTTCTCCCTCTCCTTTGGGTCACTGCGCTTGGAGCGGTGCCACTGGTGCTGGAAACCACCCAAGCAAGCAGGTCCAAGGTGGGGAGGAGACGGGAGTCCTCACTTGGATGCGAGTGGGTGCTTAGGTGGACACCCACAGCCCCTATTTCTGTGGGAGGGGGTGTGCACAGACCCTTGCGGCCAGCACCGAGCCCCGTCCACCCCAGAGCACAGCCCCTGGTTATACTAAAAGGCAGCACTGACCCATTGCCCACCCGAGGGATGCTCCAGCAGCATTGCTGCCCCAGGTCTCCTTCCACCCTCCTTCCTGCAAGCAGGAATATCTCAGCATCTCCCCCAAACAGGCCTTTGCAGAGATGAAGTGGCAGTTAGCTTGCCTGAACCATCATTGGGGTGGCTGCTTAGTCACCCTCCAAAAAGCCAGCAACACACAAGCACCATCCTCATCTCCACTCATCTGAAGCCCAGAGGCTGTTCTCCTGCCTGGTAGTTGTTTGCTCCCAGCAAAGTGCAGAGCAAAGTGGGACTTTTTACTGCAAGAAAAAGGGAGCCACTCCAGGGACCGGTGCGTGTGCTCGGGAGTGGTGGGAAGAGCTGATGGGTTTTGGCACAGTGCTCAGGCTGAAAAGCTAGCTCCAGCTCCAGACCTTGTTTTGCAGTGACCCATACTGAGAATTGGCTTTTTCCTTTTTCTTGCCAAATGGAAAGAAAAATAAATCCTTCCAGGTCAGAGGAAAGAAAAGCATTTACTTGTGGGTCAAGTGAAGCAATCTGATGCAGGGTTGAGTGCACTTTTATCCTCCCCAAACCAGGAAAAGATTCAATTTCCATCTGAAAAAAACATCTAAAAATAAAAAGACAAAGGCTTTTGGGGTCAGAAGCACTCGATTTTGGTTTTTAAGACCAAATGAATTACTGAATTGAACCCCACTTTGCAAAGCATGGGTCATCCCAAAAGCACAGCGGGACGGGAAGGGGACAGGCTGATGCAACGATCTGGAAAATTTCAACCACGCTGAGACAGCACCAGCAGCAGCGACAGCAGCCACCACAGGGGCCAGCCTGGGACCCCGTGTGTCCCCGGCACACAGCCCGGGTACCCCACCCCAGCTCCTGCCAAGCCCGGCCGCACACCGCAGGGAGGCGTTGGGCCACTTCCACAGCGCTTGGCTCATCCAAAGCAAGCTGTCACCCCCTGGCCCCCTCCCCACCAGCCAAACGCTTTCTGCCAGCCCGTTTACAACTCAGAGCACCTGGTTACAGCCATGGCCAGGCAGCTGCTCAGACACCCTGATAAACTCTTCCAGAAACCACCTCCCTCTCCCAAAACAAAATCCTTGCCCAGGGCATCACTCCCTACCCTTTCCAGTCCCTCCCGCACCCTGGGGGCACCAGGGTCCTTCAAGTTGGTCCAGCCTGGCTCCGTTCTCACATGCATGACCCCAGCCAAGGGGACCCCACGTTCCCACCACTGAAATGCCAGCACCCACTTCCCACCATCCCAGCAGCGGGGAGAGCCGGCTGCCCAGGCTCCATCCACCTGGCAGGGCTGACCCCAGACCCCTCACATCACCCAAGTCCATTAGCAAGTCCCCGGAGCACACACCTTGCTCTTTTTTTGCTTAACCTCAGCTTTTAGGGAGAGCTGCAGAGCTGCGTTGCCTTTCAATTTTTAATTTGCTCTAAACATTTTGGTCTTCTCTCACGGGGACTCCCAGTCGATAACCTCTGCTGGCAGAGCCACTGCCCCATAGCTATGGGGAGGGTGGAAACTGGGGGCAATGGAGAGGAAAGCGGCTCCACCCCACGCTGCTCTCCTGTGGAGGAGCGGGATGCCACTGCACGCCCACCCAGGGCCGAGGGGCACCCACACTGGGCACTCCAGTGAAAGGGCTCCCAGTGCCCCAAGGAAATGTTTCTCGAGGAGGCCTGGGGGGACCCCCAGCCGCTCCAGGGGGGATTCAATGCCTGCAGAGACAGGACTGTCACAGGGCGGAACATCTTCCTCCTCTTCATCAGACACCTCTGTGGGGTTGGACCCCTCCAAACGTCACAGTTCGCTCAGGTTTACCCTGCTGCCTGGCGCAGCCACCTCTCCTCCCCTCCTGCTCAGCACCGGCGCGCAGACAGGAACACGGCATCACTTTCCAGTCCCTGAGGTGCCTGTCTCTTTTTCCACTGCCTTAAGCAACAAAAATCTACAAACAGGGACCTGCTGGGCATGAAAAATGTGATCCAAGCTGCTCTGGGAAGGGAGATGCCACCATGCAGCTGGGAAGATCAGCCCAGGTCACCCCAGAGCAGGGGAGCAGCTCTGGATAGTTTTCCGTCCCTCAGGTGCTGGGGGGCTCCAGGCTCAGGGCTAAGGATCAGTCCTTCACACGCCTTTGTCTTGATCGAAAGGGTGCGGAAAACTAGTCAAGCACTTGCAGACACGTGAATGGCAAAAATTCATAGGAAAAAAAATTTATCCTGACCAGTTAAGCATCAGAAAAGGTACATGGGATGGCAGAAAAGCCCTGTGCCCCACCTCCGGCAGGTACCCAGGGAGAGCGTGCAGAAACGGCGATGCGCAGTGCTAACCGCCCAGAATACGCTCCCTCCCTTCAGAAACCGGCAGATTAGGGAGCTCCCAAGTCACAGCGGGCGCCTTGATACCGCTCACACTTGCTGGCTCCCTCCCACGAATTTGCCCGCTCCCCTTCTGCACACGTGTAAGCTCCTGGTGTCCACACACCCCCACTTCCAGATCCCCCAGCATCTCCCCATCCCCAGTTTCTTGGGACAGCCCACACCAAGAGCAGCGGTGGGGTCCATCCCCAAAAGCCCCCCCCCCCCCCCCCCCGTTACACCTCCCTGCAGCCGTGGGACCTGTCGTGCCCCGGGCAGGGAGCAGGAGGCAGCCCCAGCCGAGCAGGAGGGTGCTGCCCACCCCGCAGGGTCTTCTTCAGCTCCTCACCTCCCCCCCCTCCCCCGAAGAGGATTTTTAGGCTGAAGGGAGTCAAGCTGGCGAGAGCTGGCCTCGGCTGCCACCTAGCAGTGACCCGGCAGCAGGGACAGGGTGACTGCTCCTCCAGCCCATCGGCCCCCACCGCAGCCGGGGACAGGCAGGGAGGACGTGGGGGGGGGTCTCCTCGGGACACCCCACCCCAGCCCCAGTTCTCACCTCCCCAAAACCAAAAGGGGATGGCGTCAGGGAGAAGCGCTGCCTCACCCACACAGCTCTGAGCAGCCACAGTTCTGTTCCAGTTGACCCCGACGTGAGGTGACAAACGCGTGCGGTGCCACCCCCGGCCTGCACATGGGACCAGAGAAGTCAGGCACCCTCTGAGCCTCCCCGCGGGTTGTACAGCCCCTGCTCGAGAGCCACAGCTCCGTATCTCTGTGCCTCTGCAATGTGTAGTCATTTCCTAACGAGCCCAAGATTTTCTTCCTCCCTCTCTCCGTTTTCTAGTCCTTTCACATCCAAACCCACTCCTAATTGCTGAAATTAAAATAGTCATAGAATCACTGGAAGGTTTGGGTTGGAAGAGAGCTTTAAAGACCTTTCTTCTTATTATTATTATTCTTCACACTTCTTATGGTGGGCTTTTATTCAGTCCAGTATTAATGTTAAATGCTATCTTGAGCTTTTCTTGGTGGCCTGCAGCGAAGCATACCTCTGGCACGTTTGCAGGTGGGCACAGAGGGGCCCTCGAAGCCCCCAAAGATCTGAGGGAACAGACTAGGCACCAGCAAGCCAGCAGAACGCCAGCACTCACAACCAGGGCACTTGTACTTTCACAGCTGTTCTCTGCATTAGACTTAAGCCCAAGAGGATTTCTTGCCACAGCAAGGAGCTACATAAACAAGGCCAGCATCACGCTTCAAGCTTCCTCTCACTGGATTCTTTACAGATTTATTTAATTCAATACCTGTAACATGGGATTCCTGACACTTCATACACGTGGCATCCTAATTCACCAACAAATCAGAGCACCTTCTTGGGGAAGGAGGTTTCATTTTGCAAGTTACCAGCGCTTCCAGGGATTGAGGCCCGAGCTGGGATACAACCAGCTCTCTCTCCTAACAGCAGAGTGTGTAGAGCATCCACTGTGTTAAAAACCAAAACCATCTCCCCCACCCAATACCAAAACTTACCGAGTACTGAAGGAGGGAGGGACAGGTAGCCAGTTTCCCTCTCCTAAACTTAGAAGATATATAACACAATGTGACACTCAGGTGTTTTCCTGAAACATTACATTAAGGAGCAATAAATCAGTACAACAAAACAAAATATTTTCCTGAAAGTAAAAGTAACATCCCATGTACTGGGCACATCTATAGAAGATGTCAGACTAGGTTTTTCAAGGGATTAAATGTTCCTGAACAAAGAAAATGACAGCATGGTCATACAGAAGGCCTTTGCTGCTCGAGGCAACCTTCCCTGGCAGCTGCTTCATCTTCTCCCCTCTTTTCACACCTTCTTTCTCAGGCTGGGGAGCCACTGGAAGTAGTCACTGGAAGTGGCTAAGCGTGCAGCTGCCAACACTGCAGACAGCGTGGTAGGAGGGACATACAGTTTCCAAGACGGCCCTTGGTCGTACAGCCGACGGGCAGCACACAGGCCAGCTGCAAGACTCCCGGGAAGGTCTTTATTCTTCATTTTCTCTTCGTCTGCATAAGGAGGGAACACAGAAAAGAAAGATGGTATCTACACTGGCAATTCTAAGAGCTCCAGTTTAAAAACCCTTTTGCCTAGGCTTCACGAGGTCATGGCAAGAGGACTTTCTACTGCACACCTATCTGATGAGCCTGGCATGGTATAATCCAAGAAAGAGCCTCTCTCTCTCCTCCCAGTGCTCACCACCATTTCCCCAGAGGCAGGCAAATCAGACATGAATTGAGTAGCCCCTGCCTGGAGAACTGGGCCTCCACTCCAGACAGACGGCAGACAGCTCTGTTCCAAGGCACAAACCGGCACTGCCTTTGGCAAGTCACTTGATCTACTTCGTAAATCAAGCAGCTCTCGAATGGGTGTTGTAAATACTTTCAGCATTGGAAAGATGGAAGACTGACACCCACGCAGGGACCTTATGAGATTTAAAAAAATGCTTTTGCCCCTTTCAGTTGGGAGATGGAGAGACTCTCAGTATGAAATAAACACAGGCTAACTTATGGAGCAGAGAAACAAAGACTTCTGCATGAAAGCAGCAGCAGTCTTGAAAAGACAAAAAAAAATAATCTTCAATTCATTTGTTCCCACTAAGCATTTAGAAACCCATTTTGCTGCACAAAGGTCAAACCAATGTACTGCATCCAGCTATTTGTTATTGTTGCATCTCCATCCCAAGAAACACCAACGTTTTCATCTGTTCTAGCAAAGTAGCAGCACCGGTCTTAGGACAGCCAACAGTGACTGCAAGACTCATAGCACAGTAACAGACTGCTCAGCCTGCTGCTGTGTTAACTTTTACTGACAAATCTATTCGTACCGTTACAGTTGTCCAGTATAAATGGCATTGCCATAAGCAGAACAGAGGGATGTACAGCTTCACGAAGTTGGGCCTTGTTGGAAAATCTTTCTATCTGATCTGTGTCATCTTGGCTCATTTCTGCTGGTTGTCTGGCGCAGATAAAGGCCGTATAGAAGTCTTCCACTGACTTGAATAAGACAGCAGGCAGTGAAGACTCTCCAAGAACATGAGGTGCCTGCAAATGTATTCAAAAAACTCAGGAGAGGGTATGATTAGTGCACACTCCCTCTGTTCATTAGCTGCCTTAATCTTTATTATCTCTTAAAGTTCACAAAGAACTGAAATGTCAGCAACTGGATGATTTAAAAAACAATATAAGAAAAAAACCCCAAACAACCAAAAACTAGTTATTCACAACCTTGGCCAAAGGGCAGCTTTTCCTGCACAGCAAGCTGAAAAGTGACATTATTACAAGATACAAATCACCATGTCTTAGGAAAGAATAACAGCTGGCTCATCTCTCAGCAGCCCCACGCTGAACAAATGATGAGAGGGACAGAGGGAGTTTCTGCAAGGGAGCAGGAACAGAGTCAGAGGAAGTCCCTCTGCATTTTTCCTTAAAAATACAAATGAAACTTAAGTTTCAGGGATGATCACCCATGTCTCAGCCACAGACAGGCTATGTTTGTACTAAAGCCAATGTTTGTATTTGTTAACTCAGTATGGAGGAGAAAAATTGTGAAACTACAGACAAGCAGCAATTCACCTTGCCCAACTGTAGCTGTTAAAAAATTAGGTGCTTGCTCTCTAGGTTTCTTCTGTTGTCCAGGCAGCAGAAGAAAGGCATCCATCTTCAGAAGGAGCGAATCACCATCCAGAAGTGCTTCACCCATTTGTGAGAGTGTTTAGAGGATTAGCCCAGAACAAACCAATTGGTTTTACACAAGCAGATTTAAGCAGTTTAAATTGTCCCTCACAAGGGAACCATGAGGCACTTCTGAAGCAGCGAGGACAGCTACGTGGCTGGGCAGCAGAAAGTCAGTGCTGACAGGATGCCAAGACAGAATTTGACAGGCATCACTGGAGTCTAATTAACACAGCTACTCAGCTTGATACCACCATTCCACTGAAAACCTCTGCCTAACAAGTATTAAAAAAATACTGTGTTAGGTATGTTAGGACAAGAACAAGAACAAGGTTGAAAGAGGATTATCTCCTCTTGCCACCCACGCTATCCTTGTTGGCAGACAGGCAGTGTCACTGCCACTCCAGAACAAAGCAGAAACAGACAGCGTGCAAGGGTGGACATAGAAACGTCTGCTGGCACTGGGAAAAGCTGGGATGGAAAGAATTATAACAGGAGACTGTTCAGTTTACAGAAGAAGCAAATGAGAACGGATATCCAGTATCAACTCTTCCTTCTGATTTACACAATTAAGAACACCACCATTGAAAAGGTAATCATGAGCAGTGAAAACTGAAAAGGAGGGAATACCATTTAGTGATGCTGCAAGTGCCACAAAACCCTGAGGTCAGGAGATGAGCAGGAATCAGAGAAAGGAAATCCTCCTGTCTGTCCTCATAACTAGCTGACTGGTGCCTTTTTTCTCGCCCTGACAGCTGTAGGCAGGATTATTTTTTCATCCCACAGTCTTCCTCAATAGAAATTCTTGTCTCTTCTAAAGACTGTAGCAGGGATCACAGCCAGGGACACAAGACTTTTCTGATCCAGCTAGGAAACTCCAGTGCTTTGAAACTCACATAGTTTAATACTTGCAGGGGAGCATTTAAGTCATCTCACAAGGACCCTATAGCTATCTACCTACTTGCTTCCATCTCATCTAATCTCATCGTACTTTAGCCCTGCACTTGCTACCAGAATCTTTCCTCTTCGCCCACTCTCTCAAAGTCCCTTTTCCCAGCTTACTTTCTCTCCACCCCTTTCAGGTAACATCCCTCAGACACACTGATTCTTCCAGTGCTGCTCTAGACTATCTGAGAACCAACTTCCCCCTCATCCTTCTAGAAAGAGTTAACTGTATAACTCTTGTAATAAGCAAGAGAAACTGTAACTCTAGAAAGGCATACTCACATTTCCAGCTCTGCACTGCCTTCTGGGTCTCAACAAATCCTGAGTGATACTGGCTCCCTGCTGAACCCAGAGCACAGTGTTTGCAAAATGCCACGCTGCAGGCCCTGCTAGACTCATCATTAACCACTACTTAAGAAGCAATCTCACAACACCAGCACCACACAATGCCTCAAAGCACAGCCTAAACCGCAGCCCTTCCAAACACACCCTCCTAACTCGGGAAGAGGAAGACTCTGCATGGCCCAGAGCAGCCCCACAATAACTCCCAGTAACCCTCTGGACTGTAAATGCAGGGGAAGTAGAGGAATGAGGAAGGGCCATGTTTGATCTATAAAGTGCTCAGTCTTGTTTCCACAACACCTTGATGTGTCAGTGAAGACCTAGTGAATCACCAATAACACCAGAAACAGGAAAGAGCAAAATGTATAGCTCTGAGTCCATGCTAACAGCCAGTTCTTTCTTTGCCAGTCACTTTAAAAAAAAACAACCAAACATGTCAAAGCAATCAAATGGTTATTCAAATAATTAAAACCAAGAACAACTCCTCTTCACAGCAATAGCTGAGAAAAATGCCCTTACCTTAACCACTGCCATAAGCTCTGTAGAAGTTTTGTTTGTATCCTCCTGTCCAAGTTCAGGGTCTTGGTCTGCTGTTCTTGGGATGCTCGCTTCATCCAAAAGTGGCCACACATCCCATATTTCATTCTTAGTAGACAGGCGTAGTTGCTAAGGAGATGGACAAACCAGGAAAAAGTATAGCTAGCATGGATAGAAGAAAGCAGGACACACTGGAGTGAATTACAGAGCCATCAGATGATAACACTTGGGAGATTAACTGAGAGAGAAATGCCAAGGAGCTTTCCTGTTCTGCTCAGAGTTTTAACATTTCTATCCGGAGAAGTCTGGGCTAAGTAGAAAGGACAGAAAGAACATGGAAGGACAGGAAATAATGTGACCAAGAAACTAACTGTGATTTTGACTCCTCTCCTCCACAGTAAAACTTATCACTTGGGAAGTACAGTTTTATTCAAGCAGTATTTTCTGGTTATTGCTTGCTGCCTTTAAGAAATTTTACCATGGATAAGTGTCTTAATGTAGCAGAGCTGATACAACACAGTGTCCAGCCATTCTGCACTTAAGGCGGGGGGGAAGTCGTTAGTCCTGACTAGGCAAATCTAAGATTGGACAAGGCAAAGGGAGTTAACCACTGCTTAAAAGGAGTTACCAGGAAATGCTAGCTAAACTGTAACAAGTGTTGTATTAGACACATTTCATTCCAGTTCAAAACATAACGGTCACCGATGTTCATGTTAGTGATGCACTCAGGAAGAGAAGGAAACATTTTTGACAGCTAAACAGAACAGCAGAGAAGGAAACATTTAGTCTTACACAATGAGATCTACAGGACCGTGGTTTCTGGAAAAGGATTCTAATAAGACTCTTGAAATCAGACATAAGAAAACCTGGAAGCATTTACACTCCTCTAGTCTCCCAATCACCAGCTACATCTGACATTTACAGAAATGGATCTTGCTACAGTTAACTAGTTAGGGTACTCTCCAGATTTTTTCAATTAAAAAAAATAAATCACAGTAAACTCAGATTTGCAGTCTTCGTCACACTAATTTCTTCCACATACCTAAAGCTGCTGGTTTGCGTCCTTCAGTTCAGATGATGTATCAACTGTGCACAGACATTAATATCCAAGATATACAGCTTATTTAGAGCTTCTCTAGCACAGAATTGCAGTTGGCTAAAACAAAACCTAGGTAAAATAACTGCTTTACAGGCTACGAACATTGCACTAACTTTTATTTCAGAGAAATGTCAGAAAAGCAGCCTCAGAGCAGGCCCACTGCTGAACACTTCAACAGCTGACACTTACTTGAGAGGTGCTTTGGCCCCTATAGTAAAGTGTGTCATTAAAATAACATTTAAATAACACAGAAAAGTAGAGCAAGAGAGTAGACAAGTGTTCCTGGTGTTTCTAACAGTACCACATTAGTTTGCCCTTAAGACCTGGGTTTTAAGGTAACAAGCCGTAGCTGTATACGGCAGCCTAACCCCCTGCAACAACCAGGATTGCAAATCACTTACTTTCAGGTAAGTTTAGAATAAGCAAGACCTTTAATGGAAATAATATACCACTAGTTCTTCTGGTCTTTTCCCACATTGAAATGATACCCTGAGTTATTACACATCCTTTGCCAAACCCGAGATGTGAGAGGGAAAACAAACCACTTCTTGGCTCCTGGGGGTGCAAAACATGAAAGTGCTACATCAAACTGATCTAGAGCATCTGGTACTGGTCTAAGTTCTCAGAGTCCATTCTCTCTCCAACTGAAAAATTATGGTGCATGAGGGAGGTTACAGAAATCACTGAGCACAGACTCCCTGAAGCCTGCAAAGGGATCAGAGGACAAGCAGCTAGAGATGCTTTTATGGTGCACACTTTTTATATCGTGGTTCCTCTTGCTTTTTAAAGAAGTGAAAAACAAGTCTTCAAAAAAACCCCAACAACTCCACAAAAAACCTGCATGGGACTAAACCATTACATGTCTACTGACCACTGGAGCCAATTTCACTGAATGATAGCTACACCACAGCTGAACTCCCACCTGGTCACACAGTTCATCCCCACCCAGCGCTGAGGTTGCTATTTCACTATCTGCAGCTAGAGATTCCTGCTGCAAGCAAATGTCTGGGTCCACCGGTTCAGCATTCTCCTGCTTTCCACTGGGCTGAATGTACAAGGCCGAAGGATTCAGTTCCTCGAATCCCTAGGAACAAACAAAAAAACCCACCCAGTACAGTCAAGAAAACCATGTTGTAACTACCACAAAGAATAAAAAGGATTCAGGAAATTCCTAATAAGGTTTATGAGGAAGCACACCACCCACAAGTTAGGTGCAAATGCTGGCAGGAATTGTCTTAACCATAAAAACCAACTCCTCTCCCTCCAGCAACAAAGTAACTCAGCAATACCCTCCTCCTCCCAAAATTGGACACACCCAAAAATACAACCCTAGGATCTAATCCTGCCAAAACATGCATTCTGCATCTATTGAATAAAACAAGATACAAGCTCCAGGCTGTAAAGCCTGACTTTCTGCTGAGATACAATATCATGGCAGTACCTTTCTAAGGGTTTTCATATCCATGTGGTTCTTACTGAAACTGAGCCGAGACATTCAGATAATAACACAGATGGGCCTAAATCGTAAATGCTCTCTGCGCTGGCTTACAACTTGAATGTCTGTCCAAGGCACAACGTGCAATCTACCATGGTTACGTTGTACTTTTCACTGGCAAAGTAAGAGACTTTTAAAACCAAGACCATTTCCATAATTCAGTTTGTTAACGGCAAAATCAATCCTCAATGCCTAGGGCAGACAAGGCCAAAATAATTTATTCAACTATCCTGTTCCTCACTCAACTGACTTAAAGTAGTGCTACATAGCGGCAGGGGCAGACAATAAAACCTAATCAACTTGCTCTCATTAATTGTTTGGATGAATCTGGGGCCTCAACTTATGACTAACAAAACTGACTGAATTAACAATGGGTAGTGAAGTAACTGACTTCTCTTAACAGCCTCTCAATTCCAGCTCAGTTTGGCCTTATGCTCAGAACATCCATAGCTATTTTACTTTTTCATGTTATTTATACAAGCTGTGTGTCAGCTCCCGATGAATCTGTAATACTAGCAAGCTAAGGATGAAAATAATTCATTCTACTAAACCAGAACATCTCTGCTGCATCATCAGATTCCACCTTACAAAAAAGCCAGCTCTCACCATAGAGTCAGACACTGTGGGATGCAGTCACAAAACAGTAAGTTGCAGGAAAGCAGGGAATACTAGTATTGCTTTTCACAAAACTACTTGCTTCAAGCTAAAGATCTTCGTATTACACGTGCCCAATCGATCCTTTCCCTGCCCTCCCTTTCAGCAGCACACTCCTTCCTCCTGACCTGCGAAGGGACGTTCTCTCCGCAGACATGAGCGCATCCCCCATCCTGCAAGACACAGTGGAAGTAGACATCCTCTTCGGTGGACGTGTCACACAGGAAGAGATACAAAATGCCATTCACATACTCATCCACGATGCCCACAAGAAGCTTGGAGCTACACAGCTCCTTGAATAGCAGAGTTGCTGCACTGGACCATGTACCCTGCAGAAGAAGCAGGAAGGTAAAGTTCCTATAAACAGACCAACATCCACTGCCTGCGACTTTCCCTTGTGGGCATTTGTCAGAAAGGCAATTAAGCTATGTCTATTAGGCTAGGGAGACAAATACAGCAGTTAGGCAGACAGGCTTCGCAGCACAGAATGAAATCTAACTACCCAAAGCCCAAAAAGCCCCCCTTTCACCCTAAATACCTTTTTCCAAACATGGTTCGATGGCATCCACCAGTGATTTTATCACAATTGCCTAAAACACAGTTATTTGGGTTTTGTTTTTAATTCCTGGAATCATATGATTATAAATGTTAAAAGTGTCAGAAGTTTTTAAGGAGCTGCTAAGCCTCATTGCAATGAAAACTGATTCTTTAACCCTCAAAAAACTGCGGAAATAACTTTTAAAATAATGTCTTTAAAACACAGAAGCAGCAACTCTGCTCACATGCCTTACTTCAGAGACTGTATTTCTCAGGCTTCTTGACCAAGAGGTTTCCCAGCACAGAGGAACTTTCTTACGACTTCTATAATTCTTTGTCTACACTGTTGCATCAAACCATCTCACTTAAAGCTCTGTCACTGAAGATTTTTTTTAGATCAGAGAGCTGGAGCTACCAAGGCTTCAGAAGGACTCTGGAAAACTACTGGCAGGGGAAGAAACAAGTTTGTGCAGCAATACAAGCAAGAATACTCCGATCATAAGGAAAACAGTAGAAGGGAAATCATTTGCAGAGATAGAGTCTTAAGCAGTCATCCTCTGCTGAACATTAACAGCAGCAATTCTGCTGTAAACATCAATAGAACCTGAATTAATCCAAATGTTTGCTCTTTATCAGGAGAAAAAAACCAACCTCTACTTTATAGCTCTCATATATACGTCAATAAATGAAACTGCATGTGAACACATACCTCCACGGGCTTTACCCATGCCAAGGAACATGGGATTGCCTGAGCAGGGAACTTCAGGTAGCACCACCTACAATACAAAACAAAGCCATCACCATTAAAGAAAGAAAAAGAAAATTAAAAAAGGCAAAACCAGGCAGAAGAGCAGAACTTCCTCCTCTTCTGGGTTTTAAAATCAACTTAGAATACAGGCACACATATTGGATTTTGTACTTATGACTGAAACCCAACAGCAGCTTTTGAAAACACTCCATAGCCAGAGATTGGGCACAGCAAAACCAGCAGCAACAACTTAAGCCTTCCTTTGCCCAAGCACCTTCCCATCAAAACCCCTCATGATTACAAAGTTATGGACAGAGTACAATGACTTTTGAACCAAAGAATGCAAATGGCCAGGCATAAAAAGAGGCAAATGAGGGGGAAGAAGCAAATATGGAAAAGGTACTGAATTGCAGAGAACAACTACCTTTGACACTGCAAACACATCCCACCTGGACTAATGTTTATTCAGGATGCCTACATCCATTCACAGAACCCAGGAAGGGTCGTGGAGCTTGCCCCAAAGTAGCAGAAAGAGGAAACACTGAGGAGCGACGGCAGCAATAAGAAAGGATTTAGACCAGAGTCCCTGTGAGGGAATGATAGACAAGTTTGATGAGCAAAGGGCCCAGAGCGATTAGCAAAGCAGGTCTTAAACGTCACCTCAAGCATTAGCATGTAAGCAAGGAAATGCCTGCAAGGCACCATTACGAAATAAAACCCAAGATCCTTTCTGGGAAACTACATGCTGAGATATCTTTCTGAAGAAAGACAGGCCAGCCAGCCTCATCTTGATCACTGGGAAGGAGAACTAATCCTGGGAACCGTTTCCAGGCCCACGAAGGACAAGAAGGTGACTGGGACTAGCCAGCACGGATTCACCAAGGTGAAGTCATGCTTAACCAGCCTGACTACCTTCTACAATGACACAACTGGCTTGGTAGGTGAGGGGAGAGCAGTGGCTATTGTTGACCCTGACTTCTGTCAGGCTTTTGGCACTGTGTCCTGCAAGATCTCACAGAGAAGCTAATGAAGTATGGGCTGGATGAATAAACAGGGAGGTAGACAGAGAACTGACTGAAGGGCCAGGCCCAGAGAGCGATCAGTGGTTGTGATCAGTCTAGTTGGAGGCCACGAACTAGTGGTGTACCCCACCTAGTCAATGCTGCATCCAATATTGTTCAACATCTTCATTAACAATCTGGATGATGGGGGAAAAGTCTACCCTCAGCAACACTGCTGATGATACAAAACTGGGAGGAGTGACCGATACACCAGAGGGTCACACCACCATTCAGAGGGACCTCAACAGGACAGAGAAATGGGCAGACAGGAGCCTCATGAAGTTCAACAAAGACTTGCACTTGGGGAGGAACACCACCATGCACCATGATATGCTAGGGGCTGACCAGCTGGAAAGCAGAGTTTTTACCATGAGGGTGATCAAGCAGTGGGACAGGTTGGCCAGAGAGGCTGCAGTCTCCACCCTTGGAGACATTCAAAACCTGTCTCGACATGGTCCTGGGCAGTCTGCTCTGGGAGGGAGGTTGGACAGGATGACCTCCAGAGGTCTCTTCCACCCTCACCCATTCTGCAATTGTCACCTATGTGTAATTTACTTACTTGAGGAATCTCAGCCGAGACTTTTGGACAATTTTGAGGTTTCCATAATCTGGGTAGAACACCTCTACTTCTTTATCATTGACTACACAGTGGATGACAACACGATACCACCATTCTGAGTCAGTTACGCAGCAAAGCTGTCCAGGTTGTACTGAAGATTCAGGCATGATATAACGATCAGAAACAAGTTTATTTGAGTAACACTGTCTGCAAAAGACCATAAAGAGAAACTGTGCTTGGTAGGATGCAGGAGATGAACACAAAATATACAGGGCTTTGTATAGCTCCTGATTTCTCAAAGTTCCCATGGTATTGTTATTCAGGAATTGTTTTAATGGATTCTTTACATATCTGTTCTGCGACACTTAAACTGAAATGACCATAAAAAATGCCAACCCAAACTTTTAAAGTTTGAATTATATTCTTGGGGTCACACAAAAAGATAATTAACGGGGATTAATCAGAGACTAAAGACAGTCTTTCTAGTCATTAATTTTTAACATTACCTTGACATGTCAGTACTTCTTTAAACCAGGTTCTGGAGTACTGACTCACACACACAGAATCTGTATACAGAGTCTGCAATCACTTACATGTGCCCCACAGACATCAAGCAATTACTCTGGCACACAATTAACAGCAACTGCAGCACTGTTGTGGTGGAATAGTATCCCAAATGCATAATGTAACTGACACAGACACTGATGGGGTTTTGCCTTCAAATATAGGTATGACAAAGGCCTAGTACCTGTGCTTTTTGGAAAGCACTGGAGATGGAAGTAAAAGCCTTAACTGAGCACATTAGCAACAATAGCACAGACAATACAGAGGTGCAAAGGAACGCTAATAAGTTCCTCTCCATAACCTTTCCAGGCTGTTAAAGTTTAGGACCGTCTAGGACACAGCCAAACTACCATGAATTGCTATTAACCGTACTTACTGCTTGCTAGTTAAAAGGAACAGGTAAGCATTATGAGTGTGTGTTTCAGTACAGCACTGGCATCTCCATTTCAAGTAATCAAGCCAGCAATGACCATCACTAACAGCTGGGTGCCCTGCTCCCTCAGCACAAACACACACACAGTACATAGTAGTAGTGAATCAGCACAGCACGTCCGCACCTCATCTCAAACATCATATCCTGCAGTTTATCAGATGTTTCCCTGCTGCAGATGTGGATGTAGAATTGGCTAGGAGAGATGATGAATTCCACAGAGACTCCCACCAAGCACCTTCTCTCCAGTGGTGGTAAACTGCAAAGGCTTTTGTCCTGAACAGCATCTGGAGGGATTTCTGGAGTCATTATCAACTTGTCTAGCAGGGACTGCTCCAAATCTTGAAGCTACAAAGGGATAAGAGGAAGGTGGCACTCACATGTCTTGTCATGCACTGAATACACATAACTGGCCTTTCCATTAAGGTAAAAAAACGTTCTGCTCTCCTGGGGACCTGTGAATTACTGATTATCAGAGAATCCCAACCAACTGGCAAACTTGGATTAAAACTTTCCCTGTGATAGCAGCCTTCATTTTCATGCTCTCTCTTCCTTCCCTCCAGTGTGAAGAGGGGTACAACAAAAATACCTTGCTCGTATTCTTGCAAGGAATAAAGGAGAGGAATTGAAGCCTTGTCTAAACACATTTAGACAAACGTATTGAATGGCTATGGCTAAAACAAAACAAAAACCTGCACCATAAAAACCCAAACCAAACCCAACCCACCTGTTTGTTGGATTTTACCCAAAAGATGCTATTTCTATGTTCCACGACCATGAAAGGGTACATGACTGAACCAACAAAACTCTTAATCTGAAAATGTTTCAAAAGTGACAGAAGGCACAAATACATCTCACTTTCACACTAGAGCTATTTCCCCAAGGATAAACACAAACAAAACCTACAAATTCTGTTATTTTCTCACTCTAGACAAATTATACAGAAGAATAATTTTGCATTATTCTTTAACTACTAAAACCATTATTTCTCTTGAACTAGTGTGGATGGGAACCTTAATCAGACATCAGCTACCTTCACTGCCTCAAGAGCTTTCTTTTGTGCCAAACCCCAGCACTCCTTCAATGATCAGAACTCAAAATTGTTTCAGTTTTACTCATCATGAATATGCTACAAGTTATCACTGTATTAGACACCAGGCAATGTATGGGAAGTTTGTCTGCCAGCACACCCCTGTTGTTTATATGGCTAAATTCAACCACAAACAATGGGGTTTTGCAATACTGGCTCTTTTAACTGTGTTTAAAACCAGCACATAAGAGTCTCTCCTTCCACAGACTGAGCAAGGGCTAATGCCCTTGGATTTTTTTTTCTGAGTTAAAAATTTTGACTAAAATATTGAGTTAAACAGTGGAGTTAATATTTTTGAGTTAAAAAGCAACCGAGGGAGTTCTTGCCTGAGCAGCAGCATCACCTCTAAAACCCCCTTGTGTTTCATGGATTTCCTCTAAGAATTGCCTGTTAATAGCAGCATTTCTAAGGGCCAGTTTTGCCCTGAAAATGCTCTTCATATCAGACTGTTAAGGGCACAAATGATCTGTATCATATAGCTCAAACACTGGTGGTGACAACTGACATATCTTTGAAAGACATAGAAGACATCTACTTAAAAACATGTTCACAAAAGCAGCAACAAAAGGATAAACCAAGAGAACACACTATAAAACTAGGCTTACAAGAGGTATGGCTTACAAGACTGGCTAACTCCTCGCCCTAAGCTGAACTGGCAGCCGTCAGATGGTGTGGATGACATCCTTTCCTCTGCTCAGGGCAATGAGAAAAAGCTGCTGAGAGCAGCAGCTCTATATACTTCACCCTTCTCAGGGCTGAGCAGATTGACTCAGCCCTTTTCTCTCATAACAATTCCACTATTAGTCTCTCGTAACCGGATACTTGGATACCTTGCAGCAGAGTAACGATCAGTTTGCATCTTTCCCCTCCACCTTGCGGCATCCTTATGAAAAAGTGTTCACTGTATACCCAAACTAACACATTCCAACCTGCTTTCCTCCTCTTTAGAGGATTTTTAAAATAAAATGGCAAACTTGGTGTTTCATGACAAACACTAGTTGTACAAACACCCTCCAAGACTTACCCTGCAAGGACCTTTAAACAGGCTTCCTCTGTGATAAGCAAGAACAAGTATCTGGGGCTACCTGGACCATATTCCCCCTTTCTCATCCTTCCCACAAGTTTAATCTAGGGGAATTCCCTGTGGACTTCATCACACCAAAACCAAATTTTTCTTTCAAGGATCAGAACAGCCTGCCCAAAATCTCTAAAGGGTATGTTTTATGAAGTGCCATGCAAAGCCCAGCCTGTAATCCCAGGCTTTCAAGTTCATTAGTACACAAAACACCAAAGTCAGGAAGAATTCCTAGGACCTTTTCCCTACCTATGTGCTCCAACTGTGCAGTTGCATACAGCCACGAGACAAGCTTGGCAGAGGGAATAACTCTCAGTAGGAGGATTTTCCCAAGAAGGCCTAAAGATGCTCAAAAGAAAAAAAAAAAAAAAGGAGGGGGGACAAAAAATTCTCCCAATCCAGTTTGGCAGTTCAGAGCCTCTGTACTGTTCTTCTCCATCCCTTTCTAAAAATACAGTACTAAACAAACAAAATCAAAATTTTCAAAGTCCAACCAAATAGCAGAGCTGAGACTGCAGGAATTAAGGTTTCTGAGAACCACTGCCCAGCTCTGCTAGACACTCAAGCCCTGACTACTGCAGCAGGGGAAATTTCCACACAGCTAGCCTCAGATTAAGTTATTTAAGTCCAGTTTCAAGAAAGCACACCAAAATGTATCACCACTCTTATCAGGGAGCAAGATTATACCTAATTGACCTCAGATGATGTGCAACATAGTTCTCAAGACCAGAAAGAGACCAGAAAAAGACCTAGTTTGGATGACATATAAAGCTACATACCAGGTCAGTATGAGTCTGTCACCTCCAGACTCATCTGAAAACAGCTACAAAAATTTTTGGAAGCAGCAGTTCATCAGCATCACAAATAAAAGCAGTAAAAAAGAAAAAAAATTATTAACCCCTGGATTAAGACATGAAAAAGCTACAGATTGCTTGTCCAGCCGCTTACTTGTTTGAGGCCATCACCCAAATCTACCGCTTGTGTTTCCACTGGCTCAGACTTCTCTTCTGCTGTCAGGCAGAAGTTCTCTGTCCCCTGGCTGGGGGGCTTCTCAACTGCAGGTACTGCTGCAAAGACATTAATCTGGCTGTTAATTCTTTGTTGGACTAATGCAGTGTTACATATTAAGTACAAAGAGAAGACATCTGAAAATGAAAGTCTGAAAGCACTGGTGCTGTTTTCCTTATCTCTTGGAGCATTCAGAGCCACCACAGGCACACAGTTTCACTTGAGAGGCTTCCTTCACTGTATTAGTAAAAGAAACCAAACCAAAACACACTTGCTCTTGTAAGCATGCTAAGGGTTAATTGCTAGAACGATGCTAAAATGAACTCCCAGGAAAGTCAGAAATTTGGCAGGAACTGTATGTGATTTTCTGCTTTCTCTCATAGCTCCCGTTAAGGGAGCACTGAGGACGTCCACAGCCTCTTCTGTTTTGTTTTGTGGAACATCGTAGCTGTGCTGTTCAGACGAGGACTAAACCTTCAGTCTCAAAAAGTGCATTGGAAAGGCTTTAGCAGCCTGCAGAACAGACATTTTTCTAGAATTACTAGAAATTCCAGTCACACACACACACACACATTCAAGAAGTCCATACTCTGAACAAGCTAAACGTCCCTTCTTTCACCTCACACCAAAAAATGGCGGCAACCTGCAGAAAACTTCCAGTTAAGCTCTCTGTTACCAACACAACTGCCTTGTGACAGCTGCTTCTGCAGCACCCCACCACCCTTCTGTGTCAAAACCTAGGGGAACTGGGGCTACTACAGCAACTGGAAGCACAGTGACATTCACTTGAAACACAGCTGCTTGGCCATCGTGCTTGCGAGAGCTACATGCTTAACAACACACTCAGGAACACAGTTAAATAACACACCGCCTCACCTTGCGGTACCTCTTCTTTCTCTTTCTCACTTGCCAGGTACTTCTTCAGGGTCAGCAAGGAACCTGCTTTTGTCTGTTCAACCACAATGATATCAGACACACTTCTGAGGACATCAAACATGGATAAAAATCCATATTGTGTGTACTGGAATGCCCGGCCAAAGCGTCTGAAGAAGGCCTTATCAAAGTCCAAGAGCAAAAGCGGTGAGGAACTCAGCAGATCCTGCAGCTCAGCCTTCACTCTTGCTGGCAGGACAGGAGCTCTGCCCCTCCGAGGGAAACTCTGTGGTTTATTACAGGGAGAAGCAGCATGTGCCCTCGCAGCAACACTCTTCCGTGCCCTACCACTTTTCCTCTGTCTGGCAACCAGTCTGGCAATCGCTTTGGTGGTCTCATCTGCAATGGCTAGAACAAAAAGAAATAAAGCTGTTACACTACTGAAACAACAAATCATTAAAAGCTCTACACAGGCAAGTCTCCTTCCCTTTCTTTCTGCTTCCCTCCCTCATCCCTTTTCAGAAGCAGGTGTCTCCTTCAAAGGCAATCACATTAAATCGTGGCTGATTTCCAGCAGGGCAACAAGTTTTCCTCTCCTTTTGCAAACTGGCCTGAACCATTTTTAACAGCCAACAATCAATTTCCACCCTCATACCTATAAATCCAGATCCAAGTAGGAAGGTAGGTCAAATTCTTGGATACAGGACAACAAGAGGAAACCCAGCTGCTGCACATTTTGTTGGTAAAACAATAAACGGCACATTGCTCCCCTCAGCTGGCATCACAGTAAACACTCACTATAGGGCACCCACCTGCCCAGGCAAGGTCTCTCTGGAGAGCAGCCCAGGTCTTTTCCTCACTTTTAAACAACTTTTTCTTGTCCTACTGTAGCACTCAATTTCACCCCTTCTAATCAACTCTTCGCGCCTGTCATTTGTTTCCATAGCTCCTCCCCAAAGAAAAGGAAAGCGTTAGGTTTTTTGATACAGACTGAACCTCCCATGGGGTCAGGTAAGGAAACATTTACGGCCTTTCCTGAGGCGCCCCTTCCCTGTTTTTGGCTCCTGCAGCAGTCTGTGTTTACAGGAAATGTGATGCTTACCATTTCTAGTGTACACATAAGAAACATTACTGTAGTTTCTGAATGCAAAACATCAAAAAATAACTAGAAGCCTGTGTGATTCTTCAGGACAAAAGAGCAGAAAAGCATTAAAAGGCAGATCAAAATACAGGAAGAAACAGCAAAGACAAGAAATTAAACAGAGCTATAGGAGAAAAAGAATAATGAGATATGTGACCAACTGCTCCGGGAATTCATCCTGCACATCCTGTTTTGGGGCATCACTTCATACCAGTATGTGGTTGCAAACAACTCCTCCATCTATAAGGAAACAAAACCTCACCTTTGAGAATAAAAGTGCCTTTCTCATAAGGACAGACTCTGACAACTTCAGGCATATTTGACACCAGCTCCAAGGTGGATTGGAAGCCCAGGTCACGTAGAGGGAGAGGTCTGCCAACCATGGCCATGTACTCCTGCTCCAGCTGCCTCGGGGTTAAGCCCTCTTTGGCAGCCACTAGCAGTGATCTCACCTCCTTCTTCAGCAACTCCATAAGCTGCACCTGCTTCGAAGTGTCCGCACTACAGGGGAGACAAAAGCAAACAAAAGACAATTTAAAAATTTTTTTAAAATTTCAGCTCATCATTAATTTTGACTTAACCTTTATCAGATGTTTCTGTAGCTGAGGGCTGCACAAGGGTCCAACCACTGCTTGTCAGATACTCCTGCTGCAGTATCAGCAGGCTGGGGCTTCAGTCCTCTTTTTTAAAAACAAATCGTGAGTCCATTCACTTCCAAATTTCAGTACCACAGCTACTCAAATACAGGCAAAAGCCTTTTTACCACTTAGCTGCTGAAAGCTCTTGGGGGGAGAGGGCTGTAAGCCACATTCACCACAGCTACTGCCTACCAGCCCCTGTATTTCCTTGCCTGCACCCCTCGAGCTGCCACCCCCCAGCACCCCTGGTCCCCAGCCGACTCAGCCTGCATTTGCTGCCTGTCCCCGTGGGGTGACAGCCCTTCCAAGCACCGCACCCCCAAAGCCCAGCGCGCCTCCAGACCCCTGCCCCAGGGAGGGCCCTCCACACACCCTGCCGCCCCACGGAGACCCCTGCTGCCTGAGGGAACCCCACAGGCTCACTGCTCCTCACAGGGATCCCTGCGTCCCTAAAAACCCAAACCTCTGCCTCAGCAGGATCACCACCCCCCGAGGAGACTCCCGTACCCCTCACCCCCAGCCCGGGACCCCCGCGGGCCGCCGCCGCCCTCACGCACCCCGCCATCCCGCCCCGGCAGCCCCACCGCGCCTGCGCGCCGCCTTTCCCGCCTTTCCCGAGCGCGAGGGCGGGGCCGCTCCACCCGCCCTCCCCCCTCCCCTCCCGCCGCGGCAGCGGGGCCACTGTGGCGGCGGCGGCCGCGGGTCTCACAGCGCCCTCCGCCGGGGCGGGCCGGGCCGGGCCGCTGAGGGGGCCCCGGGGCTGCCGCCTCTGCCTTCTCCTCAGTAAAAGTGTTAGGGGTGTTTTCCCTTCCAGCAGCCAAAGTTAGAGCGTCGTGGAAGAGCCGTGGGACAAAAAAAAGAAAGGACCGATTTGAGGTAGCAATGTTTAAACCCAAATGCCAACGTTATTAAGAATAGTCTTGTGGTTTTGAGTTCCATCTGAGAGGAAAATCCACAGTGGAGACACCGAGTGACTTTCCCAAGGCCAAAGCATGTGGTAAACTGGGTTGTGATGGCCATTTCCTAAGGGTTCACAGACACTGGAGAAACGTGCTCAATAGTGTGGGTGATTTCCACACGTTTCAGTGTGAAAGGGGGGCAAGGCAGTGGATTTTGGGATGGTAAAGATTGCAAACCATCAGCACGTGCTTTCAAAGTATTGCTCTTGTCCTGAGGTAGCGGCCAAAAACATCCCCTAGGGACAGGGGAGTTGGGATCTGCTGGTCAAATTAAATATCAGACAAACTAAGAGAGCTGCAGGTTTGTGGGTGTTAAATATGCCATGGTGCTTTTGACAAGAAATCCACCAGCATCCATGCTGCCCGGCCAAAACCAGATCCGAGCTGCTGCTTAAAATGCCACAGGCCCTTTGGCAGCTGGAGACCAGCTTCCCCTGCTTCACCTTGGCCAAGTGATAAACACAAAGCGAAAAAGGGTTCTGGAGCACTTCCAAAGCAAATACAAACACTGTATGACTGTTAAATATACCTCATCTTCACCTAGCTTTTCTCTGCCATTAGCCTCTCCATCCCTCCCTTCTGCAGTGACCTGCTGACAAGGCACTCAGCATGACAGAGCAGAGAAAGCAGGGAGCTGGTGCTCCTGCCCTCCCTGCCTGCAATATCCTGACTGCGGGCAGGCCACAAGTCTCCAATAAAATAGGAATCCATGAAAAAACAAGAGCAGCACCTCCCCAGGGAGCTTCCTGGCTCCCTCAGTCGCTCCTCCACACCAGAGACCAGGCATCCCTGAGCTCAGCGCTGTCCCATTGACAGGGAAGTCACTGCTTTATGTTCCAGCCTTGTGTTGCTGTAGTTCGATTTCTAGCCAGCTGGTTTCCTTAGTATGGTCAGTTACTTTAAAAGACTTAAAAAGTGTTTTTTTGCAGATGTCACCACAGGCTGAATGGCATGAGAAGAAAAAGCTCCTATGTTTGCTCTGCCATGCTCCTGCTGCAGAAAACTAGGGAGGCATTCAGACACAAACACTGACAATTTAGATGCAGCAGCTCTAACCCTGCAATGGCCTCCACACTTTGCACCCATTCAGGAAAGTTCATGGCTGAACTGAGACTAGCTAATCTCCCTCCCTGGTAAAATGTGAAGTAACCCTAGAGAGCAGGTTTGCTGCCAATGTCCCTCTGCTGTGCCAGCCAGAGGGTGTCTAGAGAGCAGACCAGTGTGAGATGCTATGCACCCAGCCATTCTCTGCAACACCCCCTCCAAAAACTCCTGAGTAAGCCACTGGTCTCCCCAGTAAAAGTTTTTCACCCTGGTGTTTATTGTTCTGGGCCACTTTCACCATTGGAGATCTTTGGAGCCACATGTCTGGCAGTGACTTTTAGGTTGCTTTTCAACAGCTTTGCTGAAACCATCTACATGATTTTTATCATCTGAGGGCTTCTGATGGTATTTTATTTCTAAAGGCAGGAAGATGCACACAGAATGTCCTCCTGGAGTCCACCCTGTCCAGGTCCACCCTTCCTTCCCATCTCCACAGCAGTGTGTAATGAGAGCAGAGCAGCTGGGAAACAGCTTGCTCACTTCACTGTCCATTATGTCTGACAAGCCTGTGGTAAACTTGAAACAAGTCTCATTGATCTGACACCTCCCCTTCTCTCCTCCCCTGCCTGGTTTTCCTGCCTGCAGCAATAAATTCAAGCGCGAATTCATCCTACTCCCACAGGCAGCTGCAAGCTCCTCAACATAGATGAGGATGGATAAGAGGTCTCGAAGCTCTTCCAGGGAGTCTCATAGGAGACGGAGAGAGTCCTCCGCTACACCAAGCAAACGAGAGAAGAGGGAGAGCAGCAGAGAAGCTGGCAAAGGAAGGGGAGACATAAAGCAGGAGAAAGCAAAGGAGATCAAGAGCACCACAGGGACCGATGGTAGGGTGCACACGTCCACAGTGGTGGACGTGGATGATGTGATATCTGATGAAGAAATGGAAGCAATGGCGTTGCTGGACAGCGAGCAGCAACAGGAAGGTATGGCTTATAAAAGGGAAGGGGCCGGAAAGCTATGGACTTTTTGACTCTGCGTGGGTCACAGTATAACTCTGCTTTCTGCGTGGTGTCATCACACCTACCTTGCACAGTCATGGTTTTCCTTAGGACAGGATATGGGAGACTCCAGCCAGCCTCCCAGCCAGCTGCTGCAGTCAGTACTGCAGGCTGAGCAGCACTGTTTAGCACAGCAATGAACTTTGCAATACCCAGTTACATCCCCAGTATCCTTCACGCTTCAGCTTGCTACTCCCCAGTTCTGTTCATGTTCTATTCTCTTCCTTTTCTTGCTTGCCCTTCTGTAGGTGGATGGAGTTAGCCCTCATGCCAGTTCATAGCCCAAAGGACTGCACTGCAGTGTATCTATTTTGATCTATCTATTTGCATGCCATACCTGAAGATTTTCCCTCAGGCAGGAGCACAACAAAGGGCACCCAGAGCAAGATGACCCACACTCACTTTGGGGGAGATGTAGCAGGTAATATTCACCTGGGGCTGACCACCTCAGTCGGCCTCTGGCACTTTGGTGTGACCGCTGTAGAGCACAGGGAGATTTCAGCAGCACCGGTGGCTTGGTCTCACTGCGTTGGGGGGCTGGGATGTGACTAAAATCCTATTCCAAAACGACCTGAGATACTCTGACAGGGAAGGGCACTTCAGACTGTGCATGCTGAAAGCTACCTCTTATTTAGAATCTTTCTCTTTGCCATTAGCTTATCTTTCCGGATAAGCTTCTGGGATCCCAGCTCAGCCAAGCAAGCTGGTCATTCCAAGCCTTTCAACATGGCTTGGTAGCCACAGGCCTTCAAGTTAAGGCTGCTCTCTAGTCAAAGCACTATGGAGAAGCATGGCTCAGTTTCTGCCAGTAAAGCAGAGACAGACTCTATCCGTCTATCCTAGCACCTCCTGGTCACCTGGGGCAGGGAGGTGTTCTTTAACCCAGCTCCAGAGAGAGCCAAATGGGTCACATACACCGGGTCTAGGCAAAGGACAACAATGAAGCTTATCTGTGCAGGCACTTGTCAGGCCATCAGTATTTTGGGAGCAGTCCTTTCCTAACACAGTCATGTTCGATTTTTCCCTAGGTGCAAAGTCTCCTGGTCTGGGCATCTGTGAGTGGCTTCTGACCATCTTGTCTTTCCTGTTCATCATAATGACCTTCCCCATTTCTATCTGGTTCTGCCTGAAGGTGAGAATAGTCGTGGGCCCTCTCTAGATATAATATTTGCTGTCTGATGTGGATGTAACTCACTGGTTCAGCCTGTGTCAGGCATGAGCATAAAGCTGTTTTGGTCTAAGGTCCTGTTTACACTTTTTCAGCTCATCATTAATTTTGACTTATCCTTTATCAAGTTGCTGCAGCTGAGGGCTGCACAAGGGTCCAGCCACTGCTTGTCGGATACTCCTGCTGCAGTATCAACAGGCTGGGGCTTCAGTTCCTCTTTTTTTTAAAACAAATTGTGAATCCATTCACTTTCAAACACAATCCTTAGCCTACTCAGCCCAGAGATGGCTGCATTGCAGCAGCAGGGTAAATAGGTTTTGAATTAAAAATGTTACGAGAGATCGATCTCTTCAGTTAATAGTGCATTTTCCCTCTTCCTCCCCTTTTCTCAGATTTATAGCATGGCTACAAGTAGGCATATTTTGATTTCCACTTCTCAGGAAATTTCATGTACATATTGTTATCAACAAGAGCATCAGTATTATGGCCCAGATCTTACACATGTGTGCGTATACATACACGATTCCCTTGCAGGAAAACAACCAACATGGAAAATTTTAGCTCAGGGTGTTCACATCTGGGCAGGCTATAAGGAAGCAGGCTGCTGGCTGGCTTCATCCCAGGAAACCCTGGGCAGCTCTCACACAGGCTGCTCTTGACAAATCTCGGGCCGTCGCAAGGCTGCTTGTGGGCTGCTCACACACTAGGCCAGCCAGCAGTTCTGGGCAGGTTCTTTGCTAGGGTAAAGGGACTCAGTAACAGGTGATGCCACCAGCTCATACCTGCTGAAATCCTCACTTTGCAGGGCTTTCCCAGAACAGACTTCCTCCATGCTGGAGAGTCCCCCTTTCCCCAGCCCTACACCTTCCTCTCCAGCCTAGCTTTTGTTTCCCTTTGCAGGTAGTGCGGGAGTATGAAAGAGCCATCGTTTTCCGACTTGGGCATCTCCTTCCCGGCAGAGCCAAAGGGCCTGGTAAGGTTTTTACTGAGCTCCCCACAACCGTGTTGCTCCTCTTCCTCATGCTCTACCAGAGCTTGCATGCCAATGCCCTTCAAGCAGGCATGGCCAGATAGCAGATGGGATGTCTTTGCTCCCTTCCTCTTAAGGGCCTAATGGCTTTTCCCATCACAGAAGCAGACTCAGAATTTGAGCCCATGTATTACTGTTCCTTTGTAGTTCTGCATGCCAAACCCTCCCCTGTTCTCCAAAGCAGGAGAGGCAATTTCTGTGGTTCTGATGATCACTAGCTGCCTTTCTCTTCCTCCCACAGGCCTTTTCTTTTTCCTTCCCTGTCTGGATACATATCACAAGATAGACCTCCGCCTCAAAACCCTGGAGATCCCCTTCCATCAGGTATGGCTGACACCCCCTCTCTCTATTAATTTTTAGATGTCTCTAACATTATTATACCTTATGCTTCTAGCCTTCATTTCTAGGTAGAAAAGTCTGAAAAAACATCTCAAACACCTCAGAAAGGGAAGGCTAAAAATTCACCAGAGTGAATTTTCTTCTCTTTTAAAACTACTGCTTTTAATCCCATTCAGTTTGACATGCTGTAGTGGTAATACAGACCAACAGAGAGTTGCTGGGCCAGAGATACGGGACCTGATTCTTTTACTTACCACACTGAGGAGTGTCTGCAGCAGGGACAGAAGCTCAGACTAAGATCTTAAAACAATGTAAGGGTGGTACTCTGCTCCTGTATAAGCCTGGGAGGAAGAAAGGGCTGAACCCTTGTTTCTAACCCTTGCACCTGCAACATCCCTAGCCACAGCCCCTCCTCTCCTTTTGGGATGTGTTGTTTGTTCTGCTGTGTTGCCAGTGGGACAGTCCTTGTGGGATAGCATCTCCAGGCTCACCCCCGTGGTGTGCAGCAAATCCTTCTGGAGATACAATAACCGAGCACACACCTCAGGACACAGCCTATGCTCTCGGAACAGGAATGGACCAGGCAGCTGTGTGCAGGGAAACGCAGTGTTATGACCTACTCACAGTCTCTAGCTCAGCAGCTATACTGAGGAGACAGACACAAAGATGCTGCTCAGGAAACTGAGATCTAGAGGTTATATCCTTTGCCCAAGGTCAGTCAGTAGCAGAGGTGGAAACTACAAAGACTTAACTGTCTGGATAGGCTTCACTGTCTTGTGTGCTTTCCGTGCTACCTTAGAGTTGTCAGAACCAGCTCCATCTCCCCTAATGTCTTCTGCTTAGGTGGTGACCAAAGACATGGTTACCTTGGAGATAGATGCTGTCTGCTACTACCGGTTGGAGAATGCCTCTCTTCTCCTCACCACCCTGACCAGCATCTCCAGTGCCATCCAGCTGCTGGTGCAGACAACCACAAAACGCCTCCTGGCACATCGAGCTTTTTCTGAACTTCTCTTGGAGAGGAAAAGCATCAGCCAGGAGATAAAGGTGCTTCTGCAGGGGGGAGGCATCAGAGCAAGGGGTGAAATGAGGCTCCACAAAGCAGCTCAGGTCATCAGCCCCTCAAAATCACAGACACCAGTTTGCAGAAGGGTGCAGTAACGACATGTGTTTCCTTCACAGAAAAATGGGAAATTTTCCTTCTGTTTATTTTTTTGACACTGATCGCTTTAGGTGAAGGACATACAGTGTGGGCCCCCACATGTGGCTATGGTGAGCAGCAGACAGAATATATTCTGCAGCCCGAGTGAGTTGCCATAAACCCAGTACACATGGGATGTCCAGTAGCAGTTCTTTGTGGCCATGACACACATACAAGATGATACCAGTCAGGAACTGAATGATTCCTATGGAGCTGAATTGGTTCCACACTTGAACCTATATGGGCTAGTTAAATTGTGCTAAATCCCTGAGGCAAACACAAATCAGAAGTAAGGGAAGTAATTTTATTTCTGAGGACCTCACATAATAGCACACAAAAACTAATAAATCTGCCTTACAGTCCTGCAGTTAAATTCCTTAAATTAATGTCCCTGCACTGTCTTACTCCCTGTAAGGGGCCTAGGCCAGGGCTGGTGTTCTCCCCATGCTCTAAAATTATTCCTCTTCACAGGTGGCTTTGGATGCGGTCACAGGCTGCTGGGGGATCAAAGTGGAGAGAACAGAAATGTAGGTAGGAACTGCTGATAGAGGGGACTTCCCTGGCCCTTTGCAAGTACCTGTTCTGCTGCCTGCTCCTCTTCCTGCTTTGCCTCTGGCTCTCTCCCTGCAGCTATTCTGCAGAAGGCAGAGCCTCACCTCTCGCCTTCCTATTTTCCCTGTCCTGTATTTCCCTTTCAGCCTCTGCCTCACGTAGAACTTCCACATGAGGGCTGTGCTTGCTCCTGCACTAACAGCCAGGGCAGGATCCTTAGCCGGGATCTCATCATGATTTCACTGCTGCTGCAGGCAGAGTTTGCACCCAGTTCTGCCAGCCCAAGAGGTGCAGCAGGCACCAAACTCTCTGTGCCCCACCCTAGATCAAAGGCCTCGGGGTGCACTGGTAGGGACAGGCTCATCACTCGGAAGCCCATGCAGAAAGGTGGGACTGGCTCGTCCCATAGAGGGCCATGGAAGAGAGAGCCAAGCAGCGCATGAGTAAATCTATGAACAGAAGGAAATTCCTGTGCCTGTCTCGAGAGCAGTCTACCCAGCGGATTCTCTGCTGTCTCGCAAAGAGTGAGCTTAGACTTCAGGCCTCAGAGGCACAAAGAGATGTCTCTGCTGCCTAGTGTTCATGCAAGCATGATCATTAGAACACGAGGCTGGAAAAGAAGAATGGGAATGGTAGTACAAGGCTAAAATGAGATACATGGAGAGGGACACCCAGGGAACAAAGAGCATGTGTGAACTGCTCTGCAGAGAGTGACTGATGAGCCCATTCCAAGCCCCAGATTGACCATACAGTGCTGCCAGGAGAGCCTAGAGCCCAGCTAATCCCTGTCCTTTACTACCACAGCAACAATGTGCAGCTGCCTGCTGAAGTCCGGCAATCCCTGGCTGTGGAAGCGGAGGCCCAGAGACAGGCCAAAGTGCGGGTATGCCAACTCTGAATACTTCTCATCTCCTTCTAAAGCCCCCCTCTTTCCTTTCCCACCTCTGGTTTGAGGTCCCTGGGGCATGCCCCACAAGGATACAGCTCTGGTGAGATATGTTTCCTTTAATTCCTGTTCAAGAGCTGTGTCTAGCAAAGGGAGATGCAGCAAGAGCCTGGGCCAGGCCAGTGGAATTCCAGATCTGGTATCTGGTCTCCAGGTAGGACACAGACACACACAGAGGTCTGGAGTTATCCCCAGGCCCACTGTGACTCCCATAGGGATCTCTTCCTCAGGGTTTCACTCTTCCCTAGAAGCCCAGTGCCGGGCTGTCACCACTGTCATGTTCCCTGCACCCTGCTCAGCCCAGGCTGGTCTCCATCCCTTGCACTGAGCTGTGCAAGAGCCTGGATAAGGTTGGTGTCCAGCACCCCTCCCACAATGCTAGCCCAGGGGGTGCCCTCTCCTATGCGTTTGCAGCAAAGGTATGCCCAACTATGAGCCCTGATGGGCCTAGTAAAAAACAAGTTAGACATGAATTCCCAAACTTTTGGGGGTACCAAGAGGTTTAGTACATACCATGGTCTTCAGAGAGCAGAACTGTTATAATCACACTGGCTCTGGGAATTTCATGCCCCTTAAGTCCATGCTCCTTACTCCCAGCTTCACAGAAACCCTTATTCTTCTGCTTGGCAGGTGATTGCTGCTGAGGGGGAAAAGGCTGCTTCTGAGTCCCTGCGGATGGCAGCTGAGATCCTGTCCAGCACCCCTGCTGCTGCTCAGCTCCGTTACCTCCATGCACTGCACTCCCTTACTGCAGAGAAACCTGCTGCTTTCATCTTGCCCTTGCCTTTGGATGCCATGAACCTGGTCTCTCCGGCTACCCACAGTCCTCCAGCAGCGAGCAGCCGCCTCACAGGCACCACAAATCTCCCAGAAAGCCCCAAAGACAAGAAGGACTCACCCATGCTCTAAGGGCTGTCCCAGAAATGGTTGCCACACTGCCCCTGGTCAGTCCTGCTCAGAGAGGCGCAAGAAGGGTGGACTATTGGCAGCCCACCAGCAGGTCCTGGTCTGGAGGCAGGAGGGAAGACAGCCCAGGCCTGTAATATAAAGTGGGATGTACATGGAAGAAGCCTCTTCTTGTTTTGGAAAGGGAAAAATATGGAGTAAAAGGATCAGGGCTGGCATGTGTGTGAGCAGGGGGTTGAAGGAAGTGGGGTATCATCCCTTCCCCTTCACAGGGCCAGAGGCACTTGGGGCCTGGGCCCTGCGCTCTGATCATCTTGCCCCATCACCTCGGCAGGAAGGACAGGCTAGCCCCTAGGTACTTAAATGCTCCTCTGTCCCCCCGAAGAGCCAGGCAGGCGAGGGTGGGAGCCCGACAGTCGGTGGGGGAACAGGAAGCGGCTCAGCACGCAGGCAGGTTGGTGGGTGCTGCCAGCCTAGTGGTTCTGCAACAAGGGAGCGAGCTGAGTCCCGTGGACTAAGTCCTGGATGTGGGGTTTCAGTCACCACCCGTGCGCGCCTACGTGCACACACAGGCAGCCAAGGTGTTTAGCCCTAGTTCTAAAATAGGAGGAAAAGGAAGAGGAGGACAAGGCAGCCTTTAAGTCTTGGCACTTCCCTGCAAGGCACGTCAGCTGAGCTAAGGAAACGCAGGCTGTGCTGCTGCTCAGTTCCACTGGGGGGTGAGGCAGGACAAGGTCTGAACTTGTGGGCATTTAAACATTTTAGCGGTGATCCCTTTAACCAACTCCCACTGAGTTGACAAGGGGGAATCCAGCAGCACTGGGGAAAAGCCAGCCAAGAGCCTCGAGAACAGTAATACTTTTGCCTGCTGCAGCTGCCTTGGTAATCTCCGTACCCAGGGAAGGAACAGAGAAAGTCCTCCAAACTCCTATGTATCTTTCCTGCCAAAAGCTATTTGAAATGGCCGGGAACCTACAGATACTGCAATCCTTTCCCTTAGCAAAGATACGGAGCACTGTCAAAGGAACTACCACTGCGCTCGGTTTCTCTGATGCTGCTGCCCTTTGGCTGGCTGTCAGCTCTGCTCCTGCCCTTTTACTTGACCTGCAGCATTTCCTCGCACTTCAGCACAGACCTCCCCTGCACAGCCATTCCCAGGACATACCTTCTGCTGGTGGTGGCCTGTAGAGGCCAAGATAGAGGGCACTTGGTGGTCCTTCTCTTAACTGCCTACACAGTAGTTGGCCATCATGCACAAGCCTAGCAGGGGTTACCCAGCCAGTTGCTCACTCTTGTGTTTTCACTCAATTGTTCAGTCCCTCTTTGCCTGCTGGCAAACACTCACGCACATTGGCATATATCATCAGTAGCATTTCTGTTAAATGTTGCTGTGTCACGAGGATGGCCTGTACGTACAGGCTTAATGCTGCTACAAAGGACAAGGATCCCACTTCTAGTAAGTACCACGTATTCTGTATTTAATCGGCCCCTTCAGCTTCCTGGAGTCCCCTCCTCAACACTCAGTGCTCCCATAATACTTGCTCTACAAGTATTTGCTGGTCTTTTTACAGCAAGGACACCCAGAAAACCAGTCCTCTTACAAGTGGCTGGGGAGTGGGAACAACCCACCTGTGAACTTCTCAGTGATCACACAAGAATCCGAGGCGTACCCTCCCATCTGAGTCATTCTGCCACTGCAGGAAGGGTGGCACAATGGCCGTGGCTCCTGCTCGTGTGTCTGTAATAGGTCTCAGCAGCGATCCACTCAGGGAAAACTAGCTCTGGGAGGTGGAACAGCTCTAATCTTCCACTGGCGAACATGAGCTGTGTAGTTACTTCTCTAAAGCTGGTCCTGGTTATTTCTCATGCTGCTGGAACAGGCCCCTGTTTCCCAACCTAAGGCAAAAGCATGTAATGCTACACAGACTGAGCTGCAGATGATTCTTTCTCTGAACACTTCTCTGGCTGCATTTCTAACTCGGTGTAAAATGATCCATCCAGACCAAAATTCCTTGGCACATCGAGGACCAACATCTCCACAGATAATGTCTCAAAGGAGCAACACTTAATCTGAGAAATGAGTGTCAAGAGACATACAGTGCAAATTATAGCTAAGAGCATCAGTTCTAAAGAACACGCCTTGTTCCAGCAGGATCTTCTCTCTCTTACATATACAGAGCTGGCAGAAACTTGTCATTTTACCTACATTCAAAAACCTTGCAGAAGGAAAACATCATTTAAAAATGTACTTCACGATTAGTGATATATGGTGTTTCCAAAATAGAATTTACTCTGAGGGAGTTGGCAGGGGTTGTCTGAACTGATGTAATTCCTGACAGTTTCACTGCCTGCTCTTCCAAGCTGAGACTGGGTCAAATTGCAGAGCCCTGCCGAACCCAGGCAGCTCTGCTGGCCTTGCAGAGGTTTAGGACTATACAGACTGCCCCGGGCTGGGGACATGACAGAGGTAGAAGTCCTGGGTGGCCACCTCACTGGGCAGTTTGGCCTGTTGAGGCTGTAGGGGTACTGTGGATGGGCAGCCAGGGGGCTCAGATGCCAAACACAGAAACCACAAGTAGATGAAGTGTATAAATGCCATCCCAGCGCACTAAGCAGGTAAACTGGCATCATCTGAAGTCTGGTTTTGTGACCTTGGTTAGAGGCACTTCTCCTGTAGCAGCAATTTAAGAAAAGCCTTTAGGATCATGTACAGCTTCAGGCTTTCTGAAAAAGGACAAAACCTTCAAAAGAAGATTCAAAGACTAACAAAAATCTGTCCATACACTTCTGTACAATTTCTTCTTGACCATTCAGCTGGTAACTGGATCACCTGAAGCCCAGAGGATGAAGGAAGTACCCATTATCAGACACACAACCAGGCCATGCTGGCACTGAGAAAAACAAGCCTTGATAACCAGAGGAAAGAGGTGCAAATGACTGACTTGCATGATCCAAGAGGGGTGAGGCAGAATGAGATACAGCAGCAAGAAGAGACTGACGAACACAGGAGGCAAGCACCAGGGAAGGGGAGGGCAGGAGGATGCACAGGCAGGAGAGATGTGGGTAGAGAAAGCTGAGGCAGCAATGGTATTACAAGGAAGACATGCTGTAAAGAGCTGTGGGAGGAGGTAAAGGACAAGCAAGACAGATCTGGAAGCAGTAAAAGCCAGCTAGAAGAACAGCATAAATGCTGGGATGGCACAGAAATGCTGGGGTAGTAGGTAAGGAGTAACAGCAGTGGATCGGGGTGAAACGTTACTATGAATGGGCACTAAGAAACTACTAAAGCATTGCTGTTCTTTAATGCTTGCTTTTTTCTGGATGTCTCAGACTGGCCAGAGGTAGAAACTTTGGGACTTGAGCAGGCCCTGACTTCTAAGACACTTTCTTGGAAACATTTTTCTGAAAGAAAAACAAAAC